>NC_080539.1:81678952-82377702 GCF_028640845.1 Ahaetulla prasina | reverse complement strand
ATAAGTTTTATAATTTATTCCATCTTTATTTCTGCACAGAGTATCAAAAATATATTGTATGTGTCTATTAAACTGGTCAGAACTTTCTGATTGTAATTAACTTCAACACTATTTTTCTCAAGAGTTAAAGATTCAAATAATGATATATTTGCCATCCATAACAAAATGAGAGTTTACTGGCGCAAGATTGTAAGGGATCTCAATTTTAAAAATGTGTTATTTCTTCTTGCTTTTTGTTATAAGATATAGGTCACTTTAAAAGAATGTGTTTTGCACCTCCCAGAATAAAAATATCCAATTAAACAACATAAACTGAGAACAGATGATTGGATGTAATATTTTTCTACTAAATCAGACTAGTTGCACTATTTCTGATACATTTAACTGAAAAAAGG
Source organism: Ahaetulla prasina (assembly GCF_028640845.1). Lineage (NCBI taxonomy): Eukaryota > Metazoa > Chordata > Lepidosauria > Squamata > Colubridae > Ahaetulla > Ahaetulla prasina. The sequence goes on along the minus strand of NC_080539.1, from coordinate 82,377,307 downwards.
GAGGGATTTCTTATAAAGAAGTGCCTTCCTATTCAAATCGAAATTATTGTTTGCAGAACTGTGGTTTCAGATATAATTGCTGATTATGCACAACTATTATATACAGCTAGGTCTCAATGTGTTTCATTAACTGATGAATGTATATTTGCCAAGTTGAATTAAACAAATAGAGCAGGGGTATCAAATTCAAGGCCTGCGAGCCAGATGTGGCCCACGGGATCCTTAGATCTGGCCTGCGGGCTGCCCTAGAAATAGCAAAGGACCAGCCCGAAGGGCTTCTGCCAATCAAAACAGAGCCTAAGCTCTGTTTTCGCTGGCAGAGGGTTGCAGGAGGTCATTGCAGTTGAAAACGGAGGTCGGGAACTTGTTTTCACTGGCAGAGCTCTCCAACCACCACAGGTACCCCCAACACAAGTGACATCAAGCTGGCCATTCACACCCTGTCTACGCACACCCCAGCCCCCCAAGTCAGACACAACCCTGATGCGGCCCTCAATGAAATCGAGTCTGAAACCCTTGAAATAGACATTTTAAAAAAGCTTGGATATTAATAAAAATGTTAGTGACAATATCTCCAATACCATCAAACAACAACATCAGCCTACTCCAGGCCCTTGGGAAGAATTTTGCAGCGTGATAAAAATGCAAAATCCAGTCTAAATATCTTGCTGATTGTGCAAAAAACCACAATAATGTTTTACTTAACAACTAATATTCAGAATTGATATATTACAATTACAAAGGATTAAACGACTCACCCTTGGTTGGTGCCAGTGGATTTAGTGGACGATATACAGATCGTGGCCTAAGGAGAAAAATATGGTAATTTATGTTTTGGCAATTTAAGAAATTTTGATATTTTTTTTAAAAATTTACATTTATATCCCGCCCTTCTCCGAAGACTCAGGGCGGCTTCAGTGTATAAGGCAATAGTCTCATTCTATTTGTATATTTACAAAATCAACTTATTGCCCCCCCAACAATCTGGGTCCTCATTTTACCTACCTTATAAAGGATGGAAGGCTGAGTCAACCTCGGGCCGGGCTTGAACCTGCAGTAATTGCAGGCTGCTGTGTTCTAATAACAGGCTTCTAACAGCCTGAGCTATTACGGCCCTGAATTTCAATATAAAATAATTTTGCCCTCTATTTTCACTTACTTAAAGCAATTTTCTTCATAGATACTGTTCCATACTCTCCATGCGGAGGGCCCTTTATATCCAGTGTATCGTTCTGGATTCAAGAGCAAATCCACATATTGAGCATCAGGTGATCTCTCATCTAATAACAAAGAAAAACCGTGCTGCTTAATTAATTGGAATACGCAACTTGCTGACACATTCAGTATAAGGAGCTGTCTTGATGTAAAAAATTAAATTACAGCAATAGCATATAAAAGCATTTATGAAGAAATTAACATTGTGCATTTTATATTTTTACATTTTAAATGTGAATATTGTAAATAAAATGGATATTAAAGGTAAATATGTAAATATTTTAAAATATTTTAAATAACATATTTTTATTTTGTTTTATATTTTTATATACAATTGAATGAAGTACAAGTGGCCCTCAATTTATGATCACAATTGCCCCCCTAAATTCCTGTTACTTAATGAGACATTTGTTAAATAAGTTAAATAAGCTCCATTTTACGAACTTCCTTGCCATAGTAACATGATTGTTAAATTAATCTGGCTGCCCCAGTAATTTTGTTTGTCAGAAGGTCACAAAAGGTGATCACACAACCCTCCAAGACACTGCAACTGTCATAAATATGAGTAAGTTGTCAAGCATCTGAAATGTGTCTGTTGGTGCAATTTGAAATTGGACTTGTTTTTTATAGCCACATGTGCAAACTTTGTAAGTATTCTAAACCTTAATTAAAATGTCGAAGAATATGCTTCTTTGGTTGTATCTTATAGCAGCCCATTTAATATCTTTCTGCAGTTTTATGAAATCTCATTGATGATTACTTTGAATATATTTTCCAAGCTGGCTTTCCATTCTATTCTGCCAACCAGGTTCCCCCTAGATCAACATGTTGGATTAGTAGTGTTTGCAAATAATGTTATACTTAACATTATCCAAGAAAGCAATAAGAGACAGTAAGCCTAAGGTTTATTTATATTTGGAGGATTATTACACATGAAACTATTTTTAAGACATTTAACACATTCTGTTTTTAAAGTGTATGGATATTTACTCTAACTTTGTTTACTTAGTTACACAGTGAAGAAAATATGGCTCAAATTTTACCATCCAATTCACAAAAATGGTCCTGGGAATCATCATATCTGGCCCAGTCAATGAAAGCTTCTTTACTTTGGTTACTATATGAAAGAGAAATAGAAAAAAATATTAGCTATGGACTGAATGCATTTATTTCGATATAATTCTCAAACTACATAGCATAATTACCTTAATGTACTATTAATTGCACCCAGTTTGTTAGCCTGTTCACAGTCTTCACGTTCTTTGGTATGGTTTGCGATCTTTGAATACTGAAAGACACAATATGTAATCTTTATATCCCCAATTCCAATATTTTAGATAAATACTTGCCAGTTATTTATCTAAAGTATTACTGGATTCAAAATAGTACTTAATTTTTCAATACTTTACTATCATCTCTTCCAAATCCTGAACTTTCTGTTGCATGTGTTCCCCCAAATCCCTCATTGTACTAAAGAATTATCATAAACCCTTAGTCCCATAAGTCCCAGACATGAATGTATTTTTTAAAAAATGAAGATTATACAAGGAGTTCTCTGAGCTTTTAAAGCACTGCAAAACTGTTTGCAATATTTATTTCAAGAGACTAACACAGCAATAGAATAATATAATTATTCCAGTGCTTAGAAGCTAAAATTTATATCATGTTATCTTTCAACCAGTTTTCTATCCTATCCTGTTCTATTTAGTCTCTTGTTACCTTTGAAAACAGAAAAAAAGAGAGGCAGGTGCAGGTGGAAGGAGGATAAAAATATCGACTCTGCTTCTAGGACAAGGAAGCATAATGAAATATACTACTGCCAGCTACAACTTCTCTATTAGAAGAGAAAAGCAATATACAAACAGCAAGAAAAATGCTGGCACTAGTTTTGCAGCACTGAGTAACACACCACAATGTTACATAAGAATTTAGGAGTGGCATGAGTGGACAGCAAACTCTAGGTTTTACACATTTACTATTTGCTATATATAAGAGAGGGGGGATTAGATTATTTTGAAACAAATTACTTACTTTGTTAGCACTGTCAGCTTTAATTCCAACTGGAACTTTACTCTAAAATAAATACAAGTAATTTAAGCATTTAGCTTTACTTTTTTTCAAGCAATTTTCAACCCTCAAAATAAATGAACTAAAGAAAATTGAGAATTGGAGTCAAACAGTCAGAAAGACTAGTTGTGCATTAATTCCCCAGACAAATAAACTGACTCTTAAGAAACTTTCATTTATGTTCTGACAGGTTTTGATGTCTGCATGCCTATTTCAAGAGAGTCAAATTCAACCAAAGGCAAAGATATTTCCCTATAAAATGCTTAAGAAAAAATGATAAATCCAATTAACATTTATATTAGGAATACCTATATTATACCCAAAGTCTACACAGCATTTATGCAAGAGAATGTGCATTTAAAACACCATTCTGTCACTGACATCCACTTATATAAAATCCTCACAGTAACAATAAACATTATGTCATCAGCAGAATAGTTAATCCAATAGAATATATGTAGCTCAGAATTGAACTGTGGAGTTCTTCATATTTTCTTGAGCCTGGGTGTTTGCTTATATATGTTTCATTACCCACCTAAATATCATCATCACCAGTAATAGAGAATGTGGGTATTTACCTATAGTAGCTTGCCCTGCCAATATTGGTAGGGGTGTAATTTTCATTTGAAAGTTCCTTGATCAGGGTAAATAGCTTGTTTCAGATTTCTCCTTTGTTTTGAAACTTACCTCAGGACAAGGCTCCACATGGCAATCTCTGATAGAGCAATGGCCATCTTCAGCCCAGAATGGACATGGTCTTTTCAGATTAACCTTAAATAACAATTTTTAAAAATATCATTCATATTCATTTAAGAAGCTTTTTAAAATTATCAGACTAAACAAGCTGAACAAAAGGAGAAAGGTCATTGGAAATAATTAGATTTTCTGAGAGCTCATTTGTAACAGAGTAGGAAATGCAGCTCATGCCAAAGATCTAGTTCCTCATAGTTATGAACGCATTATCACATCTATTTAAAATTTGACAGGTATAATCTCCAGCAACAAATTGCTACTTATTGTTGTGTTTCCCTTCAGTCCTTCAGTTATATACATTTCATTAATTCACTAAGAAAAACAGTATAATTTTTTAAACTAGTTGTAGGTTTCAAACTAGTTAAAGTTACCTTTAAGCAACTTTTGAAAATATCTTGCCCTGAGTGTAATGTTTTCAAATATTATCAATTCTACCCTTGATGGATTTTCATTGCCACAAATGAAATAATCTTCCAGAATGTGTTAGGCAGCTGCATTTGTTCACAAGCTTCGTGCAGCTGCTTTGAAGGTTTTCCTTGCCTATTGCTTTGGGCATTTACACCCAGCCACTTTACAGTACTTTGTTGGCTGCCCCAAAGGGTCATCTGTTCATGCACACCCCAGAAACAGCTCCAAGGAATCTTCCAGGGGATGCAACTGCTGTCTAAGAAGAGGCAGAAGCAAATGTGTTGCATAGCCCTAGTCCTCTCTTTACCCCACTGCCTGGACCTCTTTTTTTAAAATGTTTTAAAAATTACTCATTTCTTTACATCTTAGTCCTTATTTCATTCCTTTCTTTTGAGAATTAAAGCTAGCTTTCCATCAGCTTTATAATAATATGCCATTTTTACTTTACCTTGTAATACCTGAAGTAGTCTCGTTCTTGAAGTTTCTGTATTTTTGGAAAGATCTTAAAATTGTTGAAGTCATCTATGCTTTCTATGTCACATAAGCAGTCATCAAGTAATCCTGTTACCTGTGGGAGAAAAAAATGTTATTTACGCTAGGGATTTACGCAAGAAGAAAGAATTAAAAATAGTAAGAGATATTAGCAATTTAGGTAGGAATTTAACTCTTTTAACTGATTCAGTTACGTTATAAAATCTAAAACTAAAAAAAAGGAAACTACATAGTTTGGTTTCTTTACTTTTAAATAAAAAGAAAATGTTTCAAAATTGGTCTTCCCTTTCTTCATTGCAATACATCTGTCAAATGAAGCCTGTCTTTATTTGTGTAAACTATCCACAGTACTAAACCATAGTAACTAATTAGTAGCTGTTAGGTCATCATTTCAAAGAAATTAGGCTGGACTAGCCTAAGAATAAAATGTTTTAACTAAATTTTAAGGGTTTTTTAATGGTTTTTATCAATTTTAGTGATTTGGCCATGATAATATTTAGTTTTAATTGGGTTTTTAATGCTTATTTATTATATTGTTTTTAATATGCCTGTAAACCGCCCTGAGTCCTATGGGAGATGGTGCGGTATAAAAGTATGATTAATAAAATAAATAAATAAATAAATTTCCTTACCTACAGAAACAGAATGACCAAGCGCAGGCAAAAAAGCAGTACAGGAGTGGGTGCCAGGAGTCACTTCTGATTTCCTGCCATTTTTCCCATTGAGTCTCCTAGTAGTAATCTGGGAGAAGCATCAAAAATCTCCTTCCCTTCCCTTCTCAGCAGGTAAGTGGCTTGTTGCTGCTGGGTGGGGGAGGGAGGGAGGGATTGCCAGTGGCTGGGAAACTGTTACACAACACTGAAAATGAAGAATGTGTGATTGTTGCTTTAGCCCAGCAGCAGTCAACAGTACTGAAGCAACCACAATTTCCCAAATTTGATTCTGCTGGGAATCAGGAATCTTGGAATTTGGATATATATTGTAAGTTAGCCCATTTGATGTAGCTTAGTTCAAAAATGGTTGCCCTATGATACACTCTTTCTCCCAGTTAAAGGTCATGACAATGACAGTTTTAGTAGTATGTAGATTAATATTTTATACAATGTTTAACTATAAGAAATGAATTCAAAATGCAGCTAAATTTGAAATAAGTAGTATTGTTAAAATATTTGAAATATTTGTCCTGTTCTTGTACCCCAAACATTAAAAGTATAAAGCATTTATTAGCTATCAGTTGGAATGAGCTAATTAGACAAAAATATTTCCAATATCTATGGAAATACTTCAACAATCTGCAGTTATCACATGATTATTGGGGTGGGGAGGGGAAAAAGTAAGCTACTCAAATGGAAAATTTAAGTGCTAAAGCTTAAGTGGAAACTGTACTCAAAAAGAGTATCATGGCTGAGACAAGGGGCATCTACAGGTGTCAAAAAGGTTGAAATAGTGGTCACATCTATGTGACTGAAGTCATTTTGGATGTGTTGCCCAGCTGTAGCCACCATTTTGACTGCCAAGGTTGACTGAATATCTACAGAGTTGGCATGAAAACAAATGTGGATCTGCTGATTGATCTCTCATTAATTTGCAAATAGGAAAATAACTCCTTTTGCCTAGCAACAAAATGACCCGACATGTTACACAAAGCATAACATTGTAATAGTAATAAAGATAGCTTTGAGGAACAGTGTATTCTGTGGGAAAGGATTATACATTCAATACTTCAAATTCTCAAAAAAGGTGTATACTGTTGCTTTAGAATGATCCTATTGGGTAAATATTAGGGAAATAAGTAGAGAAAAAAATAGATCTTCCAAGCCTTCTTTCATCTCTAATCTGTAAGTTTTACAGTACTTAAATGATTTTCAGCAGTCACAACTGTCTGCAGAAGTCCATCTGGTGGCCTAGGTCAAAGCCCATTCATTGTCTCAGTTCTCATCTCTGGGTGTACCTTGACAGCCCACTCATTGCCTCACTCCTTCCCAGTGGTGGTATTCAGCTGGTTCTATCCAGTTCGGGCGAACCAGTATCAGCGGCTGCGGGAGGCTCCGCTCACCTGCCCAGATGTCATCATGTTCCCTTTTTTACTCTCTGCGTATGCATGGAAGGTTGTGCACGCACACTCTCATTTGTGAAACGGTAGCGAAGGTAAGTGAATACCACCCGTGCTCCTTCCCCTCTGATATGTCGACAGTAAGCTAAACAAATCCTCTTGCTGTCTCAGACTTGCTTCCTACCTGTGCCCACGGCCAGCTGGTTCATTGGAATGGATCAGTGGCTGAAAACTGGTTCTTTGAGAAGTCATAATCCAAGTAATAATGTGAGTATTAACATACTGAACAGATCTAAAGTGCAATTACTGACTGTAAGTTCTCATCCTCTGTGCTACATGAGATGAAGTTTTTGCAAATGTAAGCACGAAATACATTGAGGAATAACTGAAAATGGGATTTCAGGAATGATGAGCATGATTTTGCTTAGTGGTGTTGCTTGTATGTGATATATAAAATTTTATTACTTATTAAATGTATTTGCCATCCATCTTGTTTTGAAATGATGAAATTATAAATACTATTCACAGGGTAGTGGCCAAAACAGAGAGGGCACACTTCCTAGGTCCCACAAGATGGCAGCATTTAATTATGGGGACCTAGGATTCACCCATGTCATTTTATTGTTTAATTTAATTACATTTTCCAGACATATCATGATGGCACAAAGTTTGAGAAATGCTGGTCTAACAACTTTAAATCTCTTTAGCTCTGTGTAAGGTTGGCAAGTATGAATTTGGTAGAAGTCCCCAGAATATTTCCAACTCTGTTAAGTATATGGGCAGATTGAGCTAAAACCCTAAAGTGTTTTAATGAACAACCAATAAAAAATAACCACACATTCCTTCAAAGCAAGGAAACGTAGCCTTTTTACAAGGAAAAAAAATGATACTCACTTTCAATTATGCACTGACTAGACTCAGATAAAAAGTCAATATCTCTTCACAACACATATTATATTTGCCTCTGCAAGATATCCTTGCAGTAATGAACTTGAACTGCTTTAAAAAAGGAGAGATATTAATGAAGGCTACTATTGTTGAATAAAACAAGAGAATATTGCACTCAAGGTTTGCTTGTGGTCTTCCTACTGATACACAGATTGAATTGTGACAAAGGAATGGTCTTTGTGTGGCAGATAAGCCTTTGTGTGGTCTACCACAGCTCTTACGTTCTGGAGAAAAAAACCCCATTGTGATTAACATGATTTACCATAAAGATATTTACTTATCAGCTTTTCAAATAAGCTGCATGGGCTTCTGAAGAGAGTTTCATGAAAAAAATTGATGTATTCTATACAACAAAACTAAAGGCAAATTTAAATTGTACTTCACACAATGGGTCCTGGGCTGTTTTACGCAGCTATTATAAAATCTGTGTTTATAAATCTGTATGTCACACAGGTACATCATGAGGGAGATTCTCTCTAGACAGTTAACAGACTCTGTGCAATACTGTTCATACTTTACCTGTTTTGGGAATTCAGATACTACATTTCAAGAGCCACCCCCCTCAAGTATTTCTAATAGGAAAGCATGCTTAAAAATAAGTTTCTCAATAACAATCTCAATAGTTTGAGCAAGGCCAAGGGGCTTTATGTAAAAATGTTGCATTTTAAGAAAGCATCCTCCACCTTATGTCTGCCTGACTTGGAGAGCGAGCTTTATCAGAGGCACCTGTTTCCCCAAAGAGTGAATGGGATCAAACAGCTACAAAGAGAGGGCTGCTCTTGCCACAGAGCTTTTTGCTCCCTTGACTTTTAAACAGCCTTTTTCATGACATAATCTGGAGTTTCCACAAAACCCACTGAACTTTCAAAAAGATCATAAACATTAAGCACTCAAAGCTCTCCTTCCTCTATTGAGCAAGCATCTATTTGCACCTCATTCACACAGAAATACAGCAGAAATTCTCCCCCCCGCCCCGCCCCCACTTTCAGGTAAAGGTCCTTCATACTCCCTCTCTCTGCTCCTTTCCTTACAGAGCACGATATAATCCTAGCTGACATTCCCTCGGCTTAATTACAAATCAGCATTAAACACCTGCTAACCCTAGAGCAAAGAATCCCCCCTCCCCAGAAGAGAAGATTTCCAAGAGGTCTCAGCGAGTGAGCAGAGGACGACGAACCCACTTTCTCTCCCAGCTCTCCGAGCTCAACTCCAGCGGGAAGGTTTCCACACCCCAAGGCACTCCAGATCCATAACGGCTGTTATTTTTCCCCCACCCCGAACTCCCTCCCCAACGGGCGACTCCGGCTCACCTGGGCCTCTATCGCACACCAGAGGCAGCCAAGAGTCACCGCTGCCAGCAAGAACTGCGCCGCCCGATCCTTCTCCGCTGCAGTTCTCCGGACGATTCCACTGCTGCTCATGCTGCAGAAGCCGTTCGCCGGGGGCCCTGGGGGGCCCTTGCCCCGCGACGCCGCCTTTGGGCAGCCAGGAGTACGGGATGTCCGCCGGCACCACTGGGGGGGATGCCTTCCCTGTCCCGATCCCTCACTCTGCCGGGAAAGGGACCTGTCAGGCGAGCGGGTGGATGCGCTCACCTCCTCCAGCCGTCGCCGCCCTAGCTCCTTTCCCGGTGCCAGCCCTCTAACGCACACATACACACACACTACGAAAGGAGAGTAGACGCGCGCTCTTCCTCTGTAAGCGCTTTCCTTTACATAGGAGGAGGAGCAGTAAGCAGCAGCAATCACAGAGCTTCGCCCGCGCAAAGCTTTTTGGGAAACGTAGTACACCAACCATCTCTCTTCCCGTCAGCTTATCTTTCGGTCTCCACAGTACTGTACTCCAGTGACGAAAAAGGGGGGGGCGAAAGAGAGCGGCCAATAGGAAAGAACCACGCGCATCTTCAAAACAAGAGGAGGCAGTTTATAACCGTCAAACAGAAGGTAAAAGGTCTCTAGTCTAGAGGGATTTGGGTAGGTGGGTGGCGGGCGGTGCTCTTGCGGGAAAGGCGAGGTACAGATTAGCTTTGGGGAAACGTTTTAGAATATAATTTTTTATTGCCCAAGTGTGATTGGACACACAAGGAATTTGTTTTGGTGCATATGCTCTCAGTGTACATAAAAGAAAAGATACCTTCATCACTTACAACACTTAATGATAGTCATAGGGTACAAATTTAACACTTAATGATACAACACTTAATGATAATCATAGGCTACAAATAAGCAATATTTTTGTGCAATATGATACTCCTGCCTATTTCCATACAACATTTTTTTGCATCAGCATGTAACAGTGAGCTGTATGTCACTTGCTTAGAGATGGTTTCCTCCTCATGGCTCTTTAGGAATATTTACATACATTATTAATCCCACCCCCAAATAGTAGGGATTCTATTAACAGACATTTGATTCAATTTTAGAATACTGATAAAATAGAAGAGCTTTTGTGATTACTTTGCAGTTACAAAACACTGGAATAATATCACATCAAAGATGGATGCTTTGAAATATGTTGCAATTCTGGAATTGTGCAGTTTTTAAAGTTCATGGGTACACAAAAACCAAACACAAGTTAGTGTGCTTAAGGAGGATAATCAAAGATGTGGAAATACCTCTTTATGAACTTCCCACTTGTGAGGGTGGAATATAAATTAATAAAATACCAATAGTAGTATCAACTTACAACTTAGGCACTGAAAAATGTGATTTAGGACCATTTTTCACATGAGCATTGCATCATCCTCACAGACATGTGATCAAAATTTGGATGCCTAGTATATATGATGGGGTCAGGACCTTTTACAACCTTCTGACAAACAAAGGCAATGGTGACGCTAGAATCACTTAACTGTGTTACTAACTTAACAACTTCAGTAATTCACTTAGCAACTGTGGCAAGAAAGGTCATAAAATGGAGCAAAACTCACCTAACAACTTGGTTTGCTCAACAGAAATTTTGGGCTTAATTGTGGTCTTAAACTGATGACTACCTACAAGGGCCTCTTGTGGCTCAACAGGCTAATGCCGTATGTTATTAACTCAGCTACCTGCAATTATAATTACTGCAGGTTGGAGTCCCACCAGGCCCAAGGTTGACTCAGCCTTCCATCCTTTATAAGGTAGGTAAAATGAGGACCCAGATTGTTGGGGGGGCAATACAAGTTAACTTTGTATATAATATACAAATTCCTAATGTTGAGTTTCAAGCCAACTTTTGCACTGTCCTTCACCCGCATCAAGAAGCTCTTTAGTTCCTCTTTATTTTCTGCCATTAGAGTGGTATCATCTGCATATCTGAGGTTGTTGATATTTCTCCCAGCAATCTTAATTCCAACTTTTGATTCATCTAGCCCCGCCTTTTTCATGATGTGCTCTGCATATAAGTTAAATAGGCATGGTGACAGTATACAGCCTTGCCAGACTCCTTTCCCAATTTTGAACCAATCAGTGGTTCCATGTCCAGTTCTCACTGTTGCTTCTTGACCCGCATATAGGTTTCTCAAGACACAAATAAGATGGTCTAGTACACCCATCTCTTTAAGAACTTGCCACAATTTGTTGTGATCCACACAATCAAAGATTTTAATGGTTTCTGCTTCAATGAAGCAGAAGTAGATGTTTTTCTGGAACTCCCTAGCTTTCTCCATGATCCAGCGTATGTTGGCAATTTGATTTCTAGTTCCCCTGCCTCTTCAAAATCCTGCCTGTAGTTCTGATAGTTCTCGATCCACATACTGCTGGAGCCTAGCTTGTAAGATTTTAAGCATAATTTACTAGCATGTGAAATGAGTGCAATGGTATGATAGTTTGAACATTCTTTGGCATTGCCTTTCTTTGGAATTGGAATGTAAACTGACCTTTTCCAATCCGTTAGCCACTGTTGAGTTTTCCAGATTTGCTGACAAATTGAGTGTAGCACTTTTACGGCATCGTCTTTTAAGATTTTGAATAGCTCAGCTGGAATACTGTCACCTCCACTAGCTTTGTTGTTGCTCAGATTTTCTAAGGCCCATTTGACTTCATATTCTAGGATGTCTGGCTTGAGATCAGTGACCACCCCATTGTGGTTATCAGGGATGTTAAGCTCATTCTTGTATAGTTCTTCTGCATAATTTTGCCATCTCTTCAATCTCTTCTGCCTCTGTTAGGTTCCTCCATTTTGGTCCTTTATCATGCCCATCTTTGCATGAAACGTTCCATTCATATCTCAAATTTTCTTGAAGAGATCTCTGGTCCTCCCTATTCTATTGCTTTCTTCTATTTCTTTGCACTGTTCATTTAAGAAGGCATTCTTATCTCTTCTAGCTATTCTCTGGAATTCTGCATTCAAAAATAATAATAATAATAATAATAATTATTATTATTATTATTATTTATTCGATTTTTATACCGCCCTTCTCCCGAAGGACTCAGGGCGGTGTACAGCCAAGGTAAAACAAAACAGTGCAATATACAATTAAAATACAAATTAAAAAACTTATTATAAAATTGGCCTAAAAACTTATAAAATATATAAAACTAAAAAAACCCCTTAAAATTAATAATAGAAATTTAAAACCAATAAAATTTAAGCCAGCCCCGCGCGAATAAATAGATGTGTTTTCAATTCGCGGCGAAAGGTCCGAAGGTCAGGTATTTGGCGTAAACCCGGGGGAAGTTCGTTCCAGAGGGTGGGAGCCCCCAGAGAAGGATCTTCCCCTGGGGGCCGCCAGCCGTCATTGCTTGGCGGACGGCACCCTGAGAAGTCCCTCTCTGTGAGAGCGTACGGGTCGGTGGGTGTATCTTTCTCTTTTTTGGGTGTATCTTTCTCTTTCTCCCTTGCCTTTCACTTCCCTTCTTTCCTCAGCTATTTGCAAAGCTTCCTCAGACAATCATTTTCTTTTCTTGCATTTCTTTTTCTTTGGGATAGTTGTAGTTGCTACCTTTTATACAATGTTGTAAATCTCCGTCCATAGTTCTTTAGGCACTCTGCCTATCAGATCTAATTCCTTAAATCTATTTGCCACCTCTATTGTATATTCATCATGGATATGATTTAGTTCATACCTGAGTGGCCTAGTGCTTTTTCCTACTTTCTTCAATTTAAGCCTAAATTTTGCAGTGAGAAGCTCATGATTTGAGTCACAGTCAGCTCCTGGTCTTGTTTTTTCTGACTGTATAGAGCTTCTACATCTTTGGCTGCAGAGCACATAGTCAATCTGATTTCTGTGTTGACCGTTTAGTGATGTCCATGTGTAGAGTCATCTTTTGGATTGTTGGAAAGAGTGTTTATACAACTATATCAATTGTTTATTTTTAGGTTTCTCTGGCTGTTAATTCTCAGAAGTGACGAGGCTGTGTGCTCTTAAATGTAGAAGTAACTTTGCTGCCTTTTCCTCCTCTTCCTCTTGCTTCATTAAACATTAAATATCACAGAAGGTTTTGCATAGTGCCCAAGAGTAAAAATATGAAAGCTGTACAGAGAGAGATCCAAATGCAAATAAGGAAGAATTTTCTGATCATAAATGCTATTAAACAGTGGAACAGCCTGCTCCTGGAACAGAGTTCCAAAGGGTCCATTTCTAATGAAAACTAATTTCAAATTTTACATGCAATGTTTAACATTTTGCCCCAACCACAAAAGCTTTGCTGTGATAAATAAAGCAAAAGTAAACTACTTATTTGATCTCTCTCTCTCTTCATTATTCGTCTCATATTTGCTAAAGTATATAGAGCTCAATTTTTTTGCTTTGTAAGATCTCAAGCACAATGTGTACATGCAAAAGAGAACAGCTATAGTTATACCTTTTTGTTAGAAAAGCCAGTGACTGGTTAAAAAGTTATATGGGACAGAGAGTAAAATAATGGTGGATGTGATCCCTATTAAACAACTTGAATAACTTAAGGTAACCTGTAAATAGGTGGTTCATGTCATGTGAAGCTAATGGTGTAGAATCCATATAATGGAATGCAAGCAGCTTCTTACTTGTTGCCATTCCTGGAGGGTGCAGTTGCTTACATTTTATTACATATAGTTCAGCAGTGAAGCTCTCTTTAATGGCTATGTCACTTAGTTAAAACTCATTCACTCTATGAATATTAAATAGACTATTTCAATCCTTCACCGTTAAGTGCTCTTCCATGCGGTACTTCTTAATTTGTTTGGCTTCAATGAAAATTAAATGGGAAAGGAGCAAACTCAGGAGTCACATGGCCCAATCAAAGCAGGATAGACTCATTTAAAACAGGACTTTTATGACAAATGGACGGAATATTTTAATCTCAATATTTATTGAGATTCTCAGTCATCCAGATCACGATTGTCCCAAAGGTGCTTTTTAACTGAAAAAGCTACTTGGATGAGAAGCAAAATGTCTTCAAGGAAAAACAAAAGTCCAGATGCTTATTGAAAAAGCACCTTTGGAACAATATTTTAAATCTCAAATTAACTAATTCTTTATATCACTTTATTAAGCATTATCTTTACATTTTAGAAATATTTATACTAGTAAATTAAAATAATCTCAGGTGTTAACATTACTTTTAGTTAAGTTGAAATTTCCATTAAAATGAAAACAAACATTTTTATGCTGTCAATCAAAAATTCTCTACAAAATGTCAAAGTATTCAAAATATAGATTTTATAGTTACTATTCAGATACTCAAAATATAGCATTCACTTGCTTCTGATTAACATAATAGTGTTATGGTCCGCCAGCAGCCTGCGGAACTAGCAGCAGAGTCGGACAGTGAGGAGGCTGGGGAGGACAATGGACCAATCCTGGAGTCAGGGGAAGGGCTGGATGAGGGTTCTGCGTTGGAGGCAGAGATGGGGCCAGGGCCATCTGGGAGCGATGCATGGACTCCAAAGCCTCCAGAGGCGGACAGCAGAGAGGCAGAGGAACAGGAGGAGCCTGTTCCTAGTGCATGCATGCAAAGAGCTGCCAGAAGGCAAGAGCAGCTAAAGCAAAAAGGAAAACTCAGAAGTAAGGCCAGGAGATGATTGGCCCCTCCCATAAGGCTTAAAAGAGCAGCAAAGGCTCTTGGGCTCTTTGTAGGAAAGCAGTGTTGCTATATCTGTTTCAATTCGGCGTCTCTTGTTTCTGAACTTTGTGGGGCTTTGCCAAGAAAAGCCTTTGGCAGGGTGCCGAAGAAGATAAAGGTTTGTGATAAGGCCGAAGGACTTTTTCTGAAGGACTTGTTTTGGAATTAATTTGGACTAAGCTGGGAATGAAGTAATTCCCAGCTGTTATAATAAAATAGGTTTGTTTAAGACTAAGTGTGTCTTTTATGCCTAAGTGAGCTAGGTCACAACAAATATAAACTATTTTATGACTGTTGAAAAACGTTATGTTTTCTTAATGTGTAATATGTTTTTTTCATTTTATGTGATTTGAGGAGTGTACTATAGAGCTGAAAACGAGGACTGTAATATATATCCAGACACATAAAAAATAATAGGGTTGAAAATGGACACGGTTGATTTTTTTCTTTCCCTTTGGTATTTGTGTGTATGTGTATATAGCTACTTTATCTGGCTAGCAGAAATCTAGATAAATACTACATAGCATTAAAAGGTTAGAATTTATTCCTGGTTTGTTGTTATCCAGTTATTCTCTAACTTTTTGAAGCTCGTAGGAAGCACTATTATATCTAGGGACATGGTCATTTAGAAGAAAATTATTTATGAAACATTTGTAAATTATTTAACTTTTAATTAGAAATAAAAATGCAAACATAACTATGACTGTACCTAAAGTAGCCATTTAGTCAATCCAGCTGGAATAAACTATAATGATATTATTTGATTGCTGTTTTTATTCTTTCCAAATATGAAATTCCTTGAAAGCAATAATACTTGATTTAGCTTTATTATATAGGTTAACTGATATGTAATAGATGGGCTAGCCTTCTGCAACTTAATGCCTCCCCCTACCCACTTCGCTCTCCCAGTGGAAAAAATATCCTGAGTTTTGAATGATACCCAAGAGAACAGAACAGAACAGGGTTACTTTCTGTGCCTCCAGAATAGATCTTTATGTTAAAAAGTACTTCATTTTCATCGTGGCAATAAACTATTTTTCTTAAATTAGGAACATTATTCCAGTGCATGTCATTTTATTACTTTAATATTATTACGTTTTTTAGGAACAAGGCAGTATGTGTTTAAAGCTCTTAATAGTACACATAGTTTGAAAACCTAAATTTTAAAAGGAGTTTAAACCAGTACTTAAAATATAGAATTTAGTTACTGAGCAAACAATATAAATCAATAGATCTAATTCCTCTTCCCATGCTGACTAATCATTAGTAGGAGTGCAATGATCATTCAAACATTAAGCAACATTATGTTCTGTGTGATAACATCTTGCTGCCCACAATTATAATTTTAAACTGCATCATGATGTAAAAGTTTCATCGGAAAAAAACTTGCTACAGAAATGGACTTCGCAGAAAGAGAAAATACAAAAGTATAGAAGAAGACATGCTGAAACATTAAGTACAGTTTGGTGCTTCCAGTTGTGTTAACCAGAACTTCCATCTTGCATAACCAAGTTGTATATGAGAAATGCAGTCTAATACTTCTGATGGATAGCACTTTTTTTTTTAATTTGCATTTATATCCCGCCCTTCTCCGAAGACTCAGGGCGGTTTACACTATGTCAAGCAATAGTCTTCATCCATTTGTATATTATATACAAAGTCAACTTATTGCCCCCAACAATCTGGGTCATCTTACCTACCTTATAAAGGATGGAAGGCTGAGTCAACCTTGAGCCTGGTGGGACTTGAACCTGCAGTAATTGCAAGCAGCTGCTGTTAATAACAGACTGCATTAGTCTGTTGAGCCACCAAAGGCCCTGGTGGCTCAACAGGAGGACAATTTTGAGGACAATTTTGTCAGAGTGTGGGAAATATATTAAATGTAAAAATAACTATTAATAATCCAAATAAATAATTCATCAAAGTAAAATAAAAACAAAAAGATCGTGGGAACAGAATATAACTTTATGAGATACACATATTTCATTTTTAATATAGGAATGATATATTGGATTGACTAATACAGGGGTTGGCAACTTTAAACATTCAAAGAGCCACAAATGTCTAACCGGAAGCCCCCCGTTCAATTCTGAGATCGACCAGAAGTCTGGTTCCCCCACCATAGAATCTCCTCCATCCTTTTTCCTCTACCTGTCCTAACTGAAAGCCCTATTAAATTGTGGAGCTGACCTGTGACGGAGCCGCAGCAGAGGGATGAAAAAGCCACATGTGGCTCCAGAACTGCGGGTTGCTGACCCCTACATCTGTATTTTAAGAGTGATTAAATATAATTATCCAAAGTGAGGAAATATTGTGTCTCTCAACATTTCAATTTTTAGAAATGCAATTGCTATTGAAAAAGTTCTTTCAACTGTTTTTGTCTGCACTTCCCAGCATTTTTTAAGGGGCAAGAGAAACACTATCTTTATTGTTATCCTACCTCACAGTTAAACCAAGGCAGAATTTAAACTGTTTCTGCATTTTTCTGCCTGGCATTTATGAATGTACTATGAATGTTTTAAAAGATGCTTATGATAAGTCTATACCGGTATATGATTGAGGCTTAAGTCCTTCCCCTATGGCTGGATGTTTGGTTACAAAACATTTAACAAGGGGACTTGGAGTACCTCTATGTGATCCACAATCTCTTTGCTTCCCAAAGAGGCAAAATCTTGAGCAGGCTTTTTGTAAATGAAAACATGCAAAATAATTTTGGGGGGAAAGTAGTATTTCTATATTTTCCAAAGCAAAAAGTGTCATTGGATGTTATTTCCAAGTGCTGAATGAAGAGTATACTGATGCACAAATAGAGCTAAGGTAGGATGTTACTTTTCTGCAAATGTTCACTGTTACAATTTGTAGGCAGATCTAATAGTTTTTTTTTTCTTTGAAATTGAATTATCTTTGAGTACAAACCTAATTTACCATTATAAGATTTTTCTCAATTTCCTTCAATCATTTAATAATTCAATCATTAGAGCTTGCTTTAAATAATAAAATATGATCCAAATAATTGGATCATAAGCTTCCTGGCTGCCAAAGCAGCAGTGAAGCTAAGTAGAATCACATCAGAAACCTGTACAATTAGCACAGGGGCCCCCACAAGGCTGTTTGCTCTCTCCATTTTTCTTCTCTCTATATACCAATGACTGCATCTCAAACAATCCGTTTGTTAAATTACTGGTTTGCAGATGACACAACAGTGATCAGTCTCATTCGAGACAATGATGAATCTGCATACTGACGGGAGGTTGAACAACTCGCCTTGTGGTATGACCAGAACAATCTGGAACGGAACACCCTCAAAACCGTAGAAATGGTGGTGGACTTTAGGAGAAGTCCACCACCATACTACCACCTCTTACAGTACTAGACAACACAGTAGAACAGTAGAGACCTTCAAATTTCTAGGTTCTACCACATCTCAAGACCGAAAATGGACACCTAACATCAAAAACATCAAAAAAGCACAATAAAGAATGTTCTTTGTGCGCCAACTCAGAAAGCTCAAACTGCCCAAGGAGCTGCTGATACAGTTCCACAGTGGAATTATTGAGTCTGTCATCTGCATCTCTATAACTGTCTGGTTTGGTTCTGCAACCCAACAAGGCAGACACAGATTTCAGAGGATAATTAGAACTGCAGAAAAAACAAGTACTACCAACCTGCCTTCCATCGAGGACCTGTATACTGCAGCTCCAGATAGAACATACTGGCGAGCCCTGTGCCATGAAGTGTCTACCAACTTTGAAGACAGTGCCATCAAAAACTGATAGAAAACTGTGAGTAGCATCACAGAATAACATCCACCGTTACTACAAGAATGGATTTCCAGTGCCACCATTGTTTTAGACTCTGTGCTACCAGACTGGGACTGCAGAGCTATAGCTGTGTCCTTCTTCGAACCTGACAAGATTATTTAGAATGCTGTATCTTATTCTTCTAATAATAGCTAATTACAAAAAATGCTTAATTTTATTTTTAAAAATAAATCTGAAAAAATAAATCTTAAAAGGCATTTTTATTTTTAAGCCCAAAACTATAATTTTCTATATTTGCCAGTATTATTGGATTGAGAATCACTAGAGGGCACTGTCCTATTTGCTGATACAAAGTGAAAAATCTAAGAATAATTTTTACTGAAATTGATGTTATTCATGTTTCTCACTCACTTTATTTCAAAATTCTAAATCAGATCTATAACTTTTTCTGATTTTATAATTCATCTTTAAGGTTCTGGAGACTGTAGACACAGCCCTTTCCTACTTACTATTTATTGAAGAACTGTCTGTGTTCAATGGGCTGCATATTTTCCAGCAAATATACCAGTATATAGAATTGCTGCTCCATAGTAATCTAGAGCAGGGACTCCCAACCTTTTGGGCACAAGGGACAGTTTGATGGAGAGAGGTTTTCCTGCAGACCAGAGGGGGTGCTGTTTCGTATGCTGTCTGCATCCCATGGATGGGGCTTTACTTGTTTGTAGGGCACGGTTTCTGGAACTCCGTTGACCAGTGTCGGTCCTGGGACCAGAGGCTGAGGACCCATGATCTATCCAGGATAGATCCTATAATTTTGCAGATGGAAAAATGATATCTCCAAACCACAATGAAAAGTGGGAACTGCTATTCATAAGATTTCTTGACTTTCAGAGGTTTTATATTATTGTTTTCCAATGCTCAGGTTACCATTGTAAATGAATTGAATGAGGAAATAATATGACTCTCTTTTTTAAAAAAGGAAATTATAAAGATCAATGAGCACCTTCATGACTTAGAAAGTGCATAAAATAGAGAAATGATTAAAATATTTCCATTTGCAGCTGTTATAAAAAAAGATGAAAGACGTGGCATTTATAATAAAGAAATATATAACTTATTCCTTTGGCTTACCATTTATTGAATAGAGAAAGCAGGAGCAGAAACAATTATCTCATGAAGACTACATTACGTAATAACAATTTCTATAAATGTTTTTCAAATAAGTTCATTTAGGTTGTAATCCTATGCAACACTCATCTGGGACATTTGTAATGGAGCAGAAGAATATTCAAGAGAACTAAGTTTTGTGTTCAAAACTTATTGCATCTCCAGAAATATTTCAGTAGGGCTATCGCAGCAAAGCTGTAAACATCCAGACAATTACTAGCTAATAACAAAGAGCTGTGCTGGCTTCAGGCTACGGTTGAGTAGGCACCGGCCTAGGACACCAAAGCCAATGCCAATGATTCTCCTTTTGAATCATTCTAAAAATGCAAAGTTTCTTATCAGCAGGAGATGGCGCCATCAGTCACTGTGGCCCAGGGTACATATGTGGTAGATCCATGAGCCAGGTCTATCAAAAAGATAAATAAATCTGCAGTTGTTTAGTGCCATCATATGGTTACTTGGATTTTTGCAAACCATTATGGCATATATGAGTAAGATACAATAGGCCCATGATGGTGAACCTATGGCACACCAGCTGTCACCTCAGACTAGCTCCACTGCACATGCACCTCGTGCTGGCCAGCTGGTCTTCGGGTGTCTGCCGTGTATGAGAGGGGGGGCATGTGGCGGATGTGCGTGTCCATGTGCAGGAAGGTGGGGCACATGTGCAGGGGGGATGCAGGAGGATTTCCAGACCCAAAATGGGGCAGGGGGGGGCTGCGTGAGGCCCCCTGCACCCCATTTTGGGCCTGGAAAGCCTCCTGCACCAACCTGGAAGCCAAAATGGGGTGTGAGGCCCCCAGGGCGCATGCAGGGGTTCAGGCACGTATGCATGCGTGTACGTGCACACTTTAGGCACTCAGCATAGAAAAGGTTAACTATCACTGTAATAGGCAGAACAAGAATCATAGAAATAGTATCTGGTAATAAAGGTCTCTAAATAGTGTGGTTTTCATTAATTTTCCTAGTTGTGTTGCTGTGTATATCCTTCAGGGTATAGTAGGAGATGGGGATGAAGGGGAAAAAAACTACTTCTGTCTTTCAATTGACTCAGTGTCTAATGCTTACTAGGCACTAGTAACTCGGTTTGATTTGAAAATTATTTTGCATACAATGTAACAGCACAATAGGAAATAGGAAGTGTTCCAGTTATTGAAAATTGCTTTATTACAGAAAAGTTTTCTAGATACTAACTTCTAAACTTTTTAAAAAAATCTTTACCTGGGTCTCTTGGGAAATTAAGATATGAATTAATCTTAATAAGTATGTAAACTTACATGAAACAATGCATCATATTTTACTTCTGGTCTTCTGATCACACTATTCCAGGTATGTTTCAGCATGCAACCTACTTTAAATTCTGGTTGGAGAACAAAGACTGAACCTTTTTTACCAGACAAGACCTTGGAAATGTTACTAGCACAATGTGATAACCCTGAGAAGCAAGTTTCAGAAAGAATTGTAGGGCCTTTCTCCACTTGCACATAATCATGGCATACATCAGTGGTGAAATCCAATTTTTTTTACTACCGGTTCTGTGGGCGTGGCTTGGTGGGCATGGCAGGGGAAGAATACTGCAAAATCTCCATTCCTACCCAACTCCAGGGGGAAGGATATCATCCATTCTACCCCACTTTGGGGCCAGCCAGAGGTGGTATTTGCCGGTTCTCCGAACTGCTCAAAATTTCCGCTGCCGGTTCTCCAGAACCTGTCAAAACCTGCTGGATTTCATCCCTGGCATACATAATTCACTGGAAACATCTTTTTTCAGCTATGTTCTCATGACATTGTGTTCATAACTGAGACAGCCTTAAGTCCTTAGCTGAAATGACATTTTCTCTTGTATCAAGTGTAGCCCCAGGATATATAGAAGACTGTGCCAACCTTTAACTTGAAGGAAATCAGAGGTTTGCAGTGATTTGAAATATTATCTGCAAGTCTTCTATCAATAGAGATAGCAAATTTATGCTGGGAGAGTTTTTTCCAACTCAAGGATGAGAGGACAGCATTTCAGTTCAGAAAGGCCTTATGGCTGCAAATTATCAGGCTTGTATTAATGACCATTTGCTTGCACGATGTATTATATATTTTATTTGATGCTGATAAAATAATCTTTAGAATTATTAATCATCTATATGAAATCAATGTTTTGAGAAACATTGTTCTCAATGTGTGAGAATGCTATCAAATACTTTTGGGAAAAACCAGTGTAAGCAGAAATATTTAAAATTACAAGCCCTGTAGGCAGGTATTTCAATCGCAAACTCTAAGTATGCTCTAAAAAGTTTATTTTTGAAAGGTTCTTACATTTCTTACAACATAGTCTTATGCCTACTAAGAACTCAACTCAGCCAGATCACTGAGATCTTAGTCACAGATATGTTTCAGGCCACAGACTAAGCAAACAGATTTTATAACATTATCCAGTGTTAAAGATTAACAATGATAACACTTCATATATGGGTAGTCCTCAATATATGACCACAACTGAGCCCAAAATTTATGTGAGAAATTTGTTCAATGAGTTTTGCTCCATTTTACAACTTTCCTCGCCACATTTATTAAGTGAATCACTGCAGTTCTTAAACTAGTAAAACAATTGTTAAGCTTCCCTTGTCCGAAGGTCGCAAAAGAGAATCACAGGACTCTGGGACGCTACAACCATCATAAAAGTGAGTCAGTTGTCAAGATCTGAATGTAACTCACGTGACCATGGGGATGCTGCATCGGTCGTAAGCGTGAGAAATGGTCATAAGTCACTTTTCTCAGTGCCGTTGTAACTTTGAACGGTCACTAAGTGAATTGCTGTAAGTCGAGGACTACCTGTACTTTTATCAAAAGGAGGGATTGTTTTCCCTGGCTATTTCTACTCCTGAATTTTACTCCTCCGAGTGAAGAATCTACAAGATTCTCCGCTTTGCCTCGACAAACGGATGCTACAAGACATTTTTTTAGGGGCCACGCATGTTTTTGGAGAAGTCGCCCCATCGAGCTCGAAAAAGCCTGGAAGAAAAAACACGCTTAGGCAGACCGCCGTGGCTTTGAGGGGTGGGGAAAGCGTATCTCCCCCGCCCCGCACAGGCTTCTTCCCCTGCTCGTTCGGGCTTTACCTGCCGCTTCCGCTCCCTTCCAAGGTTCCTCTCACCCTACAGGAGGGGGAAGCGCAGAAGCGTCCAGCGATCGCTAACTAGGAAGTAGGAGTAGGAGAGGGTCCGAGCGGGAAACGGCGGGCCCATCGCAGGTGCCAAAGCCCTCCAGCTCGCCGCGGCTTGCCCGACCTCCTGGCCCCCAATGGCTTCTCCCGCCATCGCTCTGCCCGAAGGTAAAAACCTGCCTCGCCTAAGTCTCCGGCAACGGGCGCCCGCGCCCCGGTGCAGGCAGAGGCACGAGAGCGGTGGGCTTTGCGGACGGGGACCGCGGGCACCGGAAAGAGGGCCGGGCAGAGCAAGGGAGGCGGGACCCTGGAGTGGCCTTTGCAGTGCCGGGGGGAGAGGAGGGGGGCGGGCAGAGATTCCCTGGGTGGACACTGATCCTCCCACCGGCTCTGGGGAGCTGCTCTTCGTTGGCGGGATTCCGCCACAGGCGAGCAGCTTTCACTCTGCCTCTCATATTATTAGTATGAATATTTGCATTGCTCCTTTGCTATTTTTGCCAAAGGCAGGGTTCTTCTTAGATGAAAGTCTTTGTCCCCTGACTTGTCCGACTTGAGATTCTCTTCCTCGAAATTACCCGCCGCGTACTATAAGGACAAGAGGCACCCGGATTCGGTTTTGAAAAGACTCCCCTTCTTCATATTTTGGGCTTTGTATTGAGAACGACTTTTGAGTTTTGTGTTTTTTTTAAAGTCTTTTTGGAGTGCCTCATATTCTCAAAGTCTGATGAATCATTCACTCAAGTGCTAAATAAATTAAGCCCTGCAGCATCCCTCTGAAGTGTAGCAAAATTGTTATAAAAAGTTGCCTTATGCTATAACTTTTGTGAATTTTAAAGTTGAAAAAAAGATATAATTTGCACATTTTAGGAGGAGAATCCAGTATTTAAATAGGATAACTGACTCCCTTTTTATAGAACTTGTTGAAAACTGAAATACATAGTGTAACTGAAAGGTGAATGAACAACTTAAATGGCTTCAATATGTTTTATGCTGATTTTTATATATTCAAATAGTTTAAAAAGTTAATGTAAACTAAAACCTATATAATAAAAAACTATGTAATTAAAATTTCCTGGTTTTTAAAATTTAATATGGCTTTTAGACTATTGTTTATTGAGCAAGGTTGTTATATTTGAACTGACACATGATCATGTATGTAAGAACATACAAGAGCAAGCCATTTTCTTTAGAATTGCTTACCCAATTGAGATAAACCAGAATGTGAACCTCTGTTGTGGGGTTTGCAGCAAACTGACTGAGTATGTAATTATTAAGTAATTAAAGTACAGATAAATAAATATCTCTAAAATGTTGATGACTGTAAGCTTAAGCCCCTTTTTGGCTTGTTTCCAGCAGATCACGCCACTAAAGAACCAGTAGAAGACACTGACCCTAGCACTTTATCCTCAGAAAATGTAAGTACTGTAATTTTGTGAATATGTTGAAGTGCTAGTTGCCCACCTAAGTGATTCTACCTACTTACCTTGACTAAGTTTGAAAAGATAAGCAGAGTGAGAGCTGGTTAACATTTGGATGAGGGTTACCAGAAAATGCAAGGATTGTGGACTACAATGGGAAGTTGAACAAACATCCTACTAGAAGGTATTGGCAACATTTTTATGTTACAAATAAAACTACATGGATATATTTCCATGAAGCTATCAGAAGTTGAGACTGATTCAAAGGAAACATTACTTCCACTAACTAGATCATTAATTTACTTATTTTACTTGTTGGTTGCTATTATTGTACATACTCACAGAAAAGTTTGGTGATTAAGATGTGACAA
Source organism: Ahaetulla prasina (assembly GCF_028640845.1). Classification (NCBI taxonomy): domain Eukaryota; kingdom Metazoa; phylum Chordata; class Lepidosauria; order Squamata; family Colubridae; genus Ahaetulla; species Ahaetulla prasina. Next base: position 82,352,475 of record NC_080539.1, on the reverse strand, counting down.
GATACAGGCTCTGAAATAAGTCTAAGGACATGACAACCCAACATTTCCTTTATGATCTTCCCAAATAGTTAGTTAGCTTGCCACACAAATAGCATCTCTCTATGGCATACAGTGCTATGGAAGAGAATATTTAGTTAAGTTACTTCTGAGTTTCAGACTTCTAAAAGCTATAGAATTCTGACTGTTTTTTAATAATAAGAAAGTGTTGTAGTGGGAAGTTAATGCCTGTTCCATCCAGTTACATATGTCTCTATAAAGAATGAGTGATGCTACCATAGTGCACTCTTCTTTTATGCGACAACCAGCTATTTTTGATGAAACTACTTGAAATGGTAACAACTAGAAACAAAACAGGTAGTATGTGTTAATCTCTGTAATCAAGTAGGAAAATGACCATAACTAATCAGTGATTCATATTTAGCTTGTTCTGTTGATTCAGAGATGGGCAAATGAGGATTCCTTCCATTGGTTTGTGTGGATAAAAAAAGAGTTGTACCCAGAAAACTTTGGTGGTGAGAGATACAGTTGGAGTCATTATCCAAGATTTGTTTGAGAACCCCTGTAGTGGTTTTATTATTTGTACTAGTGTCATGAATCCTTAATGAAGTTTGTCCTCAAGCATAATTTGCTTCAGAAGTATTTCCTTCATAATCTTATAGGGATGAAAGTGTTGAAAACCATTTAGGGAAAAGATTCTGAATCAAATTATGGAAGGAAGATCTGGTGAGATATTGCCACCTTTACTGGCAGACCCATCCCAAGTTTTTCATAATTTCTGCTAAACTTTCAGATAAGGGACTTGATAAATCTTCATCGATTCCTTAGTCCTGCTTGGGACTGGATAAATACTGTATGTGAATTGTTGAATACTTGGCAAGCTCAGTGAACAGCTGGGAGACTGTATTTGGCTTGGAAGGTTACAAATTCAGTAGAACAAAGAACTTAATAGGTCAAAATAATTGGTGTTTCAAAATGTATCTAAAATAATTGTTTAAAAATATGCTTCTTCTTTTTGTCTGAACAGATAGAAAAGTATCCTGTCCAAGATACAGCATTACCCAAAGGTAAAAATAGAAAACGACAATGACTACAGTTCTTATTTAAAAAAAAATATTGTAATATGAAACTTGATTAGATATGGCACAATAGTGAATCTATTACTGTATGTCCCTTCATAGACTTCATAATTTTCTAGAACTGACTCCAAATATATCTGCTGAAATTCCCAACTTTTATTAACTCTGAGACCTTCAAAATCTTCTAAGGTCAAGAAGTCACCAATTAAGAAAATATCTTACAGTTTTCTCTCCGTCGTTTATTTTTACCTTAGTAGCTCAATTCTATCACCAGAGATATAGTTCAGTCTAATGGTTAAAGCAGTGGGCTAGAAACCAGGAGATTGTGAATTCTAGTCCTGCCTTAGATATAAAAGATGGCTGGGTGACCTTGGTCCAGTCACTCTCTCAGCCCAACTCACCTCAGAGGGTTATTGTTGTGGAGAAAATAGCAGGAGGAAGAAGTATTGGATATGTTAGCTGCAGCGGTGGAATTCAGTTACCTTCCCTACTGGTTCACAAATGTGAGCGTGCTCGCTTTGCTTGCATGCACCTCATCTGCACATGCACATGGCCTTCTGCACACATGCAGAGCTCGCACATTACGTCCGAATGGATGGGTGGAGCCTCCTGCAGTAGCCACTACCAATTCGCTCAATCTGAATCCCACCATTGGTTAGCTGCCTTGAGTTATTTGTAAAATAATCCTATAAGGGAGATAGTCAACTACCTACCCTGAAGGACCCAATTTCACCACCCATGCTACTTCTCCTCAGAACTAAGATCAGATTTCTTCTGCTTCTCTTACCTGTAGGAGTTTCTGTTCTCATATTCTCTGTATTGAGTCAGTCAGTGCCACAATCAATGTTTTTATTAATTTAATATATTTGTAAACTTTCCCAATCATAAAATCTCTGGTGATGATAGATGTTTTCTATCTCCACTGTCAGAATGCCTATAGAATAGAATATTTTTTTTTATTGGCCAAGTGTGATTGGACACACAAGGAATTTGTCTTGGTGCATATGCTCTCAGTGTACATAAAAGAAAAGATACGTTCATCAAGGTACAACATTTACAACACAATTGATGGTCAATATATCAATATAAATCATAAGGATTGCCAGCAACAAGTTATAGTCGTACAGTCATAAGTGGAAAGAGATTGGTGATGGGAACTATGAAACGATTAATAGTAGTGCAGATTCAGTAAATAGTCTGACAGTGTTGATGGAATTATTTGTTTAGCAGAGTGATGGCCTTCGGGGAAAAACTGTTCTTGTGTCTAGTTGTTCTGGTGTGCAGTGCTCTATAGCGTCGTTTTGAGGGTAGGAGTTGAAACAGTTTATGTCCAGGATGCGAGTGATCTGCAAATATTTTCACAACCCTCTTCTTGATTCGTGCAGTATACAGGTCCTCAATGGAAGGCAGGTTGGTAGCAATTATTTTTTCTGCAGTTCTAATTATCCTCTGAAGTCTGTGTTTTTCTTGTTGGGTTGCAGAACCGAACCAGACAGTTATAGAGGTGCAAATGACAGACTCAATAATTCCTCTCTAGAACTGAATCAGCAGCTCCTTGGGCAGTTTGAGCTACTGAGTTGGCGCAGAAAGAACATTCTTTGCTGTCCTTTTTTAATGATGTTTTTGATGTTAGCTGTCCATTTTAGATCTTGCGATATGATAGAACCTAGAAATTTGAAGGTTTCTACTGTTGATACTGTGTTTTCTAGTATTGTGAGAGGTGGAAGTATGGAAGGGTTTCTCCTAAAGTCTACCACCATTTCTACGGTTTTGAGTGTGTTCAGTTCCAGATTGTTTTGGTTGCACCATAAGGCTAGTCGTTCGACCTCTCGTCTATATGCAGATTCGTCATTGTCTTGAATGAGACCAATCACTGTTGTGTCTATCTTATTTCATATGGTACAACGTAATTTGTGATAATTGTTTCCAGTGCCTCCTCATGCTATTAAAGTCATCACCTACTCTATAGGAGATTTAGCAGTTTCATTAACAGGCAATACCACTACCTTTTACACGATGTGTAATCAAGTCATGCAGCCTGGACCATCAAACTTCTTTCTTGCAACATGCCAACTGAGGCATGATAGCTTTTTATCTGGGCCCATCTTCCAGTTTTGATACCACCTCATGGGGGTGGTGAGCCAAGTTTGTTTGAGGTTCGGTATCAACATTCCATCTCATCTTCTCCCTCCTCAGAACAAACAACCTTAATCACAGTGCACCTGAATGTAGGCAATTAGTACACTGCATTGGTGTTAGAAAGCAAATTTCATTTTACTGCAATTATCCATGTCATTAGATATGGGGATTATTCACTCAAAGGGTATGGATGATCTAATATTCCATTTGATCTTGCAGATGTTTAGGCTTCTGGTTTATTTATTTACAAAGATTTTAAAAAAGCCTGGTTCCAGATTACTTTGGATGCTGATTTACCACACCTATCCTGCCAGTTCTATTTTTAATCTGCAAAGGGCACACAGCATGGATTAATTTCTGTTCCATTTATGTTGTACAGTATGTTGTACAATTTTTGTAAATATTGTTCCTTCTCCTAAGCTCATGATAGAATAGAATAGAATAGAATAGAATAGAATAGAATAGAATAGAATAGAATAGAATAGAATAGAATTTTTTATTGTCCAAGTGTGATTGGACACACAAGAAATTTGTCTTTGGTGCATATGCTTTCAGTATACATAAAAAGACAAGATACACTTGTCAAGAATCACAGGGCACAACAGCCAATGACATTCATATGGTACAATAAGCAATCAAATCATACTAGGAAACAATATCAATGTAAATCACAAGGATACAAGCAACAAGTTACAGTATTACAGTCACAGGTGGGAGGAAATGGACTACAGGAACAATGAGAAGACCAATAGCAATAGTAATGCAACCTAATGTGAATAGTTTGACAGTGTTGAAGGAATTATTTGTTTAGCAGCGTGATGATGTTCAGGAAAAAACTGTTCTTATATCTAGTTGGTACGCAGTGCTCTATAACATTGTTTGATGATGTTTTATTTGTGATGTTTACTACTATATACATTTGTCAGTTTAAGAAAACACTACAGTCCTATGAATTTCTGTGTATGATCATAGGACATACTGTATATATTATGCCACTAAGTTCAATGCTCAGCTATAAGTGGGAATAATTCACTTATCCCTCATCTTCTCTGTGGTGCTTGGAATTTCAGGAATTCATATTCAAAGGAGCAGTTATAATGTTCTTGAAATTTCTTGGTTGAGAAGAAAGATAAAGGGTGTTAACTACCTTGGATCTCTACAACCTAAAGTCGTTTATCAGGGCTGAGACATTTTATAAAGTCACTTTGTTGAAAGTTTTACCTCTACTTCTTTGAGGATTAGATATATATTCTTTTACATCTCCATCAGGTGAATTCTTATGCTTTGCAGTACTTGGAATTCTCCACTGAATACTATTTTTTGCCTCATGAATCTATCTTAAGCATATGGAAGTACTGGTAGTTATCTGGAAATATCCCACATCAGTAACTTGTTCCTTGTGATTTAAACTCAGTTCATCTTTCAGAGCCATGTATCCTAGACTTTTGCTTTATTTCAGAAGTTGGGCCTTTTGGTGATTTTTTGCAAGTTATGAATATAATTTATACATTCGTGCAATTCTTCCACCCTTAGAGATCTAAGGGTCTACTTAAGGTACTGAGTTTCCATTAATCTTACATGACCAGCTACTGAAATTGAGGGAATAAGTAATAATACTGATGGCATGCTTCTTACTCAAAGTATCACTTCTAGAGGATTCTGTTTGGAATCCTTCCATATTTGCCACTTATATGTTTAAAGGCATACAGTACATGAACATTTGAAGCACACTTATAAGACAGCAATGGGTAAGCAATAACAATATATACTTTCTCTGACATCCAGCACAGAAGAATGTTTGGGCGCCAAGAATTAGCTAGGAATCAAAAGATTGTATATGGATCATCTGTTTTTTTATTTCATTCTGATACTGAAAGTATCTACAGGAGGTTAGAAGATTCTACCAAAGTAGGAATCAATACAGTGTGAAGCAGTAAAGGCAGAAGGAACATCATTAGTCTCTTCATGCAATTGTGGAACTACTTTATGTCCAGATATACAGCACAAAATTTAGTCATGTTTTAGATCTGGTCCTTGCTAATTCAACTCAACTTATTCTAAAAATATGGATGGTATCCAAAATCAATCAATAAACAGCCAAACAACAGCAAGAAAGAAATCAGTTAAAGAGAGATAATTATTTTGAAGTAATTTCCATTATATATGGAATGGCAAATAAAAATATGAATGTTTATTCTGATAAAGCAGTATTCTCTAACTAAGTTTTTTAAATGTTTTGTTTTTGTACAATTGTAACTAATATTTATTGAATTACCCGGAATGTAATACATGTATTAGAAGGTAGACTTAAGATCATTACTATAAAAAGAAGATCTAGCTCTGTCTTCTCCAGTGGTATCATGTAGATGTGCAGATTGAGTATTCTGGAAGTTACAGTCTAACATTATCTTTCCCTGATCTGGGCTTGTCCAGATGTTTGGAGTTAAAGCTCTCAAAATTGCCCAGACACCATGACAATTTTTAGAATTCTTGGAGTAAATTCCAACACTGGCAAGTTTGAGGAAGATTGATCTTTATAAAGTTTGTCTCAGCAGCAATTTCATTTTCCTTTTTTCCCTCTTTCCCCTCTTTCTGCTATACTTAGACCTGAAATTGCTCTGGATTTGATGAGGGTAACTATGGTATATGAACACACCCAGGCAATTTAAAAGATCTGCCTTTGTTCTTGTACCTGTTAATGATAACTGGATATTCAGGAATGAAGCCAGTGAAATGTTACATGACATTTCAGATAAATGTTATCATTAAAAATTATTGCAACTCATATGGGAGCTAGTTGTAAAATGATGACTTTAATGTAATTGGTTGGTGATTAGCAGGCAAGTGTGATACATTGAATGGTTTGGAAGAGGGATATATGATATTTTATTTCAGGTGAAAGAAGATTAGCATAATAGAGACTAGCAATTCCTTACTTTGTGTATACACAGGGCTTTCATTCAATACATCCTTTCTGGAAGCCAATGGTTGATAATGTGCCCACAGGTTAGTTCCTTCTGCAATCTTTGGTATGTAGAATTTTAGGCAAGTCGTCACTGGTTATGCTAAATTTTATGAATGGAACAGTATGCCTGTATTACAGCTTTCTTTCTTGCCCTGATATATTATTTGAATTGGCACTGTAATCTTTCTGAATCACAGAACCTTTTTAGAAATATTTTGATCAAGAGATTTCAAACCTAACTAACATTGAAGAATATTTGCCTTGTAGATGAAGAATACCAAACAGAAAAGGTGACTTTGGAAATTTCATCCATTAACATTACAAGCCTAACATCGGATTCTGGCTTGAAACACCAGGTAATTGAAATGTTATTAATCCTATTAGAATATTTGTTAATAATTATTTATTGTTATTTATCAACATTTAGATTTTTCAGTATTGTTCCCCAGTTTACTGTAAGTCAGTGCTGAAAGTTTTATTTCACATTCAGTGCAAACTGGAAAGTGGGCAGAAGACACCATGAAAAAAATCCTGAATTTTAGATACTCTTTGCCTTCCGTGAAGGAAAGGCATACTACAGTTTGGCACCTTGTTATCTTCAGAACCATCTACTTCACGTAGAATGTGCCTAACCTATAGTATCAAATAAAGAAGGGATGCCCTGGGTACCCACCCTGAAAGAAATCAGGGCTGGTGGGGCTGGGACTCAAGATAGATTTTCTCATACTAAATCCTCCCTGTGAAATAGCTTGCCCCAAATTTAGGAATGCACCTATCAAATCATAGAAGACAAGAAAACAGTCTTTAAGAGAGAGTTCAGACTTGCATGATGGCAACTACAGGTTTTTTAAAAATAGTTTTTAATTGTTTTGTTTATTATTTCTTGGTTTTATGGGTGGATTTTCTTATTGTATTAATGATTTAGTCCATATGTTGTAGACTGTCTAGAGCAGGAAGAATAGACAAGAGTAGATGATATTTTAGTAAATAAATATCCAGAGAGGGCCCTAATTAAAAACTTAAGAGGTAGGAGATTCATGTTATACTAAGAAGTCCTTGAGGAAATGCAAATTTTGCATTTGCATTTAGGCATGAAAATTTTGCAGCATTGGTAACTTATTGACCGCATTCATACATCTCTATATGCCACAGGCTAATTGAAACATCTGTTGTTAAAACCACAATTGTATGGTTTCAACATTTTGCCCCAAGCCAGAGGCAATCACCACATTACAGTTTAGGAGTAGAAGGCAACCATACTACTTTGAGTTCTAGTGATTTTACTTAACACCTTTTTGGCTGTTTTGGAGTCAAGCATTGCAAATTCTTATTCTGGCTGCAACCTCTTCTTTCTTTTCCCTTAAGTAGTGAAATAGATGTGTAGAATCCATATTCTGCCTTTAGGCAAGACTGGATTTTCTTACCTTCCCTCACATGTGAGACAAATTTGTAGTTTTGTCTGGTCTTGCAATTTATGAAGAGGCATTTCTTTAACAAAATTGTTAAATGTAATGCTTTATAGTTAATAATCTTTCAATACAATTGCACTTTGGATGGTGCATACTATCCAAAAAACAGACAGTAATTTGGTTTTATTTGTCAAATGTTTTTTTATTATCAAACTGAATAAAAATTAAGAAAATTTGGATGCATCTGATAAAAATTATAATTCTAAGACAAATAGAAGCTTTATTTTTATAATTATTGCTTAGTTTAGTTACCTTTGCAATCTTTTCAGTGAACAAGCTGCAGTGTAGGATTTTTTTCCTCTGGTAACATCAGGATTATTGAAATCATCTAATAGTTTCTCTTTTGTGTGCATGAAATAATACTGTTTAAGTCTTAACACTGAAAATAAAATGAATATATTGCAGTGTTAACTCTGTGTTATATTCCTGCTTCTATAACTTGTGTTATTGTCTCTTCTCTATTTTCCTAATACTCCCTTTTTAAAACTGGCCCTGCTTTTCCATATTTCACACTATCATGTTGCCAGATGAATGATTCTCAGATTAACAAATGTCAATTTCATGGATTCTCCAGCAGCCTTGCCAGGTCCCAAATGGGGGCTCATAATGCCCTTTTTACCTCCCTCTCATCAAGTTATTCTCTCCTTTCCCCTTCCTGTGCTAACTTTCCCAACTGAATCATCACTACAATTCTAATTCAATATTATGCTTAAATCTAGATAATCTGTTGAAGTCTCAAGTAAATAAGCTCTTTAGCTTGCTTTAATTGTATTTTTCACATTATATTTTAGATTTTGTCAGTGACCGTGCTCATTTTGGGTCTTTGTCTCACTCTCTTTTGAGGTAAAAAACAGTGGAACTACGTGCCTCCAGAATTCTGGGCACTCCAACACTGGAGGTTTTAAAGAAGAGATGGGACAACCATTTAACTGTAATGATAGGGCTTCCTGCCTGAGCAGGGGGTTGGACTAGAATAACCCCAAGGTCCCTTCCAAATAAATTATTCTGTTATTCTACATGTCATTTAAAGACTGGAGTGGATGGGAACATTTATTATTATTTGTAGACCCCCTACGTAAAGGGAGGAGAACATATTATTTTTCTGATGTATCTTTCAGCATTCAGCCGGGATGGATTTTTTTTAATGTTTAAAATTAGAATTAAATTTGTACACAAGATGTTTTTTCTCTGTTTTAATTTTGGATGTTTGTTAGTCTTTTTTTTTTCTTTTTCTGTTTTGTATTTTATCTTTGATGATAAAATAAAATTAAAAAAACCCCAAGCCATTTAAAGACTGACGTGGCCCTCGTTTTGACTAATTTGGCATCCTGCTTTGCTGGAACTAAAAGAAGTCACCTAAGGTTAAACAAATTTAAAAAAAATGAAATACAAAGAAAAAAGAGGAAAAACCATCCTATTCCATGTATAATATTTCGGAAAACTAGGCATAAGGTATTCAACATTTAGCAGAGCTGGTACTGCAAAAATAATAGCCTGGTACAATTAAACATGGAATGTAAACGGTTTTAAGTTGAAGGTGTTAGGTTTCTCCCTGCCTTCTCTCCAAATTGTGATCAAGCTCAAAAGGCAGATTAGGCATTGTATGCATGGTTGTCATGGCCTTGCCACATAAATTATCTATGTGGCTTCTTTGGAATGGATGTACTAATGCAGTTAAGTGTAGGTAAGTAAAGGTGTCTGATTACAGCATATTATATAACTACATAGTTTACCTGTATTTGCATGCACAGTTTATGATCTGAGTATCACAGAGTGCTCTGTGATACTCAAAGGTGAATGACGCTATACAAAAGCCAACTGTACTTTACTGAAAATATCTCAAGGGAAAAAACCCACCTGCTTTCATCTTTAAAGCTGCAAATAAGAGCGGGAGGGGGGAAATCTCTTCATCTAAGTGTGTTGGTTTTTTGTAGTAGCAAAAGCATCTGCTGCAGATTTTTCAAATCTTTTTTACCACAATAAAATCCTCCTGAACTCAGGAATGAAGTGCCTCTCTTTTATGATAATCTTCCTCTATAGAAATACACCTTCTTCAAAGTATTTAGGTTTTTTTTTAATGGTTCGACTTTTCCAAACCTTGAGATATATTAATGACACATTTTTCTAAATTCAAGGTGCATAATTTATTAAGTTAAATGACATTAACGCAAGGCTGTATTTGTTTGTAGCCTGAAGAAGACGATGACACTCAAAGTAGTGCTGGTGATTCACCTACAGGTAACTTTCTGCATATTTCCAAAATATATTTACTACCTGATTCCAGGTTTTTTTTTTTGTAAGTAAGATACTTAGTTTTAGTTTTAGTTTTATTAGATTTTTATACCGCCCTTCTCCCGAAGGACTCAAGGCGGTGTACAGCCAAATGATAAAACCACACAATACACACATTAAAACAAAAACTTAAAAACAAGCATATACATTAATGGCCAAAATTTAAAACAATCAATTTAAAACCCTAAAATTCATAAATAACCCCAATTAAAATGAAATAAAACTTTTAAGCCAGTCCCGCTTGGATGAATAGATGCGTTTTCAGCTCACGGCGAAAGGTCCGAAGATCAGGCAATTGGCGTAAACCAGGGGGAAGTTCGTTCTAAAGAGTAGGAGCTCGATAAGTAGGAGCTCGAATTTCAATAACTTGAAATTATTACTGTAGAAAGAAACAGTCTTTCATTACACTGGTTGATAAGACAGATCCTTTTATTGCAACATCTCTGTGCTCTGATGATATAGGGAAATGCTTTTAAGAACATGCTTGATGATTTCATGATAATGAGGAAGTTGTCTTGTGAAGTCCATATGCACAAAATTGAGATTGGATTCATTTGTCTACGTAAGGGGATGACAATATGAGGAGGAACTCATTCCTGGGGAAATTACAAAATTAACAAAGTTTGGTATTATTGTATTTCATTTACAAGTGCATACCCAGAAGCTTGCTTTGCTTCTTAGAAGGACAGTTGATTACACTTTATGTGCATGAGGCCAAATAGGGCCCCAAAATGCCATATGGTCTCTGGTCTCTGAAACAGTTCCTGAAGTTGTCATGAAACCATTTACTGTCTAAAATTAAATGGTATTTGCATGCACAGTTTATGGTCTACTATTCCAGAATGTGCTATGAAACTCTCAGGTGAATGATGCAATATAAAAGCCAACTATAGTTTACTAAAAATATTTCAGGGGAAACTGTGATTTAAAATTTAATGAGCAGAAAATAACATTTAAAAAAACTTAAGTAATCAGATTAAGTAGATGTAATTTGTTTAATTTAGTTCTCATTAAATGAATTTACATATATACTACACTATTCCCTTTTGGTTAAGCGATATTATGCAAAATACAAAAAAAGAATGTAAAGTAGCAACTAAAGATAAGAATTGAAAGAGATTAAAAAAAAGAAAAAACCTAACTATATGCATTTACATCACCACTGTTCACTAAACCTCACCATATTTTTACATGCTACAAGCTTTGCTTTAATGACATTCTTCAGTCACAATTATATACTATGTTGTATAGCATTATACATAATCTTTCCTTCTTTAAACTTCTCACTTGTCTGCTTTTGAGAATGTTTATCAATTTGCACACTGCTCCCTAATCTAATCATAGTACTTTAACATATCTCCAGTTATACCATCTAAACCTACAGTCTTTCAACGTTTTCATTGCATTGTTGGCTCCTCATTATTTTTCAATTTATATTCAATTTACATTTATAGCATTTATTTTAATCCTATTCTACAACATACCAATGCAAATCTCTAAAGCCGTGATGGCGAACCTATGGCACGTGTGCCATAGGTGGCACGCAGAGCCATATCTGTCGGCACGTGAGCATTGCCCTAGCTCAGCTCCAGCATGTATGCGTGTGCTGGCCAGCTGATTTTGGGGCCTTCCCCACTCCCGTGGAGGCCATCCAGAGGCTGGAAACGGCCCATTTCCCAACTTCCGGTAGGACCGGAAGGCCTGTTTTTGCCCTCCCCAGGCTCCTAGAAAACCTCTGGAGCCTGGGAAGAGTGAAAAATGGGCCTTTCAGTCCCACCGGAAGTTGGGAAATGGGCCATTTCTGGCCTCTGGAGGGTTTCGGGAGTGGGGGGGGAGGTTTTGCCTCCCAGGCTCCTAGAAAACCTCTGGAGCCTGGGAAGAGTGAAAAATGGGCCTTTCAGTCCCACCGGAAGTTGGGAAATGGGCCATTTCTGGCCTCTGGAGGGTTTCTGGAGTGGGGGGGGAGGAGGCCGTTTTTGCCCTCCCCAAGCTCCAAGAAAGCCTCTAGAGTCTGGGAAGGGTGAAAAATGGGCCTACCGGGCCTACTGGGCTATTGTTTTTTGTTTTTGTTTTTGTTTACATTTATACCCCGCCCTTCTCCGAAGACTCAGGGCGGCTTACAGTGTATAAGGCAATAGTCTCATTCTATTTGTATTTTTTTTTTTTTTACAAAGTCAACTTATTGCCCCCCCAACAATCTGGGTCCTCATTTTACCTACCTTATAAAGGATGGAAGGCTGAGTCAACCTTGGGCCGGGCTTGAACCTGCAGTAATTGCAGGCTTTGTGTTCTTAATAACAGGCCTTACCGGCCTGAGCTATCCGGCCCCTTGTGTGCCAAAAGCAGGGGGAGCACAAGCAGGTTGCACGCGCATGCACAGGGGGATTGCGGGGCACATTGAATTATGGTGTGGGCACGTGCATGCGTGACCTCCCCCTGCACTCCCCCCACTTTTGGCACGCAACGGCAAAAAGATTAGCCATCACTGCTCTAAAGCAATCATTCCAGCATTTCCTTGCTTCACTTTCATTCCAAGTCATTTCATTGTTTTTATTCTTAGTTCCATTCTGCTGTTTATTGTCATCAAAATCACCTTGCATTTTTTCTTGACATAACTGTTCCTTGCACTCTTTAACTACATTCTTTGCAATTTCCTTTTTCTTTATGTACAATTATACAATACCTTTCACACTCATTTTTTGCGTATGTCATTTTGCTACATGGTTCTTTTTCTTCACAGCTTTTTCACATCTTTGATCCAACAAGCCTCGTTATTCATACTTCTATTATAATTCATACTTGGTTTTCCAAATCACCTCATAACTTTTCCTGTACAGTACTCTCCAAATTCCTTTCCTCCATTCATTCATATAATCTTATGGAATACAGTAATATCTTCTCCTAGATACCATTTTTTCTACTTTCAGACAGACCCACCAGTCTATATCATACTAGTTTGCACTAGTTTGATTTTTAAAAACATTGGTTTTTACATACAGATTCTTTCTCCTTAAAAGCCTCCATATTCCACTCTCCAAGTTGAGATCATTTGCATTGAAATCTGTCATATTTTTCTTAGTTTCACTGGCATACCAGATTTTTTTTTTCTTTCATTGCATCTGTTAAGTCATATTCATGACTGTTTACTCCTGTTATACCAGTATTTCAAATTACAATACAGGTAGTCCCTGAGTTACGACCGCAATTGAGCCCAAGATTTCTGTTGCTAAGTGAGACATTTGTTAAGTGGGTTTTGTCCCATTTTACAACCTTTCTTACCACCGTTATTAAGTGAATCACTGCAGTTGTTAAGTTAGTAACACATTTGTTAAATGAATCCAGTTTCCCTATTGACTTTGCTTGTCAGAAGGTCTCAAAAGGTGATTGCATGATCCTGGGACACTTCAACCGTCATAAATATGAACCAGTTACCAAGCATCTGGATTTTGATCATATGACTATGGGGATGCTGTAACAGTCATAAGTGTGAAAAACAGTCATAAGTCACCATTTTTAGTGCTGTTGTAACTTTGAATGGTCATTAAATGAACTGCTGTAAGTCGAGGACTACCTGTACCATGGTCATCAACAGATGAGCCTATGAAAATTGATCTCTACTGCTCATCACTGCTTTGGTTGACTGAAGTTTTAAAGTAACGCTTTAAATTACCAGCCTTACATTTACCTTTTGCTCTCAGTGGCACAACCCTCCAAAGCCAAATATAAAGAACATTGGCCTTCCCCCAAGTTGCATAGCCTTGCATTATAAGATAATCTTCCTGCTTTTTTATTTAGGCGGCTTAGGCAAAATAGTTAAAGCACATATTTTACAGGTACATCATCCAGGGTCCAGCCTCTTAACAGTTTCAATTTTCAAAACATCTTGTTCAAGAAATATTTCTCTTTGCAATCTTAGAAAGCCACTCTTATGTGTACTGATAATGGTGTTCTCAATATCTTACCCAGCGGGGACAATATTAAAGATATAAAATAAATTATCATGATGTTACTTTATAAGGGGTTTCATTACCTATCTGCTCTTTGTGTAGTAAAGATTAATGCCCCCTTTAGTTGGGGGAGCACATAGCAACCAATAGTTCAATGCAGATATAATGAGCCAATTTTATAACCAGAATATTGTTTCAAATGGGAAACTGTAGTTTAAGAATGAAGAGAGATTTGCTTCAAATGGACATGCAACAAGAGGAAGGTAGGAAGGGTAAATGGGGAAACGAATTGGAATACAGTCTAAATCATCATGAACGAGGCTGAAGCATCTGAAGCATGTCAGAGAGTTTAATCTAGCAGAAAACAGTGGAATAACTACCTAATATAATTGTAATTCTAGATTTGAAGAACTCATGTACAGAAAATGGCTCTTGCTCTTTGTGTACATCTCACCAGCCAACCATTGGTGACCTTCTAAATGATGAGGACTTGCTGTATATGATGAGGATCAAATTGGATCCATCCCACCCGACAGTGAAAAACTGGAGAAACTTTGCAAGCAAATGGGGAATGACTTATGACGAGTTATGCTTTCTGGAACAGAAACAACAGAGTCCCACCTTGGAATTTTTGTTACGGAACAGTGACAGAACTGTGGAGCAGCTGATTGATCTCTGTAAATTATATCAAAGAGTTGATATTGAAAAAATACTGCAGAAGTGGGTGGAGAAGGAATGGCCAAAAAGAGGCCATGGGGCCTATCAGAAAAACATATAAAGGAGAAAAATGACAATGTGGAAAATCAAGAATGGGGTTTGATTGACTTTGCTTCTGGTGCGCATAGATCTTTTTTTTTTCTAGAGAAAGGACACTATACTGTTCTTATTTTTACAGCATAAGCTGTACTTACCCTTTGTAGTGATAAGGATGACCTTTAATTATGAATCAAGTCAAAGTCTTTCACAGATGTCAAAGTCTACAGTGCTCAGACTTTTGAAGCAATAAGAGAAACAATGAAAATTATCAGCATGCTCTATAGGATACCTGCATAATCATTTACTTCTGTTTAGCAGTCTTTGTCCTGTATTTCTCTTTGACTGGAAATTGTATAGAAATTAAACATAGAAGGGAAAAGGGAGGTCCTCTTCAAGGAATAATCCATGCCTGTGCTTGTGCATTTGGTCTTGTTCCACGCCTTTCCAGGTCGCCTTTGTTCATGAACAAACCAGCAGAAGATACTGCAGATCAGAACTGGGATAGTCTCATATGACTTCATCTGGAAGGGAGAACTTTTATACCCAAAGATATATATGAACAGTACAGAAATAAGCCATGTTTTCAATCATACATTGTAAAAATATAGCATCAGATATTGGCATTGTTGGGCATCTTCCAGGAGGGCCAATTCTGGACATTTTGGCACCATAGGCAAAGTCATATTGTGGTACCTCCTGTGATTATATTTATCTCTTGAGTAGCCATGCTGATGCACAGTGTGCTGTAACTGCTTTTCTGGATTTTACTTTGATAAGCTGATAGTCACTTGCTCAGTACCTTCCTATCAGACTTTTCTCTTGCTTTGGTAATATAAGTTTCCTGAAGTCCGTACTAGCTGTAATAATTATTTCTTTTTCAAAACTTGCAATGCCTGGTTGGTGTGATGTTCACTACCACTCAACTGACTTTGTGCATGTATTGTTGAAATGTGTAGAAAGAAATGATTGTAATACAATGAGGAAAGATGCATTTTATACTCTATTATGCCTCTTTTCAAATATTGACAAAATCTGGAGCTGACAAGAGATACCTAATCCATTTGTATATACAAATGCAGCTTCAGTGCCCCTATCATAATTTTAAAGCCAGAATAAAAGTAGAATATAGATCACATATGTGGTAGATCAGCAAGTGTTTTTGGCTCCCAGTTCCATTTCTCCTCAGCCCATTTTCTTCCAGATGTGTTGGACTGCAGTGCTTATCTGCAAGAATGTTTGTCCTCATAGCCCAACTCACCTGGAGGATAGCAGGCCAAGGAAGTTTATCATAGCAATAACAAGGTTTTCCTTTTTCAGAACTAGGCTATTAGAGTATTTTATATGTGGTAACTAAAATGTAAACTTGCATTTGTGGATCCTTGCAGGAGATCATGCTTCAGTCAAAGAACATGTAATTGGCAACAATTCCTTGGCACCAAACTGATCTTAAAGCTCAAATTTAAGAAAAAATAAAATAAAATCTCACAACTCTGAAATCTACCTGTAACTTCATTTCAAATCTTTATTTAATGGATGACACAATTAATTGTCAGCTTAATTGCAGTCTCAAAATCTCTGAAATGTATTCCCTTGATTTAAGACTGCATTTTTAAATTTATCTATCATGTAAGGGATCATTCAAACCTTTCCTCTTCTGAGATGATTGATTCAAAAGCTGATCATTTAATGTTTGCAACAACCTGTGTTTCAACTCATTTAATAATTTTAGAGAAACTATTATAAGCAGCATGCTAATTAAGTATATTTGTGCCGCATAAAGCATCACATTTTAAGATAAATAGTATTCTGAACAGTGTGTACTTATATCACAGAATTATCAAGATCTAATCCTTGATAGGTGCTTTTTTTTCAGAGTATGCAGAATCTCTATCTGCCTTTGAATTGAAGTGGTTAGATCTCAAATGTGGATAATATATTAAAATATTTTAAGAGTGATTACATTAATTGGAATTGCTCATTCCCTCTAGCAATTAGAAAATATGTTCAAACATGTTTTCAGAGACAGTTTGAGAACTAGTGCTACTCCAGGGTATTACAAAGCACTTATCTTCTCTACAATATTATAATAAAATAGTATGAACTATCTATTAATAATTTCAGGGATACCCTTGAAATATTATCAGAAATTAATCATTAAATGAATTGGAGTCACTTGGCATTGTGAACACACTTTAGTTTCTATAGCACACAACAATGTGGGCAGAAAGCCAGCTCAATATTAAACTCAGACATTGTTTGATCTCATTACAAATAACCATAAAATGCAAATAAAATACAGTATGTTGGAATGTAAAAGAGTTGCTCACATGCATTAGAATATAACTTATAAGAAAATGTGAGTTCAAGATCTTCATTGTAAGGAATTCAGTCCTAAAACCTAAATTCTTAAATGTACTTCCTAACAAGCTTCTATCTCAAGGGTGAAGAGACCTTGGTTTTCATTAGAAATATAATTTTCAGATATGATACGCTTTTGAAAACGTCTCTAAAAATTGGAGTAAAAATGCTGCTATCAGGGAGAATTCTTGTGATGAATTGAGCTTTTAGGCTATTCTACTAAACTCAAGCATACTTAATTGCCATACATTTTTTTATATAGTTGTAGCTCTTTAGAGTTATGCTTGAAAATTAAGCATTTCTATTACTGTATTACTTTCTATTACTACTATAGTAGTACGCTGTATTTTAAAACTTCTAATTTTGTTAATATATTCCTTTTTTGTAATAGATTTGAGTTCAAAGCATTTTTGTTTATGTACCGGTATCATTGATCTGTTATGTTTGTTATATGTTTTTGATATACAGTTTTAGAAGATTTTTTTTCATCCTATTTTTGTTTTGATTAAGAATGTTACTGTTACTTTTCTACACTACTTTGTTGTAACTATTTAAGATATGCATTTCAGTCATTAAAAGACTATTGTCAGAAGATGCACAACCCTAGAATTTGGACTCTGTTTAGGATATAGTGGGATTTATTAAAATGAAGATCAGTGAATTCAGAGTTTTACTCGCTCGCTGAGTATAGAAATATTTCCCTCCTTATATAGTGATTACAAACAAAAGAGCTCTGAATCACGATAGCTATCTACAGACTTTGGTTTCTTCTTAGCACAAAATATATATTGACATACCTTATGAACAATCACTTCTAGTTGTCTTATTTCATCTCAGAGAAGTCATATAAACAGATATTTTAAAATGCTTAATTCATTCCATTACAAGCTCTTTCAGTCAACTGTCCATTTGTTTACTTTCACAAGGAAGGAATTTATTTTTTTGTGATATGCAAGGTATTTTAAAACCAAGCAGATCCTATATAGCAGAGGTGTCAAACTTGCAATGACACACTGTTGTGTCATTGCAACTTTTCCCCCCTTCGCTAAAATGGGGGTGGCCAGCGCATGATGCATCTGACCCATGGGCTGCGAGTTTGACACCCCTGATAAACAGAGAGACATTATAGATTCCCTCCTCTTCCTTTCCCCTTATGCAATATTTATTTTTTAAAAAAATTCTTTTCCATTTAATCCTCAATATTATGTAAACATCAAAGCAATACACATTTCAAATCATTCTGTGAAATAATATATCCTGTAAAACAATCTTAATTTATTCAATAAGACCATAATGGCGAACCCATGGTATGCATGCTCATAGTGACACATGGAGCCATGTTGCCTGGCATGCGCGATATTGCCCATCCTCTTCCAGGCTTCTGGTGTGTATGTGCACACAACGATCAGCTGGCCTTCGTGCATGTGGCAGTGCCAGAAACCAGAAGAGCTGGCCTTCCATTTTCTGGCAGGAGCATGCGTGCCTGCCAGCTGATCGGTGCATGCACAAGCACAGTAGTAACTGGAAGCTCAAAGTACCTAATCTGGTGCTCGCATGCCCCCTGGGCAGCTCCTCTTCCTGCGCCCTGACAAGCGCGCATGCACATGCTCCCTTTTCAGCCCTCAGTCCTGAAAAGGTTCACCATCACTGCAATAAAACACATATCCAAAATGTTGCTTTTACCTTACTTCCAAAAGTTATGCAAGAAATATGTGTGTAGTTACATCTCCAATATTTATTACTCATTATATTAGATGTTAAATCTACATCTAAATTACAAGAATACATCCGCACTGTACCTTCTAGTTGAATTTAGATTTATATTAAAAACTATATCTTTTAAAATTGGAATTGACAGTGTTTCCAGCAGGGAATGCATCCAGGAGTCTCCTGGCCTACCTGCATCTATTTTCAAACATCTGCCCATCCCAGCAGAAAGAAATTATAATCATCCAGTATTAACTTCTGAATTATCTCTGTTATCCAATTTCCTAATTGGAATTTGTTTGGGTTATAGTTACTCATAAAATTTCTGCTGGCGACAGCTCTGACTCCAACAGTTTTAGCTTCAATGTTTGCCGACACTGACCTTCAGAGGTCAGACAAGAGCAGACAAGGAAGCTACTGTGTAATATGAAGAGCTCTTCAAGTTTTTATGAATTTAGGAGCCACAAAACAAAAACAGGACTGATGTTCCAATCTGCAGTTGCAAAGATTACTGCCATAGCCATTTAATAGACTGTAAAAGTTAGTTTCATTATATTTTATTTCTCCTTGAACACACTGTAGTATGTGTGAATATTATTTTTTGAGAGTTTGCTTGTATTTTTACAATCTTCGTTTCTGAAATGTATTTATGAAATTAAAATGACTTATAAAATAATTAGTATGTAAAGATTTATGAACAGCTGTGCCACTATAGCATGCTGACTAGGTAGGAAAACCCATGAAACTTGTTCGCTTCATAATTAAGCATACATGGCCTAAAGAAGACTCACCCCACCTATTGATGAATTGTAGTACTGTAATGCATTAAAGTCTTTAGACACGTTAAGTAAGCATTATCTCACATACCCAACATGAGGGTTACATCTGATGATAGTCACCCTGCAAGAATGTAGTCATCTTATTCTGACTAATAAAGTTCACTATTTTTCTTCTTTCTACAATCTTTTTCTATTGTAGAAACCTTTCTTTATTAGAAAAAGTTTAGACGTCTTCACTGGTTTATTTTGCAAATAAAATGATTGGGAAATCCAAACATTTCAAGATCCTTGGGAAAAATTCAAAGAATAGAAATAAAAATCAAGGGAATACAAATAATAAAATAAAATAAATAAGAAAATTTGAAAATAAGAAATAAGAAAAAAAAATGGCCCCAGTGAGAATTCTGGGTTGATTTGATCAATGTTTCATTGGATTGTTTTCTTGACTCTCCACGGTATTCTCAGGAGTTTTCCCAAAGTTCAAAGGTGTCAATATTTCTTCCAGTTTGCTTCTTCAAAGACCTACTAGCCATTGAAGATTTGGTTAACTCTTCTTCCAGGGCCGATCAAACCCTACGCAAAAAGCTTTCCGAAGTTCTTCTCCAGTAATATTACACTACTAACCAGAGCATACAAAACATTTGCTAGACCAGTTCTCGAATACAGCTCATCTGTCTGGAACCCACACTGCATATCGGACATTAATACAATTGACCGTGTCCAGAATTATTTCACAAGAAGAGTCCTCCACTCCTTTGCTCACAACAAAATACCTTATGCCACCAGACTTGAAATTGTGGGTTTAGAAAATTTAGAACTACGCCGCCTTTGGTATGAACTGAGCGTAGCTCATAAAATCATCTGCTACAATGTCCTTGCTATCAATGACTACTTCAGCTTCAACTACAACAATACACGAGCACACAATAGATACAAACTTAAAGGGAATCGCTCCAAACTCGATTGCAGAAAATATGACTTCAGTAACAGAGTTGTTAATGCCTGGAACGCACAACCAGACTCTGTGGTCTCATCCCAAAACCCCCAAAACTTTAATTTAAGACTGTCTAGTGTTGACCTCACCCCATTCCTAAGAGGTCTGTAAGCGCACCAGTGTGCCTACCGTCCCTGTCCTAATGTTCCCTTTAATTGTATTCATTTTATGTATTCAATTCATGCTTATACTTATATATGTTATCTAAAACAGGGGTCTCCAACCTTGTCAACTTTAAGACTTGTGGACTTCAACTCCCAGAATTCTGGAAGTTGAAGTCCACAAGTCTTAAAGTTGACAAGGTTGAGACCCTGGTCTAATATGTATTCGACAAAATAAATTAAATAAAATAAAATAAAATAAATAAGAAAATTTGAAAATAAGAAATAAGAAAAAAAAATGGCCCCAGTGAGAATTCTGGGTTGATTTGATCAATGTTTCATTGGATTGTTTTCTTGACTCTCCACGGTATTCTCAGGAGTTTTCCCAAAGTTCAAAGGTGTCAATATTTCTTCCAGTTTGCTTCTTCAAAGACCTACTAGCCATTGAAGATTTGGTTAACTCTTCTTCCAGGGCCGATCAAACCCTACGCAAAAAGCTTTCCGAAGTTCTTCTCCAGTAATATTACACTACTAACCAGAGCATACAAAACATTTGCTAGACCAGTTCTCGAATACAGCTCATCTGTCTGGAACCCACACTGCATATCGGACATTAATACATTTGAGCATGTCCAGAATTATTTCACAAGAAGAGTCCTCCACTCCTTTGCTTACAACAAAATACCTTATGCCACCAGACTTGAAATTGTGGGTTTAGAAAATTTAGAACTACGCTGCCTTTGGTATGAACTGAGCGTAGCTCATAAAATCATCTGCTACAATGTCCTTGCTATCAATGACTACTTCAGCTTCAACTACAACAATACACGAGCACACAATAGATACAAACTTAAAGGGAATCGCTCCAAACTCGATTGCAGAAAATATGACTTCAGTAACAGAGTTGTTAATGCCTGGAACGCACAACCAGACTCTGTGGTCTCATCCCAAAACCCCCAAAACTTTAATTTAAGACTGTCTAGTGTTGACCTCACCCCATTCCTAAGAGGTCTGTAAGCGCACCAGTGTGCCTACCGTCCCTGTCCTAATGTTCCCTTTAATTGTATTCATTTTATGTATTCAATTCATGCTTATACTTATATATGTTATCTAAAACAGGGGTCTCCAACCTTGTCAACTTTAAGACTTGTGGACTTCAACTCCCAGAATTCTGGAAGTTGAAGTCCACAAGTCTTAAAGTTGACAAGGTTGGAGACCCCTGGTCTAATATGTATTCGACAAAATAAATTAAATAAAATAAATAAAAGTTTCATCCAACTCTTGTTCCTTTAAGTGTGGGAGGGGCGTCTCTTGGTGGGATGATGTCATTGCTCGGGATCTTGTGAACAAGGAAAAGGAAGAATGCCGAGGCACCATTTTAAACCGTGGGATCGGTAAGCATGGTGAATGCGAGGTGAAAGCAACCGCTGCGGTTTTGGCCGGAAGGCGAAGCGTGCGCGCCCCAGATGCGGAGGTGAGTGAACTTGAGAGCATCTTGCAGTAGAGCAGCCGCAGAGAGTTGAAAGCAAACAGTTGCAGCTGAAAACGGTAGCGACGAGCTTGGAGTAAATTATCTGGTTTGGAGGAGCCGATGGGAAGGCGAATCACGTCAAGGGAAACTTTAGAAAAGATCGTGGACCGTGCGCCATCCAGCGGAAATTAAATTCGGTTGGTCTCAGTGAATTGGAGCTCGGGGTCTGCGTGAAATTAGCTGGAACTTAAAACTGACTTTAGGTAGGGTCAGCGGGATCTGCGAAAGCAAAATTTCGAATACCGGCAATTAGTTTGCTCGCTTAATTTATAAGGAGCTAACCTGGTTTGGGTCTTAGGAAAGTGTTTTTTAATGTAGATTTTTGCGTGGCTGTCATTAGATATGGGGGCATCCATCTCTTCAAGAAAAGTATTGGTAGCAAAGGGTGAAGGTTGTGGCTTTTCCCCGTTATTTGCCGATGAAGATGAAGATAACGTCAATGTTATTATAATAGCAGAACTGCAGTGGCTGCAAGAGTGTGAAATTGCTTAGTATTGTTTATCCATTTGCCATGGAGATGGCTAGTGCACAACAATTTAATTTTTAAATTAAGAATTTTGATTATAATAATAACTCATTAAGATTAAATCTTAATGATTTAACAATCATTAAGGGTTAAATTACAACCTATGACCATCATTTGTGTTGTAAATGTTGTACCTTTGATGAAGTTTTCTTTTTCTTTTATGTACACTGAGAACATATGCACCAAAACAAATTCCTTGTGTGTCCAATCACACTTGGCCAATAAATTCTATTCTATTCTATTCTATTCTATTCTATTCTATTCTATTCTATTCTATTCTATTCTATTCTATTCTGATGTTATTGCAGTCTCTTGGTGCTGTGTGGTTGTTTTTTTAAGAAAATGATTTAAGGGGCTTGGCTGGGAAATGCACTAAAGTAGCTATCTTGTTTATTAAAAATCAGAGGGGATTGTAATGTAATGTTGTATTAGTCCTTTAAGAGAGCCAGAAGATTTCACTGGGTTGTTTCCCTTGGCCTTGAGGCTAAAATGATACAGCACCACATACTTCCTCATGTGTTATTTTGATAGTGTCTTGTGGTAAAGAAAAAGTCTTGTGATGGTGTTTTGAGTCTTTGCTTTAGGGCAAAATGGCCTGGAGAGCTGAGTATGGGGAAGTCAATTAGTGGATATTAACCATGCCTAAAATCAAGTATTTTTAAATTAAGAATTTTGATTATAATAATGAAATTGAGTAAAAACTAAACAAAGTAAGTAGGAGTAGAAAGAGAAAGGGAAAAAGAAAGGGAAAAAATTAAGAAGTACCAGAAAATCAACAGGGATGGAGCCAGCCTCATGTGGTAGAGGGGTGGGAGGAGAATGATCCATAAGATGGATGACATGTCAGAAAGGGGGCTCCTCCTGGTGTTGTGGAGCTGATCAGAACTTGACCTCTGAATTTGAGAGTGACATTTATCTTTGCAAAGGGACATCTTTGCCCATCCAAAAATATGAATCACCAAGTATAACAGGCAAAGCAAAAAACATTAAGGGGGAGGGAGTCAAGTCTTCTATAAAAACAAATGATACATTCATTTGGTATGTGTTACAGTCAGAAACCATGTGATCAAACAATAAGACATGATTACATATGAGACCTGAATAATAGAAAACATTGATTCTAGATAATATTGTATTCCACATTTATGGGAATTTGTGGGTTATTTTACTCTTTCCCAGCTGGTTCATATTTTAAGACTTGAAAGTATATTAAAAAATTTCAGTACTTTCACTTTCTGTTGTGAAGTTGCTGAAAAAGGAAGTTCTTGCTTGCCAAAAGAAACAACCTAGAGAAAAACATGTTTTTTTAATGTATGTAAATGTAAAAAAGAGCCCTTGACTACCATGTTAAAGGAGGTAATGTCACCTTTTAAAATGCTAATAAGAGCCTAAAATTTGAGGCAGCATTAGGTCCCGCCAAGTGCAGCTCCCTACCAGACAGCATCCTGTGCCATATTTTCTGGTGGATCTGATTGGGATGGGTAGAGGTGGGAGAGTTGGTCCTATGCCACAAAGAGCTTTAAAGATAAAAATAAACATCTTGAATTGAACCCAGAAGCAAAGTGTGATGTGCAAAAAGTAAAGGCCACAGAGCAGAGTGTAATATTTGCCATTCTAAGAACACGCATAACTGCTCCCATTTCATATATGAAATGGCAATAAGAGAAGATATTGGGTGTGTGGAGGAAAATCATAGTGATTCTTTAAAGAAACCTGTGATCATAGTTGTACTAGTAGCAGTGATGATTTTTTCTTTGAGTTCACAATTAAGCATGAGACAATTTAAGTTCTGGGCATTTTAAAAACATCTCTTCCTTGGAGCTATTTACGATGTTGATTTAGAATTCTGTTTGTCAAGAGATAGCCCACACTGACTGAAAGGCTTGGAGTTTTAGATGACCTGTCAACTCCGTAGCTTAATAACGTTAGGTCTACGTTTTTTCTCCTCCAGATAACTTCATACTCAAAGGTGACAGAGTTTTTGGTTTCTCTTTCCAAACATTTCCTTTGTGTTTCCTTTTAATGGTTCTCTCAAGATACTTATGTATTCAGTTATGTTCAGTTAAAATGTAGCTCTACAACTTTACCTTTCAGGTATTGTTTGCATTTGGATCGTATAGAGCCTACAAACTTCTAAAGCTGAGAAGAGAGAAAATGATGTCTTTGGACAATTTTCACAGGACAGTCCGGAGCCCGGTGATTGTCTTTTCTTCCTTGTTGACTCCATTCAGTCTTTAAAAAGGGGGATTTCTGAAGTGAAAGGTTGGGAAAAGAAGATGAGAAGAATAAGGACAGCAAAGCTGCAATAGAGTTTCCATGCAGAACAGAAAAATAGACTTTGAATCAATATTTGCCTGGTCAAATATGTTTCCCAACTGTTTGGTTTAGGCTAATTTTAGGTCTCAAACCTTAATCTAGCTTTTACACTGATGACTTGTTTTACATGGTTTATTGTAAAACTGGTTTGATTATATTGATTCCCTTGAAATCACATATTAAAATGAAGGTCCATGGCAATGTTTTCTTTCATAAGTGTTGTTGCACACAGCGACTTAATTTTGCTTGCATGTCTAAGTCCTTATTCTCAGCAGTTGAGTGAAAATGAATGGCTCAAGTCAGAGAAATGTTGATCTTGCATATTCACATTTCGATTTAGAGATTCTGAATCTTAGGAATTATCCTTAGGAAGATATTGTCTGAACTAACTAAACTGGAAAAGCATGCTAATTATTTTACTATATTTAGGTTAAAAAAAAATCAAACATTGTGAAAAATTGATTTTTCCCTTTAAGTTGCAAGGCTAGAAATTATATATCCTCTCTTTTTAAAATAGGTTGTTCCATATGCTGGGACCTTAATGGATGGTCTTTCACCTGGAGATCTTATAATAATACATGGATTTGTTCCTGAAGATTCAGAGAGGTAAAATTAAAAATATATGTTGTATTAAAAGCTAATGTGTAGGATATTGCGGGCAAGCAACATATATTTGTTCATTTATTGAAATGGTTTGGTCTTTCTTTTGAGAAATTAAAGTTTTTGAGGAATGTTAAACTTTCCCTACAATAATGATTGTCAATTGATATTAGGTCACAAAATTGCTGATGAAAGTGTTTACATTATTTTGTTAAACCAGTCCACAAACTTACATTTGGGTGGATAAAGTAATTGATTTTAGTACTGCATGCAAGAGACTATCTTATACCATTGAATAAGAAATACAAATATGAAAAGAAATGAGCAAAATGTTTCTAAGATATGCCTACATATGTAATAATTTTTCAAAATATTAGCTAGAGTTATGACTGTCCTGTAGAATAGCCATAGCCTCGAGTGTGTTATTTTAGGGATGTCCATGGTTCTATAAGAAAACTCTGTCCACATGTTAGAGATCGTGTCAGAAGTTAGAAACAATGCTTCTAAATCCTATATATTGTTCTTTGAAGATGTCATCATGAGTCTGGGCAGGCTACAGAATGAATGTTCCTGTTGATCCTGCTCAAAATTCTAAGTTCATATAACAGGGGTGGAATATGGATGCATCAGTTTAAAGGTTCTCCATTTCTAGAGATAGTTTGCTGCTTCAACAAGATTGCATTGACTCCAGTGTGTTTGCTTTACTAGGTTCCAAGTAGACTTTCAGTGTGGCAACAGTACAAAACCTCGTGCGGATGTAGCCTTTCATTTCAACCCTCGGTTCAAAAGATCCGGTTGCCTAGTTTGCAATACCTTGCAGAAAGAGAGATGGGGTACAGAAGAGATCACTTATGAGATGCCTTTTGAAAAAACAAAACCTTTTGAGATAGTTTTTATGGTTCGCCCTGATAAATTCCAGGTAAATTGCTAGGATTTAATTATTTAATCAGCCAGTTATCAATACTAGTTCAATAAGTACTGTACAACTGCAACTATATACTAATCTCCCATTGGTTTCTCACAACCAATTGGTAATCGCCCAACAGGTTAAGTTTAAATTTTGGCTTAAGTTACTTTGATTTCACTGGGAGTACTAATTACTTAATTTTATCTAAATTTTATTTTTTGATTAGATACTTTCTGGATAAGTGGTCTTAATATTGTATTTATTTAGTTTATATATCCCACATTTTGGCTTTTTAATAACTTGCAAGATACTTAACAATCAAAACATTCAAATAAATTTAACCCAATGTAATTGAAACCTAGTTAGATCACTGATATCAACAAAACAGCAAACACAAAAATATACATCCCACCCCACAACTCTGCAATCAAATCCCAACATGAAAGTCATTTTTGTATATTGGTGGAAGGAGAAAAAGTCTCTTCTACTGTTTTTTAAAGTTTGAACGGATGTGGTGGTGGTTGTGGATAAAACAGGTAGAGGTCATGGTGAAAACTTCAGAAAGCTTTTTCAGTTTTTTAGGAGTACAGCATATAGCACTTAGCCTTATATACTGCTTTACAGTGCTTTGCAGCCTTCTCTAAGCAGTTTACAGAGTCAGCATATTGCCCCCAACAATCTGGGTTCTCATTTTACCCATCTCAGAAGGATGGAAGGCTGAGTCAACCTTGAGCTTGGTGAGATTTTGTTAGAGTTTGCTGCAGCACACACAATCAGACAATTCAGCAGGATTCAAAACTTCTTTATATATATAATAACACCTAAGGCAAATATACAATACCCATGCTGGTTTTTCCAACATGGTAGAGAGAAGAGATTGTAAGTAGATACAAACACAGGCTGGGAACAGCAGAGGCAAGACTTCTCCCATGTACAGAACAGTTGAGTTAAGCCACGCCCATGGATTGAACCACCAATCAGCCCCCATTGGCTGACATTGTTGCTATGCCTATTCCAACTCATGAACTCTTATACACTGACAGCTTTGAACTGCTAAATTGCACTAATGTAAGAACCATATATTTTAGAATGAATGGCACTCTTGATAGTGGCACTGGATAGAATGGAACAGCTCAGCCGGCTAAGGAACTCTGGGAGTTGAAGTCCACAAGTCTTAAAATTGCCAAGGTTGGAGACCCCTGCACTAGAGAATGGTGCAAAGGCACCCCTTTAATTTACATATAATTCTAAACTTGGGATTGGCAGGCTGCATGTGGCTCCAGCCTTCCAGCTGCGATCTCAAGAGCCTCTCAAAGATAACAAATATTTCAGAAAATGTGTGCCTCAAATCTTGCAAAGGCAAGTGCAAAGGCAAGTATTTAAATATTTGCAGTGATATAAAGGGACTCCCCCCCCAAAAAAAGTTGCAATCCCCTCAAGAGTTGGATTGACTTTTTTTTCTTAAATTGTAAGAGGTTTTGCTGTATTAGCTTTACAGTCATCAATTATTTCGATTATCCTGTCATGCTAAAAATAGATTTGAAAAGTTTGGCCAAACCTACTGCACTGTTATTGTAGAATCACCAGCCACATCCATTATGACCTTCATGTTGATCAGAAAAAATGAATTGCAACCTTCAAACAAAAGTTTTGTTTATCTTGGCTTTATGGCTAAACTACCATCAAAAAGAAAAGGCTACTTTTTATAAAATGCCTTAAGATGTGTATGATTAATTTAAACATAATTTGTTATCTAAACTTTATCTGTGCTTCTGTATAAAATATTCAAATTTTAGTTGGCTGTTTTTTACAGGTGTCAGTTAATAGAAAGCATGTGTTGCTGTATAAACATAAGATTAATCTGGAAAAAATTGACACCCTTGCAATATCTGGAAAAGTGAAAGTTACATTGATTGGAATTGTTTCCAACAAGGTGAGTTATTACAAGAGACAGTCTATTACTTTGGCATTGCTCTAAGTATAAAATATTTATTCTATTTCTTATAACATTATGTTGGTATTCAAGGTACAAATTCATGATGTGAATAGAGTGGATTGAACCATTCGCTTCATAAATAGAATTATGAATTGGAATATGCAATTTGCCCACACATTCAGTATAAGGAGCTGTCTTGATCTAAAAGATTAAATTATAGCAATAACATATAAAAGCATTTATGAAGAAATTAACAACACTGTGCATTTTATATTTTTACATTGTAAATGTGAATATTTTAAACAAAATGGGCATTAAAAGCAAATATGTAAATATTTAAAAAATATTTTATTTTATATTTTTATATATAGTTGGACAAAGTACAGGTAGTGCTCGACTTACAACCACAATTGAGTCCAAAGTTTCTGTTGCTATGCGTGATATTTGTTAAGTGAGTTTTGCCCCATCTTACAACTTTGCCATTGTTGTTAAGTCAATCACTTGGGTTGGCAAGTTAGTAACATGGTTGTTAAATGAATCTGGCTGCCCCCTTGACTTTGCTTGTCAGAAGGTCGCAAAAAGGGATCACATGACCCTGGGACACGTCATAAATATGAATCAGTTGCCAAGTGTCTGAATTTTAATCACATGATCATAGAGATGCTGCAATGGTTGTAAAAGGGAAAAACAGTCATAAGTCACTTTTTTTCAGTGCCATTGTAACTTTGAATGGTCACTAAACTCACTGCTGTAAGTCAAGGACTACCTGTAATAAGTTTCACACTGAAGGCTTTTGTTTGCCTCCTAAGCAGCTCGTAATCCCAAGCAGGCTAGGCAAACAACCAGTACTATCACATTCCTTTCAATGAATTCGTCATTGTATACCTGCTTATTCTCTTGCAATTTGTTCCTCTCCAGTGAATGTAAACACAAACATTTTTTTCCTCCTTGCTAATTATTCCAGCAACTGGGGGGGGGGGTATTCCAAAGGGCAGGGGAGAGAGGGAAACAAAGAGCTATAAGATTTGGTCTTTTATCCAGCTTCCTCATAAATTGAGTTCTGGAAACCTTCCCTGTTGCTTGGATTCACCTGGCTATTAGAGTTGTATCCTTCTGACTCTTTGAAGGAAAAGAATGCTGAAGTAAAATCATCAGCACAGTTGTGGTCTTGTGATTTTTCACTTAGCAGCCACTTTGCTTAGTGACCAAGTCTCTGGAACCAATTGTGATTGCTGAACAAGGACTACTCAGATATCACAATTCAGATAATACTACTACTACTACTATTATTAGTATAGTATATTATACTAATCTTCATATATCACAGTTCATGACAGTATATTTTATTTAATTATATATCTTATGTTGATCAAGATTCTCAAGCATCCATAAACATGGGAAATGTATTCTTTAAGTTTACAATTCTGTTCTCTTATTTTATATTTAAGACTGTCTCTTTTTCTATACAGGAAGATGTACCTGATAGCTCACAGTTTGTAAGTATCTTTCTAAATACAATGTTATAGCAGTGACACCCCCACAACCTTTTCGGCACCGGGGACCAGTTCTGTGGAGATAGTTTTTTCCACAGACTGGAGGGGGCGTAGTTTTGTGTGCTGCCTACATCTCACGGATGGGGCTTTGCTTGTTTGCACAGCCTAATTTCTAGGCCCAAGATTCGGGACTCTTGTGTTACAGAATGAAAATGAACATAAAAGGACATGAGCTTTTCTTTATCTCTTTGTAAACTTTTTCATTACAATGGTATTTGCACACAAGTGACAGGGCATAGCTGATTTATGATTTATCATCCCTGTGACAAGACTCAGTGACTGGATTCAAAATTCTGCTAAGCCATGGTTTATTGAATAACTCCTACTGCATGCTGTATGAACCAAACAGGTGCTGGTTTAGCAAACAGCAATGGCTGTATTCAAGTTGTCCTTCAGGGCAGTTTCTTTTGATACTTTTCTGCAAGTGCCATTTGCAATGACCGTATTAGGGTTCCTTGAAATAAATCCATAGAATTTTGACCTCAGAGATTATCTAGTTATCTGCTTGGTGAAGGGTCTGTTAAAGCAGTTCAGACAGATGGTTCTCCAGTCTCTGCCTGAAGTGTTCCAAGGAGCATCTACTATTTCCTGAAGCAACCTATACCACCAGTTAACAGTTCTTCCCATCGGATTATTCCTCCTAGCATCTAACCTGAATCAGTTTCCCTGTAGTTTCAACCCAATGATCTGATCCTGCTTTACAAGGCAATAGTGAACAATTTACTCTCTCCTTTATATAACAGCCTTTTAAATAGACTGCTATCGTATTTTCCCTTAGTCTTCCTTTCTGTATGCTAAGCGTATGCAGTTCCTTTCATCCTTGCAGATAGGACTTGCTTTTCAGTTCCCTCACCATTTTGAGGCCCCCCTTTGAACTTACTCCAAGACTTGTTTGCTAATGCATAGCTGTGGTGCTACTGGACACAATGTTCCAAATGTGGTCTGACTAAAAAAGAGTAGAGTAGGACCATTGTTGACTTGGGCCTTTCCCTTTTTTCTTTCCCTCACCTTTTCTAGATGCAGGTGTTCATATTTCTCTGTTAAATTTTTTCCTGTGTATTTCAATCCACTAGTCAAACCTGTCAAAATCTTTTTGAATCTTCTCTTAACCACTTCTAGTTTTTTTTTTTACATCCATGTATTGGATAATCTTCAATTTCCTTCACCTAGGTCATTAATGAAAATGCTGAATAGCACAGGACCCAAAATAGGGCCTTCTGACACTCTATTCAATACTACTTTCCAAGATAATGTAGAATTATTTATGAATAATCTCTTGTGCGGTCATTTGGCCAATTAAAAATCTATCTAACAATTGCATCATCTAACTTGCATTTTAATATTTCATTAATGAGGATCACAAGAGAGAAGTAGTCCTTTATTGTGTAGTCCTTTATTGAAGTAGTCCTTTATTGAGGTCAGGGTGAAATATGTCTATTGTTTTCCCCCTTTTGTTGAAAAAGAGATAAGCTTAATTTGTTTATGATGGACCCAGTTAGGCTCTTGATAAATTGTTGCTTTCCTATCCAAATTAAATACAAAACGAATACACAAAATTATAGAAGAAGGAAAAAAGCTAGAAGAAGAAAGAAAAACGTACAGTGAATATATTCATAGACATATACACATATATAAAGTTGTACAATAGACACTTTAATGAATGGAAACCTATTTTGTTAGAATTATCCATAGCTAATCTATTTTGATAAGTCATTAATTCATAAATTGCTTAAATAGTTGGACATATATTTATGTAAAGTATAGAAAACCCACTATCTTGGTCCAGATGTCAGCTCCCAAGCCTTCCCTAATCTGATATTCTTCTTATTAAATCAACTCCAAATCCTGAAACATATAAGAATTGGTTAAAATATGAATAGGAAACCAATTTGAGAGAAACTGAGTGAAGATCATGTGCCAGAGAGCCCAGATTGTCTTCTCACTCATCTTTATTGTATAATAGTTCTTTATAGGAACCAAACATAGATTGAAAGAAATACAGTTGCTTTAGAGTTTCCAGTATTGCACATGAACGTACAATATTTGTTCATGCATATTACACAATCTTTTTCCAGTTGAAGGACACTCTTCAAGCTGAATGGTAGGGTCAGGACATAATTAAGTTTGATTAAATAAAAGTCTGTTTAAATTGAGATTATATCTTCCATATATGTTTGGCGGATAAGCCAAGAAGGCAAAGAGGCGGAACATACTATAAAGCATTCCTGCAATTTCTCTAATTTATGTTATTTGTTTACTTTTGCTTAATTCATTCTGGAGGATTACTGTTAAGTTTTGTTTAAACTTCAATATTTGTTCTAAGCTGTTTTGCCTCAGATGGAAAATGGCTTCAACAACAGCCTTACTGGAAGGAGATAGATGGAAGGAGGACATATTAAAAAATTAAAAAGTGACATCTTAAAAGTTCTGAATTGAGGAGGAACATTGATTCCCCCCCCCTTTATGTTTAATAGTTTTATCTATCACATGAAAAGTGTACAATACAGAGACATTGGGAGTTGATGGTTGTCCTGGAGCACCTCTGTTTTAAATCTAAAGGAGTAAGAGAGAACCTGTTGCAGCCAACTAGAAAGTAGGCTTGTTCAGATCATTTCTGAATGTGAACTGTCATAAATCTGTAAATGAGTAATAATTATGAATAATAATTTGTTTTTAATTTTTTCCCTTAATTATTATTGCCTTGTCTGTGTTTTAATTGTTGTTTTAATTATTATATGCCTCAAGTGATATGTAAGTACCAGAAAACCCAGATACATGATATATATAAGCTGCAGTTTATTAATTTTTGGCATAGGTAACTCTGGGCCTGATTATATTTTCAGGTAATTCCTTATTCAGCGAAACTTAATTATTCTTTTGAGCCTGGACGAACAATTGCTGTTAAAGGAGAAGTTAAAGAAAAAGCAAATGGGTTAGTGCATTGGAATTCTGCATTATTTGTAACATTGAATATTTTACATACTGGTATTATTTCAGTGGAGGGATTTGTAATTCATTCCTAAACTTCTAGAGAAAAATCTGTACATGTATGTCCTTAACCTAAAATGTTCAGTATATCTTTAATCTAAAACCATGTGATTTAGTATCACCCCCAGATTTGTAATGTTAGAGAATGTCCACAAACACCTCCTTATTTGGAGAACAGTTTTATACCAATTTAATTAGTACAGAGATGAAAGAACAAGAGATGCTGAAATAGCAACAATCCTGGTGCTACCCCTTGGCCTTTTCAGCAGTGATTTTGCTAAATGATAAATTTCCCCCATATCAGTCAAGATCTTGTTCTCCATACTGGTTGTATTTGCCTGACCCAGATATTTGACATGTTGGTTATCCTTAACTTTGGATATGTAAAGCCTTTAATACATTTGCTTCTTCCCCTCCCTCCACCAATTGATTCAATAATAGTTCTCTCTTAGGAATGATTTTCGGGTCTGGTGTAGGTATGTGGGCCTGACAGATACTTCTGTCATCTATTCAACATAATTCCCACCTGCCAACTGTTTAAACAGACACGTATTCACTGTAATGCCTTACACTGTAACGTCTTAGAGCATAATTCTAAGTTGTTATGCCCTCAGGTTGCATGGAAATTATTATTATATTATATTATATTATATAATATAATATGTAATATATTATATTATCATCTGGCCGGGAAGTGTTTATTGCCTACTCTATTAACCTATATTCTGAATCAAAGGCAGGAAGATTCCTATAAGCTAGCTGAATTGTGGGCTGAAGCCAATTGGTGGCTGTGATTTTTGTCATAACAAAGCTCTTGAGCTCTCCAACATCAAGGCAATCTATTCATCAAGACTAGGACTGAAGCTTAAATTTGAAACTGACTTAAATATCCATGTCACCAGTAAAGTTATAGTGAAGTTTAACATGGAATGGAATGTTGGCAGGAAAGAGATGCAAATATAGTTCTACCCTGGGTGAAGGTACAAATGAATAGGAAGGAAGGGCTAATGAGAACCGCAGGGCTGAACATAGAGGCCCTCCATTAAGTTGGAGGAAGGCTAAGGCTAGATAACTGATGTCACCATTTTTATTTTCAGCTTTGCAATTAACCTTAAACCGAGTGAGTCAAGTGATATCGCTCTTCATTTGAATCCCCGAATAAAAGATAATATTTTTGTGAGAAATTCTTACCTGTCCAATAGCTGGGGAGAAGAGGAAAGATCTATTGCTCATTTTCCTTTCAGCCCAGGAATGTACTTTGAGGTAGGAACTAAACAAGATTACTAAACTGTATATTGCCTATTAATATTTTAGATTTTAACCAAAACTATTTATTTATATCTACTGTATGCTACCGTAAGTCACAATGCTGGAGTTGGGTGGCCATACAAATAAATGGCATTAATAATTCACACATTTATGAATTATTTGTGATAAGAGGTAATGTTAGAGGAGGAGAGAAATTACCATTAAGTGCATAGAAAAACACATATTTGGACTTCATGAAATGTATGAAAAACCATACATGTGGACTTCAACTTCTGAATTCCTGAGCCAGCATGGCTGGCTCAGGAATTCTGGGAATTAAATATCTCTGTATTAGACCCTAAGATGGTCAGTTATAGCACTTTGATGTACAGAAATTGGTAACTATCTATAAACAAGATGATATTCAGACGTTTGCATTACATGTTCTTCCTTTTCAAGATTTGAAGGTTTGGCAACCTACTGGATGCAATAGAAAGAATTATAACTATTTGTAGCTTCAGTTTTTTGCAACCCATTGTGCTGTAGACAAACAAGTTTTATGGATACATTTAGATAATCGATTTAAACACTATAAAATTGTTCAAGGGATATAGTGGAGTAGACAGCTTGATTTGATAAAGGACTCCTGAAAGATCAATCTTAATTTAGTGATATTGCATTGTATTTGTATTCTTTCCTTTCCAAAGAGCCTTGAAGCGCCCCATAAGTTGTCCCAAAGGTGCTTTATTAGGAGGCAACTGGACTTTCTTGTTTTTTCTTTTGAAGACGTTTTGCTTCTCATCCAAGAAGCTTCTTCAGCTCTGACAGGATAGTGCGGAATTCGTCAGCTCCTGTCAGAGCTGAAGAAGCTTCTTGGATGAGAAGCAAAGCGTCTTCAAAAGAAAAAACAAGAAAATCCAGTTGCCTCCTGAAAAAGCACCTTTGGGACAACTATCACCTGGATGACTGAGAATCTCTATAGACTTTTTGCCTCTTAAGTTGATTCTATTGCTATTGACATTATTCTTCTGAATTTCAGCTACTAATTTTCTGCAAAGATCATCAATATAATGTCGCTATCAATGGCACGCATATCCTAGAGTACAAACATCGATTTAAGCAGCTTGACAAGATCTGTATATTGGAAGTCTTCGGGGATATTCAACTCCTAGATGTAAGATGTTGGTAGTTGTGCAGTCCACGTGTTTTATTAACTGCTTGCAGAGAATCATCTTGATGTAACCAAAAAGAAAGAAGATTGCAGAAATTTCTCTGTATGTGGTCACTTACATTAATTGAAGTACTATATCTAATAACTAACCATAAAATGGTCTAACAATTTATAGTTTACTAACTACTGACATTGTGCCTAAATGTAAATGACATATTTGAAGAACACTGGGTGCTTTTACAACATTCTAGTGTTCATAGTGAATGGCTGGATTCTCAAGGTGTAAAGCCATTAGTTTTTTATAAAGCTCATGAAATTTATGATTAATACTATTATCCTTGAAGTATCTTTTGATGCTACAGCTGAAAAATACTGTTAGTAGTTGCAAACCAGTACATACATAATTGGAAAGAAACTCCACTGAACTCAATAAGGACTGCCTCATCAGTGTTCAGTAAAATTAGGCGGCTTCCGCGTATCTCTGTGCAATATATAACATGTTTACATTAAGACTGTTTACCTAGACAGTGTTTTTTGTATCCCAATCTACTGCCTAGCATTTTTTAAAATCTATGTTATCAGAAATATCTGTAGACAGTTCTGATATGTTCAGAATCAGTTATAATTTTCTGCTAAGCTTTATGGAGAATGTATGGCTTTCCAATCTATAATTAAAATTCCAAAAGTGCAAAGCAATTCTATTAAACTGTAATTGTCTCCTTAAAGCGCTTTGGTATGAATAATAGGAAGAACTGAGGGCCAAGATGAAATCAGTTCTTCAAGTAGGACCCTATGAGTTTCTAGATGGGGAAATAAAAGGGTTGAATTTGTTCCCTCAGTTCTAAATTAGTAGATGTGATAATTTTTTTCTATGTGGCCCAGAAAAGTGATAAAAAATTAAACTTAATTCAGTATAGTGAGTGTAATGCAACCTTTTAAAAACTGCATAAGAAAAAGTAAATGTAGAGAAGTTACACTTAAAATTTTGTTCCTTTTTAATTAAAATCTAAATAGTCTTTTTAACATAAATATTGAGTAAAATGGTCAAATATATTTGTGAAAATATACATAAAACAAAGAGTGAGAAAAAGGTTGTGTTCTCTTGGTCCTTGCAAACTCAGAAGAGCTGGTAGGATGGGATTAAAAGTAGCTCTGGAGTGGTTCCCCAAGAATAACTTCAAGCTGCTGAATGGTCTTTTGGCACTGATGCTCCACTTCTTCACATTCATCTGCCAAGAAGACAAAAAAGAAATAAACAATTTAGGGTTCTCTCAATCTGCATCTTTTCTCTCTTACCTTCCAGAGATTTTTTAATGCTTCTTTTCAATCTATAATTATAAAAGTGAAATCCCACTCATGCATCATGAAATCTTCAGAACCATAAAGCCTACAAACTTGAAATTTGGCACGTATGTTCCTCTTGGCTTCTAGGTGCTTGCTAAGAAAGTTTTTTTCGAAATGACCATCTGATCATTAGCATTTATTATATTATTATTAACACACTCTGATGCTAAGAATTTAGATGTTCTACTTCCCCTCCCCACCTGAAAAAAACTCTGTTCCAACTGCCACTTGGGCATGGGCGTGGCCAGCGTGTGACTCATCCCGCCTGCAGGCTGGGAGTTTAGACATTTACTCCCCGCCTGAGAGAAGGGGATAGGAGAGGATCAATGGGGGCCAGCGTGAGGGAGCGAAGTGTATAAGATAGGAGAGGCCTCTGTGGGCAAGCCTGAGTGAGAGAAGGGGATAAGAGATGATCATTGGGACCAGCCTGAGTGAGAGAAGGGGATAAGATAGGAGAGGCCTCTGTGGGGCAAGCCTGAGGGAGAGAAGGGGATAGGAGAGGATCAATGAGGCCAGCCTGAGGGAGAGGAGAGGCCAATTGTAACTACTCATTAAGTCTCAAGCTGTAAGTGATGATTTATCAAGCCCGATCACATAGTTTCGTAGTGGAGCATGGGTATCCAGCTAGTTGTTTGGATATTATTATTTTTGAATGTATTATTTTTTCCTCTCATTGGGAGGTAACTGATACCTTTTCAAATAGATGTCTTAAAATGTATATATCACTGCTACTATATATTAATCTTAAAATTAAATTTGGGAAAGATTGGGAAACTCCAAGGAAACTTTCCCAGTAGGTTCCAAAGTATGTGTTCTCAGAAAAAGCAATTACCAGCACCGTATTGCAAGGCATATAAATTCAATTATTCTAAAACATCTAATTTAGATGTTAGCTCTGCCCAAGGACGGAATCAATTTTCTCAGATTGCAGAAAATAACATTATAAATGGGGGTTCAATCAGTGCTTAATTATCGATTTTAATTTTAGAGATTTCCTAATCTACTATTGAACCAACTCAGTACATAGATACACTGTATATGTATACATACATCCAATCAAAACATAAGACTATTCATTATATAAATTACATTTAATGCTTGAATTAATTCCATTTACTTCTAAACACTTCCTTACTTGCTTGACACATGACTTTTGAACATAAATACTGTGACATTTTCTTGGAAATAAAATAAAATGTACTATCATTGACTTGGATTTTGATGCATTCTGTACACTCATGTGGAAAACCTGCCACGGAAAAAGTTTTCCTTGTGAGAAAAATCCTCTAATGAATCTGTTCTTAACTATCTTAAACCCAAGGCTGTAAGTGCTCATAGGACCTAAGAATATAGTTTAGTGGGTGGTACCATGCAGCCTGAAGTCCAGCAATTTTCTACAGAGACAGGATAATTTGCCCCTAAGATGAAACTGCAGGACAGCCATTCTTGATTAAAAGTAGTTTTATGGAAAAAAAGCAATTTGATGCAAAAACAATAAGCAATACATTACCTTCCATAAGCTCAGCTAAGAAAGGAATGGATTCTGGTAGTAGCACCATATAATTCTCTCTTATTTTTTCAGCAAGCTCTAACAAAGCCAACAAAGCCGCAAATCGAACCTAAACCAAAAATAAGTGCAGTCAGCATATTCAAAAGTATTAGCCCAGTCAGAATGGCCCAATTCTGGCTCCTTCTTGTGCAACATCTGGGTACAATCAACAACATTCCAGTTTTTAAAAGAATGACCCCCAACATGCATTAAACCGTACTTGCCACCTTGCTTGTCTTAAGCAGAACTTGACACAACTGCCACTAACCTTGGGTGATGCATGCCTCATCTTTAGCAAAATCTGATAGTTCAGGGGCTTCCACAGAGCGTCATCTGCCATTGCAACTGCAAACTGTGCTATACATGGAATCAAATGCATAGTCACTCTCTCCTGGAATCTCTCTTCTCCTCCAAGCATGTTTTCCAGCTACAAAGAAAAAAATAAAATCACTTCCATGCTGAGAGAAAAAAATGAAAAAAATTCAGCCAACAATGGGCTAGTTAGCCTGACTAATTCTT
Organism: Ahaetulla prasina; assembly: GCF_028640845.1. NCBI lineage: Eukaryota > Metazoa > Chordata > Lepidosauria > Squamata > Colubridae > Ahaetulla > Ahaetulla prasina. The sequence continues at coordinate 82,313,704 of NC_080539.1, read as the reverse complement.
TGCTGTTACTTAAAGCAATTTTATGCTAGAGCTTTTAGAATTAGAATAGATTCTTTTATTTTTCTTATCAATTCTTTGATTCCTTTGATTCTTTATATATTTTTAATACCCCTTTTTTTTGTACAAGACTGGTAGATTGTTCCTTTATAAACAGTACATCACTCAACTCATGTTCTAAACCGAGTGTGGTGATTTGACAATAAGAGAAGCTGAAAAAGGAACCAGCTTAAATGAATAAAGTACATCTGTAAAAATGGTCTAAGAATTACATAGCAGAGTGGAAACCTATTAGGTAATAATCTAATGAGACTGCTCTCTAACCTGATTGACTAAAGGCAGCATCAATGTTTCTGCCCTCTCTTTGCTCACAAAATGATGGGAATCAAAAAGGAAGATTTTGTACAAACAGTCAAGGCTATACTGTAGTAATAAGCAACTTTTTTCAGTGTCGCCCTCAGAGTCAAAGTAAGCTTTATCTGCATCTGAAATAAACAGCAAAAGGTACAGGAATAAAGGCATTTATGCATAGACAACTATCACTTTGTAATCTTCATATGATTCAAGCAAAGAGAATATTACATTAATAGCCGATTTACAATTAAATCCTTTTCTAAACAGAACATTTGGATTCAGATATTATTAGGACAATATTTCTCAACCGTGGGAACTTTCAGATGTGTGGACTCCAATTCCGCAAGGGTCTTGGCTTGGGAATTCTGAGAGTTGAAGACCACATTCCTGAAAACTGCCATGGTTGAGAAATAAAATAATCAGGTCAACAAATAATTTATAAAATCTTTGTGATACAGCATGTTAAAAATTTGGGTACCGTATTTTGCAGAGTATAAGACGCACCTTAGTTTTTGGGGAGGAAAATAGGAAAAAAAAAATTTCTGCCTACCAGGTATTCATCTGGCTAGCGTCCTTAGTCTGGTCAGTTTCAGCACATTAGTTCACTGGTTTTGAGCATTGGGGATAAAAAACAGCTTCTAAAGAACAGCTGATCTTTGGAGAGAGAAGCAATGAGAAAAGCAGGCGAATCGCTTCGCTCGCTAGCGCCTCCTTAGGGCTGAAAAAAAGCTTCTAAAGCACAGCTGATCTTCGGAGAGAGAAGCAGGCGAAGCAGGTGAAATGTGGCATTTTGAAGATCACTTGTTAGCGCCTCGTTAGGGCTATCACACCCAAATTTTCAGCCTTTTTTAGGAGAAAAAAAGTGTGCCTTGTACTCCGAAAAATAGGGTAGTTGACTTCCAGAATGCCATCTAGATCAGGTTTCTCTCTTTTTTAAAAATACAGTGCAGCATGAGAAGACACGCTAAAAGCTTGGCAGGCTGCAGAATGCCGAGGAAGAAATGGGCTTTGCTCCATCCATAACTATGTTTCCTAAGTTGGGGTCACCCTGATTCCTTAATTCTGCATATGGAGAGGATTTTTCTAGGTAGCAAAAGTGCTTCACTGAAGCATCCCTTTGAAATGTTTCAAAGTCAAAAAAACTTAGCCAATTGGGGAATGATGATATAGCTTATGCCTCTTAATGGTACTGAGAGGACATGCCATCGCTGAAAGACCATACCTATTATTTGACTACCTATGAAATCTATTGAAGAACTGGTAACCTAAACTACCATTTCAGCAGAGTTCACTAATCAAAAATGTGCGGTAATAATTTCTCACCATATCATAAGATCTTGATCACATATGTGTTTACTATATATTAATGAATTTTAAATCTGTGTTTTATTCAAACCTTAATTTGATATTATTTTCATTATTATTGGCTTGTTTTTTAAAATAATAATAAAAAAATTACGAAGAAAATGAAACACAAGATTCTAAAACTCCCTCAGTGAAGACATGACACAGGTTGTGATAAAGTTAAACAAACTTAGTTTAATGTGAATGAGCTGATGATGTTACCTAGTTTGGGTAATGAAACATCTGCAGGAAAAAAGCAAGCTCAGAGAGCACCAAGGACCCCTCATGTCAACCCCATATATAAATATGCATTGTTACATTATTAGTACATTATAACGTATCTTAGTAAAAAAATATTTTTCTTCCTTGCATTTATTTTAAATTAGAATTTTTACCTGTTTTTGATGTATTGATCTGGTTCAGATTGTCAGCAAAAGGTTTCACTAAATGGCCAGCAAATAAGCTGAATAGCCCTTTTAGCTCACCAGCAATACAGTCTGCCAGTCGGTAGAAAGTTAACTGTCTATCCTTTGGGGCACCTTCAGTTTTGGCCCAATCAAAGAGCTGAAAGAAAGAGAGACCAGGGGTGGTTTGTTTGTTTGTTTTTTGTATCAAAACATAAACAAGAAAGCTATTGAGATAGAAGCGTGTTCAAATGCCTACCTTGAAAAACAGGGGCCGGAAAGACATTTCAGAAAGCTTCATAACCATGCTGATTAAACAAGTGATAATCCGAGCTTCTATTTTGCCAACCTTCTCTAAATTGTCCTAGAAAAAAGCAAGCATTATCAAAATATTTGTAGCAATGTTTATAGGATTGTGGACACAATCCTGCCCAGAACTGAGCTTTTTAAACTGCCCCAGACAGAGATTCATTCAAAGCAGTGAATGCTTTTTACTACTGGTTCTTGGGCGTGGCAAGGGAAGGATACTGCAAAATCCCCATTCCCTCCCCATCCCCTCCCCATCCTGGGGGAAGGATATTACAAAATCTCCATTCCCTCCCGACTCTGGGGCCAGCCAGAGGTGGTATTTGCTGATTCTCTGAACTACTCAAAATTTCCGCTACCAGTTCTCCAGAACCTGTTGGATTTCACCCCTGATTCAAAGGGAAACCTCACTTGAAGAGAAACACATTTGTGCTACTTCCGAAAGAGCTCATATGCTTCACCTGAAAGTGGTCAGCTCTGAAATCCAAAGCCTTTGTGAAAAATGCTGTTAGCTCAGATTGATGGGCAGAGAGCTGATCTTTCTCCAGAGTTACAATGTGCTCCTTCAAAATATCCATAATAGTACCTACATCATTCTAGAACAAAAAAGATACAAGTTCAGATTAATACCCAAGGGGATTCAAATTATTAAATAAAACTATCCAAATTGCTTGAGTTTCCCTTCAAAAACTCGTTGGCAGCTTTTTTTAAGGAAAACATCCGGTTCAGCATAGTGTGAAATTTGAGAGCCACAAGGAACCATGACCCTGCTCCTCTTTCTCCTTGCCCAAGAAAAGAAACTAAATGGCAAATCTAAGGCCATGATAGAGTACAGGTTAGCTGAGGAAAGGAAGCAGCCTTTTGCAGGTGGAATTACGCCTCCTTCTCAATGAAGTGCGATGCCATGCACTTTCTGAACTCCATTATTGCCTGAGGTAATATATTGACTATATATGTATAGAAATATAGCAAGAGATGTGTTGGAAGAACCGAGGCACATCTCACCTTAGAAGCATTTGCAATTTCACCATAGCACTTGGCAATTGCTGGCAGAAGAACTCTTGATGGAAGTTTTGTGGCCAAAGTGGTTTTCAGAGATGCTACACGTAGATAAACTTGGGATGAAGGCCCCATTTCAAGAGTAATTCTATCCAAGTGGACCACCTAGGAAACAGCCAATGTACAAATCAAATTATTTCACAGAAGTTTTGCACATTGTGCTGCTTAACTAATACTTGCTCTTAATCAAAGTAGGTTTACTGACCTGGAGTAGGACATTCAGCAAATATGGGCTGAGGAAGCGTGGCAACGTTTCCACAATTTTCAGTAGAGCTGTCACTGTGCTAAGTAAATAAATTTCATTGGCGACCAAGTCCTTTTTGTGTTTCAGTATATTTAGCAATGCCGGCATAAGCCTATGAGAAAAGATACACAAGATTAACCTGTTCATACTCAAACAGACCACCCAGTAAAATAAATTATCTTCTACTCAAATACATTTCACCTATTTTAAATAAGGTCAAAGGCCAAGCTCTTCTGAAAACACAAAAATCTCTAATGAATATTCACTGTTAAGTTTCTTAATCTACATAGAGGACGGTGTAGTAGTTAATTGCATACCAGAGTCAAAACTTATTTTATCTATCACTACTTTCTTGAGTGATTGTAATCAGGAAAGTGCTTAATTTTTGTTTTGTAGAAAGCTTCCAACTAATTATACAAATTTTCTATGAATATTACTCAAGCATTTCTTTGCAAGGAAGAGCAATCAGTTATCTGGTATAGAAAAGTAAGAATCATTTGCACAGAAGGAAATACATAAATTTTCCCCCATGCCGACTGATTTTTCCTCCTTCAGAATTTCCTGGAAAACATATGTCTATCTATAAAAGGAGAAGAAAAATAACCACGCTATCTTTTAGAGCTGCTTAACTGATATTCGATTGCATTGCAATGTGAGGCATATTTTGAACAAAAATCTCAAGGGACAGTCTAGATCAGGAGTCTCCAACCTTGACAACTTTAAGATTTGTGGACTTCAACTCCCAGAGTTCCTCAGCTAGCTTTGCTGGCTGAGAAATTCTAGGAGTTGAAGTCCGCCAGGCTTAAAATTGCCAAGGTTGGAGACCCCTGGTCCAGATGTTCAATTTCTTGATCCTTAATTATGGTTGAAGATGAGTACCTTGGAAGTTGAGGTATAGCCAATGCTTTCAGCACACAGGTGACTTCAGCAGCGCACAACAGAGCACTTCCGATGACGTTTCTTTCTTCTTTCCCATCGGAAGAAATCAACTCAATGGCCACTTTTAGCACAGCTACAAACAGCTCATGTTTCTCTCTGCCAAAACACTTGCACAGCAGCTTCAAACTGTACAAGGCCGTCTGCCTATTAATTGCCTGCTCCTCGGCTTCCTGATGCCGCACCACAGCGAGGAGGTCGGGAACCAATTCTAGCAGCAGTTCCACCTGAAAGGACAAAATAATGCGGAACCATTCCTGGGAAGGTTTTGGCCCTGAACACCCAAGCCAACATCCAGATCTTGCAATCCAAACAACCATGCAGCAGAAGATTTCCTATAGTAAGTTCAGGGTTCCAGATCCAGTACTTCTTTATTTAAGCACCATACTTAAAGGGCAATGGAACTTTTTCCATTGCAGTTGCTATGTTATGTGGTACAAAGAGCTACTACTATATGGCAATAGGGACAATAAGAAAAATTGCTTACCTGAGTTTGCTTCCATTGTGTGTTCTGTTGCAGTTTATTGTTGAGGAGATCCATGGCTTTACGTCTCACTGAGGGCAACTGATTGATCATCAGGCCCCTGAGGACAGGAATAAAGGTTTCTGTTGGAATTAAGGAATTGATCTAGAAAGGAAACACAGGAACATTTAAAAAAAATAATAATGGTAAAAAATTGTTTTAGTATTTAGACAGACAAACTAATCTAACAATCCTTTTTTGTCTCTATCCCATTCCATCCTTGAGTATTCCACTGACTCCTGAATTTAGGGGAAGCTCAAGAAAATCTCAGAATGCAAACCCAGTGTCAATCCAACAAGTTAGCGCAGATTAAGAAACCAATGCCATAAAACTATAGTAGCAGAATCTTGCAAGAGTGAATGTGCTTCCCCCCTCCCCCTTCACTTTATTTTTGTGTGACTTAGGGAGGGGCTTGTCTGAGATGTTTAGTCCACTTAGTGCCTCAGAATGGGTTCAGGCCCTGCTTATCTATTCCTTGGTAGTGACTCCTATTTCTTCCTGTCCCTCAAGGCCTTTCCCCATGTCCTCTACAACTAGATCAAAATTGGAAGGGAACAGTATAAACAGAGAGAGCTTTCTTCACTCAGCTTTTTCCACATTCCAAGTCTTTCCTCAAGTCTTGACTTGAGATAAGTGAAAGCTCTGTTCCTCCTTCGCTCTGCCTTCACTCAACTGCCTGAAAAATTGATTTAGAAAATCCAGAGTTGAAAGGAATTGTTTATAGACTAAATCTAATCCTTGGCTATCCAGCTTCTGCTTGAACATATTTAGTGAAGGGAGTTCATAACCACCTATAGTAGTTGGTTTCTCTATTGAACTGTTCTTATCAATTACAAAACTTAGCTTAATTGGAACTTATCCCTATAGTTTGAGATCTGTTTTTCATTACCAGCACTCTGACACAATACTCTTCTTTTGAAGAACTTATTTATTTTTTAGATTTATATGACTGCCCACTTACTCTCAATTACTCTGGGTGGTTTTACAAACAATAAAAAACCCAATAGAAAAGAATAAAAAACAGTAACCACCCCACCCCTCCGGTGACAACACCCAATCAAATGAGCCACTTGATGGGTTTTATCCCACTCTGGGTTCTCCAGGCCTATTGGCAGAACCAGGTCTTCAGGGCCTTGTGAAAGAATGTCCAAGTGGAGGCCAATTTAATCTCTGTGGATGATATTCCAAAGGGAGGGAGCCACCATGGAGAAGGCCCTTCTTCTGGATCCTGCTGTATATACCTTCTTAGGAGATGGGATCTGCAATATTCCCTGCCTCCCTACTCTAGTGGTTGGGTGGATATAACCAGAAAAAGACGGTCCTTCAGATAACTTCCCTGACTTTCAGAAAAGCCAAATTCTATTGTATTTTCTGTTAAATCTTCTCCTTTCAGGGTTAAACCTTTCTATGTGCTTGCTCCACTTTTCCCAAATCTTTTAATATTCTCTAATTTTTACATGTTGTTTTAAAATCTGTATTGTATTATTGTTTTCTTTATTCATATAAATTGCCCGGATAATTGTAAATTGTTATTACTAGAATTAATTTGCTAGGCAAATCTGTGGTAGCAGGTTAGCTCATGATATCTTAAGCAGCTAAGATTTTTGCCTGGATTATCTGGTGATAGAATTAATAAACCCATTTTTACATCAAAATCACAAAGCTTCAAGATGTCACCTTACTGGCAAATAGAATAATACTTACTTTATCCAGTAGTTCATATGATTTGTTGAGCAAAACCTTCCAGAATTTGGCTGTCAAAGTGTTGGCATTTTTTTCTATTGATTGTGCCACTGCATTTATGTAGCAAAGAATTTTTTCCAACAACCTAGAAAAACAACCATAGTCAGTGACTGACTACATCAATCCACATTAATTTTTCATTAGAATAAAAGTCAGAGAATCAAAAAATGAAACCATTTATCCACAGGAAACAGGCCATGTGGGCATGCCATTAGATTCAACTTTGTTATCATCATCATGGTGATCATCATCAAGGTAGAATTCCATATTATCCTTGAAATTTACCCCAACAACAGACAGAAGATGTTCCATCAATAGGAAATGTTAGCTAAATATTTGCATTATTTTAAGTTGACATATTTTTAAAGTCAGTCTACTGATTTTAGTGGCTACTTTAAATAATTAAAGACAGGATCCCACTCTATCAAGGTATGGGCCCAGCATTAATTTTATACCTTCTGTCTTTTGAAACCCTGCAAAAAATATTTTTATTTATTTATTTATTTATTATTTAAATTTATATACCGCCCTATCTCCCAAAGGACTCAGGGCGGTTCACAGGCATATAAAACATCAATATACAAAATTAAAATAATCTTTAAAAAACTTATTCCAATGCCCTATTATTAAAAATAGAAATATAAATATTAAAATCAATTTAAAACCCCTGTAAAATTTAAAATCTAAGCCAGTCCTGCACAGATGAATAAATGTGTCTTGAGCTCGCGACGGAAGGTTTGAAGGTCCGGAAGTTGACGGAGTCCTGGGGGGAGCTCGTTCCAGAGGGCGGGAGCCCCCACAGAGAAGCCCCTTCCCCTGGCCGCCGCCACACGACACTGCCTAGCTGACGGCACCCTGAGGAGTCCCTCCCTGTGAGAGCGCACGGGTCGGTGAGAGGTATCTGGTCGCAGTAGGCGGTCCCGTGATAACCCGGCCCTATGCCATGGAGCGCTTTAAAGGTGGTCACCAAAACCTTGAAGCGCACCGGAAGGCCACAGGTAGCCAGTGCAGCCTCGCAGGATGGGTGTTATCACGGGAGCCACGAGGGCTCCATCTATCACCCGCAGCCGCATTCTGGACTAACTGTAGCCTCCGGATGCCCTTCAAGGGAGCCCCATGTAGAGAGCGTTGCAGTAATCCAGGCGAGGCGTCACGAGGCGTGAGTGACCGTGCATAGGGCCTCCCGGTCCAGAAAGGCGCAACTGGCGCACCAGGCGAACCTGGTAGAACGCTCTCCTGGAGACGGCCGTCAAATGATCTTCTAGAGACAGCCGTTCATCCAGGAGGACGCTGTTGCGCACCCTCTCCATCGGGGCCAATGACTCGCCACCGATGGTCAGCCGCGGATTTAGCTGACTGTACCGGGATGCCCGCATCCACAGCCACTCTGTCTTGGAGGGATTGAGCTTGAGCCTGTTTCTCCCCATCCAGACCCGTACGCCCTCCAGACACCGGGACAGCACTTGATAACCGTTGGGGTGGTCCGGTGTGGAAAAGTACAGCTGGGTGTCATCCGCATACAGCTGGTACTTCACACCGAAACCACTGATGATCTCACCCAGCGGCTTCATGTAGATGTTAAACAGAAGGGGCGAGAGAATCGACCCCTGCGGCACCCCACAAGTGAGGCGCCTCGGGGCCGACCTCTGCCCCCCTGTCAACACCGACTGCGACCGGTCGGAGAGATAGGAGGAGAACCACCGATAAACGGTGCCTCCCACTCCCAATCCCTCCAACCGGCGCAGCAGGATACCATGGTCGATGGTATCGAAAGCCGCTGAGAGGTCTAATAGGACCAGGGCAGAGGAACAACCCCTATCCCTGGCCCTCCAGAGATCATCCACCAACGCGACCAAAGCCGTCTCCGTGCTGTAACCGGGTCGGAAACCGGACTGGAACGGGTCTAGATAGACAGTTTCATCCAGGTGCAAGGGAAACTGATATGCCACCATACTCTCTACAACCTTCGCCGCGAAGCAAAGGTTGGAGACCGGACGATAATTACCTAAAACAGCCGGGTCCAGGGAAGGCTTCTTGAGGAGGGGCCTCACCACCGCCTCTTTCAAGGCGGCCGGAAAGACACCCTCCACCAAAGAAGCGCTCGTAATCGCCTGGAGCCAGCCTCGTGTCACCTCCTGCGTGGCCAGCACCAACCAGGAGGGGCACGGGTCCAGTAAACATGTGGTGGCATTCAGCCTCCCCAACAACCTGTCCATGTCCTCGGGAGCGACAGGGTCAAACTCATCCCATACAATGTCACCAAGACCACCCTCAGCCGTCTCACCCGTATCACCGCAATCTTGGTCCAAACCATCCCGAAGCTGAACGATTTTATCGTATAGATAACCGTTAAACTCCTCAGCACGTCCCTGCAACGGGTCATCCCGCTCCCCCGGTGTAGGAGGGAGCGGGTCACCCGAAACAGGGCGGCTGGGCGGTTATCTGCCGGTGCAAAGGGGGAGGAGACGGAGGGACGCCTCCCTTCCCTCATTGCCACTAGGTAAGCCCTAGTATAGGACTTCACTAGTGTCCGATCAGCTTCTGAACGGCTAGACCTCCAGGAACTCTCTAGGCGTCTTCTCGGCGCTTCATCCCTCTCCGCTCCTCCGCGAACCAAGGAGCTGGGTGGGACCCGCGCCGGGTCAGAGGACGCAAAGGCACGACCCGGTCTAAGGCCCCGCCGCGCCCGCTCCCAGGCCGCAACAAGTTCCTCAGCCGAGCCGTGAGCCAGACCCTCAGGAAATGGCCCAAGCTCCGTCCGGAACCCCTCCGGGTCCATCAGGCGCCTGGGACGGAACCAACGTGTCGGCTCCGTCTCCCTGCGGTGGTGAATGGCGGTCAGAAAGTCCAGGCGAAGAAGAGAGTGATCTGACCATGACAAAGGTTCAATGACTATTTCCTTTAAGTCCAGATCTCTCAACCACTGACCAGAGACAAAAATCAGGTCCAGAGTGCCACCCCCAATGTGAGTAGGGCCATCAACTACTTGGGTCAGGTCCAAGGCCGTCATGGAAGCCATGAACTCCCGAGCTACCGTCGATGACGAGCCGGACGATGGCAAGTTAAAGTCCCCCACGACTAAAAGTCTGGGGGTCTCAACTGCCACCCCAGCAAGCACCTCCAGGAGCTCGGGCAGGGCAGCTGTCACGTAGCAAGGAGCCAGGTACGCGACCAGCAAGCCCATCTGACATCTATGACCCCATCTCACAAAGAGGGATTCGCACCCGGCAATCTGAGGTACAGTGGTCTCCCTCGGCTCTAGACTCTCTCTAATCACAACCGCCACCCCACCACCCCTACCCTGGCCCCTCGGCTGATGAAATGCTCGGAAACCCGGTGGGCACATCTGAACAAGGGGCACGCCCCCTTCTGGGCCCAACCAGGTCTCCGTAACGCCCATAAGGTCCGCGGCACCCCCCTGAATAAGATCGTGAATTAGGGGGGCCTTATTGGCCACGGACCGTGCATTGCATAACATCAGCCGAAGGCCAGGGCCCTGAGGATCCTGACCATCCGGGGAACGGGAGAAGTTTGAGGGCTCGGGGCGCGCGATCGCCTGTAGGCATCGAGCGCGCACCCCCCTAACACGATATGAGCCCCCACTTCCGCCATATCTGCCCCTCCCCCTTACCGTGGAAATAGCACCACCTCCACCAAAGAAGCGCCAGAATCGCCTGGAGCCAGCCTCGTGTCACCTCCTGCGTGGCCAGCACCAACCAGGAGGGGCACGGGTCCAGTAAACATGTGGTGGCATTCAGCCTCCCCAACAACCTGTCCATGTCCTCGGGAGCGACAGGGTCAAACTCATCCCATACAATGTCACCAAGACCACCCTCAGCCGTCTCACCCGTATCACCGCAATCTTGGTCCAAACCATCCCGAAGCTGAACGATTTTATCGTATAGATAACCGTTAAACTCCTCAGCACGTCCCTGCAACGGGTCATCCCGCTCCCCCTGGTGTAGGAGGGAGCGGGTCACCCGAAACAGGGCGGCTGGGCGGTTATCTGCCGATGCAATGAGGGGGGGGGGGGAGGGACGCCTCGCTTCCCTCATTGCCACTAGGTAAGCCCTAGTATAGGACTTCACTAGTGTCCGATCAGCTTCTGAACGGCTAGACCTCCAGGAACTCTCTAGGCGTCTTCTCCGGCGCTTCATCCCTCTCAGCTCCTCGGAGAACCAAGGAGCTGGTTGGGACCTGCGCCGGGTCAGAGGCCGCAAAGGCACGACCCGGTCTAAGGCCCCCGCCGCGGCCCGTTCCCAGGCCGCAACAAGTTCCTCAGCCGAGCCGTGAGCCAGACCCTCAGGAAATGGCCCAAGCTCCGTCCGGAACCCCTCCGGGTCCATCAGGCGCCTGGGACGGAACCAACGTGTCGGCTCCGTCTCCCTGCGGTGGTGAATGGCGGTCAGAAAGTCCAGACGAAGAAGAGAGTGATCTGACCATGACAAAGGTTCAATGACTATTTCCTTTAAGTCCAGATCTCTCAACCACTGACCAGAGACAAAAATCAGGTCCAGAGTGCCACCCCCAATGTGAGTAGGGCCATCAACTACTTGGGTCAGGTCCAAGGCCGTCATGGAAGCCATGAACTCCCGAGCTACCGTCGATGACGAGCCGGACGATGGCAAGTTAAAGTCCCCCACGACTAAAAGTCTGGGGGTCTCAACTGCCACCCCAGCAAGCACCTCCAGGAGCTCGGGCAGGGCAGCTGTCACGTAGCAAGGAGCCAGGTACGCGACCAGCAAGCCCATCTGACATCTATGACCCCATCTCACAAAGAGGGATTCGCACCCGGCAATCTGAGGTACAGTGGTCTCCCTCGGCTCTAGACTCTCTCTAATCACAACCGCCACCCCACCACCCCTACCCTGGCCCCTCGGCTGATGAAATGCTCGGAAACCCGGTGGGCACATCTGAACAAGGGGCACGCCCCCTTCTGGGCCCAACCAGGTCTCCGTAACGCCCATAAGGTCCGCGGCACCCCCCTGAATAAGATCGTGAATTAGGGGCCTTATTGGCCACGGACCGTGCATTGCATAACATCAGCCAAGGCCAGGGCCCTGAGGATCCTGACCATCCGGGGAACGGGAGAAGTTTGAGGGCTCGGGGCGCGCGATCGCCTGTAAGCATCGAGCGCGCACCCCCCTAACACGATATGAGCCCCCACTTCCGCCATATCTGCCCCTCCCCCTTACCGTGGAAATAGCACCACCCTCGACCAATGGAACACCGACTCCCCCCATGACCCTCGGACCCGCCCACCCCCCGCCACGAGCATGCGCAGGAACTGGACTCCCCGACGGGTTACCCCAACACCCACCCCTTCCTCCCACCCCCAACCCAAGCCCGTCGGTTTCCTCCCCTTAAAATCCCTTTAAAACTCCCTTAAAAATCTATTAAAACAGCCAATTAAAAACCCTAAGCCTCCTATTTTTCGCATGCCACCTCTCGGGACTCCAAAGCCCGTCCTCAAGGTGGGCCTCGATAATCTGGAGGGCCAGACCCGCGAGAGAGGGGCATCTCGCAGGGCAAGTAGGTCAGCCGCGGTAAATGTTCGCATCACTGAGACGGTCCGGGCAAGGCCCATCCTGGGCTGGTCAAGTTGTCAGCAAAAGTCATAACAGATGATAAAATGACCATGACCAGTCTGTCCTGATGGGAAATAGTTCGAGATAATCCATGTGCGGTAGATGACAAAACCGCTGACTCAGTCAGTTCACCACCCCATACAAACGACCTGGGGTGGGCTAAGGAAGAAGGGGAGAGGAACGATGGTAGAGATGTTATAAAGATGGTAAATAGTGGAGGGGTGTCCGCTGGACCCGCAGGCCTTCCTCCGGCGCTGCCACATATCCGCGCCACTAGGGCAAGGTCACAGCCACCCTGGGCCTATCGGGCCATCCGCCACTTCAAAGCACAGGGGCAGGCCGCCACCGCCTACCGCCTCCACCAGGCCATCGCCACCGGGAACGCCCCATCGCCACCGCGAGCAGGCCACTGGAGCTCCCCCAGATGAGAGGGGGACACCCGTCGCCAAATCCGCCAGCAGACCCAGGGCTCACCGGTGCCAACGCCCGACGGAGAGGGAAGGGCCAGGCCGCCGCCCTCGCCACCGCAGGTTCAAAGAGGCCGATGGAGCCCGGGCGGCCCTCCAGATCTTCATTGGGGCGCAGCCCCTCCGGGGCTCCTCCCATCGCCACCGGAGACGCCCAAACTCCAAACCCAACTTCAAAACTGGCCAAGTCTTCCAGGCAGGGGTCCAGGGGGCGCTGCCAACGCCCCCCTACCCCCCGCCGCCGCCGCCGCCGCCAAACCGCCGAAAAAGGCTGGCGGCGGCTCGGCAGGCCGCCAGGCTGCCAGGATTACCTCTGAGGCGCCGTGGCTCCGCCGTGACTCCGGGGCTTCTCCCAACGCCCAGCCACCCTGGGCCTATCGGGCCATCCGCCACTTCAAAGCACCGGGCAGGCCGCCGCCCTCGCCACCGCAGGTTCAAAGAGGCCGATGGAGCCCGGGCGGCCCTCCAGATCTTCATTGGGCGCAGCCTCCGGGCTCCTCCCATCGCCACCGCAGGTTCAAAGAGGCCGATGGAGCCCGGGCGGCCCTCCAGATCTTCATTGGGCGCAGCCTCCGGGCTCCTCCCATCGCCACCGCGAGCAGGCCACTGGAGCTCCCCCAGATGAGAGGGGGACACCCGTCGCCAAATCCGCCAGCAGACCCAGGGCTCACCGGTGCCAACGCCCGACGGAGAGGGAAGGGCCAGGCCGCCGCCCTCGCCACCGCAGGTTCAAAGAGGCCGATGGAGCCCGGGCGGCCCTCCAGATCTTCATTGGGGCGCAGCCCCTCCGGGGCTCCTCCCATCGCCACCGGAGACGCCCAAACTCCAAACCCAACTTCAAAACTGGCCAAGTCTTCCAGGCAGGGGTCCAGGGGGCGCTGCCAACGCCCCCCTACCCCCCGCCGCCGCCACCAAACCGCCGAAAAAGGCTGGCGGCGGCTCGGCAGGCCGCTAGGCCGCCAGGATTACCTCTGAGGCGCCGTGGCTCCGCCGTGACTCCGGGGCTTCTCCCAACGCCCCGCGGAGTCGCACAGCGCCCAGCCACCCTATTTACGGGTGGCTGGATCTTCCTCCATCAGGGAGGGGGCCTATGATGGTATTAAGGCCCCCAGACCCAAAAGAGCCCGGAAGGCCCGCCGCCGCCGCCAAACCGCCGAAAAAGGCTGGCGGCGGCTCGGCAGGCCGCTAGGCCGCCAGGATTACCTCTGAGGCGCCGTGGCTCCGCCGTGACTCCGGGGCTTCTCCCAACGCCCCGCGGAGTCGCACAGCGCCCAGCCACCCTATTTACGGGTGGCTGGATCTTCCTCCATCAGGGCGGGGGCCTATGATGGTATTAAGGCCCCCCCCAGACCCAAAAAGAGCCCGGAAAGGCCCGTCGCCGCACCCCCGATTAGAAGGGCGGCGCCATCTTGGACATGCGCAGAAGGAATGTCATTGAAAAGTATTGTAACATAATGTTCACAGATCAGCCTGATTTGTTTTGAAATTGTCCTTGCCCTGTTTCAGGTTTTCTTATGTGTGACTTCTGCCTATCACCTCCTGTTGAATTAGTGTCATATACTTTAATAGGCTGAAGTTTCAGGCAGATAGATGATAGATAGCTAGATAAGGATATACAGATAAGACATAGATATATTGATATAGTTAATTTCTCATCTGGTAAGAGATGTAAAGTAATGCTTTCTCAAAATCTCCCTATAGAGCTTACTTGTATTCTGAATTAAAATTCAAAAAAGCAAACATACTTCTGTTCAAGTTCCTTTAATTCTTCAGAATCTTCACATTCAACTACCTGGTGGACAAAGGAAGAAAAACCGCTTACACAATCCATGACATGTTAATGGGAATTAAATTCAGGTGGATGAACAGGACTATGAGGTGCGCTAACATTTTGTTATAGTATTAACCAGATAAAATCTTCATGGCTATTTTGTCTGGAATTTGATTTTACTCTAAAAAATTGGTGGCGTTCAGGATCCTGAAGAAGCCATATTTTTTATTATTATGCACATATACATATTCACTAAGCTGTTCCCTTTCAATGTAACCAATATTAAAGTCCAACACAATAAGTACTGAGCAAAAGAAATTAAACGAGAGAAAAAGAAATTTAATTGGATCAAGTTAAACCATCCCTATTTACTGTATTTCTTTGCCCTTTTCAATCCTTGCTTCTACTGTAGCCATACACTGATTCATACATGGACTTTAGTTATTTAAAATTTTCATCCTTTTCATTTTCAGGACCTTCATGCTGCCATCCTCATAACAGACAGGATTGAGTGGGACTGGCTAATGGTTTGACGGATGGTTCCCTAAGTTCCTAACTTGAAAAGTGTCTTGTGCATATAGAATTTCAAAGTGGATGTCAAATTCTCTAACAGTAATCAGAGCTGGATAAAAAAACTCAAGGAAATTGCTTTTATGAGTTCTCATTAATATATATTTTTAAAAAGGGACAGCACAAGTGTTCCAATAGGTAGCTTGCTTTCAAATCTGCATCTGAAAATTGTTTTGACAACACTTACTATTTTTAGCATCAAAATCCACTTCAATACAAAGGTCAATCAAATCTGTCCCGATGGACTATCGTAGGTGGGAGGGGCATGCCAATTTTTGGGGAGGGTAAAGGCTGTAGCAGATGGGGCAGTAGTTCAAAGCAGGCAGGGCTAGGTCTCTGAAGGTCTCTCTTAACCACAGAATGCATTTTTAAATGTGTTTAAATATATTTATCTTAATTATTGATAAGCTGCACTAATCAAATGATCAAACCTAAAAACAGATCTGCTTTTGTTATGCTGTTGTGGCTGTTGTATACAACATGTACATGGATGGCATGTTCAACTGCCAGCCACAATATGTATATATCTGGCCTCTGGTTTGTTCCAAGACTAGAATCAAAAATTCACTGTGGTTTGACTGATTCCATCCCTTCACTTCTTTTGCTAAGATATCAAGTCAATGATATTATGTGCAGATTTTACAGCAAAATAACATTCTACTGTAGAAATAGTAGAAAGGCTCCTGTTTTAAAAAAATATTAAAATAATATCCAATATTTTTTTACTTTGCACTTAATGTCAAGCATGTTCCTAGTTACACTAAACAGCACTACACTAAAGCCAAAAGTGAAGAGAAAATAAGTTTTTGCAACTTGCCTCAGTTTATGGAAATTACAGATTCTCAACTGGTAATGGAACTCTATTGATTATGGGCAAAGATAAATTCAACTCACTTTTTTTACAAAATTGTGTGAAGCTAGAAGCTGTGACATGAAAGAGACTGCCAGGAATTTCAAATGCCTCAACTGTTTGCCAGAATGAGACTCCACATCAAAGAGTTCTGTTTCTTGATTGTAGGATTGTGTCCTGAGTGGCCTTGACTTTTTTAGTCCTGGGTCATCTGCAAAAAAATAGACCCCAAAGCCATATAAATCTTTTTAAATAAGTAAGTAAAACAAACAATCAATGTACATATTATTTAAAAAATCCAATTAAAAGTGGCATTTACTGCATTTACTCACACCTATGCCAAAAAGCAGTGTAGCATGTTGTATGAAGTGGACCATTCTTTAAGTAATACAACAACTTTTGCTCTAATTTTGGGGAGAGTGAGGGGACTGATTCAGACAGCAGATTTTTAGAACCATGAAAGGATATCCTTACTGCCAGAATGGAAATATTTAGGGGATCATCTTCTCCGTATGCTCAAATAACTATCTTGGTTTTGGAAAGTCTGACCAGGTGCACTGCCTTTTGGGGCCAACTCTGGAGAAAATAGTGCTGATTATGAACCTCCTAAAGAAAATTATTTCACCTGAAAATTAACCTCATCTGCTTGTTTGAGTGGCTGACTAAAAGTTTCTTTGCTGGCAATTACCTTCTTTGTTCTCTGGCAGGTTTGTTAAATAGTTAAGTAGTTTCATTAAACTTTGTAATTGTTCAATTACGCTAAATTCACAACATACAGAAATCCAGAATTCCGAATCGGTTTCCAAAACAATATCCTGTGTAAGTAAAAAGATGAAGAAAATAGTATTATAAAATGCCGTATATTTATGCATTATATTGCAACATTCTCCACAGCAACTCATACATTTTTAAAGACAAAGTACTCTTCAAACCTCTTTACCTACCTTCTCCCCACTGGCTACTGCAGCCCCAGATTTGGTCACATGTTGTTCAAACAACAGTACTAAAAGAATCCACAGAAATCGCTCCGCCCCCAAAGTACTTGTAAGTTGCTCTAGAATTGGGAGACGCCGATGCTCTGGCACATGGGGCAAGGCATCCACAAAAACCCGGATTATTTTAATCACAACTCCTTCCATGTTCCCTGCAGTTCCTGAAGACCTACCATCTTCCTCTGCCTACAAAGAAAATTTAAAAAAAAAAAAGGAACAGGTTATACATACAAACCAAAGGCTAAACAAAGGAAAAACAGACAGGACTTTTGTTCGAATGAAGCAAAATAAAACAAAACAAAACCCACAACAGAACCAAGGTTATAATCAAAGCCTGAATACTAAAGAATAACCGTTGAATAGATTATAACAATATATAAATTAGAATATAATTAGTGGAGCTGTGTTTTATGGCAAAGCCAATCTGTAAATGTCTGAAAGGCAGGTTTGAACTAATATTGGAAATGGCTTGTAAAGCCTGCAATTAAGAAAAAATGACAATTTTTTTCTACAGTAAAGGAAACTCCTGTTTAAAAAAAAAGGAAGAAATAAACCAAAGCATTTAGAATCCAAGTTGCAAGTAATAAAAATAAGAATACTGTCTCAGATGCAAGACTTAAGTTTGTTATAGAGGTAGTCCTTGACTTACAACTGTTTGTTTAGTGAACATTGAAATTACAATGGAACTGAAAAAAATAACTTGTGACTATTTATCACACTTACAACCACTGCAGCATCCCCATGATCATGGGATCAAAATTCAGGCACTTGGCTACTGGCATATATTTATGACAGCTGCAGTGTCTCGGGGTCATGTGATCACTATAAGAGCCATGGTGGTGCAGTGGTCAGAATGCAGTACTGCAGGCTACTTCTGCTGATTGCCAGCTACCTGCAGTTCAGCTGTTCGATTCTCACCGGCTCAAGGTTGACTCAGCCATCCATCCTTCCCAGGTCAGTAAAATGAGGACCCAGATTGTTGGGGCAATATGCTGACTCTATAAACCAGGGCTGTAAAGCACCGTGAAACGGTTTATAAGTCTAAATTCTATTGCTATTTGTAACCTTCCCAGCTGGCTTCCGACAAGCAAAATCAATGGGGGAACACGCAATTCATTTAACAGCTGCATGGTTCAATTAACAACTGCAGCAGTTCACTTAACAACTGTGACAAAGAAGATTGTAAAAATGCAACGCAATTCACTGAACGACTTTGCAACATAAATTTTGGGCTTAACTGTTTCTAAGTCAAGGATTACCTGTATTCTATTTCAATAATCCAGTTTAAATGAGAGGCTCTCATCTCACCTGTATGAGCGCCGGAATGACCATCTTCACTGTCTTGTTAATCACCTGGAAACTGTACGCATCATCCAGGCGCATAACATTGGCTCCCATGAATGTAAAAATGGGCATGATATTGTGTAGCACTTTATCCTGCACAAAAGAAAGCCATTATTTCTGCAATAAGGTAGGACTTCGTTTTGAGTGTTTATTCTTGCAGTGCAGTTTCTCTCAGAACAATTTTCTTTCAAGCTTTAAAGCAGTGGATCCTTCGCTGTTTTAATCCTGCTCAATCCTTGTTTATATTCAAGCAAATTTCACCATCCCCTTATCTGGCATCCAATGCAGCTCGCCTAGCACTGGGGACCCATGAGCACACCAGGAAATGCCCCATTTTTGCCCGCACCATTGCATTTTAAACCAGTTGTAGTTTCTGGGTGGTCTCCAAGGGTAGCCCCACATGGAGCGCATTGCAGCCATTCAATTGTGAGGTGACCAAGGCGTAGTGATTGTCTGAAGGGCCTCCCAATTAAGAAAAGGGTGCAACTGGGTGGGCAAAAAGAACTGAAAACAAGCGGTTTCTCGGGTATTGAGGTCCTGACAGGTAATGACCAGCACCTTGAATTGCACTCGGAAGCCAGTTTTATTATGAATGAATAGAAAACTTTAGCAGCTCCTCAATATTTGTTTAAACATTAAACAAATGTTTCACGTTTGTTAAACATTAAACATCCTGTCAAACCTCTGTCCAGTTAGTGGTCATTTTAGGGAATAACAGATTAGAGATAGAGAAAGAAAAAAAAATTAGGGGTAGTTGATGGTGCAAAGAAAAAAGCAGGATGTGGTGAGAAAAATCTTGGAGAAAGGACGGACGTGAACCTGGAAAATGGTCAGCATGGGAAAAGACTAGCAGCCTCACCCAAACGCCTGCGTCAAAGCTGAAAATGCACCTAAAATGTGATATTTTTTAGAAACTTGAATGAGCTTCCCTTCCCTCAACATGCATTCCAATAAACTCACAGGAAACATTCCAGCTGCGGCGCCCAGCAAGAGCAGTGCGTGGTGATGGGTTTGTGGCATTTCTGAGACCCGGATGCACTGAACGATCAGTTCCACATTGAATTTCTCTTCATCCAGGAGACCTCAAAACACAAAGAAGGCATTGAAAAGTTAACAAGGCTTACAATGCTTCCATCCCATGTAGGGGTACAAAGCCTGGGGGATGCTGTCAAATATCCGAAATGACATAACTCTGGTCTTCACTTTACCTGCCTTTATCCTGTTGCTATCTGGGGACAGCTTCTGACAAATGTTTAACAAGCTACCAAGTATTAGTTGTTTTGTGTATTCCAGATTTTCTTCCCCGGCGGTAGGTTCCAGACACCTGGAAATTCAGAAAGGAGTCATGCTATTTTTGGCGAAATAAGATGATCAAACATAGCATTCCATGCTGCTACCTAAAAATAGCAGTTCTGAAGGGTGGGGAGCAGAGAGAACCAATCTTCTATAACACACTGATATTTTCTATATCACATTCCAAGTTCCTTTTTTTCAAATACCTTATTTGGAGAAATCCTCAAGGGAATCAGTTAAAGACAGGAAAGGAACTGCAAGGCTCTTGAGGAATCAACATAGCTACAGTAGAGGCAACTTGATGCAGCTCAAGAATGTTTAGCAGTGGGAGAACAAGTGCTCTAATCTAAGACACTGGATAGGACATCTCAAAGGGCGGTCAGATCCACAAGTTCATTTGGTTACTATGAACTTTGGTCACACTATGAACTTTGGTCACACTACGACCCATCCAGTGTCTTTGCTTATAGCTTGGCCACATAGAGAGAGATTGGACAGAACTAGGCTGGAGCACAGAATGGAGGACGGAAGAGCCGAGACATTTTGATAATGCCCAAATCTAAAAATGGAAGGATTGTCCCATTTTGGAACTCGTTTCTCCCATGGGCAAAATCTAGAGCTTTCCAGGGTTAGCCAGTCCTCAATGTTTAATGGCTGGAGTGAACTCAATTATGGTTAAGAAATTACAAGATTTAGAATTGCTCTCCAAAGTAAAATTACCTAGATAGCAAATTGAAAAGGGTAGGTATCAGAGCCTGAGGCTGTTTAAGCTTCTTTTTGTGCTGCAGCAATTCTAGGATAAGTGTAATTCTTTGCCAGTTCATACTTTCTTCTTGTACGCATTCTTGATCTTGGACTTTCCTGGATGATCAAAAGCAGAACAAAGTCAACTTATTTCCTTCTATAAAAATATCAGTTTTTGCAGAGCAACTATTTCTGTGAATCAGATTCTACAAACAGCCAAAGAATCATCAACAAAATACAGCTATTAAAGATTAGTTAATGCATATGTCCTTTTTAATCTTTCTATTCCTTAGCTTACCATATATGCTTATGACTTCTGGTTTTTGTTCTCTCTCTGATTAACTACTTAGTTCTCTTGTTTTTGGCTATTTAACTTGGCAACATCTATTCCAATGGTAATTTTCGAGGAATTCAGACAGGACTTCTCATGATTACGGACACAAGTTTATAACTCTATAATTCAGAAGCACTGAATTCGCCCTAATGTCATATACATATACAATTACCAACAGAAGTTATTAAAGTATTAACTATATAAAATAAGATAACATGTATTCTCATGTTTGTCCAATCCTCTTTCGTTAACTCTGTCTCTTCCCATTTAATCACAGAAATGATCTTCATTATATTGCATCACAAGCATGTATGAAATTCAGTTCCAATTAGCCAAAACTAATAGAGTTCAATGAATATAATTTGCGTTCTCTTCATGTAAAATGTCAGAGTGTTACCAATTTTATTCCACATGTAGACTCATGGAAATGCCATAGCTTAAATTGTTTGTTTAATGAATTACTATCTTATGTTTTTAAGCTGCTTGGCTTCCAAATCTTTTAATTTTCCATTTTTAAAACCTCTGCCATTGTAGCATATAAGGCATTTATATTTCCCACCCATTTTACCTCTGCTGCTGTATTTTCTGCCTTCTTGTCTGGTGAACTGTAGCAACAGTCTTGACTTTAGGCTGAGGTTCCAGTTCGATACTAATCTGCTCAGCATCTACTGAAATCTAAACAATATATTAGATTTTGTTTTAAAGATTTGTAACACATCACACATCACACTATATTGTACATATGCAGCCCAATTGCAGAATATAATCTGGCCATCCTCTGTCAACTGGCATGTGACATTCCTGTATGGCGGTGCAGAAAGAAAGCATGACCATTTGTATTTGAAGGGGAGGGCTATGAAGACTATGTTTCCTACAAATTTGGCATCACAGCATAGTTTCTTACTGAAAACACAATACAATTCTTGGCTTAAAACCAGAACTTATTCTTTTGTGTTTACAAGAGTCATATTTTCAATAAAAGCAATGCACTCATCATATGGCATATTAGAAATTTTCCAAACTATTCCTATAAATACTGTGTGTTTTAATTCTCTGTAACATAACGAGTTCATTAGCTTTTATATGGAACACAATACGGTTGTTAAAAGTAATCAGTTTATACTGGCCTAACTCCTGCAAGCAAACTATGTGATTAGGGAAGATTACAAAATTGACACAGAAACAGATGAATAATTCGTTCCTTATTATTTATTTATTATCGAATAAATGCAGATAGTTCTCAACTGAGAACAATTCATTTACTGATCATTCAAAGTTACAACGGCATTGAAAAATTTGATTTATGACCGTTTTTCAGTTACAACCTTTGCAGCATCCCCATGATCACATCATCAAAATTCAGATGCTTGGCAACTGGTTCATATTTATGACCTCTGCTGTGTCCTAAGGTCGTGTAAATCACCTTTTGTGACAAGCAAAGTCAATGGAGAAAGCTTGTGCTTTCTGACAAGCAAAGTCAATGGAGAAGCCAGATTCACTTATCAAATTATTGTTACTAAGGGTTACTAACTTATCAGCTCCAGTGATTCACTGAACAACTATGGCAAGAAAGGTCGTAGAATGGGACAAAACTCACTTAACAAATGTCACACTTAACAATAGAAATTTGGGGCTCAATTGTGGCTGTAAGTCAAGAACTTCCTGTAATCCTATTCTATTTTATTTATTCAGAGGAATCAGTCTCATTATCCCAACAAGATTAAAATTATCTTACCCCTTTAAATACGCTGCTGATTGTCTGGGCACAATGTAGATTCTTGCAATTGAGGAGTAAGTCAAAAAGAACTCCCAGAATCCTTTGCTGTATCTTCCCATCTGGCAGTGCAGCAAAGAAAGGTTTTGTAATCTAGAAATAACAAAAAGACCAAAAGCTTATATATAACATTTTGCAAGAAAGCTCAGCATTATTTCCAGTGATAAGGAAAATAAGGAGATACAGAGCTTCCTCATGATACCCTGTGAATTCATTTCTTTATTAAATTTATATGCCACCCATCTCATTCTGAAAAGCAACTCTGCCCAATTTGAATCTGGCTTTTTTGAACTTTTGTTCAATATGCTGGCTACTGGCTTTCAAATCTGGACATATATCCTGCATTTTCTAACTTTTAGTAGGCTGCCTTCTAACTTGATAGCACAATGGGAAATAAAGACACAACAAAACAACCAAACCAATTAACTACAACTTATATTGATAAAAGAAAAAATGTATCAAAAGGATCCTTCTTCAGCAAACAAGAACTCTATTTGCCTCCTGCTTATTTTTTTTCTTAGTAGAATTATGGTGCACAAGGAACCAGGAAGGGGGAAAAAAGGAAATTGGAGCAAAACCTAATTATCAGCTCTCTCCTTAGAAAGCAACTGGAAGAACTTTTGTGGCAAATAGAAGAGAGACATCTGTACTCTAGAAGGTGACCTAGGCTAATAGTCCCTGTGAAAGATTCTAATGAAAATCACTTGTGCAAGATCTTACCTGCCCAAGAGCTGTAATCTGAAAAGGATGAAGACCCTGGTACACTTCCTGTGAGGCATGCAAAGCTTTGATGAACAGATGTAGGCACTCTTGATTTGTGCAAAGGAGTGTTGCCGAATGCTCATTGTATTTCCCAAGAATGAGATGCAAAAGAAGGGCTTCATCTTTCAACATCTGTCCTGTACCGGAAGCTTTCTCCAATAACCGATCAAGGAGAGGCAGCAAGCTAAGAAGCACTGCCTGAAAAAACACAAGACAAATGTTTTTTTGAAAAAAAAAATCAGCCAAAACTTTAATAAACAATGTATATTATTTGTTTTGTATTCCATTTATTGGTGTGTTAACAGAATAACGAAGTTGGAAGGGACCTTGGAAGTCTTCTATTTCAACCCCATGCTCAAGCAGGAGACCCTATACCAGTAATAGTTAACCTTTTTGATGCCAAGTGGCCGAAGTGCATGCGTGAATGCACGTGAGAGCCTGAACCCCCAAAATGCAATGCGAGCACCCCCTATGCATGCACGCGCATCCCTGCGCATGTGCGCCCCGCACATGCGCCCCGGCCCCACACATGCAGCCCAGCTCCCCCATGCATGTATCCTGCCCCCCCACACCCTATTTTGGCTTCCAGGTCGGTCAAGAGGCTTTCCAGGCCCAAAACGGGGCACTATGGGAGTGGGGGCTCACATGGCACTCCCACACCCCTTTTTGGCTTCCAGTTTGGTGCGGACGGCAGAAATGGAGTAGAAAGGTAGGGTGTACTGGCGGGAACCTCTGGAGATTGGGGAAGGCATGGGTGGCAGAAATGGAGTAGTAAGATAGGGCGCGCTGGGGGGAACCTGCAGAGATCGGGGAAGGCCCTGCCCCCGGTGCATGTGCCACAGAGACCCAAAGACCAGCTGATTGGTGGAAGATGTGCACATATACATGGTGGAGCT
The DNA here is from genome assembly GCF_028640845.1 of Ahaetulla prasina. Taxonomy (NCBI): domain Eukaryota; kingdom Metazoa; phylum Chordata; class Lepidosauria; order Squamata; family Colubridae; genus Ahaetulla; species Ahaetulla prasina. The sequence goes on along the minus strand of NC_080539.1, from coordinate 82,289,409 downwards.
GGGCTGGGGTGACGGCTGGCATGCCTACAGAGAGGGCTCTGCGTGCCGCTTGTGGCACACATGCCATAGGTTCGCCATCATGGCCTTGTACCATTACAAACAAATGACTGTCCAATTTTTTCTTAAAAATCCCAGTGATGGAGCATCCACAACTTCTGGAAGCAAGTCAATGTTTAAGGAGAGAAAGCCAAATTTCTAAATGTGTATGATGCAACCACATATTTAAACAATAGTAATTAAGCTAGCCATGTAAATCACCTGAAGACAATTCTTTGAGTCTCCTAAGAACCTATGTAGACTTGATATATATGACAGCCTGCTGATTCTTTTTTTAATAAGATTTCTCATTCTGGGAAGATCTCCATTTACAGCAGGTCTACCACTTGAAGCCTTCTAAAAATTCTGGGTTTTAATTCCTACCAGCCCCAGACAACATGGCTAATGGGCAGAAATTGTGAGTTGCCACACAAATAGCCTGGATAGCACTGGGTTACCTTCTTTTTTGCACTAAAGGCATTTCTGTCAACAACAATACAACTATCCAAGTAGCAACTTGAAACCCTTTTATATATCTTGGCGTTTTAAAGTCTTATTTTAAATAATAGAACAAAATAAGTTCTATTTTGTTCATACAACAAAACATAAGATATAAACAAGGTCTCGCCCTGCAGAAAAACAACACAAAAATCTGGCTCGATCTTTGATATTTCCCCAGTGTTAACACCAGTTATTTCACCTACACTGCCATTGACTTCATGAAGAAGTTTCATCAGGTTTCTTGCAATATAGGAAGGACATCTAAAGCCCTGGATACATTCAAGCAAGGCTGTCAATGCTTCTGACGATTTCTGCTGCTTGGTTTTTCGCTTCTGTTGGACAGGTTCTCCTCCAAAGAGATCACCAAGAACCTAGATTAGAAACAAAAGGGGGAAAAGACACCAAAGAATCATTAAGGTAATTTATTTATTTATTTATTTTCTTTATTTGTAGTTGGAAGTGACAAAGGAATTGAAAGTGGACAGCAATTACTGCATGTGCATTTTCACGCTAGCTATGAACCTTTATATGAATTTATGGCTATCTATGAAAGGAGTGGCCCCATGCCAGGACTTCCGTATTTTGCTCTGTATCTGCCATAGCATCTTCCACTGATGTCAATTATCATTCTTAAGCCCCAGCCCCAGCTTTGAGGTATTACTCTGCATTTCAAAGCATACTAAAGCTGCTTTCTCACAACCCTTCCCCAGACAATCGAAACAAAAATGTGAAATTCTGCAAAAAATAAAAAAAAACAGAGGGAAGCACAAGCCTATCTGATTAACATCCCATTGAGTTGGATGTGAAATATTGCAGCTGCGTGGAGAACTTCATGCAAGAGAGATAACTGGGAAGAAGAAGCCATGGATCAGTGGAAGAAAGGATGTTCTGCATAAAAAAGTTTTCTGATTCTATTTCTAGTACCTTTTGAAAATGCTGAAAAAGCTCCTGCCAAAAATATCAGTCAGTCGACAATTCTAAGCTAGACAAACTGATCAGATACTAAGTATGGATGCCTCCAATCCCCCATTGCTCATTTGCAAGAAGGACCAACAAAGCAAAATAATTTGTTCATCTTGGCCTGCAGGTCATGATAATTTACAAAGGAAGTAGAAGATGGGCTCCTGAGGAGATAATGCTTCCTAGTCTCTGACCAACACTTGCTTCAGTGATCCTGACACCCAGAAGTCCATAAGAAAAGCTCTGAGTATCTGACTTATCAGAAAGACTCAAACAGAGAATTACAGATGTAAATCAGGTAAGAACATACTTTCATCTATACTTACCTGGGTAACATAAATTGAGTCAGACATTATCTCCTCAGCTTTCTTCGTGACACTCTGAAGCACCGGATGAAATATGGATTCTTCTATTCCACTTAAGGAATGAAGGCATTTGAGAGAAGCTCTTCGGACTTCGCTTACAGGACTTCCCAAATTGATCAACAGAGATACAATTACTGGAAAGTGCAAGTAGAGAAAACAGTTATTGCTTTAACCAAGTTCCAAATAAACTTAGATTTATTAACTATACAGAATGAAAACTCCTACCCTGAGAAACAACTTTATTGTGTTGCTGGAGAGGACCAATCTGCCTACACTGTCCAGCTACCAAGAAGAATTTAGATCCTCAGACTTGCAAATGCTGAGCCCACTGAGAAGGTCTTCTCTATTTTCTAATTCAAACCTTTCCAATCCTTTGAAACAGCTAAAAGCCTCAAAATTAAAAGCCCATGCAGTTATTTATTTTTATGAGCAATCTCTGGAATTAAGTGAGTATAGTTAGCAAAGACTTCAGAGACTCTGTAAGTTAAAAGATGGTTAAAAGCCTCTATTTAAGTCCGATTATAACCTGAAAATAGAATGCAAAAGTCCTGAAGAGAAAATCTATCTTTCTTCCTTCCTTCCTTCCCTCTACAATTCAATATAATAATAAATGTAAATAAACTTCACTCCAAATAATCTAAAACTTCTTGTAAGGATAAATAGCTGGAAAGACAGGAAAAAAGTTAGTGCTAATTTCCCCCAATTTCTCTGGAAAGCTTATAAAGCCCACAATAGATTAATGCTACAATAACTAGAGGGAAATATCCCAAAGGCCAGCACAAGGTACCTGGAGATGCAGTTGACACCAATTGCCTTTTTTTCTGCTTGGGTTGAGATTCAAGCATGACACATCCTATGTACAATGCCTGAGTTTGCAGCACAGCATCCATCACAAAATTCAGCTGATCACACAAGTTATAGTTGTAAGTCCATACAACGGAGAGAAATCTAAATTGATGCTCTGGTCCTTTCAAATGTACCTTCAGATAATGATAAAAAGGAAGCAATTAATACACAAGTTTTGGAAAGCCTTTTTTCTGGTGGCTTTGAAGAGACATACCCACATTTCACTTCAATGGACTCCATGATACAATCTCACTGTAAAATTTCAACAAGTTATTCATAATTGCCTAAATCAGCATAATAACTTCCTCTTTCAGATGTATTTATGCTTATGTATGAAAAACGTACCTCAAACAGAAGTCGCATCATTGCCCGAAAATGACCAGCCCAGAACCCCTCACTTGCTCCACGGACAACTATGTCAAACAGCCCCAACAGCAGGTGCAAGTAATCTTTACTGTCTCCATTTAAAGTTTCAGGATTCCACCAAACTTCATCTGTAGAAATGCAAAGAAGTGGCAATTAGGGACTGTGGCAAAACCATTTTCTGAAACTAAGCAAAACAAGCTAAACCAGAGCAAATGCTTTCTTCAGGTTAAAACTGAGAAAGGCTGATTACTTCTGGGATCAAGTTTCAGAATTTCCAGAAATAAATACAACTTCAACAAGCAAAGCATCCACATTGCGAATTTTTCAAATCTCACTTCTTCTGCAATAAGAAAAATACCTTTCAAAAAGGAATTCGGAGAGACCAGGCCTTCAATAAAACTTCTCAACAAAGTGATGAACAGCATGGCATCTTCAAGATCAACCGATATCTGAATGTTTAATTTTTTTGTATACGTCGATAACAGGTCCCAGAAAGATTCATTCCCAGATGGGAACTCAGCAGAAATGTTCTAAAATGAAAATGAATTCTGAGCTACTGCATTGTCAAGGAACATGAGGGCCAAATGCCTTTCCTGGCCCTTATCTGCCTCCTCTAATCTTCCATAAATTGCTAAGTATGGGAAGCTCACCAGTCTTACTTATCTTTGCTTATTTTTTTTAATGATTGTCACTACAATTTACTTTCTTAATTGTCCTTCCGACCTTTATCTTCATTTCATTTCTTTAACATGCTTTGAAAATTGCAGGAGGCCAGTGTTCCCTACCAGAGGCTTGTATCATGCAATTACTCTCCTAAATCAACAGAACTGAACTCAGTATATATACACAAATCTAGAGTTGAATGGGTCAAAAAAGGGGCTTCTGATTGAAGCTGCAATATCAAAATTAAAAATCCTCACCTCCTCTGCGGGCCAGTGGTCTTTAAATCTGTCCATTTTTTTACTCAAAAAATTGAAGATCCTTAAAGCCAGGAATAAATGATGGTCTCCCATTTGGGAGCAATTACAACACGAGAGGACAAGGACAAAACTTATAATGTGGCTTGTTAGCTTCTGTTTTCCAGTAGGAGATTCCTTTTCAATAAGACTGATGAAACCTTCCACCTGAAGGAGAATCACAAGAGTAAGACTGATGAAACCTTCCACCTTGAAGGAGAATTGTTCTTTTGAGAAATGGATTATTTTGACAACTGCCTAACATTCTGCATACATTTAGCTTTTCTGTCTCTTTATTTTCAAATACACTCTATGAAAATATAGGCTTTAATAAATAAAACATGGTAAGTATACAAAGCTGTTGTATGCTAGGTTAGATTGTAGGATAATGTAATTCAGTACTCTCTATTTTGGCAAACAGGCCCTTCTTTATGTTTTGAGCATGGGTCTGCTTGGGGATATCAAAGAATCTGAAAGTGAATCCTGGAATGTGTTCTACTACAAAACTACAACCATTTCCCCATTATGGGAAACTCTAGTCCAAAAGTTCAACCAAGCACTTTATATTTGTTCCTTCCCCTGCCCCCCCCCCACACTTTTAAATCACCCATCTCCCCTCAGAGGGAACTTTATTTAGGAAAGGAAATTTCCAGAAATAAATACAACTTCAACAAGCAAAGCATCCACATTGCGAATTTTTCAAATCTCACTTCTTCTGCAATAAGAAAAATACCTTTCAAAAAGGAATTCGGAGAGACCAGGCCTTCAATAAAACTTCTCAACAAAGTGATGAACAGCATGGCATCTTCAAGATCAACCGATATCTGAATGTTTAATTTTTTTGTATACGTCGATAACAGGTCCCAGAAAGATTCATTCCCAGATGGGAACTCAGCAGAAATGTTCTAAAATGAAAATGAATTCTGAGCTACTGCATTGTCAAGGAACATGAGGGCCAAATGCCTTTCCTGGCCCTTATCTGCCTCCTCTAATCTTCCATAAATTGCTAAGTATGGGAAGCTCACCAGTCTTACTTATCTTTGCTTATTTTTTTTAATGATTGTCACTACAATTTACTTTCTTAATTGTCCTTCCGACCTTTATCTTCATTTCATTTCTTTAACATGCTTTGAAAATTGCAGGAGGCCAGTGTTCCCTACCAGAGGCTTGTACCATGCAATTACTCTCCTAAATCAACAGAACTGAACTCAGTATATATACACAAATCTAGAGTTGAATGGGTCAAAAAAGGGGCTTCTGATTGAAGCTGCAATATCAAAATTAAAAATCCTCACCTCCTCTGCGGGCCAGTGGTCTTTAAATCTGTCCATTTTTTTACTCAAAAAATTGAAGATCCTTAAAGCCAGGAATAAATGATAGTCTCCCATTTGGGAGCAATTACAACACGAGAGGACAAGGACAAAACTTATAATGTGGCTTGTTAGCTTCTGTTTTCCAGTAGGAGATTCCTTTTCAATAAGACTGATGAAACCTTCCACCTGAAGGAGAATCACAAGAGTAAGACTGATGAAACCTTCCACCTTGAAGGAGAATTGTTCTTTTGAGAAATGGATTATTTTGACAACTGCCTAACATTCTGCATACATTTAGCTTTTCTGTCTCTTTATTTTCAAATACACTCTATGAAAATATAGGCTTTAATAAATAAAACATGGTAAGTATACAAAGCTGTTGTATGCTAGGTTAGATTGTAGGATAATGTAATTCAGTACTCTCTATTTTGGCAAACAGGCCCTTCTTTATGTTTTGAGCATGGGTCTGCTTGGGGATATCAAAGAATCTGAAAGTGAATCCTGGAATGTGTTCTACTACAAAACTACAACCATTTCCCCATTATGGGAAACTCTAGTCCAAAAGTTCAACCAAGCACTTTATATTTGTTCCTTCCCCTGCCCCCCCCCCACACTTTTAAATCACCCATCTCCCCTCAGAGGGAACTTTATTTAGGAAAGGAAATTTCCAGAGAAGAGAGCTCTCTACTCTTTCATCTTAAAGACTGTATAGTTAAATGCTTTAAATCAACAAAGGACTGTTCTAAACAACAGTTGTTGAGGGACATGGGTGAGAAGATTTACCGTTAACTGTACCACGGCCTGCTTAGGAGACTTCCACAAACGTTTTCTTAAAGGGGAAAAGGCAGCGAGGTTCAAATCACCTGAGTATCTGCTTTGCAGAGAAACCTGTTCAGTTTTTTCTTCAAGTTTCTTTTCCATTAGAGATGCAGGATTTATAGCATGGCTGGATTATAAACTGAATATCTCAGAGATGCTACTTTAAAAAGAGAATGTACTAAACCAGCTGATTCAAGGTTTGGTCACGTATACTCATTTTGCACATGAAATTTGACAATTCTACATTTCTTATTAAATTGAGATATCAATGTTTGAAATATTCCCCAACATGATGTAACAGAACACATGCTGGATGCCTGACTGCTGAGTTGTATTGTTATGTTACCTACGTCAAACTATCTTTAAACCCGCTGATCTGAGAATTCTATATGGAGGACATGTAAACTCCACACATACCATTTTTGACATGAAGGAAGAATCTTCTGAAATCAGGTTCTTGGACAAGAGGTCCAGCAGTTTGGCGTTAGATGTACTTGGTAAGTCTCCTGATTTAGCTGAATTAGTCACCTCTTGGAAAACTATTTCAGGATGACAAAAACATAAAAACAGAACGGGAAACCAAAATGGGAGATTGGTCAAACCTTTTGAAACCACTGATGGCTATAAAAGAGGGAAAGGTTTTCAAAGAATATGCACTTTGATTTTAAAGTTCATTCATGAAAAAAAAAATGGAGAGTATCATTCTACTTACAAACAACAACAACAAAAATGATACCACAGAATAACTATTTATTAAAAAGGTGCCTAAAATGTAGAGAGTGTATGTAGTTTTGCAGAATATCAAATATATTCTATATCAATTTATGAGTAATATACAAGCCCTCAACTTGTAACTGGTTGTTTAATTATTATTTGTGGTCACGTCAACCTCAAAATGGGTGCTTAGCAGTAGGGTGTCCCCAATCCCCAGTCCACAGCCTAGTACTGGTCCATGGCCTGTTGGGAACTGGGCCACACAAGCAGCGGTCGAGCATGCAAAGCTCCATTTGCACACACGAAACCATTCCCTTTCTCCACCACCAGCACTGTTGCCGGTCCGCAGAGCTGGAAAAATTGGGGAGTGCTGCTTTACAGCTATAATGCTTCCAGCTGTCTTAAAATGTTGCCCCCATCACATGAGCACATTTCAAGTGTTTGGCATCCCGTTCACTATTGATCTGTTGACAAGTGCTGTATGCCCATCTGATTGCCATGTATACGTTTTTCTAACTTTCCCCAGAAAGTCAAAGAGGAAACTGGTAGAGAAGGTTGCCAAGTGGAGGGGAAATCCACCAGCACCCTGGAGGAACAGATTTCAAACCTGGCAAAAATGCTGAAGAATGTCATTGTTCTGAGCCTTTCAGAATGATGATGTTTGCAAGTGTTTTAGTGAACACCGTTGTCTCTGTTTTTCCGAGGAGAAAAATGCTAGTGGATGCCATTATTCTCATGACTGTTGTCCCCGGTGGGTGGAGAGACCGCTCAAGTCTCCTGGGTGTGATGGAGCCCTTTGCCTGCCCCACCACACATGGGAGGCGTTAGCCCCCTTCCCAGCGCTTCGCTTAACAACCTGCATGGTTACTTAAAGACCACAAGTGGGAAAGGCAGATTGTGTTCATTGAGAGAAGTAGTCACGTGGCTCCTCACTTCGCTCAGTGATTGAGATTTCAGGCCCAATTGTGGTCATAAGTGAAGGACTACCTGCACAATCCCGGTACTCAGATAAAAGGCTGCTTTCCACCCCTCAACTACGGACTCCTAGCCCAATTCAGTTTGGAGTGTGGCCTTCATTATACCACAAGGCTGAGGAAGCTGCTGAGCAAATGGGAACTGTATCTCTGGATCAGATTTTTTGCAGTGTGAGCAGCCACTGGAAAGTCATGTCATTTGAATTTTGATTTCCTGCAGCCTGATTTCAAATCTGCACAATCTCAAATAGAAAACAAAAACTCCTTTTCTGACTTCTGCTTCTATTTTTCCTGCTGGCCCAGGAATTCTGGGAGTTGAAGCCCACAAGTCATAAAGGGGCCATTGTTCCCCACCCCTGCTTCAGAAAGAATTCAATTACTTACCCTTTGGCCAACCTTTCAATAAAGAATGAAGAGAACAAAGACCAGACTCTGTTATGCAAATTGCCACTCTCCTTTCAGCAGATTCTAGATCTTTGTTGGTGATGATCAGAAAAGGTAGCACATGTAGGATTAATTGATTGAAGAAATCTTTATTATCCTTAATAGTATCTACTTTCATTAAAAGGCATAGTATCGTTTCGAGAATCTTGCACCTAGCAAGTGCATGGAAAGAAAAATGGACATGTTTAGCTTACACCTCCATAACCAAGAGTTGCACACTGTAAAACACATGTTAACATTTTGTTACGATTGTGCCTTTTGTGACAACAGAACATATTTCTATTACCCAATGGTGCTGCCTGAGTAAGAGAAGACAAGGTTCCCTTCTATGATGGAGCCTGATATTAAAAGGCAAAGTCATGCTGGAACCCAGAATAGTATATCTAACATATTTCTCCTTCCCTGGCAGTACAAAAACAACAATAATAACTAACAATTTGTTGTTCTTTCATGAGGTTTAAAATTAGCTGCCAAAGGCAACCACCATTGTTTAGTGCCACCGTACCCCTTTCAACAGTGAATCTATTAATAAATTTATTAACATTTTTTTTAATTTTTGAGGCAATCTTTTACTCAAAAACACAAATCCCAGTTCATAGTAAATGTAAGAATCATGTAACTAACTGTTTATCAATGCTAAAGCTCCTGATAATGAATGAACTTACTAATGCAGATATATATCTGTAGGTATGCATGTACTTATGCACGCATACACAGATTCTTTAATGACTTTGACTGCCAGAATAAAACAATACAGTTATTACACTGATAACTATCTTACAAACATAGTTACAAGGTTAAATTTGCATTTTTCTATATATCTAGTAATCTGGGAAAAAAGCACTTGGAATGTGTAAAGATTTTATACTATGGAAAAAATTCCTAACTATTAATATAAGATTGAGATAGAAAGATATAAAAATGATCACTTACCATTTTTCATGCTTTGAGAGATCAGCTCTTTCAAACAGAGACAACAGACTGAGTCCAATTTGTTCACCAAATATATTCAAATGAACTAAGGCACTCTAGGATAAAATATAACTAATAATATTTGTATGTTTGCACAAAATTAAATAACTTACAGACTAACTTTATTGTCACTTTAAATGTACATTAATCGGCATTCAGAGGAATTATTGAATCTGTCATCTGCACCTCTATAACAGTCTGGTTTGGTTCTGCAACCGAACAAGACAGAAATAGACTTCAGAGGATCATTAGAACTGCAGAAAAAACAATTGCTACCAACCTGCCTTCCATTGAGGACCTGTATACTGGCTAAGTCAAAAAGAGGGCTGTGAAAATATTTACAGACCCCTCACATCCTGGACATAAATTATTTCAACTCCTACCCTCAAAATGATGCTATAGAGCACTGCACATCAGAACAACTAGATACAACAACAGTTTCTTCCCGAACACCATCACTCTGCTAAGCAAATAATTTCCTCAACACTGTCAAACTATTCATATTAGGTTGCATTACTATTGCTATTGGTTTTCTCATCGTTCCTGTCGCCCATCTCATCTCACTTGTGACTGCATGACTGTAACTTTGTTGCTTGTATCCTTGCAATTTATATTGATATTGTTTCTTAGTATGATTTGATTGCTTATCAAATGCTCATCCGTATGACTGTCACTGGGTGTTGTGCCTTGTTATTCTTAATGAGTGTATCTTGTCTTTTTATGTACAGACAGCATATGCACCAAAAACAAATTCCTTGTGTGTCCAATCACACTTGGCCAATAAAGACTTCTATTCTATTCTATTCTATTCTATTCTATTCTATTCTATTCCCTTCCATATGTTAAAATGAAATTTCGTTGCATACAGCTCTCAAAGGGTCACCACTCCAATATACACTACATAAACATGGCAAATAAACAAACAAATAAATGATGCATATATCCACATATATATTATATGACAGAGAAACAACAGTCTAGTTCGGAGATAAAATACATAGAGCAATATAATGCAGAATCCTACCCAAAAATAATCACAATATGTGTATTTTTTTAAATAAAAGGATTTTAAAAATATAACATAAATTAATCTAGCAGTGATTCTGGTTTCTATTTTACATTTTGTGTGCCTTAAGGATTTTTCTGAAAAATCTTACTTTGATGATACAATTATAGCTTAGTAAAATTGAAACTAACCTGCTTGTCCAGAATAAGTTAAATGTTTGATCTATTCTGTTGGCTTCAAAGTTTTCCCTCCTCAGATTTTGTCTTGGGCAATACTAATTTAAAGCACTACTCTACATATACAATATTCCCTCTGACTGTAATTGGATGTATTCCCAGGTAAGAGAATACAGAATTTCAGCCAAAGAAGAGAAGCAGAGAATCTACTTTAACATGTTATCATTTTATTATAGATAGATATAAGGGTCCTTGAGTGGCGCTGACTGCTAAACAGTCTGTTATTAACAACAGCTGCCTGCAATTATTGCAGATTCAAGTCCCACCAGGCCCAAGGTTGACTCAGCCTTCCATCCTTTATAAGGTAGGTAAAATGAGGACCCAGATTGTTGGGGGCAATAAGATGACTTTGTATATAATATACAAATAGGATGAAGACTATTGCTTAACATAGTGTAAGCCGCCCTGAGTCTTCGGAGAAGGGCGGGATATAAATGTAAATAAAAAAAAAAGATCTTAGTAATTCTTTTTTAGAGATGGGTGTCACACCAATACTTTAGTATTGTTCCAAAATATTGGAACAGTACTAAAGTAGACATAGGTTCAAGTCCATCCTCAGCAATGGAAACTCAATGGACACTATCACAGTCACTCTATGTCACATCCAGGGGTATAAAATGGGAGGGAATGCTATACCTGAAGCTTCTGGAAGAAATTCTAATCAATGCAACAGCTAATTCATTGTTGACTAATTCAAATTACCACTTATTTTTGGCCTTCCAATGGATTAACACTTACATCTAGCGTATGAAGAGATGACATAACCACATCTAAATTATCATCTTTGAGTCGTGCTACAATTGCTTCTTGTATGAAAGAGTCATCAAAGCCCTCCTAAAAATAAAAATCATGAAGGAAATGAACATTAAAAAGGTATTAAAATGTAATATCATGAATTCAGCATTTCTGGGAAAAATCCAACTTGTTTACATATAGACCTATTTAAATCATCATCCTCATCCATTGCATTAAGTTATGAATCTAGCAATCATAAGAATTATGGTTGTACCATTTATAAACCAGTTGGTCTAGTGGTCAAGACATCAGGCTAGAAACCAGGAGATTTTGAGTTTTAGTTTCATTTTAAGCATGAAAGCCAGCTGGGTGACTTTGAGTCAATCACTCTTTCCCATAGCCTGGTCTATCTCATAGGGTTGTTGTTGTGGGGAAAATAGGAAGAGGGAGTATTAGGTATGTTCACCACATTTAAAAAAAACTTATTTTTTTAAATAATGAAGACAAGATAAAAATAAATAAAATGAGGTAATGTCAATCCTTCTTATACATGATAGCAGAAAACTGTCCTAGATTCCCATTTCTACTTTTTAAAATATACATTATATACAGCACACAATAACTGGCGAGTACAAATGAGTACAGAGGTTTTTCTGACATTACCACGTATGAAACTTAGGCAATCTTGCTGCCAATATCCCTATTTTTCTCACTGTTAGTAACAGGGGTTTTCTGGTTAGAAAGCACATTAAAAGTTCAGGAAAAAAACTTAGAACGAAGAACCAAACAAGACAACCAACCTTTGATGTTTCAATTATTTCTTTCAAATGTTGAACAGCTAGGACTCTCACTGCTGGCTGTGAATGATTCAAACTAAGCAGCAGAGATGTATTTGAATCTTCTAGAAACTAAGAATACAAAGTATAATCAATCAGGCTACAGTTCTACTTCTGTTGCCCTGAAAGATCAGGGAGCTTATTCCTTAGTCATTTTCTATAGATAAATATGCAACTACATATCAATACACAGACATATTTCAGGAAAAAAAAACCAGTAAATACATTGCTTAGCTCAGTGGTAATCAATGTGGTCCCTACTGCCCACTAGTGTGCGTTCCAGCTTTCATGGTGGGCGGTAGGGGTTTTGTCTGATACTGAAGCACTTTCCTTTTTTTAATTTAATTGACTTTTTTTAAAAAAATCATAGCATTATTTAAAAAACATTTTCATTAGGTTTTCATAAAATTCCCAGTGACAATTTATATTTCTGAAAATATACTATTTGTATCGCCCGCGCATTAGTGTAGTTCACGTTACATAAGTGAAACTAAATGGCGCTATAGTGCAACCGTAAACAAAAGAGCCTTGACCCAGAATAGCTCGCACATCTCCCCCAACACCACCCAGCTGTAACAGACAAGCAGAGTTGGTAGCCGGCACCCCCCCAAACCCAATCCACAATGCGCGAGAGACATGTGCAGACGATGATACATGGCGCATTATTGTGGAACCGGTGGGTGGTTAGAAAATTTTACTACTGACAGAGATACAAAAGTGGGCGGTAGGTATAAAAAGGTTGACTACCCCTGGCTTAACTGTACCATAATTTGCTGCCAGTCTATATTCTTTACTATGTTCTTTCCCTTTATATGAGTCAGGCTGCATACAAGTCAGGATAAAGCTGTCACATAGAGTTTCCCTTAAATCAGGGCTCAGCAATCTGTGGCTCTGGAGCCGCATGTGGCTCTTTCACCCCTCTGCTGCGGCTCCCTGTCACTCAAAATATGCGTCACAACCCCCAATGTGCGACACCCGCCGGCACGTGTTTTATTGAGCTTTTCAACCCCTGGTAAGCCAACCATGGATAAATCTAAGAAAAGAAGTTTCAGAAGAAAACAATATAATATAACAATATGTAATATAATATAATATAACAACAGAGTTGGAAGGGACCTTGGAGGCCTTCTAGTCCAACCCCCTGCCCAGGCAGGAAACCCTACACCATTTCAGTCAGATGGTTATCCAACATTTTCTTAAAAAATTCCAATTTTGGAGCATTCTAACTTCTGCAGGCAAGTCGTTCCACTTATTAATTGTTCTAACTGTCAGGAAATTTCTCCTTAGTTCTAAGTTGCTTCTTTCCTTGACCAGTTTCCACCCATTGCTTCTTGTTCTACCCTCAGGTGCTTTGGAGAACAGCCCGACTCCCTCTTCTTTGTGGCAACCCCTGAGATATTGGAACACTGCTATCATGTCTCCCCTAGTCCTTCTTTTCATTAAACTAGACATACCGAGTTCCTGCAACCGTTCTTCATATGTTTTAGCCTCCAGTCCCCTAATCATCTTTGTTGCTCTTCTCTGCACTCTTTCTAGAGTCTCAACATCTTTTTTATATCGTGGCGACCAAAACTGGATGCAATGTTTAATTCAACTATGTATGCTAGTTTTGTGGCTCCTCAAGAAACAGTCAGGCACGGGAAGAGTTTTGTGGCTTCTGGTGTTTTCTGTGGGAAACGGGTCCAAAAGGCTCTTTGAGTGTTTAAGGTTGCAGACCCCTGCCTTAAATGAATCAGGAACTTAATTAATCACTTTGAGGTGATTTATAGACCATGAATAGCTTTGGTTTTTTAAAAAAAACTTTCCTTTCCAATTCATACACAAAGGGGAAAATATGCTAAAATGCTGAAACCTGATATTAGATTGCAGAGTACTTATTCAAGCATGCAAAATTTGAAGATGTGACCAATTATTGATAAACTTTTAGCGGTAATTTTGTCTACCAGTGATTTATATGCAGCTAAGAGCAGTCTTTTGATAGCCATTGGATGCAAACTAGTCTGTTGACATTATATCTCTATGACATCAGATTACATTTTAAAAAAAAGTTCATATCATACATTTCAACAACAATTGTTCTAACAAACTGTGGCAGCAAATGTATCACAAATGGGAGCAAATGTATCACAAGGACATTTCTTTTGGTCAATACCGTTAAGAGAAAAATCCATGATTATTTTATGAAATGCTCTAACTGGTCTTAATGCTGAAATGTCAACAAATTAAAAAGAAGAAATCTTAATTATTACAGTTTTAGGATTGACTTACCTGGTATTTACCACCACTCACTGAAAGAGAAATGAATTGGTGGAAGAGATCTTGCTCCTTCTGATTTCTGATATTCTTCAGATATTTGTCCAGTACCAAATCTAGTGTTCTAGAGTACCTGCAGTAGGCAAAGAAAATAATCCACACAGAACTCTGGGAAAACCAAGCATGGTTCTTTATATATTATTTCACAGTCTTGTTCTATGTCTAGTATATGCTACCCAGAGTCACTTTTTCATGAGATGGCTGGCCACATAATTTGGATGAATACATTTTGTGTACAAAAATTGCTAAGACCTTATAAATAAATGTCTTGAGTCATTTGTAAAAAGACTAAAGGTGGGATAAAAGACAAATAAACAAATACATATTTTCTACAAGACTAACCAAACTTTGCAAGAAGTTAGCTTTCTTGCAGAAGTTCTCAGCAACCAGAGAGAGCAATTGAGAATATTTTTGGAAATCTTGAAAATGCCACAGTACTAATTGTTTACAGGGATCTTTCATTACATATTTCAGGGAAGATTAATCTACTTTCAGACGATTAATAAAACAAACTTAGTGAAGACAGTTATATGGATTTAAGAGATCAAAACGCAAAGACTTGGCCTAGAAAAAGAGGCGCCTGACAGAAACTGGAAGAAACATAATATCCAGTTCCTTCTTTCTTCATTCCTTAGAGCAGTGGCCCCCAACCAGGGGCTGGTTCCACGAAGAGAGGTTTTTCAGCAAACCGGAGGAGGCACGGTTTTGCAAGTTGCCTGCATCCCACGGTGGGGCTTTGCTTGTTTCCGTGGCCCAGTTTCTGGCATGCCAGAAACAGGTGCCGGTCCACAGACTCGGGGTTGGGGACTCCTGCCTTAGAGGTTTGTGTGACACTGCAGTTCTGAAGCTCTAAAACCTTCCACATTAGGAGAGCTATGAGGCTACTGATAATTGCTATGGTTTGGTACTAAACAAATTTTAACTTGCTGATTTGGAATTACTTATTATTAGAACACACCTCTACTATTTTAATATAGGTTCTGAGTTTTTTCAACAATTTCGTATGCAATATTTCAACTTTTTGTTAAGTTGCTATGAACTTAATAGGATATTTTTTTAAATAAATAAAAATGATAAGACACTGTATGAATTTCAGAAAAATATAAGGGATTGGAACCTACCTTCTGATCCTCATTGTATTGTTTATATGTTTATTTATACAGATTATTGCCCAGTTTGAGAATTTGTGTGACATTAAGAACAAAACCATAAATTAAACAATAATCCAGTAAAAAGATAGACCAAATGTTATGTTCCATAATTGGATCCTTACACAGAAATTAGTTAAGTCTGGATCCAATAATTCTGAACCTGGTTTTCAGCAACAGAGTAACATCTTAGCATCCTCTAAGTGCTCCTTCATCTGACTAGTACTGAAGTTGGTGTGGGATAGCTCACAATGCTAATAGAAACCTCGAGTGTCATTATTTTACCCTTCTGAATAAGGTGACTAAAACTCAAATTCCATGGCCTAACATGATTTACCTCTGAGGTTTGCTTTGAAATGGGTGGATCACATGGACGTACAAAAATACTTTCAGTGCAAACCAAAGCAAGAATTCTACTAAAATTTGGCTTTGAGAATGGAACAGAACGCTATTGTTTTGAGTTGTCTCAAGTATTCCATATTTTCCTGGGCAACTTGACTAAAGGACTATCTTGCATCTTGCCCTGAAAGTTTTATTTTATTTTAACCGGCCTTGGTCAGCAAAACATCTGGGGTTGGTTGAGGCTAGATGGGGTGATCTGAGAAATTTTATTTATTTTATTTATTAAATTTTTATGATGCCCATCTTCCCTATAAGGTGACTCTGGGCAGTTTGCATGTTATAAAAGAAATAAGAAAAAGATATTAAAATATTAAAAACCATGCAATTTTTTTTTTAAACTATTGCTGAGAAATCAACGTGACTTTGGCTTTGCTCTTAAGGGATCAAAAGGGTGAGAGACTTGCTGCGAAGGTCAAACTAGATTTGACTTTCTATTTCTAGATTCTATTCATTCTTCACAATGGAGCAGAATCTGTTTTACCCAAGGAAGTTGAAGCAGCAATATGGACAGGCTTGAAATAATTTGGGAATAAAGCATTAATTGGTTGGCTTGGCTTCACCTCTATTATCTTCTTTAATAAAGGTTAATTTTGATCTATTTGGTCTTTGTATAAATACTTTATCTCCTTCCCCAGTAAAAGTGTGGAATAAAATATAAACAGTACAGATTTATATTTCTAGATTAAAAAGTCACATATTAATTCTAGCACCAGCGTTATGACTTTATCCAATACATGTCTGCTTTATTTTGTTTTACTTACTTTCTTTCAAAAAGTCTGATTAGAGGAAGTACCTCTTTATTAATTTCAGCTATTTTGCCAGGATCAGAACCACTCTTTACACCATAGGAAATATAATCCTCCAGAAACTTACTGAAATTGGAAAAAAGGGAAACAATTATTTCTTTACAGAGAACTAATATTGTTTTTCACAACTTTCTCAAAGAATGTGAAAACTTAATAATATCTGACATATTAAATTGTGACATGAAAACCAGGGATATGAAATCATAGATTAAAAGACTGTAGTTTACCAAGCCAATAAATGATCCAAATCTTTTTCCAGCGGTATAGTGGTAAGTATAGTTTCAAGATGTTTAATGTAGATTTCATTATCAATTGCGTTGGATCCTTCTTCCATCTCTGAAAACAAGTAATGCCATAAAGAAAATAATGACTGCCACTGAATCTTTCTGATTCAACCGTTCCCAGTGTTTATCATTTAGTATAGCAGAATGTAATTCTTTATTTCCTATGTTATCTGAGGTTGGGTGATATAAAGTCAACATGCCCCTTACTTTGTTCTGACTGATTCAAAGAATCATGCTTCTAAAAAGAATAGTAAAATCTCATTAGCAGAACCTAATAACCCAACAATAGTCCTGCTAGACCAAGCCAAGGTTCATCCAGCATTTTGTATTCCAGAATGACCAATCAGATGACTCTGGAATTCTTACCAGCAGAAGTCAGAGAGCTATCACTAACTTGGAACTTGGAATTAATACTGAATCTACAAAACAAGTAGCCCTTGACCAACCTGTCCATGAATATATCCAGTTTTTTAAAAAAGCCATCTGAGTTATCATTGTATTACCACTTATGGCAATAAATTTCTGAAGTTAATTACCATGTTTTCCCGAAAATAAGACCTTGTCTTATATTTTTTTGAACCCTGAAATAAGCGCTTGGCCTTATTGCCATGCGCTCAAAAGCCCGATTGGGCTTATTATCAGGGATGTCTTATTTTGGGGGGGGGGGGAATCTTCCACTTATATTAAATCTTCCAGTGAGTTTCAGTCTTAAGTGTTTTGAGAAATGGAGAAAAATGCCTTTTTCTCTTCTTTCTCCGCGTCATGAAGGGTTTTATATTCCTAATATATACAATGAAGAGATGCATATGTGAAAAGATGGAGCACAGAATATACCTGCTTTTCCAAAAATAGCTGAATGAACTAGGTGGGGCAGTAGATAATGTAAAATTGGACTGGCATCGTGAACTGCTGAAATTTCATGAAGAATGGCGATCAGATTGGGTACATTACACAGATGAACATATGGCCTGCATAAAAAAAACACAATAAAAGTAGTTTATGGGACCTCCCAGAACAGCAAAGCTGGCTGTGAATTTCTTAAAAGAAATGATATTAAGGAATGAGTCCTTCCACAAATACCCCAAGATATCTTAAGAGTTCCAAAGTGAAGTTTACAAATAACACGTGAAAATGCTTCCACGAGTTCAATAATGAAATACATTTTAAGTACATCAAAAGCTGAATTTTGTATTAAATATCATTAGAGTCAAACTCCAAATGTATCCATAATTTACCTTTCAATTTGATCTATAATCCCCATTAATATAGAAAACCAACTGCATTTTAAGTAAAGAATACAAGCACAGAAAAACAAACTAATTGCACAAAATAGAATTTTTAAAAACCTGTTTCACTTGCTGATGACAGAAAAACACATGCACCCCCCCACCTCCCAAATGCATTTATTTTCCTTACTTTTCCCCAAGTCCTTCTTCCTTCTGGCTCTGTAGAAGGACAATCAAGCAGCAAAGCCCGTCTTTGACAAGAGAGGGTGTTTTGGTCAAAGTCTTACTAATCAGCGACATCAAGGAACAAACCAGTGATTGTTCCATTGTCACCCTCACAGTTAATTGACAGATGATCATATACGTTGCAGCTCTGAAATCCACCAAGGATGATTTCAAACCCTGTAGTAAGGAAAAATATATTAGATGATTTAAGTATGAGGACTTTGAAAGTAATATAGCATATCACTTCATAAAAGGTTTAGATCAGGGCTGTCAAACTGTCGGCCTGTGGGCTGGGTATGTCACACGCTGACCACACCCACACCTGGTTTAGGGGGAAAAAGTCCCAATACGTCACATGACATGAGTTTGACACCCCTGATTTAGATCTATACAAATAGCACTGGATAATGGGGAAGGCCCAGGATTTTCAGAAATGCATCTATCATTGCTTTATTAGTTATAGAAAATCTCTTGAGTATAGACCAAAAGGCCAAATTAGGATAGACTAGTCCAGGGGTCTGCAAACTTGGCTCTTTTAAGACTTGCGGACTTCAACTCCCAGAGTTCCTCAGCCAGCAAAGCTGGGAGTTGAAGTCCACAAGTCTTAAAAGAGCCAAGTTTGCAGACTCCTGGACTAGGAGAGTAACTAAATTGTTCAAAATTGGGGAATACACCTAGATTATATTGTCTCCCTTTATTTTAACTTATAAGCAGAATGTATAATGAGAGCTGAGTGATCAGGTACCTTTTGGATATATGGAAGCAATCTGGAGACAAGGGTGTCTGTGACATTTGCTACAGCCCCAAGAGCAGAGACAATTGTAGAAGCATAAAAAGTCAGCAGGACTCTCATCTGTGATGAACTCCCTGGGTATTGTGAAAAGACCTGGAGGAAAGAAAAAACTACATTTGGAATAGGGAGAGTGGGAAGGGAGGGTGGGACAGAAAAAGGAAGGGAGGGAGGGAGGGAGGGAGGGAGGTCAAACTACACATTATTTTTATAAGCATGATATGTTTTCTCTATTCACACATGAGTTCATCCACCAATATGGTGTGAGGTAAACATGATGAAGCACAAAAAGTGCTTCAAGTTGTAGTCTGCCTTAGCTGTGGAAGTTCAGTAGGTGACTTGGGCCAAAAAAGAGTGCTGCTATAGGGCAATGGAGGAGAGTACATTATGAATGCCACCTTGAGCTTCTATACAGACAGGATAAAAATCTAATCAACAATCACATTGGTAAGGGACATGGTAAGCAGTATAGAGCTCCCATAAGAAGTACAAGGTGATATGTGAGGCCTTTCATTTTGGGGAAAGTACAGAATTGCACCCAATGAAATACGAATACATACAGGCAATATTACTGCATGTTTGACAAATGAATGCTACTTCCGTGTTAAAGTTAGGAATTCAAAAGAGAAATAATGTAGAAAGAAATGTACGAGAGGAAAAAAAATCATGCTGGCCTGGCTAAACTTATCTGTAGTTGGACAGTTTAATAATTTTCAGGATAACTTTGTTCAGTACGTTAACTTAGTTGCAATAATTTCAGTTGCATTCAATCAATTTCTGTGTCCTAATTTCTTTTTAGTATTTAACTGTTTAACTAAATTTTGAGGGGCGGGGAAGGAGAGAGAGAGACAGACAATCACACCAACAGTGCTTTGGAACAGTTTACCAACCTTTACAGATTTAGTCACTAAGTTGCATAGGAAATCCAAGAAACCTAAATCTTTGTGGCAGTGCGTAATCAAAGTTCCTCGTGCAAGAGGGACTCCTGGTTTCTATGAGAGAGAGAGAGAGAGAGAGAGAGAGAGAGGGAGGGGGCCCAAAAGAGAAAAGATAAATAGATAGATGTTCTTCAACCTCAGCAACTTAAGATATGCAGCCTTCAAATCCCAGAATTCCCCAATCAGCATGCTCGTTGAACAATTCTAGGAGTCCCCATGTATCTTGAAGTTGTTAGACTGAACTAGATAATCAATGTTAAAAACAGACATAAAACCAGTTCATGGTATTTAGTTCAGAACTTCAAAGTTAATTTAAGCACATATATTTTCAAAACCAAAGTTATTTTTTCCACATGCCATATTTGATCACTGGGTCCCTCTGGGCGGCTCACATTTTCACTGTAACCCATCTCAAATAACTGCCATAAAATTTTATTTTAAAGAGAGTATGTATGTACAGTATCAGCATATATGCTGCTATGATCTGCTAAGATGCAGTAATGATTATTAATAAATAATTCAGTCACAAATTAGAAACACAGGACAGTTGAATTGTTTTTTATTAACTTGAAAACTGTTGATTGACTGGTTAACAATCATAAAAGATGTTATAAAGCAGAAAATAAATTAAAAAAAAACAAAAAACTGTAAGAACAATGATCCAAATCAATAGGTTTTAATTTATTGATTTGTTCCAGTATACCTTTTATGTAAGTAAAATAAATAAACGAAAGAGGGTAGGTACTCAGGTAAGAATGCTTCACAGAAATACTCTGCACAATATAGACAGCATTATACAGATGACTTATATTATCTTCCACTACTTTACCTGAATTGGATGCAACCAATGCCATTTATGAGTTGGGTCGCTAATTTTTAAAAGTTGAATAACTCGCACAAACAGCTTTGTCTCATGGTAGGGCAATACACAACCAATCAAACTGTCTTGATTATACAGATGAATATGAAACCTACAATCAGAACACAGAGAATTAGATAAAGAAGTTATCATTTCAGATAATTATGGACATAATATGATACAATCTATGATGCAGGTAGTCCTCAACTTACAATATTTTGCTTAGACACTGTTTGAAGATACAACAGCATTGAAAAAATGACTTACAACCAATTTAAACTTTTGATCATTGCGGCATCCCCATGATCACATGATTTACATCCAGATGCTTGACAACCGACTCACATTTATGACAATTGCAGTGTCCTGGGATCATATGATCACCTTTTGTGATCTTCTGACAAGCAAAGCCAATGGGGAAACCAGATTCACTTAATAAATTTAACAACCGCAGCGATTCACTTAACAAATGTGCCGCATAAAATGCGGCAAAACTCTCTTAACAACCGTCTTGCTTAGCAACATAAATTTTGGGCTCAATTAGGGTTGTAATTTCAGTACAGGACTACCTGTACCAAACTGCTAAACCTTCCATCTTTGCACTGGTGTTTTTTCTCTTTAAAATAGTTTTGGAGCTCTGGCTGATCTTTTGAAGTTAGAAAAGTTGGTGAGTAGAAGAGATACCACTTGTCCTTTGAGAATTAAAACTAGGAAGATAGGTTGTCACTGGTGAGAAATTCAGAGTATATTATGTGCAAGAACATTTCAATTTAATAAACAGAAAGGGAAAGATCAGAAAAGAAAAAAAACATGAGAAAAATACATTGGAACCAGGTTGGTTTGATGGAGAAAGGAAACACTATTCTTAACTATCCTTCCTGATGAAATATTACTAAATCCAAAACTGTGCCATATACAATAGATGTCCAGTGGTTCCAAGTACTATTTTATAAAGTAACACATCCTAAGAATGCTTTGAGGGGCTTGAATCTATGGACATCCACACAACAAGCAGTAAGATATCAGAGAAGCATGAATGAATTACCTGTGAATCAGCCACTCAAGGCATTTCTGTGCTGGCTTAAGCATGAAATATGGAGACAAATGAATCAGGAACAATGAAATATTTTCATCTAGTTGCTGGTTTACTGCTTTAGTTTGGACACTGCGTTCCAAACCTTTAGATATTTGACTAAAAAGTGTTGCCTCAAAGATCTCAAAGGACGGGTCAATCCCAATCAGCTCTTCCAGGCCAGTGCACCCTGTGAAAGTTGTCAGAAAGAGTTTTACCAATTAATGGAGGTTTTTTAAAGGTAGTGCAGACAATAGTCCTTCGGGAGATAGGGCGGTATATAAATATGATCAAATAAATAAATAAATAAATAAATAAATAGAAAATCTTATTCTGACTGTTCTTGGAAATGAAGTTGTGTGGATGACATAATTCTAACGCATAAACTTAAAGAAGGCTGACATAATTAAGCTTACACATCAGGTCCTATTATAATTATCAAAACAAAGAACCATTCAAGAGCTGCCCAAACTACTATTATACTCAATTAATAATTTAATAATTTTAATTTACTAAAAATTTACCTATGTTTAGCTCATACATTAAACTTTAACTCATTTATTAAACTTACTACCTTTACTCATCTTCTCTGAAAACCAAGTATTTTTCAACCAATAACTTTGTGTAGACCAAAATTTATTATGAACCATTTACAGAATGCAATAATGCTGAATACACCCATCAGACATATGAAGCAAGCTTGGCAGCACTTAAGTAACTAATTAGACAAAAAACAACAGTAACTAATTACACAGAAAAAAGGATTTACATTAGTGATTGTATTATAAAAGTAAAATGGATGTTGCGCATACGTAATTACTTACTACACTAATAACGTATGCTATTGTAACAGTTTTATTTTTCTTCTGCGGGTAGCAGTTTACATAATCCATGAAAATTTCATTTCTTTGATATTGTTATACTGTTTGGATTATAAACAAGATTAAATTTAAATAACCCCACTTAATCTAATCATGAAAATGGAAAATGCTTGGAATTCAAGGCATCATTTGTCCCACTCTTCTTTAAAGGAAATTTATGAATAATTTTATCCAAAATCCACAAATGCTTTTTCATCAAGACAAGCATGTACACGGTGTGTGTATGTATGCATATGATTTACTTACTTACTTACTCATTCATTCATTCATTCATTCATTCATTCCTGGTGACTATATTTGCTTGATTTAACCATAAAGAAAGAATAATCTGTGATTTCATGCTATTTTTAAAAACATTCAAAAACAGCATCATTTATTATTCTTTTAACTATTTCAAAACTGAATATCAAATAGAAGATCTTGCCCCTTTTCCCCGAGCCAGGGAAAGAAAGCATCAGTGGCAAATATATAGAGTGCTGGGCTACCAAGATCATTGGTAGTTGACCATGTTTTTAAGGCCAACTTACCTATGGCAAAAAAAGTATCTCTGTCAATATTGGCAGCTTCTTTACAATCAAAAAGCAATGAAGCCGCTTCACTTCTAGATAAGAGGCTGGGATCATTCTGAGGAAGTGCAAGGCGCTTCAGCTGATGCGCAAGGGATGTCATTCTTTCACACTCCTGTGGGGGGGAAAAATCAATTAAAATATTCCACAGATGCAACAAGTATTAAATCAATCTTCCTAACTAGATGCCCCTTCAAGACATCTTAAACTTTTATCATATCTAGCCAATGCTGTAATAGAGTAGGGTGATGGGAAACATAACTGAACACTACAAGAGAACACCAGTGTGGTGAATTATCTAGCAAAACAATTTACCTGCAGCTTTTATACCAGTTGAATAGCAATAAAGCCATGGACATAATTTATTCAATGTCTGGTTACTAATGGAAGTCAGCGCTATATCCTTAAGCATGATTTGCCCAACAAGAACCACTTGTCTGATTCATAATACCAAACCAGACCAAACATGGGCTGTCAGACTTCTGAATGAGAAATAACATAATTACATAGTATGATGAACTGAAGTGCCGGCGCAATGTAACAGGTTCACACTGGTGCAACAGGACTGGGTGTTTTGTTAATATGATTTATTGGGTTAGGGATTTTCTGTCTTCACTGTGAGTTGTATTGTGTTGGGTGTGCACTGAGGTAGCTTAACCAATCTCATTGTACATATGTTGTGCACTGACAATAAAAATTTGAATTGAATTTGAATTGAACACGAACCCAGTATAGCACAGCCCACCTTAAGCCACCATCAAACGTGCCACATAGGGCATACCATGTATCAATCTAGCCCAGGGTTCTCCAACCTTGGCAACTTTAAACCTGGGGGACTTCAACTCCCAGAATTCCCCAGCTGGCAAAGCTGGCAAAGCAAAGCTGGCTGGTGAATTCTGGGAGTTGAAGTCCGCCAGGCTTAAAGTTGCCAAAGTTGGAGAACCCTGAACTCCACTAGATTGTATAGTAGGGCAAGCACTCTACCTCAATTCAACGGAACGGGAACACGCTCTTATGTTTGCTATCCCGACAAAATTCAAAACTCAGCTCAGTCCCTTCGTGGAAATCAGAGGAGCCTCCGATCCTCATCTTTCAGCCACCCGACAGTCTCAGTAGTAAGACCTTGTGGGGGCGGAGGGGGGCAAGCGGGTTTGGCGGTGAATTTATGCCATACTCTCTATTGCCCCCGGAAATCTGGCGCCCACCCTTTGCAGGGAGCCCGCGCATCGCAATCCTAAACCGATGCAGCTTCCACGCGCTCAGGATCGCGCATTAAAGATCTACCTGGCGTGCCCGCGTCTAGGCAGAGGCGGTGGGGGTGGATCCGCTGCCACTCCAAGCAGCAGTTCCGGAAGGATGAAGACGTGAGAAGCTGAGGATCTACGATCTACCAAGCGCGCGATCAACTGCCGGCGCCCATCTCCGATCCTTCCCTCCAACGGTGAATCCACTCCGCTTCTTCCCACGTGGGTAGTAGACTCGCCAAACATTTCCCCCTTGACCCGGAAGTATAAGCCAAGCATGAGCATTTCCGCCGTGTTTCGGTAGGAACAGGTAGCGTCCCCGCGGTTTCCTTGCTTCGATCGCTGCTCTCGGCTGCCCCCTCTGGGCATTGAACCAAAGGTGCTTTTTTTTTTTTTTCAAGAGACAACTGGACTTTCCGGTTTTTCTTTTTCTTTGAAGACGTTTCGCTTCACCTGCAGAAGCTTCTTCAGCTCTGGAGCTTCTTGGATGAGAAGCGAAACGTCTTCAAAAAAAAAACAAAAAAAACCCAGAAAATCCAGTTGCCTCTTGAAAAAAAAAGCACCGTTGGGACAGCCATGACCTGGATGACTAAGAATCTCCATAGACATCTGGGCACTGAAGTCCACAGATTTTAAAAGTTGACAAGGTTGAGAAAGGCTGCTGAAGAGGGATTCTGAAGCTAATTTTGCTTTCCTTTGGGGGGGAAAAATCATACATTTAAAGAAAAAAAAAGCAATATTTCTTAGCCTTGCTCCCTGGGGAAAAAAGGATGGATTTCCTCTTTTAAGGTGTAGCATGCAACTGACAGGTTTCAAACGTGTACATATGGGTAGTCCTCGATTTACAAAGTCCATTTAATGACTGCTCAAAGTTACAACGGGACTGGAAAAAAGTGACTTAGGACCTTTTTTTTACTTACTTACTTACAACCATTGCAGCATCTTCAGAGTCATGTGATCAAAATTCAGGTGCTTGGCAACTGACTCAAACTTAGGATGGTTGTAGTGTTGCGGGATCTATATGATCACCTTTTCTGACCTTCAGACAAGCAAAGTCAATGAGGAAGCCCGATTCACTTAACAACCGGGTTACTAACTTAACAGCTGCAGTGATTCACTTAACAACTATGGCAAACAAATGGGGCAAAACTCACTTTAACAAATGTCTCACTTAACAACATAAATTTTGGGCTTAATTGTGGTCGTACGTCGAGTATGTATTCAGTATCAAAATACTGGCAGCCCTTAGCTTACCTTGAACCTTGTCTCTAGAATGTGGTCAAAAAAGTCAATACAGTGGCTGCACGTAAAATCCAGAAACTGTCTGGACATTCTTGGCCATGTTCCATCCACACCTCTGTGTTACCTGAGTGCAAGGTTGGATCTGATTAATATGGGGGACCAAAAAGACACCTGAAGTTAGAGACCATTAGAGACTAAACTAGGAAGTTTTTACAAAAGCAGCTTTGAACGTTAGCAAGAGGGGAATGTAGTGTTAATGTGGTATATGAATGTAGTCTGAGTCTTTTTGTTATTTATTTATTTATTTATTTATTCAACATCTTTCCATCCCTTGCCAATTAAAAAAAAATTAATGGCTTACATTGAATAAATAATGCATGGATTGCTTCCAGGTTACAGTCTAAAAAACTGGCAGCCATAAGTGCTGTATGAACAAAAACAATAAGCCGCATTAAGCAATTTATTCCTTGTTCTTACTACTATTATCCCCTTTGAAACCACCTTATAAGTCATTGCATGTTATTGATCTTCCAACGGAGACCCAGATAATTGCTGGCTGTATAAAGTTGACCTGGGAATCAACAGCTCCATTATGCTTGTCAGTCCAACCTGCTGCCTGCTCTGCAATTCTTGTAATAACAATTGTCAGTTGTTGAAGAGTGTGACACACCTTTGAAAAGAATCACTAGCAGCTAGCAGTTAAAAAGAAAAATAAATCTCCTTTAGAATGAGTCTTTGAAACGAAACTAAAAATACAGTTTCTCACATTGCTGGCAGTGATAGTAAGCTGATGTGAAATAGAAACAGAATTTATGGATGCTTAAAATGTATGCATGTGTGAAAGTAGTAAGTTATTCTATATGTAAAGTCCCGGCCTCTTTTTCTCTTGCCTTTTGCATTCCCGCTACTGAACCATTTTTAAATCCTTGGATCTGTCTCGCCATTTTTTCCAGCTCTATGCCAGCACTATTTGTAGTTTTCCACCTGTCACTGTGTGTATTATATCCTAAGTCTGTGTAGTGTTCCTGAAATTCTCATGTGTGAAGACATGGGGAGGAAAATGATTCATCCGTCCTTTTCTGTGTGAATTTAAAAAAAAAATCAGTTAAGCTTAAATAAGCTTACATGGAAATAACATGCAATTACTGTTTCAAGTAATGTGTTTAGGAATAGATGTGTTGATTTCATTGAAATAATTCATTTTCATATAATTTCAAGCAGAAATCAAGCAGAATACTGTATATTTCCAAATATTTTTATGTGAGAATTCATATTTCATGGTAGCTAATTAACTATAACCCAATCAGGTCTCTTTTCAGTAGGTCTTTCCTTTTTTAGAAAAAAAAATCCCATATTTCCATTTAAGAATCTCTGTTAGTCTAATTAATCCTTTGACTGAAACTATACACAATCTTCTTTTTTTGGACAGGATGTCCATTTTGCTGAAATCTACTAGGAAGGAAAAACTAAAGATTAAAAGTTGGAGATTTAGAACACATAAAAGTATTTTCTTTACACAGCACCTAAGTCATGTAATGTGCTTCCACAAGAATAAATGATAAGAAATTAGAACAATTCATGGAGGATACGGATGTTAGGGGCCTCTTCTAGTTATGATATTTCTTTTAACACAGATAACGATGGTCTTTGAATATTAACTGGTAGGTATTGCAAACTAATGTGTTACTGGTTTTCTGTCCTTGTTCTCCACTTTCACTTGACTCTGTTTGATACTGTGGAGAGGGGTTTAGAGCAGTTTTTATTCTGACCTAGCATGACTCCCAAATTCCTTCTTTTCTAAGTAATTGTACACTCTTTACAAAATAATTGAATCGGCTGAACTGCTTAATTCCTTCAGAGATGGGTGGGTCTCTTTGCAGGGGTGGGCTTCAAAAATTTTAGCAAAGGGTTCTCTGCCCTGTTGCTGGGTAGGCGTGGCCTAGCCGGCCGCCTGCACCATGGCGGGTAGGGGTGTTTTTGTCCTTCTCGGGCTCCAGAGGCTTTCCTTGAGCCTCCGGGAGGGTGAAAACTGTCTCCCCAAGCTCTGGAGGCAGCGCAAGTTTAGAAGTTTAGATCATATATTTGGATTAAAGGGGGAAAAGCAAAGCAAAGAGACTTCCATTGTCACATCTGGGAAGAAGTGGGAAATTTTACTGTTTGCTATTGCTGAAGCATTAAATTAGGAGCATGTATCTAAAAGGGCCCTCAGGTTTTAAAGGGCATGGTGAACTTAAACCAGAATTAACTATGGAATTTGTACCATATGGTAAAAGGAGAGAGAAATTGTGTGTGGCATTGCAAAATCTCTCACCAGCAGCAAATAGAAGTTTTCTCTTGGCAAATTAACATCATTCTTGTAGAAGTTAAGAACTCAATTTTTGTAACATGGAAATGTTAACTATTTTGAACTGTTTTGCAGAGTATTACCCACTTCTCTCTACTTGTCTTATGTATGCCCTTGTCTTCAGGTAATTTATGTTTGCTCTGTTGAATTACATTACTGTTCTCTTTGGTAATGTAATGTACTGTATGTAGCTGTTCCTTTTTACTTCCCCAGGAGTTGATGCAAGTAATGACTTTCCATTTTATAAAAGTGGGTTAAAATAGTTTTCCAAATCAAATCGTTGGAATTTATGATATAGAATAGAATAGAACAGAATAAAATAGAATAGAATTTTTTATTGGCCAAGTATGATTGGACACACAAGGAATTTGTCTTGGTGCATATGCTCTCAGTGTACATAAAAGAAAAGATACCTTCATCAAGGTACAACATTTACAACACAAATGATGGTCAACATATCAATATAAATCATAAGGATTACCAGCAACAAAGTTACAGTCATACAATCATAAGTGGAAGGAGATTGGTGATGGGAACGATGAGAAGATTAATAGTAGAGCAGATTTAGTAAATAGTTTGACAGTGTTGAGGGAATTATTTGTTTAGCAGAGTGATGGCCTTCGGGAAAAAACTGTTCTTGTGTCTAGTTGTTCTGTGTGCAGTGCTCTATAGCATCGTTTTGAGGGTAGGAGTTGAAACAGTTTATGTCCAGGATGTGAGGGATCTGTAAATATTTTCACGGCCCTCTTCTTGATTCGTGCAGTATACAGGTCCTCAATGGAAGGCAGGTTGATAGTAATTATTTTTCTGCAGTTCTAATTATAATTATTTATAATTATAATCAGATAAACTTTTATAGAAGAGATGGACAATTGTAATAGTTCGTCACATGAACCTCAGTTTTTAGCAGCTTGGGAGAACCAAAGTGATGAACTAAATCAAGAATAGACAACAAGCAGTCTCCAGCAGGAATGAATGAATGGAAATGAAATTTCCATTAAACCAATAAAATTATCTAAAGGATTACACTTTGCAAAACATAGTGTACCAGAATAATCTTGTAGAAAAAGTAAATAATGTTCAGTTTTTATTTGCTGATTCAGATTAATTCAGCTTTCTTATACAGAACTAGTGGGGTAAAGTGGTTAAAAGTTTTAGACTAAAACTTTGGGATACCAAAGTTCAAGTTCACTCTTAGCTCTAGAAATTCACCGAGTAACTTTGAGCCAGTCATTCTCTCTCGGCCCTAGGAAGAAGGAATGGCAACCACTTCTGAAAATGCTTGCTAAGAAAACCCAAAGGACTTGTCCAGGCAGTCTCTGAGAATCGGTCACGATTGAATGGAAATAAAAAATGGTTTTGGTATCCACTCTTGGCAAAAGACATAGAACTGCAGTATTACTAGAAAAAGGAATAAGACTGCTCTACAAAATAAGATTGATGCAATTTTGTTAAACTGGAATGGCATGGCAGACTTTATCTTAGAATATTATATATCTATTTTTCTGAGATAGCTTGCCTGGAAATACTTTTCAGGAGGAAAGTAAAGGTGAAAGTCATTTATTATTAGACTGCATCTGGCTATTTAAACTTATTTTAATCATATTATTCTTATTCGTTGCTTTTCCATCTCTGTGCATGTTTATATGCATGTATTTTATATTCCTTGAGTTGCAGGAGAAGATAATATTTCTGTACACCTATGATGGGCTATGCTCTGTAACAAGTTTGAAGGGGGGATGGGATCAGAGCTCCTGAGAGTAACAAATGCCTTTCTTCTAGGATATTCTGCTTCTCTCTGCAAACCCAATGTCCTTTCCCCCACCCAGATTAGGTAGCAAATTCAGACTTCTTCTGAAGGGGAACTTCAAAAAGTCCAGGCAGGGAGGGGACGGAGATGGATATGTCCCAAGCGAGACAGAGCAGGGTCAGGTGACAAGACGAGAGGATAAAAAGCAGAAGCAGTGCCCAGCAGCTGCCTTCAGCCAGAGCCTGGTTTACAGCCAGCAGCAGCAGTCCAGGAGCAGGAAAGCTGAGCAAGAAAGTGAAGGCTAGCTCCCGCTGTCAGTTTTATTGTCTCTTCTTCTATCTTCCCTTCCTGTTCAGAGCCAAGTAAAGGGGGGGGGAACCTTTCGTCTTTGGGCCGCTCTGCAAGATTAATTTCCTTTACAAGAAATAGTACCATCCCCATTGTTACAATCATCTTGAGAAGATCCTTGATAAGTTACAGTAACCATCTACAGCGGTGAAAAAGGACCTGATCTCTAAGCAAGATGACCACTCAGATCAATTCCAACCTACACTACAGCTACGAATATGAAGAGGATGAATACATGAACCAAGAGGACGAATGGGACAGGGACCTGCTCCTGGATCCGGCATGGGAGAAGCAGCAAAGGAAGGTCAGAAAAGCCCAGCCAAAGAAAACCATCTCCGGTTGAATGGGGATTTGTGCTGATCGTCATGTCACTCTCTAGAATGCTCACTTGTTGAAAACTTGGAGGGGGTGGGTGAGAAATAGAGGAGGAGGAGGAGTGGAAGTGAAAGATAGGATGATGGTTTTAGAGTTTGGTGTTGTATTATCATTTGAAGCACTGGTAGTGTCTCACCATGGATTTTGAATTGTGTTACTTTCTTTATTTGTTAGGATTAGATTTCTGCCAAGAGCCAAAGGCAGAATATATGGTATGCCTTCTCCAAATTTCCCCAAAGAATAATATAAAGTAGATTATGTGTAGATACAGATGACCCAATCACCCAGTGAGTTTCCACACTAATGGTGAACTAAAATTCATGTGTCTCTACTCCAGTACCTTACCTACTTCATCATACTGGTGGTTACCTGTTTATAAATGTACATGCATTTGTTTTTCTTTAAGTGAGTACAGTTTTATAGCAAACACACACAGGTGCTTCTTCATAGATTGAGGATGTTAAAGGTAAACAGAAACCAACCCCATATAGGTAGTTAATACATATGCTTGCCTCTTCTAACATGGTCCTTCATTCCATTTCTGGCTCTTTGTTGCTGCTTGGACACAAAGGAAGACCCTTGTGAACATGATCCTGGAAATGCTTTCTGAAATGCAGTTGACAGGATGAGAGTAAATGTGAAAGAAAGCTTTTGCTTCTCTATATTTCATCAGAAGCTCACTAAGCCCTCATTGTTGATGCTCAGAACTTGGGCTTCGAACTGTATGCCTCACTGCGTACATGGCAAGAGTCCCATCAGGAATAGTTTGGGATTTTCTTCCATGTTTAGGTTCAGCCTTGTAACTAAGATTTTTCAGCACATTTATAAAGTTCTGTGAATTGGTTCAGTGATTAGGAATAAATGAAGCATCATCTTTTCTTGGTCAAAGGTTAAATAAGATTTTTGCTACCTTTAGCACTTCTTTTGAACAATGTTGTCTTTTTTCTTACTGTATGTTCAATGCAGGTAGATCAAAAGATTATAGTAATAATAGAATTATTTCAACTTTCCTAATCACATCATGTTTTTTTCTATGTCCTCTGATTTAAGAAGGCCAGACAGTAGCTCAACATTGTGCATATTTATATAGGAAGATTTAATCAAATATACAACTTGGAGTCAAACTACACAGTACATTCAATGCCTAAAGGATTCTACATTTTTTTAGAAAAACAGCAGCCACAGAGACAATCCCAGCTCTGTTAAAGATGTAAAGGGGAGCGGTGTTGATCCTTTTCTTTTTTTGCCCTCTTAGTGATAATAGACAGCTTTCTAGCTAATAAGAGCTGGACGTTTCAGTGTCATGGCACTGAAGGAAAAAGTTATGCTGCCCGGTTTACATATTACAGTCCTGATCATACTATCTGCAGCT
This sequence comes from Ahaetulla prasina, assembly GCF_028640845.1. NCBI lineage: Eukaryota > Metazoa > Chordata > Lepidosauria > Squamata > Colubridae > Ahaetulla > Ahaetulla prasina. The sequence continues at coordinate 82,257,145 of NC_080539.1, read as the reverse complement.
GCTGTGTTTGAAACAGGATGATGTTGTTTGGGGTGATGATTTGGGCGTTGTGCTCTAGCAAGAGCTTGCAAGATGACACAAATACATTAAACTCAATTTTATTCTTACTTTATGAAGGAGGTTAAACTGAGTCTGAGTGTCTGGCCCAAGGTCACCTTTGAACTTTATAACTGAGGGCAGGTTGATCTGCAGTTTTTCCAGGTCTAGTTATCCATTGTAAAACTGTATTGTGCTTGGTTAGAATCCTATGTGCAGTTTCCTGAATATAGACCATTAAAGTTAACAAAAATGGTTTGAAAAAGGCTGTGTTCATATTGCATTGAGTCACTTTTTAAGCCCATGCGTGTTGACTTTCATGATTCCCATAATGTGCTAAGAAGCTATTAAGCTTATTAGACTGGTACATGAATTGTCAGCTTAGCATGATAGAGACCAGGAGAACATATTCAAAGGACAACAAATCATGACTTTTGGGGGAGTATGTAAATTTAGCCATTTTCTGAACTTTTTCACAGCATTTCAAGTCAGCTGGCATTTCGAGTCTCACTGGCTCAATGTTGACTCAGCTTTCCATCCTTCCAAGGTCGGTAAACTGAAGACCCAGATTGTTGGGGGCAATAGGCTGACTCTGTAAACCATTTAGAGAGGGCTGTAAAGCATTGAGAAGCAGTGTATAAGTGCTATTGCTATTTTTTTTTTAGCAGTTATTTATTTTGTGGAAAAGAGCAGATATTTTTTTCAATCGAGGCTTTGAATGGTTTGATTTCTAGTGGCTTAACTGGCTTTATTTAGAATTCAGAAATCCTTTAATTTTTTTCTTAAAACTAACAAAAATGGAACAATCTTAATGGATGCTACCAAAGAATTACCATCGCATAACAGATGCTACAGTACAGAATATATCCAATTTACATTAATAATAATAATAATAATAATAATGATAATAATGCAGAAGGCCACCTTACTGGGATCTGCTCGTATAATTCGCCGATACATCACGCAGTCCTAAACGCTTGGGAAGTATTCGACTAGTGATCTGTGATACGAAATCCAGCATAGTTATCTTGTTTGCTGTGCATACTGTCATTTTAATAATATTATTAATAATATTATTATTATTATTAATAATAATAATAATAATAATATGTTGTTTAGTCACAATTAGACAAAACATTTGAAATTCATATTATTTCAGGATGAAAATGGTAAAAAGAAATAATGTCTAAAACATTGTTCCATTGCACTCCAGCCCTTTCAGTAGGATTTCTGCCCTCTCTCTCCTTCAACAAACTCACTTGATTTGAGTGACTGGTGGATTGCAACCTTCATAGTTTTACATTGTCCTCAGTCTGTAAGAAAGGGAAAAGGTTAACTGGATGCATATATCTATAAATAACACCTGAGGGAAGGCAATCTCTTTTCTTGGCATGAGAAAAGTCTGTTATTTGGATTTCAGGAAATAACATGCTCTCCCAGTAGGACTTGTGGATTTGCAAATTCTGAGGGTGGCAGGCTTTTTTCTCCATGATGTTAAAAATAAGCTCCCCAAAGTACATTCCTGAAGTCCATATATACAATGATTTGCATGGTTGCTGAGCTTTGTTCAAACCAGTAATCTAATATTGAACAGCCAAACAAGCCCAGCAGTTGGCTAGCATATATGTACTATGAGACAATCTTGGAACAGGACAAAAATAAATGCCATTGTTTCTATTGTGGGCTGCCCTCTGCAGACTTGCCATTTCAGGATATGCCTGGTATGAGAACTGTCAACAGTTGTTGGTAAGACATGATGACGTCCTTAGGATTACAATGGCCATGACACCTAATTATAACTCCAGCTCACAGGGTTCCTGCAATCATCCAAACTCCTTGGTGCGAAATCCTTTGTTCAATAGATTTCCATAAATGTGGGTGTTATATAACAGAACTCTATTGGTCTATATATTATGTGTTTAATCTTAAATAGGGGGACAATTCTGGGAAAGTATCGTTTTATTCAATACAAGAAGATGAGTTATGAAGAGCTGAAAATAGGGACAGATCTGATTTTTAAAAATGTGCATGGTGATTGAAAACTAATGCTAACTATAAAACTAAGTATGTTTAAGCCAATTCAAGCAGTGCTTTAAGTCTGCCTGATCATCAACACAATCATTTTTGTTTCTTGTTGACTCACTGAACCCCTTGAAATCTTTTTTATGTGGGGAATAACCATGGGACAAGCAGAGAATCCAGGAGGGCCCCACACAGGCAGGCTGTATTTACCATTAAAAAATGTGGTCTTCCTTTGTGATCACATGCACTCTGGACATTATGTAAAGCAAGGACCAGCAAAATATATGTATGCATGTCTCTGTGTTATTAAGAGGTGTTAGGAAGCTGCACCACGGGACAGAATTAAAATAAAAATGGTGGACAATGTCTGTATGTGATGATATTCTGTGATATACTTGGGAAGCTCTGGTTTTCCTTGAAAATGTTTTGCTAGAATGAGTGTTAGAACTGGAAAAGTCAGTCAGTCAATGAGGGAATTTACAAGGAATGACAAGGAATTCTAGATGACATAAATTAGCGTAATATAAGTTGCAATCCCGTACTTACTTATTTGGGAGCATGAACTGTAGATTCTAATGGGACTAACTGCTGAGACGACATTTTTAGAGCTAACAGAGCTAAACTGCTAACAGAGCAGTTAACAGAGCTAAACTGCTATGTCCTCACAAAAAAAGTGTACCTTCATCTTCAGCACAGTGTAATCTGCCTTTGCATTTGGGCATCTCTATTGAAAATCCCCCAAAGCTTGTTTTCCAAAAATAGCCCACGATGTCAAGAAGAGAAAAGGGACATGCAGAATGCTGCCACAGATTATAGATCAAACACAACATTAATTATACCCGTTCATTCAATGAATGTAAGAGGCATCTTATGTATGAAACAATGCAGAGAGCTTTGTTACGGTAGTATAAAAATATTGCAAGAAAACACATATACTTAAATCTCAACCTCTAGCAAATATTTTCTGTTGCTCCACATTGGGACCTCTAAGGGGAAATCAAATATAAATCTGCATATGCTGTCAGATTCATATTTCAGAACTATAGAGCATATTGGGGGACTCCATAGGCAGATAAGACCCAGAATGATATTGTTGTAGCAAGATTTTGCTTTAGTGCAGAATACAAGAAGGGGCTTGCCTCCACTTATGAAGATATTTGTGAGGGCTAATCCTTCACTGAGGGCATAGCCACTTTATTGTGTTTGTAAGCACTATAGCTTCCTTCAAAAATCCTTGGTTATCCTAGTCTAGATGTGAATGGGCAGACTTGGCAGAGTGCCTGTTTCTTCTACTGAAGAAAGCATTAGTGCTGGAGGCAGAGATGTTGGGCACAACACTAATGTTGAGGAAAGGATTAATAACCCAGCCCACACAGGGTGGGTAAATAAATATAAAAAGATTTGTTTATCAGGAGGAGGGTTACTGACCTGTTAAACACACAGGAAAGGCCAGATGGAAGTGGTGACAGCTGGCATTTACTGTCACCAACCGCCAGAAGAGATTGATTCTTTTCTGAGAAAAATATCTAATGAATTTGTAGATAACTTCATTTGCTCTGTACAGTCTGGTTGTTGTTCCCTATACTTTTGGGTTTCAGCTCCACCAGTGTGTCTGACAGATTTATTACTTCGGTTCCTCTGTTATTGTGAATTCTGGTTTTCATTTTGGTAATTCTCTTAGACATTTGGGCCAGACTGTATCGGTCATTGAATAAATAAACTAAAAATCCCTCGATGAAGGTTAGAGTTAAGGGTTTAGAATGTTGCATGTTCTTTAAACACCTAAAAGATGCTATGCAGCCCTATGAAATTTTGACCTTCTGGTAGACAGATCTGATCTCAAAAAAAAAAAAAAGCTCTTTGCTCTGCTTCACAGGCAGTACTGGCAGTGAACAATCATTTTGCAGATGAAATTGCTAGGAAAATTATTTTGAAATACAGTAGGACTTAGGTGGCGTACAGCCTCTCCAATTGCCTTAACTAGCTGTCCAAAATTCACTTGAGATAGAAAGTAATGTTTTAATAATTGTATGCAGTGCTAAGGTTTGCTGTTATCGTTCCAGAATATATAACATAAAGGAGGAAAATGAGAAATCCACGATCCTTTTTGGAGGCATTAATAACTGTGAAATTGCTTCTCCAAACCTTATATTGTAGCGATACGTGCATGAAAAGAACGGGAAGCAGAGGTCATGCTGCATATCAAGAGAAATGTGCTGGTAGCTGGCGCATCATGAAGTAGTCTATGTTAATTAAAAGTGTTATTCAGGTGCTGGGTCTCAAGGGAAATGCATTAGGAAACCACAGCTCCAAATATAGTTTTGCTAGCAGTTCTACTATGTGAAGCTCTTTTGTATTAATGCTGTCAATCTTCAGTTCTAAATATTCTTTTTCTTTGCTATTCTATGTAGGCTTCTAAATGCCATAAAAGGAAAATGCATAATTCTACTATAGTGGCAGAGGCTATGTATATACATTTCAGTCATGGTTGCCATGTGCACTTCAACAATTCCATTTATTTATATAATAAAAATTAGACGCTGCTTGTAACCTTAAAGAAAGTAAAAAGAAGAGACAAAAATGTGTGTGTGTGTGTGTGTGTGTGTGTGTGTGTGTGTGTGTGGTGAAATCTTCTTACCTTCCTTACCGGTCTGGAAGTGTATGTGCTGTGCATCACATGTGTGCACAGACCTTCTGAGCATGCACAGAACCTTCTGAGCATGCGCAGAAGGTAAAAAACACATTACTTCCTGGTTAAAACCTGGAAGTAATGACACCCGGACAGGTGGGTGCAGCTTTGTTCCACCATCGCTACTGGATCACCGAACTACCGGCCACGATTGCTACCAGACCGCGCGATCCAGTCCGATCTGGGAGCATTTCACCCTGATATACATACATACATACATACATACATACATATAAAAGAAAGCAATAGCCATAAGTAACATACCCCAAAATAATCAAAAGAGATTCACACCACCTTATCCCTAGACCTAGGAAAACAGCCATCTTTTCAAAAGTCTTTGGAATATCATCAAGATGAGAGTTATATAGGTCTTGGTGGGGGAGATACTCTTCTATAGGGCAGATGCTGAGACGAAGAAGGTTGACCTCTTTTTGATCTAACTCTGCCTGATCTTAACTAGTCAAGATAGGCAGTCCCACAAATAACCAGGCTCTATGCCATGAAGGGCTTTATAGGTGGCCAGTTTTAATTCCCACCTCCCTGTACCCTCAAAAGAATGGTCTCTGCTATTATGCCTTAGACTATCTAACATAATAACAAAGTTGGATGGGACTTTGGAGGTCTTCTAGTCCAGCCTCCTGCTCAGGCAGGAAACCCTATAACATTTCAGAGACATGGTTGTCCAATCTCGTCTTAAAAACTTCCAGTGTTGGAGTACCCACAACTTCTGGAGGCAAGTCATTCCACTGGTTCTAACTGTCAGGAAATTTCTCCTTAGTTCTGGATCAGTTCTCACCTTGATTAATTTCCATCCATTGCTTCTTAACCTACCTTCAGGTGCTTTGGAGAACAGATTGACTCCCTCTTCTTTCTGGAAGCACCTTAGATATTGGAATACTGCTATCATGGTACCTCTAGTCCTTCTTTTCACTAAACTAGACATACCCAATTCCTGAAACCATTCTTCATATGTTTTAGCCTCCAATCCCTAATCATCTTTGTTGCTTAGGGGACTGGAGGCTAAAACATTTGATGAATGGTTGCAGGAATTGGGTATGTCTACTTTAATGAAAAGAAGAAATAAAGGTGACTTCTACATTAGGCGTCGCAATGAACACTCAGACATTTGCAAAGAAATCTGTGTAGCTAAATTTCCTGGGGCTAATCAAATTGATTTTCTAGATATAGCAAGCTTTTATGCTTAGCTTCCCTTCAGTAGCAGCTGCATAAATCTGATTCTTCTTTACAGAATTCCAGTTGTGCTGGCTTCAGAAAGCTAGGAATGCACAGGATATTCTATTAATAGTTTACAAGCATGCTCCTGAGGCTAGCTAAAATTCCAGTGTTTCGTAGTAAGACCTTTGCAGTGAATGTTGTTCACTCACTGTTCCGAGCAGTTCAGAAGTAGTATTTCAAATTAGGATTGTTACAGGAGCAGAGTACAATTGCTCCTCTATTGCCATTGCAGTAAACAACAGTGTTCTCTTCTCTGCCATTCAGTTGCAGCTTGCTCTGTTGGGTGGTGGAAATTATTTAGATTCCAGAGGGAAGAGAAGCAAAAGTTCTGGAATAGTAATGGCAGTGGTGAAATCCAATTTTTTTTACTACTGGTTCTGTGGGCGTGGCTTGGTGGGCGTGGCAAGGGAAGGATACTGCAAAATATCCATTCCCACCTCACTCTGGGGCCAGCCAGAGGTGGTATTTGTGGTTCTCTGAACTACTCAAAATTTCTGCTACTGGTTCTCCAGAACCTGTCAGAACCTGCTGGATTTCACCCCTGAGTAATGGGTGCAGCTTCCTACGTGAGAAATTCTACTACAAGAAGGTTCCTATCTCAAAGGGGCTCTCCTTAATATTGCAGCCAATAATCTCTCCTGGAGATTCTTCACTGTCTGCCATCTGTGGTCATACTTGGCAGCTATAGAGTTCTACCTAAGGAAATACTAATTACTCTTGAGAGAAAAAGCATCTGACCAAATGCCCAATTTTCTTATAAATTGAAATATAAATGAAATGTGATATATGTCTTGCGGAAAGCATCGGTAGATGCACCTGTAAGAGAAAAGGATTCTGCATTTCCCTGGACCAAATCGATGCGTAAGTAAAAGTAAATTAAGTAGTTATTGTAGCCATCTTAAAAATTCATGACACAGTGACCTGTGTGAAGACAGCATAGCCAGAACATTATAGGGGTCACAAATGTCATTTGTTACTCCTATAAAACTGAGGTGTTCCTCTGGGGAAAAAGAGAGGTTTTCCCCCCCTCTCTTTTGTCTATGCTTTGATAAAGTATCTACACTTAAATCAGTTCCAAAATGCTACAGGAAATAGAAAGTAGCAGCCCTTCGAATATCTCAAGTCAATATATTAAATTCCTTTGTAATCTTTTGGTTGGATTGGGAGGACTCCGGACCTGGCATTTTAGCTCTATGGACAACTGTCTCTTAAATGACTAATATGGTACTAGAGAGAATCAACATCTAAAAAGCCACATACAACAGGCACTATAAATACCACACACATAGAACAGCACATGCTCTGCTAGTGAGAAATTCCCTGAAGATGGGCTCCAGCACGAGTCTGAAAGCTTGGGAGATAAAACCTCTGGTTCCGGTGACTGACCCAGACTGGATCCTGCAACATTATCCTGGGACCTGTGTATTCACCTTTATTCGTGAGAGGCAATCTCTCTGCAATACAACTGTGTTGCCTGATTTGCATTGTACTCTGTCTTCATTTAGCTAAATCTCTTCCTTTCTCTCTGATACCAGGTGATAAGGAGAAGATTTGAAGCTCCTGGCACATTAGAACAAGGCTTTTTGAGTTATGGAATGGGTGTGCTGGCTGGGTGCTTGGGTTTAATTTACTGTATGATGGAACATTTTTCCTCAGCTTGAGTCCCTGAACATGTAATGGAGTCTTGTCCCCTTCTTCATGCTAGCAGGAGGTAATCCTTGATGTAATCCAGCCAGTGGTGGGTTTCAATTTTTTTTATTACCGGTTCTGTGGGCGTGGCTTGGTGGGTGTGGCTTGGTGGCATGGCAGGGGAAGGATACTGCAAAATCCCAATTCCCACCCCACTCTGGGGCCAGCCAAAGGTGGTATTTGCCAGTTCTCCAAACTGCTCAAAATTTCCGCTACTAGTTCTCCAGAACCTGTCAGAACCTGCTGGATTTCACCCATACTTCAGGGGTGAAATCCAGCAGGTTCTAACAGATTCTGGAGAACCAGTAGCGGAAATTTTGAGTAATTCGGAGAACAGGCAAATACCACTTCTGGCTGGCCCCAGAGTGGGGTGGGAATAGGGATTTTGCAATATCCTTCCCCCAGGAGGGGAGGGAATGGAGATTTTGCAGTATCCTTCCCCTGGAGTGGAGTGGGAATGGAGAGTTTGCAGTATTCTTCCCCTGCCAAGCTCACCAAACCACACCCACAGAACCGGTAGGGAAAAAATTTGGATTTCACCCAGTGATGAAATGCTCCCGGTTTGCACCGGCTCACTCGATTAGGTAGCGATGGCAGCTGCTAGTTCGGAGGACCGGTAGCAAAAATCCCTGGCCCCGCCCCCTCCCTCTGCTGAGGCCCACCATCAGCAGAGGGTTCTTTTTTTACTTTGAAAAGAAGGTTTTGCTTCAGCCAAAACATGCCTTTAAAAGTAAAAAAAAGCCTTTAAGGATCCCGCCCCTCAGCTGAGATCGGCCGAGCCTTTAAACTTAAAAATAAATAAATTAAAGGCTACTCTGGGGATCTCACCTGAGTTCCTCATCAGCAGAACCTTAAAAATACCATGTTTTCTGTAGAAAACATGTAGAAAACTTCCTTTTAAGAGAGTCTAAGTCACTTACCTGATTACTGATCGACCTCATGGCTTTTTTCCCAGCCGGAAAGCCCCAGTTTCATTTTCAGCACCAGACAGAACTAATCTAATTTAGCTAATCTATTTCATCAGTGAGTGATTAATACTGGCTGGCTTTGCTTGCTGAGGAACTCTGGGAATTGAAGTCCACAAACCTTAATAATAAAATAAAATATTTGTGCAGCTTTCTGAGATTTGGTGTGTTTCTGTAGTGTTTCACTCTAACTACACAAACACACAAAATCTCACAAAGCTGTATGTGGCATGTGTGTGTGAGTCAGTTGTGTTGTGTGTGTGTAAAGTGTGAAAGTGTGAGGTTCCTGCTTGTTGCAGGGGCCATTTTGGGTGAAGTGCAGCTGCTTTTACATTGTGTGTGAGTCAGTTGTGTTGTATTGTGTGTGTGTAAAGTGTGAAAGTTGGTTTTTGGTACCACTTATTGTTTTGTATATCTTATTTATTATATTTATTATTTATTGTAATTGGCCACGCCCACCCAGTCATCTGACCACCAAGCCACGCCCACCAATTAAGCCACGCCCACAGAACCGGTAGGGAAATTTTTTTGATTTCACCCCTGATTTCACCCCTGCCCTACTTATATGGGATTTCTACACAGGAGGACTCTGACCAACCGATATACATTCCACTAAAATTTTCACTATCACCATTGTGGCCCTTGTTGAAAGTCTAATTCAAATTCCCATTGTCTCAGCAGCAGCAAATAATTAAATAAGTGTTTGGTCTGCAATAGTTCAACAGCAGACATATTGCCTCTAGGAAAGACACCTGGATGTCTGGATCAATTAAGTAACAATTGCCTATCTGTCCTGTTGTAAACAAAAATCAGAAAATCAAGCTTTTCCTTTGTCACTTACTACACTTAAGAGCCTTTGTCACTTACTACCACCATACAGTATTAAAAGTTCCTAAAATGTCCTCAGATGTATTTTTATTTATTTAATAGAAAAAAAAACCACAGTGGGAAACCTTAGAATTGGAAAACTGGGGCTGTAAAGCATTTAATTGTCACACTGTGACACATATTGATGGTTTTTCAAGATTCCCCCCAGCTGCTATTTGATCTCTTGCTCTGCTTCTATGTGTTGAACGGTGAACAGTAAATGCTCTAATAAATATAGGATCTTTTCCAGTCCTAAGGGATATGTAGGCTACTAGTGATATATGTTGGCTTGTAGCTTGACTGCTCAGAAATGAGTATATTTTGAGTATATTTTCAATCTGCCTCAAAGATAAAAATAGAAAAAATTAGTCAGAGGCAGCACCTTGTTCTTTCAACACATGGAAACTGAATGAAGACACAAAGCAGAAGGCTACCTACCCTGGAAGGAACTATTTTAAAGGATAATACTGTATAAAAATACCATTAGGGATCCAGCCCTAGGCATATGAATGAATTCTACTAGGTTTATTCCCGCCCATTCTAAAGATTTATTTCTGTAGGTATGTATACATTTGCTCTGTAAATGTGACATATTTAGACCTTTCCATGACCCAATGGCAATGAGATCCCACCATCTAACCCAGGGCTGTCAAACCCGCGGCCATGAAGGGAAAATTCCTGATATATCATGTGATGATGCCATGACGATGCAAGTTTGACACCCCTGATCTAACCCATTAAGTAATTACGTTTACAATTCACAGTGAAAGAGGAATTAAAGAGAAAACAAAGAATAAAAAAGTTTGGACAGATAACAAGTAGCACAGAGAATTTTCTTCTCTTTCTCTAGGGCAGGGTTGTCAAACTCAAGATCCAGGGGCTGAATCTGGCCCATAGGGTGCTTAGATCTGGCCTGCGTGGCCACCTTAAGAAACAGCAAAGGACCGGCCCGCGGTGCCTCTGCCAGCAAAAACGGAACTCGGGAGGAGCCCCCTGAGCTCCATTTTCACTGGTAGAGGGTGGCAGGAGGCCGTCACAGTTGAAAATGGAGCTCTGGAGCTGTTTTTACCGGCAGAGTGCTTGGGCCACCACAGATGCCCCCCCTGACACAAGTGATGTCAAGATGGCCATGCCCACCCTGGCCACGCCCACCCCACCCCTGAGGTCAAACACAACCTTGATGTGATCCTCAATGAAATCAAGTTTGACACCCCTGCTCTAGGGGTTTATGGTGATTGCCATAGTATTAAGTATCTTTCTGATCTCATTATATCCCTTCTTGTGTATTTTTGTATCAATGGAAGTGCATGAGAATCTGCTTTTCTATCCACAAGACTTTTCTGAGTTGTGTAAGATACTAGAGTGAGAACTATATGCGATCTGTACTATGCATAATATTATATTTATTACTGTGTACAGAATGGAAACATTCTGGGACTTAACTTGATTCTTATTCATGATAAAGTCAAATCCGTTTCCACAGTGGTTAATTTCTCAGATAAAATGTCTCAAGCCAGTAGTCTTCCATGCCTCGTCCCCATAGTATGAAAAATGCACTAGATTTTTGCTGTCAAGATCGTTGTGATAAGAACTGGAGCATTAATGAGCAACCTTACACAGCCCTTGGAGTGAAACATTGTGTAAAGTATACAACTACTTTATCTATGCTAGTTGAGTCAAAAATCACTGTACTGAAGATGAGGGTAAAAACAGATTTATTGGAAGTGAGGACAGTGCCGTAAATAGAATATACAAGCAACTTTATAGTTTTGCCACTGATCTAGGGATGGGGTGGGGGAGTAGCAACAGCCATAATGAATCAATTACTTATTCTTCTGTGTATTCCAGTAGCTGCATATTTAAATGTCAATTCTAAGTTAAAATATGATTACAAAACAAAACACAGAACTCCTTGAGTATCTTTGCAGAGGTAAGTAAAATAATGCTCTGGTAGTTTCCAGGAGGGATTTATAATCTCAGCACATCTGGAAGCTAGCAGATGGAGAAAGCTGCTTTCATCATAATCTAGTACATGGTTACAGGGACTGTTTACAGAGGCTGCAAGACACTAATTAATTAATAGCTCTTCTTATGAGTCTAGTTTAAATGTTCTTAGTTCAGTTACCTTTCTCCTTTTCATGTAGAAATTGGGCTCTTATAGCATTGCTTCCCCCACCCCCCAATGGAATGATAATTGATATGTAACTTCATCCTGATGATGCTTTGATGTGTGAAAGGTACAGGTAGCCCTCAACTTACGACCACAACGGAGGCCAACATTTCTGCTGCTAAGTGAAACATTTGTTACGTGAATTTTGCCCCATTTAACACCTTTCTTGCCACAGTTGTTAAGTGAATCGCTGCTCTTGTTAAGTTAGTACCATAGTTGTTAAATGAATCTGGTTTTCCCACTGACTTTGCAAAAGGGGATCACATGACCCCAAGGCATAGCAACCGTCATAAATATGAATCAGTTGCCAAGCATCTGAATTTTGATCATGTGGCCATGCGGATGATGCAACGGTTGTAAGTGTGAAAAATGCTCATAAGACACTTTTTTCTGGGTCATTGTAACTTTGAAAGTCACTAAATGAACTGTTGTACGCTGAGGACTATCTGTATATGCAGTAAAATATACATCGTTCTTACTGAAGATGACACTAGCCAATACAGTATAATTGTATCGACATGCTACTTTTGTTACTTTACATGTTATAGAGTCAGCATATGTCAGCCACCCTTCATCGCATTGAATTTTGGCAGTCTATAAAGATGAGAAATAAATGCATTTGTCCTCCATAAAAATTGTGAACATGCATTTATTAAACAGTATTATATTTAAAAGCTGGAGTAAGGTAGAGGCTTTTCCAAACTGTCAGAGTCTGTGAGAATTTCTACGCAAAGACAGCTATTGACCATGTTGGTTAGGCAGTCTGAGAGAGAGAGAGAGAGTGCTAAACTCTGGAAAATTGAGGTGGTTTAAGAGCACTGAGCTGTTTTGAAAGCATATCCAGTGTTTTTATGACTTCAGAAATGTTGGAGAACTGAGCTCATTGTAGCTTTTTGTCCCGCTAGAGGGCAATCTTCCCTCATCGTCCCTTCTGACTCCTGAACTTCACAATTTGTAAGAGGAATGGTAGCTTGCTGGCTCTTCAGCTCCTCCTCAATACTTCATGGTGTGTAGAAATAAGGAGAGGATTTTGATTGTTTTTTGTTATGTTATTGGATCTTCAACAGCCTTAGATATTCACCCCTTATTGTCAGGGTTCCAGACTGTCAGAGACAAAAAGGTAACCAGGTTGTCCCTTGAGATTCATTCTGAGAGTTTGAGGAGTGAAGATGATGGGTGTAGGGAAGTGCTCTTTGAGAATATGGAATATGTAACACAGGGTACATACAGTATATATACAAAGATGAATAAGAGCTACCATATTAAAATCCTGTAAATGCTGCCCCTTGTTCTTTGTTAAATACAAAACAGACGTGATGTACATTTTGTCATAAAGTGAGCCAATTTCTAGAATTGTGTTATTTCAGTTTTGACTCAGGATGTTAATGCCTGAAACTGAGCATCTGTAGCTTCTTATTAAAATGAATAGCTTTTTTAATCAGGTCCTTCATTGCATTGGCAGACATTTACAGCTTGGTGCAATTCCCATCTGCGGAAAGCTGGAACCCAGATTGAGAACATTGAAGACGATTTCAGAAATGGACTGAAACTGATGCTACTCTTGGAAGTCATTTCAGGTTTGTTTAAAGATAGCACCTTGTCAAGATATATTTCCAACTCAGAAGCTGCTGCATGGTTTTTCGATGTCATGCCAGTTCTGACTCCAAAAGTTGTTGCTGATTGAGATGCAACATTTATTATTAATTGCAGCTGTATTAATAGTATCCAAAAAAACCTAATATGTAAGTTTGAAAAGAGAAAACAGTAAAGAAAGGGAAAGCAAATGTCAAAATTGCAGAAGAAAAATATTTGTATAATCACAATGCTTGTGCAAGCAGTTTCTTGTTCCAATGGACCACTCTCAGTTTTGCTTACTCTTTGTAGTATCCGGGATTGCACTCAGTATTTTTAAATACAATTTTAATACATGTTAAAATCATTTGTTGAAAAACCTTTGTTATTAGTTTATAACATTACAATGAAACTAAATACTAGTATAATTATATAACTATACTACTGTTCTATGAAAGACTTCAAAAAAGTAATCTTATCTGTTGCATTAAAAAGCATGTAATGAGAAGAAAAAGAAAAGACGGTATACTTAAATTTCTAAGGAGAATAAGAAAGAACCCAAATGATAATTTTTTTTAAAAAAAAATATCCAGATAACTTAAAAACCCAGACAATTAAAGAATTAAACCGAATTAAAAACTTAGAAGTGCTACTTATCTAAACTGTGTCTACTTCTAAATATGTATCTTAAAATATACACACACACAAATATATTTCAGTTTAAATATGATATTGAAGCATCATTTTCTCTTTCACTTCTCTTTTGGAATTGCATAAATTTGAATGCAAATGCATTAAAGTAAATTTTATTAAGGTAAATTTTGGAGCCTGGGAGCAAGCATACTTCCAACCTTTTTACAACAGTTCAAACTCAATATATCCAAATTTCTTCATAGATGGAAATATACAGCTTTTGGAGTTTAACATACCATTTCAACCCATAATTGCCTTTCAAGAATCTGGTTAACATGATAATGTCACTTTACCAATAGGAATTACATGGCACGGCATGGCATATAAGCCAACATTTCTTCAAATTTATTATATTCCCAACATAAAGAAATGAAGGCCTACTATTTTTAAACAATATCTTTATTCTATGGATTAATCTGAAGTAAGACCTTGGTGGGATAGTAAATGCTACTTTCAAATCATTTATTGCTGTATTTAGAGCAGTTCTAGGTACCCGATGGGCTTCCAGAAGTTGGTACAGAAACAGCCACGATGGGAAATGATAAAGGATGTTGAGAGCCATCTCTGGTCCTTTTTCCTTGGATCTGAAGTGAACTAATTATTAAAAACTGGTACATTAATTTTTAATGCTTGAAGTATTCTAAAGAACTAAAAATTAAGCTAAAAAGTGAATATACAAACTGTATATCATAGCTTGGAAAGGTGCGACTGTTTTTACTGCATCAATAAAATGAAACAATGAGTAAAAGTAAAGTAAAAGTAAAAATGAGTCCTTTTATTACATTGCAAATGAGCTCAGTCATTAAAATAAATCTTCACGGAAGGCTAGATTTTAGTTTTATTTGTGTATTTATTTATTAAATTTATATATCATCCAACTCATTCTGTAAAGCAAATCCGGATGGCTTACAATTAAAATCATAAATATTAAAATATTAAAAGCATTAAATACAGAGGCAAGAAGCAAGAGGCAATTTTGGTGCGATAGTTTGCATCTTCTCTGTTAAGCCACCAGCCACCTTTGGTTTTAGATAGCGAAGATCATGCTTTTCCCACTAGAGTAGTGCAGCCAGATTCCAGTACTCACAAATATTTTTGATTTTCTTTCCTGCAGGAGAAAGACTTCCGAAACCAGATAGAGGAAAGATGCGCTTCCATAAAATTGCAAATGTCAACAAAGCTCTGGATTTTATAGCAAGCAAAGGTGTCAAACTTGTCTCAATTGGTGCAGAAGGTATGTGAAGAGTATCCATACAAGACTTTTATTTCAGTCATGAATCTACATTTTTAGTGCTGCTTGGGGTCACTATATATACAATATACCTTCAAAAAACAACTGTACTACATTTCAAAGCACAATTTTTTTTCTATGGCACACTTCTTGTTTGAAAGAGCTGTAGCAGAGTGTTTGTTTTGAACAGAGAAGATCTTAGCATCTTCAGGTACCAGTGGTGGGTTTCAAATTTTTTTACTACCAGTTCTGTGGGTGTGGCTTGGTGGGTGTGGCTTGGTGGGCATGGCAGGGGAAGGATACTGTAAAAATTCCATTCCCACCCTAATCCAGGGGAAGGTTCCTGCAAAATCCCCATTTCCTCCTGATCAGCTGGGACTCAGGAGGCAGAGAATAGATGGGGGGCTGGCCAGTCAGAATTTTTACTACCGGTTCTCCAAACTACTCAAAATTTTCATTACCGGTTCTCCAGAACTGGTCAGAACCTGCTGAAACCCACCTCTGTCAGGTACTATTGAAAATACTTTTGACACTCTTAAAATACAGGTAGTTCTCGACTTACAACAGTTCATTTAGTGACCATTCAAAGTTATGGCACTGAAAAAGGTGACCTGACCATTTTTCACACTTTTCACACTTGCAACATCCCCAGGGTCATGTGATCAGCATTCAGCCGCTTGAGAACTGGCTCATATTTATGACATTTGCAGTGTTCTGGACTTATGTGATCCCCTTTTGTGACCTTCTGACAAGCAAAGTCAATAGGGAGGCCCAATTCCCTTAGCAATTGGGTGACTAACTTAACAACTGAAATGATTCACTTAACAACTGTGGCAAGAAAGGTCATAAAATGGGGCAAAACTCACTTAACAAATGTTTTACTTAGCAACATCAATTTTGGGCTCCATTGTGGTTATAAGTCGAGAACCACCTGTAGAATTGGTTTTAAAAGTAGAACTACGAATATGCCAGCAAGGTATCATGAAATAAGTATGCATGAGGAACATAACGGATCCCAAATAACAGCTACCACATATTACTGTATTGATGACCCTGCTGTGAATTATCCATTCCATTTCTCTCTAGAAATTGTGGATGGCAATGTGAAAATGACTCTGGGTATGATTTGGACTATCATTCTCCGTTTTGCTATTCAAGACATCTCAGTGGAAGGTAAGAATATTTTATATAATGTTGCCTTCAACTTTTTGGGTCAAATAGACTTGATTCCAGGAATACAGATCGATTGAACTGGCTATAGCTTTATTGACAACAGTGAATTCTGATGTAAATATCCGTATAGCAATTAAGTGACTTATAAAGAAACATTCAGGACTGCTTTTTGCTGATCTGCTTTGCTGTTTATTATCATTTCTAGTAGGGTAAACACATACCATAAGGAAACAGAAATGTGAATTATATCCTCTTCTTCAAAAATGCATTAAAACGTGTGATACTTTTATATCCAACAATCTGCCTCTCCTACAAGTAGACCAGTCAGTTGGAAACATTGAGTTCCTTGTGATCATAGGGCTAAATTAGATGATATACAAACAATATATCACCCTGATTAGCTTCTTATTTTGTCCATTTACTTGTAAGCAGCCTTAACAAGTGCTAGCACTTGGCTGACTTTATCTGGTTTGGAAATTAAGTTGGACCAAGCCTGATTAGCACTTGGGTTGGAGGCTACCAGAGAATACCAGTTGTAGGCAGCATTGGGAAATTGAAAAAATATATCAGAAGGTGGCAACCGCAAGCCAATTCCATACTGTTGATAAGAAAACAGCATGGATGGATCCACCAAGTAATCAGAGTCAAACTTAGTTCAAAGGAGACTTTAGCTTTACTGTAGCTATTTGTAACCTCAAATTATTTCCTCCATATGGGAACAAATTATTATTATTATTAAAAATAGCTTCATGTGACCAAGTGTACAATTTAAAGGAAGCTCTGTACTTAAACAGGGAGAAATGCACATACACAAACACACAGAGAGGTAATTGTGAAGGTTGATAGGAAGATTAGGCAGCCGCTTTCAAGTACAGCATTCTCAACAGAGAGCTTTCTTGAACACTATTATTTTCTTATCATCAAATAAATACAGTAATAACATATAGTTTTGTATCCTCTAGTTTAGGCCTAATTCATTTGATGGGGAGGTGTGGATCAATGGTCATCATCTCCTTGAAGAAAGAAAGCAGGACTATCAATTATTTAGGATAGTGATTGAATTAATTTGCTGAAATCATGACATTGTTTCATGAGCAGGGATCTTTTTGCAGAAGATTTTCACTTAGACTCTAATTTAATGCATTCCATGTCATTTGCTTGTCATTCTATCCCACCCTACCATAATTTGATGGTAAAGTTGACTTTTAAAAAAACAACAACACTAAAACAAGGCAGTGAGCTAATGTCTATAATGTCCTCAGATTCTTGTGGTGACTTGGTTCTGGGAACTTTCTTGTGTGAACTTCCTAGTCAACATTATCATCTGAATCCAGCTTCCAAGGAAAGCAGTCAGAACAAACTGTATAACAGAAGAACAAAGAAAATACAACATAGACCATTTTTATATATAAGAATGCACAAATATCTGCCTTTCAAACACAAAAGAATTTCATGTCAGGCTTTTCCAAGTGAACAATACTAGCGATTCAAGAATGCAGCTCTGTGATAAATTATTCTTATTGCAAGATCTGGAAATACAATGAAAAGAAGAAATTTAGAACAGAGAAGTATAGAATGAAAGTCCTATTTATAGTAGTGGTTGGGTTCAAATCACTTTCTCTTGCCTGCCCAATATAATGGGTTGAGAGCCTCTTGTTTTCTCCTCTGGTTGGGAGGAAAGATTGATACCCTTATTACTGTAACAGGTCTGTAGGGCCTCAAGTTCTTTGCTTCCCACTTTAGCTCAAGAGATGGATAGTTTGGCAATGCCAATGGACTTTCTATTTTCTTTGAGATGATTATCCATTCAGTAAACATAATGGGACATTTTATGATCTTGAATTGAGAGAAATACTAGGATTTGCTGCACTGGAGTTATGAAGTACAAGGAGTGAATAGTAAATTCTTCCTAAGGTAAAATAGTTCTGTTCTGGGGAAAATATATTTTATCCAATTGAGTGACAACATGTGGAGATTAGAGAATTGTTTGGTAGTATCATATGTAGATACTTCAGCATTTTATGCTACTTTGTAAAGATTGTTTAATATTATAAAACATTGAAGTGAATAATTTGGGCAGCTATAGATTTTTTGCCAACATTTTACTCAAGCAAACAGCTGCCGTCCATTGCAGTAGACAATATGTAGCAGATCAACCAATTTTTATACTTTGTTGGTTAATTGAGAGAATAATTATTCCTGACAAACTTACCCTGATTCTGTTGTACCAATTAACTCATTTTTAAAAAGCAATTTCTTATGAATGATGACATCATTCCTGAGTCAGTGAAGCAGGATGCAAATATTAAAGAAAAATAATGAACGGGTGGCTACATGATGGGAAAAAATCATAAGGAAAGTTTACAGTCAGTTCTAGAGTTTCTTTTTCATATAAATGCCCCTTGTTTCAATTGTTGCATTTTGTAAGAAACCATACGGAAGAAAGAGAGGAAGATATTTTCATAAGTATTCACAACTGGATGTATTCACTATTTTTTTCCTGGTACAGACTTCCTTGGAAACACTTTCTGTATCTGTTGAATTAAGCAATATCATCTGAGGTAGATGTCCAACCCTCTAAGTTAGCTGAAGGTCTGCTATGTACTGCAGTGAGCAAATTGAAGTTCTGTTGTTATTCTTTATAAATCTTCTTTGATGGTATTTTCAGAGACATCTGCCAAAGAAGGACTGCTGTTGTGGTGTCAAAGAAAAACGGCACCTTACCGAAATGTGAACATTCAAAATTTCCATCTTAGGTAAAGTGAATCATTTCTAGATGTAAAGACTTCACTGTTCATTGTGTAGATGTGTTTTTATCCTTAATGGTACAGTTGGAAATGGAGAGCACACAATGTATCATATTTTTTTTGCAGTTGGAGAAGGCCCAGGAATAACTCTACAAGGCTAACCTGAGTACAGAGGCTCCCAGATTATTCTAGCAATTAAAATGGACACCCTATATGAAAGGAGTCAGCAGTGTGATTATTTCAAATGTCACCATGTATGCTCTTTGACTGATGAGGCCTAATTAGAGAGGAAATTACTACAACTAATGTTTGGGGGAATAAACAGAAGTCCCGATTATAATATACTGACAACAAAATATATATAAAAAATCAAACACTATCATTTTCTGTCTTATCTCCATCTGCACAGTGTAAATCTGTTGTGTATTTTCTAGAAATCAATTTATATTACAGGTATGTTGAAATTTCCAGAAATAGTGGAAGAAAGATCCCTTTCACAGAACCTATAAATAGAGTGAAAATTGGGCATTGTGGCATGATTAATAAATGCTAATTTTTTTCCAGCAGTTGCTGCTGAGATTAAAAAAACAACAACACTTGTTTTCGTTTTGCATCTAATCAGGTTATAAATAAATATGCGAGCTTTCAAGTTTCATAATCTCTTACTCCAAAGAACAGAAAGCAGTAAAACCTTAGGTGTACAGTGTGTAGAAAAATCCAGGACACAAATAACTTGAAGATCATGGGTATTTATGTTGTGGCTTTTGTTTTAATCTCTGTACAATGCCCAGAGATTGTGATATAGGAGGTCATAGATATTACGTAAATACATATATGCATATAAGAATAGAAGAAAACATCTCTGTTGTTGAGAATGGTCTCTTACCTACAGATAGTTAAGAACAGATTTTACCAAACATCCTATTTTTATAGATACTTGTAATTACTGGATGGTTGGGTTTGGCTCCAAATGCCATTTTTAAAATAATACATATGAAAAATGCATTAAAAGTGGTAAAATAAATAGACCCAGCTTCCCAAACCTGGCATCTTCAGAAGAGCTGGGAATCCCAGAGGTGCTTTTTCAAGAGGCAACTGGACTTTCTGGTTTTTCTTTGAAGAGGTTTCGCTTCTCATCCTCTTAAAAAAGTACCTTTGGGACAACCATGACCTGAGAATCTCCATAGATAACAGCTGGGAGTGTTGGCTGAGACATTCTGTTGGCGAATGCAGGATTAACTAACTGTAATGTATCAAATCATTGACTCAGAAGAATTATACTTTCTTCCACATGAAACTTCCTACTTTTTATAAGGCATTGGAGAGAGACACAACTCTCTTGTTCAACACATGTCTTACTGTCTGGGTATGGCATTATTATTACTGTCTGGGTATGGCATTATTTCCATGTTTGGATTTTAGATACAATCCATTGGAGCTCTCAGAAATTTATTTCAAACATTTTCATCCCACCAGACTTTTCAGTCTGTGAGACCAGCCTGCTCTTTTATTGGCTGGTGGTTTAAAATTTTACTACTGATTTTCTAAATGATATGCGAACAATATTTTCTGAGCTACCCTGAGTACGCCCTGGATACCTAAAAGTAAATAAAAAGATGGACAAACCACTGAGTGAAATGAGCAGCCCATCTGTTCCAGCCAACTGTAGATTCTTGCGCCGTGAAAAAAAAAAATAAGTAAGCAGTCATTCATCATCTAGTGCACTGTGCGTGAAATTTCTCTGGGCTCTTTTCTGCACAAAAGTGTCTACTGTCAAGGAAATTTGTCTTACAAGATAATGTGCTAAAATGCCTCTGCCTTATCAACATTTCAAATATTTTTGATTATGGTCTTGAAACTAGGTAAGCTGGTTCACACAATTATACTATGAATTTCTCCTGTGTTCTGCACTATTAAATGAGATTTAGCCAAATTTATTTATTTATTTATTTATTTATTCAAATTTATATACCGCCCTATCTCCCGAAGGACTCAGGGCGGTTCACAGGCAAATAAAACAACATATATATACAAATTAAGAAAACCATTAAGAAAACATATTCAGAAAGCCTAATTATTAAAAATAATATAGATATTAAAACCAATTAAAACCCCTATAAAATTTAAAAATTTAAAATTTAGAAAATTTAAAAAACTAGTCCAGTCCCGCGCAGATAAATAGGTGTGTTTTAAGCTCGCGACGGAAGGTTCGGAGGTCTGGAAGCTGGCGGAGTCCTGGGGGGAGTTCGTTCCAGAGGGTGGGAGCCCCCACAGAGAAGGCCTTTCCCCTGGGCGTCGCCAGACGACACTGTCTAGCTGACGGCACCCTGAGGAGTCCCTCTCTGTGAGAGCGCACGGGTCGGTGAGAGGTATCCGGTAGCAGTAGACGGTCCCGTAAGTAGCCCGGCCCTATGCCAATGGCCACAACCACTGGAATTTTATGAGCTGCTGCTATTGGACATGTGGTGCAATTGCTGAATATTGTCAGACCTTGCACTGTCTGACAAAATCAGTGTTTCATTAATACATTGTTGCCTTATTTTTGGTTTCTTCTCATGAAGCTGGAAAGATGGCCTTGGTCTCTGTGCACTGATTCATAGACATCGACCAGATCTTATTGACTACTCCAAGCTTTCAAAGGTCGTTAATTTTGCTGGCATGGCATGATAACTTGCACCAATCTGGCATGATGGTTTGCACTGATTTGGCTCACCTACTACATATAGAGATATGTTTGTTTTGTAGTTTGAAATAAGTCTTCTTTCTTGGTTCTTGATCTGCAGATAGAAAACAGCCTTCCTGAACCAGGTGCCCTCTGCTAATTTTAAACGTCTCCCACTGATAGTGGCCAATCACTATGGTTAAGACTGCAGTAGGTTATCCCAAGTAAGCTAAACCACAAGCCATGAAAGTGGCTGAAAAGTACCCTGAAAAATAAGCTACTATTTGGACAAATGTACTTGGACTTGGGATATTCAATGTAGATCTGCCTCCAACTCACAGCCAATTGGTCAATCTATGAGCATTATAATCCTGAGTAAAGATGCATCGTGGGATTCACTATGTTAGAAAGTATTCAATAGATGGTGCAACCCTGTGAAATATTTAACACTACGGATGGGCCGTGATAGCTCAGGCTGGTAAGAAGCCTGTTATTAGAACACAGCAGCCTGCAATTACTGCAGGTTCAAGCCCGGCCCAAGGTTGACTCAGCCTTCCATCCTTTATAAGGTAGGTAAAATGAGGACCCAGATTGTTGGGGGGGGGCAATAAGTTGACTTTGTAAATATACAAATAGAATGAGACTATTGCCTTATACACTGTAAGCCGCCCTGAGTCTTCGGAGAAGGGCGGGATATAAATGTAAAAACAAAACAAAACACTGACATGAAGATAAGTAAACTACACAATATTTATATCCCACCAATTTCCAGTAAGGATTAGTCATGTCTAAAAGCTCCCCGGATTGTGCCAAAAATAATTTAAATATATTGACATTGTAGATTTGATAGGGGAGCGTGTGTGCACTTGTGTGCATGTTAGTTTTTCTTTCTGCATGCCTTTCTTTGCTCTCTGGAAATCTTTGGAGAGCCATAGAGGATCTTTCTTTGCATTGATGCATTAGGGTATGTGTTCATACAATATGCAAAGCTGAAAAGCTTGATTTATGGCTGCCACACATTGTTTGGTTCATATGCAGCATGAGTTAAATGTCCAGGCATAACTAACAACTAAGCTTTTAGTTTAGCAAGGTGGCAAACAGCAAAGTCACATCCATCTTTTTGTGTGACTGTCTCAAGCTTACAGGAGAAATCCCTAAGGGCAGGGAAGGTGAAAACAGGAGCCCTAAGTGAAGGCAGCACTTCCAAAATCTGTCCTACAAGAACAGTTTTTCTTTCAATAGTTCCCTGGTAACCCTGAAATATCAGCAGGGGTGAAATCCAGCAGGTTCCGACAGGTTCTGGAGAACCGGTAGCGGAAATCTTGAGCTGTTTGGAGAACCAACAGGGGAAATTTTGAGTAGTTCAGAGAACTGGCAAATACCACCTCTGGCTGGCCCCAGAGTGGGGTGGGAATGGAGATTTTGCAATATCCTTTCCTTGGAGTGGGGTGGGAATGGAGATTTTGCAGTATCCTTCCCCTGCCACGCCCACCAAGCCATGCCCACTAAGCCACGCCACAGCCACCAAGCCATGCCCACAGAACCAGTAGTAAAAAAATTTGGATTTCACTACTGAATGTCAATACCATGCATTGGAGTAAATTCCATTGAAACATTTTTTAAAAAAAAAGATATAAAGGACAGCTGTTTAATTTCTATATTATACAAACATACTTGGGAATAAGTGTCAGCAGGGTATGGTTAAAAATATCAAGATGGAAGACATGGTGCAGTGGAAATCTGCCTGGTATTTACATGCTTCTCGGGGGAGAATTTAATCTTATTTTAAAATGCTGCTATTGAGTGAAACTCTAACATACTCTGTCCTTGCTTTTGAATTGCTGCAACCTTGCTTAAAATAGGGGACTTACCAACTGTAATTTCTGCTTCCTGTGCAGGACGACCCCCTGGGGAATATAAACCTGGCCATGGAGGTTGCTGAAAAACACCTGGATATCCCAAAGATGTTGGATGCAGAAGGTGTGAATTAATGTGCTTTAATAGGCAGCAGGTTGCAACTGTTAAAGTCTTTTTGTCCCATATGTTATAAGAAAAGGATATCCTTCACATAGTTATTTATCAAACAGCATTCTACCTATCATTTCCATTTAGACTGGAATAAGAAAATGCTCTCTGATGTAATTGAAATTAATAGCAGGGGGAAGACAATTTTCAGTCCCCCTTCTTTTCATTTAGTTATCCCTTAAACACTCCATGCTTTCCAAGTAATTCAGAAACATAAATCCAGAGATTTCAAGTAAAATATCATTTGAAGACCTGTATCAGTTAGAATTATTTTTAAATGCAGCTAAAATAATTGTCTTCTAAAACTCCTGGCAACTAAAACAATGCAGGAAGTCAGGGACAAGAAGACCAGACTACGCAATTGAACCCGATCCCTGTTTTTAATGTTTGTTGTTTATACAAGCCACTTTAAAAAGGGCAGAGCTTCATTTCTGGGGTTGCAGCTGCCATCTTGACTTTTTCCCCTAGTCCAGGTAGCAGAGGCATAACAACACATTCTTAGACAATTTCGAAGAATACTAGCATTGGTACTGAATATTGTCAGTTGAGAGCAATATCTATCAGCACAATTTAGCCACGCTCTCCCTGAAAATATTCCCTGAAGATAATTCAGGCCTATGAAATGACTTGTCATCCCATCTTGTTTATTATTGCTAGGCTATGGAATCAAGAGCAAAAAAGACTTGATTTTTTGGGTTTGTTTTTTTACAGCTTCTGTAGTGTTGAGATACTTGTCCCCATCTAATGTTGCTACTTGGATTTATTTGCCTCATTTGCTTCACCCATGGTACAATGCTACAATTGTTTCATGATTTACAACAGATAAGCAATTCTTTTGCGTTCACTGGCAGTTTTGAAATTTTGAAAGAATGGCTGGTACTTGCCTTATTTCAGCATGGCTGCCACGGTGGAAGTGTCAATTTACTAGAAAAAATAAAGGCATAAAAGAACCAACACTAATTTCCTGATGTTCTTCATTGATTTTATCTTGGTCTTTCTACAGGGCTAAGTGGGTTCATTTTTAAAGAAAGACTTGCCCTGCAGCTATTCATCTTATTTGTTTTCTAAGGATGTGAGATTTATGCAAGCCCAAGGCATTCTTAGAAATACAGTACATTTTTAACATGCCACTTTCCCAATTGATTTTTTTTTTCAGTTTTAAAAAATGGATAGGTCAGGGGAGTTTGGCAGGGCCAACTGATATCTACTGGCTTCTTGCTTGCTACCTGTCTTCCTTTTGGAATGACTTAACAGGGTAATGTCAGGTTCATTAAATCTCTTTTCTCCTGTTGTCACTGGACAGATCCCAAGAAAGGTTGTTTTATTTCAGGTTGAAATTAACTGTTAAAGGAATATGGATCTAGTCAGTCCTTGAGGGGAATATAAGTCTTGATGGGAAATGATCTGAGATCTATAAACTATATCTTCAGTGAAAATACATGCTTTCATAGATTTCTTCTTAACTAGAAATGAATTGGGCAACCTAATGTCCATTTTGGGGTATATAAGATGGGATCAAGCTTACCAGGCATGCTTATTTAAATAATTGAGTAGTCAACCCTCTTGAAAAGATTTCATAGCTTATCATTATTGTTTTTATTGGTGCTAGGAAAGTAGAGTATTTTTGCTCTGTGACTGCTATGATAATGTATTGGTTTGGGGGTTTTTTTTGCTTATCCTGTGATTCTTTTCTGATTTCTTTTTCTTTTTAGAAGATACAGTTTGCTCCCTTATGGGTATTTTTCAGAAAGTCCTTGTTTAAAAAATAAACACTGTAGCTTTCTTTCACACTTCCACACGGTATTTGAGGGCATTTGTCAGATCCATTCTTTATGTGTTGGACAATATTAAATCTCTGCCATGTGGAAGTAAAATAACAATGCATTGAAATTTGTACTAATAATGCATTGAGATAGTAATGCATTGAAATTATTATTTGTAAAATAATATTATGCGTTGAAATTTGTACCTGAAAGATGATTCCTTTTAAACAATGAAAGCAACAATGCAGATATGACATACTACCTTGAACTATAATACTATCTTTTTTTTTTCTAGAAAGGGCCTTTGACAGGTGGAAACTTCTAAGCATCCGGCAGTAGTTTCCCTGTTCATTCAGAAACACAATATATGGTTACCTCAGATTGTAAAGTCCAGTCAGGCGAACCTCAGCATTTCAAACAATCTCTCTGTGTAATTACAGACATGGGGTATTCTCAGGGGGATAACAAAAGTCAAGATGACAGACATTTCTACAGGACTGAACCCATGCCTGTAAAAGTGGGGGGGGGCAGAATTTTGAATGTGAAGGAGCACCTATCTTCTTGATTACTTTGATTCTTCATGTACACACTCCTGAATATACGCCGATGTCTTTGAATCAAACCATATAGCCTGCCAACAGCTAATTTGTCTGCAAGTATTCCTCTCAAAAACCTTGGATATTTTCAAATTTTGTTCTCCAGAATTTCCATTTTAGTGTCAATGTTTTCTTCTTCCAGTTGAAATGGCTCTAATAATACAGAGAACAAGATGGAACACTTGTTGTGTCTCCCTTGCTTGCTACTGTTCTTCTACATATTATGCTTGTTTTCTTTCTTTTCTCTTTTCTGATAGACATTGTGAATACCCCCAAGCCTGATGAAAGAGCAATCATGACTTATGTTTCTTGCTTCTACCATGCTTTTGCTGGAGCTGAGCAGGTATTCATCATCATCTTTTGGACTGCTGTGTGCTTTGTGTGTTTCTGGTTTCCATTAGCCCTGAAACCACTTTGTTTTTTTAATTAGGACTGACAAATAAAGTATATGGGGTTATTAGAGACACTGCAGTAATAGACGCGCAGAAACAAGCATATAGAGATGCATACAGAATAAATAAAAACAGATTGTTCTTGACTTATGAGCACAACTGACCCTGGA
Source organism: Ahaetulla prasina (assembly GCF_028640845.1). Classification (NCBI taxonomy): domain Eukaryota; kingdom Metazoa; phylum Chordata; class Lepidosauria; order Squamata; family Colubridae; genus Ahaetulla; species Ahaetulla prasina. The sequence continues at coordinate 82,230,447 of NC_080539.1, read as the reverse complement.
ATTTGGGTTGTAATTTGTTGTGGTCATTAAGCAAGGCACCCACGTGACTACCTCACTCAAAGAACAATCTCAGTTCTCTACCCTGCGATCATTAAAGCAATTGTGCAAAGGTGCCTCAGGGTGCGGGAGGCCTTGGCAGGGCTGGCACTAACCAGCATGGGGAAACCTGCCACAGGCCAGCTAGGCCAGCCTATGTGTGGGGCCCCTGCCTCCCCTCCAACTCCCAAGAGGCCTGGATCTTCTCCCTGTCCCACTGTTGTCAGGGTCTATTTTTCTTTCCCTTTCCCTGTAACTGCTGAGAGATGAACCAAGTGGATGCTAATTTAGAAAGGTAGTGAAGGCTAGAGAGACAGGACACAAAGTCAGCCCGCAAAGTTCCTGATCCTGGACCAGCCTTGAGAAAGATTGCCTTCATTAAAACCATAACAGCTGGGCCTATCTGGCAGCAGCTGCAGAAAAAAGGACAGGTAAGTGGCCATGATGGGGCAGGCAGAAGATCCAAACCTCTTGGGAGTGATAGGGATGGAGAAAGGCACCCCACAGACTGGTGGGCCTAGCTAGCCGAGGCCTTTCAGCCCATGGCAGGTTTCTACATACCAGTGGCCTAGCTAGCTGAGGCCTCCCAGTCCTCCCAGTGGAGGGAGGGGTTGCAATTCTTCTACGGCCATAAAGGTGGCTGCAGCTGAATTTTGATCATATGAGTGTTTGAAGTAAGGACTTCAGACTGCGGTCATAAGTCCAGGGGTGAAATGCTCCCAGTTCGGACCGGATTGCCTGATCCGGTAGCAATGGTGGCGGGTGGTTCAGAGAACCTGTAGCAAAAATCTCTGCCCCCCCCTGCATGCCCAGCTGAGCTGCGCAATCATCAGAGAGTGTTTTTTTTACTTTTAAAAACCTCTGATGATTGCGCGGCTCAGCTGGGATTCTCTGAACCTTTTAAAAGCATTTTTTCTCAACCCCTTCCGCTGAAGAGGTTGTAGAAAAATGCTTTTAAAGGGTTCTGGCGATCAGGCAACTCAACTGGGATCGTCAGAACCCTTTAAAAGCAGTTTTTCTACAATCTCTTCGGCTGAAGAGGCTGTAAAAAAGTGCTTTTAAAAGGTTCTGGCAATCAGGCAACTCAGCTGGGATCGTCAGAACCCTTTAAAAGCTTTTAAAAGGCTCCTCTGGCAATCCCAGCTGAGTTGCCTGATCATCAGAGGTTTTTAAAAGCAATTTTTCTACAACCTCTTCAGCTGAAGAGATTGTAGAAAAATGTTTTTAAAAGTAAAAAAAAAAAAGTTAGCCAAGCCCACCCAGTCACATTACCCCCCACCACCAAGCCACGCCCACAGAACTGGTAGTAACAAATTTTATATTTTCACCCCTGCATAAGTCCCTTTGTTCAGTGCTGTTCAAATGGTCGCTGAATGAATGGCTATTAAGTCGAGGACTACCTGTATAATTACTGTGATAATTTTTATCACTTTTGCAAAGGCCACCACCATTTTCCAGACAAAGCTTACCCACTGGGGGAAAAAAAAATCTTTTTTGCAATGTCAAGGTAGTTTATAATGACGGAAGGAAAGTATGTCTCTGGCTGCTCTAATATGATTAGACTGTCTGAATTATTCAGATTCAATATAAATATTTTAATACTCTGTACTCTGTATTCTGGAGAAGTCTGAGATTTTTCTGCAGCTAATCATCACTGAGGAGAGCGACAAGGACTGACAATCTTCTTAGAAAAAGCATTTACCTTTGCTATTAAACTACTGAAAAACTAGAATTGCCATAAAAATATCCCTGAGGCGGTTTCCCCCAGGATGATAATCATCAGGCAAACTGGGATTAGACCTTCAGGAATTTCTCAGCCAAGGTGGTCATTGGTTATGTGAACCGGATATATTGTAGTAATCTCTCTATATGTGAAAATCTAGACTTGTTTGTAAAAGGTTCAGGCCCAACAGGGTCGTGATCAACCAGCTGTGAGGACAGATGGTGTCCTCTGGACATACCACATAATTTTTTGCTGTCTGCAGAGATTTCAGGGTATACTTTATATGGAGAGTAATATTTGGTAAAGTGATTTACAGGATTTTATTAAAAATTATTGCCACTGAAGGAATCATCCTCACTTTATTATTTTCTGGGTAAAAATTCAGAGGTAAGTTAATTCATTCCTCTTTTTTGCCTCCTTCCCTCACTCCTTTCTTTCCCCTCCTAGATAATAGCATAGATTCCCTTAACATCATATTTTGTGATTGTGCACTGATAATTTGTTGTTTACATTACCAGTGGTAGAGATGAAACACCAGCTAGCTAGCTGTAATAGAAATATTTGGAATTAATCAAAGATTAAACTGGGAATTACAGATTGTTGGAATTCCAATCAACATTTCTGCAGGTTTCTCCTAACATTAATATTTTTTTTTGTTAAAAAAACTGTGAGTAAAAAAATAATTGTGTGGCTCTCATTTATTTATCATGACTGAAGCTAATGCATAATAATAATTCTGTTATTCTTTTATTTTATTATTTTATTTATTTATTTTTATTATTTAAATTTATATACCGCCCTATCTCCCAAAGGACTCAGGGCGGTTCACAGGCATATAAAACATCAATATACAAAATTAAAATAATCTTTAAAAAACTTATTCCAATGCCCTATCATTAAAAATAGAAATATAAATATTAAAAATCAATTTAAAACCCCTATAAAATTTAAAATCTAAGCCAGTCCTGCACAGATGAATAAATGTGTCTTGAGCTCATGACGGAAGGTTCGAAGGTCCGGAAGTTGGCGGAGTCCTGGGGAGCTCGTTCCAGAGGCGGGAGCCCCACAGAGAAGGCCCTTCCTGGGCGTCGCCAGGCAACACTGCCTAGCTGACGGCACCCTGAGGTCCCTCCTGTGAGGCGCACGGGTCGGTGAGAGGTATCTGGTCGCAGTAGGCGGTCCCGTAGATAACCCGGCCCTATGCCATGGGCGCTTTAAAGGTGGTCACCAAAACCTTGAGCGCACCGGAAGGCCACAGGTAGCCAGTGCAGCCTGCGCAGGATGGGTGTTATCACGGGAGCCACGAGGGCTCCATCTATCACCAGCGCAGCCGCATTCTGGACTAACTGCAGCCTCGGATGCCCTTCAAGGAGCCCCATGTAGAGGCGTTGCAGTAATCCAGGCGAGGCGTCACGAGGCGTGGTGACCGTGCATAGGGCCTCCCGGTCCAGAAAGGCGCAACTGGCGCACCAGGCGAACCTGGTAGAACGCTCTCCTGGAGGCGGCCGTCAAATGATCTTCTAGAGACAGCCGTTCATCCAGGAGGGCGCCTAAGTTGCGCACCCTCTCCATCGGGGCCAATGACTCGCCACCGATGGTCAGCCGGATTTAGCTGACTGTGCGGGATGCGGCATCCACAGCCACTCTGTCTTGGAGGATTGAGCTTGAGCCTGTTTCTCCCCATCCAGACCCGTCGGCCTCCAGACACGGGACAGCACTTGATAACCGTTGGGGTGGTCCGGTGTGAAAAGTACAGCTGGGTGTCATCCGCATACAGCTGGTACTTCACACGAAACCACTGATGATCTCACCCAGCGGCTTCATGTAGATGTTAAACAGAAGGCGAGAGAATCGACCCCGCGGCACCCACAAGTGAGGCGCCTCGGGGCCGACCTCTGCCCCCTGTCAACACCGACTGCGACCGGTCGGAGAGATAGGAGGAGAACCACCGATAAGCGGTGCCTCCACTCCCAATCCTCCAACGGCGCAGCAGGATACCATGGTCGATGGTATCGAAAGCCGCTGAGAGGTCTAATAGGACCAGGGCAGAGGAACAACCCCTATCCCTGGCCCTCCAGAGATCATCCACCAACGCGACCAAAGCCGTCTCCGTGCTGTAACCGGGTCGGAAACCGGACTGGAACGGGTCTAGATAGACAGTTTCATCCAGGTGCAAGGAAACTGATATGCCACCATACTCTCTACAACCTTACGAGCGGGTTGGAGACCGGACGATAATTACCTAAAACAGCGGGTCAGGAAGGCTTCTTGAGGAGGGCCTCACCACCGCCTCTTTCAAGGCGGCGGAAGACCCCCTCCACCAAAGAAGCGCTCGTAATCGCCTGGAGCCAGCCTCGTGTCACCTCCTGCGTGGCCAGCACCAACCAGGAGGGGCACGGGTCCAGTAAACATGTGGTGGCATTCAGCCTCCCCAACAACCTGTCCATGTCCTCGGGAGCGACAGGGTCAAACTCATCCCATACAATGTCACCAAGACCACCCTCAGCCGTCTCACCCGTATCACCGCAATCTTGGTCCAAACCATCCCGAAGCTGAGCGATTTTATCGTATAGATAACCGTTAAACTCCTCAGCACGTCCCTGCAGCGGGTCATCCCGCTCCCCTGGTGTAGGAGGAGGCGGGTCACCCAAACAGGGCGGCTGGGCGGTTATCTGCCGATGCAATGAGGGAGGAGGCGGGTCACCCAAACAGGGCGGCTGGGCGGTTATCTGCCGATGCAATGAGGGAGGAGGCGTGATGCGCCTCGCTTCCCTCATTGCCACTAGGTAAGCCCTAGTATAGGACTTCACTAGTGTCCGATCAGCTTCTGAGCAGCTAGACCTCCAGGAACTCTCTAGGCGTCTTCTCCGGCGCTTCATCCTCTCAGCTCCTCGGAGAACCAAGGAGCTGGTTGGGACCTGCGCTGGGTCAGAGGCCGCAAAGGCACGACCGGTCTAAGGCCCCGCGCGGCCCGTTCCCAGGCGCAACAAGTTCCTCAGCCGAGCCGTGAGCCAGACCCTCAGGAAATGGCCCAAGCTCCGTCCGGAACCCCTCCGGGTCCATCAGGCGCCTGGGACGGAACCAACGTGTCGGCTCCGTCTCCCTGCGGTGGTGAATGGCGGTCAGAAAGTCCAGGCGAAGAGAGTGATCTGACCATGACAAAGGTTCAATGACTATTTCCTTTAAGTCCAGATCTCTCAACCACTGACCAGAGACAAAAATCAGGTCCAGAGTGCCACCCCAACGTGAGTAGGGCCATCAACTACTTGGGTCAGGTCCAAGGCCGTCATGGAAGCCATGAACTCCCGAGCTACCGTCGATGGCAGGCGGACGATGGCAAGTTAAAGTCCCCCGACTAAAAGTCTGGGGTCTCAACTGCCACCCAGCAAGCACCTCCAGGAGCTCGGGCAGGGCAGCTGTCACGTAGCAAGGAGCCAGGTACGCCACCAGCAAGCCCATCTGACATCTATGACCCCATCTCACAAAGAGGGATTCGCACCCGGCAATCTGAGGTACAGTGGTCTCCCTCGGCTCTAGACTCTCTCTAATCACAACCGCCACCCCACCACCCCTACCCTGGGCCCTCGGCTGATGGCATGCTCGGAAACCCGTGGGCACATCTGAACAAGGGCACGCCTTCTGGGCCCAACCAGGTCTCCGTAATGCCCATAAGGTCCGCGGCACCCCCCTGAATAAGATCGTGAATTAGGGGGGCCTTATTGGCCACGGACCGAGCATTGCATAACATCAGCCGAAGGCCAGGGCCCTGAGGATCCTGACCATCCGGGGAACGGGAGAAGTTTGAGGGCTCGGGGCGCGCGATCGCCTGTAAGCATCGGCGCGCACCCCCTAACACGATATGAGCCCCACTTCCGCCATATCTGCCCCTCCCCTTACCGTGGAAATAGCACCACCCTCACCAATGGAACACCGACTCCCCATGACCTCGGACCCACCAACCCCGCCACGAGCATGTGCAGGAACTGGACTCCCCGACGGGTTACCCCAACACCCACCCCTTCCTCCCACCCCCAACCCAAGCCCGTCGGTTTCCTCCCCCTTAAAATCCCTTTAAAACTCCCTTAAAAATCTATTAAAACAGCCAATTAAAAACCCTAAGCCTCCTATTTTTCGTGATGCCACCTCTCGGGACTCCAAAGCCCGTCCTCAAGGTGGGCCCTCGATAATCTGGAGGCCAGACCCAGAGAGGGCATCTCGCAGGGCAAGAAGGTCAGCCGCAGTAAATGTTCGCATCACTGAGACGGTCCGGCAAGGCCCATCCTGGGCTGGTCAAGTTGGCAGCAAAAGTCATAACAGATGATAAAATGACCATGACCAGTCTGTCCTGATGGGAAATAGTTCGAGATAATCCATGTGCGGTAGATGACAAAACCGCTGACTCAGTCAGTTCACCACCCCATACAAACGACCTGGGGTGGGCTAAGGAAGAAGGGGAGAGGAACGATGGTAGAGATGTTATAAAGATGGTAAATAGTGGAGGGGTGTCCGCTGGACCCGCGGGCCTTCCTCCGGCGCTGCCACATATCCGCGCCACTAGGGCAAGGTCACAGCCACCCTGGGCCTATCGGGCCATCCGCCACTTCAAAGCACCGGGGCAGGCCGCCGCCGCCCACCGCCTCCGCCAGGCCATCGCCACCGGAAACGCCCCCATCGCCACCGCGAGCAGGCCACTGGAGCTCCCCCAGATGAGAGGGGGACACCCGTCGCCAAATCCGCCAGCAGACCCAGGGCTCACCGGTGCCAACGCCCGACGGAGAGGGAAGGGCCAGGCCGCCGCCCTCGCCACCGCAGGTTCAAAGAGGCCGATGGAGCCCGGGCGGCCCTCCAGATCTTCATTGGGGCGCAGCCCCTCCGGGGCTCCTCCCATCGCCACCGGAGACGCCCAAACTCCAGACCCAACTTCCAAACTTCCAAACTGGCCAAGTCTTCCAGGCAGGGTCCAGGGGGCGCTGCCAACGCCCCCCTACCCCCCCCCCGCCGCCTAGCATTTTAAGATGCTACTGAAAAAATGTCTAGTTTTATTATAACAGATTAACACTGCTATTTCTTTGAAATGACTATTTGTTAGTATAGTACATTTGGGCATCAATAAACCTAGAAAAATTGCAAATCAAAGTGTATGTAATAGAATGTGAAGTTCTTAATATTGCTAAATTAATTAATTGATAGTTGCTTTTTCCAACAATTATTCATCCTGAGACATTTGTCACTAACTACTTTTGGGAATATTATTTTTACATTAGTTCATGATTATATTATTTTTGCTTCTATGACTCTATTAAATTTCCTTCAATGAAATGTAATTAGATTAAAATACGTTTACATACATATATTAAGATTATGGCTTTTCTGTGTATTTTATAAAGAAATTAGGAGATAATAAATGTTATTTTTATAGCAGGTTCATAAATTAAAATCAGATTAAATCGGGGTCATGACCAGATTCATAAATTAAAAACTACTACGTCAGGAGTGATTTTAAAAAATTACTGAAATTATTTATTACAGTTAAAATACAATACTATAATTAGATACAGAAAATCTAAGATCTTTCTCAAAGAAAAATGTCAATGTTATAAGACTACTTAACATAAATGTTTTAGCATAGAAGTACTGCTAGGTTGGAAGAAATACTCATTTTTCTAACATTTGTGTTTCCCCATAAACTCAATGGGATTTTTAATTCAAAGTGCTGGTTGTTAGCTATAAAGCCATAAATGGAAAAAGGCCTGGTTGCTTGGAGGACTGCCTGTTTCCTACATTATGTGCATGGCCAATTCAACCTTGCAACCTGTTTGACATTTTCCAGAGTCCTTTGATTAAACAAGGCCATCTATCAGGACACTGGAGCTTTCTCTGTAGCAGTTCCTGTATTCTAAAATAAGATTTCCCCCCATGATCCAGATGGCCCCAACTTGCTGTTGTTTAGAAAGGCCACAAAGGCTTGGCTTTTTGCCTGGCATTTGGCAAAGGAAAATAGCAATAGCAATAGCACTTAGACTTATATACTCTTTCACAATGCTTTATAGCACCCACTAAGCAATTTACAGAATCAGCATATGGTCCCCAGCAATCTAGTTCCTTATTTTACTGACCTCAGGAGGATGGAAGGCTGAGTCAACCTTGAGCTGGTGAGGATCAGTCTGGCAGTCAGCAGAATTAGCTTGCAATATTGCATTCTAACAACTGCCCCACCACTGCACCATGAAGTCACTTTGATTTGTTACTGTCTGGTTTGTCATCCTCATCGTCATTTATTTATTTTATTTGCTATTAATTGTATTTCTCTTTTTTTAGTTCTCTTTTTAGCTTAGTTGCTTGACAATATATATATCTTTAATAAACAAATATACAAATATTTATATGAGAATTTAAAAAGCTATAGCTATACCTACAGATGAACAAAGATATTTAAAAGAATTCAAGTAACAAATGAATCCCTAGTTTTAAAAAATGCCATAGAAAATTAGGACATAGAGAAAATATATGAGTTACTCTAATAAATTGAGTAATCTCATAAATGATCAATAGTTGAAAAATATCAACACACTTCATGTACAAAATGCATACATTTAATTAAGAAATAATATTATCACTGGCCATTGTAGCCTAACATGTATTTGCATAGCATGTCAAACATGGTTAGTATTATCCTTAGGTAGGGTTTTTTTTTGTGCCTTAGCACATGGTGCAGATCCAAACTGTTTAATTAAATTAGGGTTGGATTCATTGTGTGAACGATCCCAAAATGGGTTGATGCAGTTACTATGTTAAGTATATTGTGTGAATTCACCCAGTAAATGGCAGTGCAATAAAGATTCAGAATTGTCAGAATTGCCACTTTTCTTATCTTCTATCTCAAACAATCCATCAAATGTTTTCCCCCTATCTGGTGTTCCCTAGATGTGCTGGTCATATTTGCTGGAGAAATGAAATGTGTCTTGTGAAAGCAAGAGTGTTGGTGTCAGTAAATCTCCAACCTACATTTCTGTCCTGTCCTGTCCTGTCCTAGCAACATAGAACTGAATGACAGGTCATAAGGAAGGTCTGACAGGAAGTCCCAAGCATGCTATGGTGAATTGAGCAGGTTTCCAGGACCTTGGACAGAACTCAGGAAGCACTCAAGCCTGATTATTGTAGTACTGTACTACTTTCTCTCAGCCCTCCAGAAATAGTTTTTCAGAAAGAGACACATTCTTTATCCAGAAACCTAACACTCCATTGTTTCTCCATGGGCTAATGTTGGATCTGTTTGGGGGCACTGGCTCTTCAAAATTTGTTGCACTTGGAATGGAAGTGAAGGCACCTTGTTGGACAGCCTTGTAGGGTGTAATTCCAAGGTGCAATGTTGGGTTATTAATTTTTGGAAGTCTAAGCATCTCAACAGCTCAGCTCAGTAGTATGCTCCAGACTCAAGTCTTCTTCATAAACCCCATATTTCCATTTACTTCCCATAGTGGATTCCATATTATGACTTTTAAGACACTTCTCCTTGGATCATATTGGATTCTAGGGTTGATGGAAGAAGTTTTCATCTGTGAAATGTCTTTTAGTGCTAGTTTTCACAAAGAGGTTACACTTTTTTTTAACATACAGTAGCATGCCTATATACTCAGCCATGCAGAGAAGCTTCCTATATGAAGTGGGCACTAACACAGGCAAATGGCCAATTTTGCCATTAACCCCTATGCTGATACGACAGGAATGACTTCATTGTGCTACATAAGTGCCTTTTCATAGCAGAGTTTCTCCATACACATGAATTCATAATCAAGTGAGCAAAACACACACACACAAAACCCCAAAACAGAAACAAATACTTTGTATGAACCAACCTAAAGGCCTGGATTTTTTTTAAAAAAAAACTTGGAATTCAGAAAACAGCTTTCTTTACTGAATTATTCAGTAGAATTTTAGTATTTTAAAAAAGGGATTTTAGGGTGATGTAAAACTTTAAATTAATCACGATTCAATTAAGCAGGGATATCAATGCAAACCTATCTAGACCCGTAGGTGATGAAAATCCTTGTATGTGTCATCCACTGAAACAGCTTAATGAATCTGAAGTATGGCAGTATGAGAAGTATTTTATATTCCTGAAACAGCCCAATTTTTCTCTTATATGTACTTCAATCGCTGATTTTAGAAAATGGAACTGCAAGAAGGAAGTCATCCTTGAAATAATAAGAACAACATGCTTCATGTCAGTTATCTATGTGGTTTATGCTTATTGTCTCTGTGGAATATCCTACTTTGTAATTCATCCAGTCTTAAATTATATGATATTGGAGAATTTTGTGATTCCGTGCATGAAGGAACAGACAACTAAAATAATGTACCTAAACTAATAAAAACCAATGGTTGGATGTGCTCATTATTTTATGCTGCAGAAGCCATGGGATCATCATTCATATTTTGTTTCTGTGTGAATCTAACAACATACCTACACTGTTTAATTTTCTGGATTTTCCAGGCAGAAACAGCAGCTAATCGGATTTGTAAAGTACTTGCTGTGAACCAAGAAAATGAAAAGTTGATGGAAGAATATGAAAAGCTAGCAAGTGAGGTAGGCGAAGCTTGTCATAACTCTTGAGGTTTGCTTCTGATACCAAATCATTTTATGTGTAATTTTATAAGGACAGAAAAGTTACATAAAGCTGTTCACCATAACTGAGGCTTTCTTTTTTGAATATAATTAGTGTGGGAGGAATCTCCATTTATATCTGTAGTTTCTTTTTTTAGGATATTAAAATAAATATGCTTGTTTTTACTTGCAGTAATAAGGAACTATTAAATCTGATGTATGTTGGCAATTTTAGATTTTGGCCACCCTAAAAACAGTAAATGACAAAATTGTAAAGGTTTGTATATAAGAGCTTTGTTCACACAAACACAGTGGACTAAGTAAAATGGATTGGTTCAGCATGCTGAGGAAACTTGCTTATTATATTAGTGTATTATATAAAACAGGACATTATCTAATGGAATTTATTTGTTTTGGGCATAGCACTTTCTGTGTACACATCAACTGGGTTTTTTAAAATCTGGATTTAGCATATTGTCTGAACCCAGCTAAATCATAAAGGCTACAGTCATACAGACAAAATGGAAGCAACCAAAATAAATGAAAAGCAATTACTTTTATCCTGTCAAGGGATTTCAGTGACTCCTGGCTTCCTTATATGTTTATTTATTTTATTTATAACCTACCTTTATTATTATTATAAGCGACTAAAGGTGATGAACATATCTAATACTCCTTTGTCTTCCTATTTTCCTTGTAACATGAACCCTGTCAGGTGAATTGGGTTGAGAGAGATTGATTGACTCAAAATCCCCAGACAGACTTTCCTGCTTAAGAGGGGACCAGCCTGATGCCTTAACCACTACACCAAACTGGCTCTGTCAATTGTCAGCCATACTTTTCTTTTGGAATTTACTGCCACACAAAATGGTCATGGCTACTGCCTAACCCAGAATGCCCTGTCCTTAACAGCTCAACTGTTCACAACCATAGTAGTCTACTGGAAAGCAATAACTGGGTTCTCTCTTCTTGTCAAGTTATAAAATGCTTGCTTCCCCTTACTTTGGCATGGTGATCCACTCGCCACTATCATGAATACTAATATGCCTTATTTAGCCAACCATAAGTAAAAAATAATCCTGTAGTATTAAAAATGAAAACCCACTCCCCAAAAATCTGGTCCAATGTTTAATCTTAAATTAAGATTAGGAATCTTTTTCTTTTATTTCTATTTTTTATTGTTGTTTTCATATATATTTTTTTGGTCATTTGCTAACATGTCTACATATGTGCAAACAGCTTTTAGAATGGATTCGGCGTACCACCCCTTGGCTGGAAAACAGGACCCCAGAGAAGACAATGGTAGCTATGCAAAAGAAGTTAGAGGACTTCAGAGATTATCGCCGAAAGCACAAGCCTCCCAAGGTCCAGGAAAAATGCCAGTTGGAGATCAATTTCAACACTTTGCAGACGAAACTAAGGATCAGCAACAGGCCAGCTTTCATGCCATCAGAAGGGAAGATGGTTTCAGTAAGTAGCAGTGCATTTGGTCTCTATGCTAGTAAACCTTTCAGTTCTGGAAACTAAAAAAATTGCTTAAATCTCATCAAAGCAACCATTATAAGGGAATTGCGAACAAATCCAGAGGGGTAAAAGTTTTGATGTGATTCAATCTTCAATAGCCTCGTGAGGTAATTCAGGCAAGACGTACAACCAATAGTACTAGCTCTATCTTTATTGTTAGGTGACATTAAAGACTGAAAGCTGTCAGGCCTGGAAACCATATTAGACTTTAGGTTTCCAGACGCTGCCACACTTTTCCCCTGAGGGGAAGAACGGGGGCTGAGGGGTATGGTAACATTCTTCAGACGGTCAAGGTCGGATGGTGTTCACATCTGCAGGAAGAGTGGCAAGAAGATATTCGAATGAACTGGGAGAACGTGGGACCATGTGACCATCAAAGGGGTCAGGGGGGTGGGACTCTTGGGGTTTGTATAACTGGGGAAAAGAATCTGGAAATTCAGTTTTGGAATTTCACTCATCGTGTGCCAGTTTCCTCATGCTAGTAAAGGACTCTAAAGACAATGGCTTCTGAGTTTTCTTTATGCAGAAGAGGTTTTTCTGGAACCTTGACAAAAGCATCTTTTCCCTCCTTTTGTTTTACTCTCCAGAGTAAACTAAGGAGGGTCCTATTGAAATGTTTCCTATGTCCTCCTCCCTTCTATGGGCTAAGACATCTTTTACATACCAATTTACAAGCTCTCCCTCATGTCTTCCAAGGTCATTCCTACATATTATTAGAGTCTCAGCATTTTGTTCATCCATTCCTGATTCTCATTTGGTTTAAAATATCCCCATGCTTTTGTAGGATATTGCCAGTGCTTGGCAAAGACTTGAACAAGCGGAGAAGGGCTATGAGGAATGGCTGTTGAATGAAATACGAAGGCTTGAACGTCTTGAACATCTGGCTGCTAAGTTTAGGCAAAAGGCCACATCGCATGAAACCTGGTCGTATGGTAAGTTGGGATTCCTTTGCCTGCAAAAATATCTATCCAGTGTTTTCCCTTTGAAATGGAATTTAAAATCAAATGCATGGTTCAAATGAAAAAAAAGTGGATAAGAAAGAGAGCTGAAGAATATGTAACAACATAGGGGGCAGGAATAGAGTGAGGGATACAAAAGGCAAGAACTAAAATATCAATTGTAAAATAAAAAGAAAGTCAATAGGTTTAACTTGTCTGATAGCTCCTTGGCTCCTGATAAGGTTGCTGCTGACATGTAATCCTATTCAGCAGATATCTCTGATTCATTCTGAGTTGGATTCCAGCTAAGAAGGTGGAAGTGACAAAGTCTTGTGGGGGAATGTGGGTAGCTCCTCCTTGTGGAAGGAGGTGGTTCTGGCTCCTTGTGGTAGGAGGTGGTTCTGGCTCTGAAAGAGGTAGTGGTAGATCTGTCTCCTCAAGAGATCATTGCTGGATCATCTTCATCACAAGATGCTGGTTTTTTAACCTTTAAATTCATACCTGGCATAAGATCAGGTTACTTGTGGGACCACCTTGTCCCAAAAATATCTGCCTGTCCACCATGCTCCCATAGGGAGGATATGTTCGGGTTCCCTCACATTGCTATCTTATGGGTAGTAAGTAGAAAGGTGCCTTTCTGGTGGGAGTCCATGTGGTCTGGAATAGTCTTTTCCCTTTTATATGCTAAACCCCAGATTTGCTTGCCTTTAGAAAAGCCATCAAGACCTGACTTTTTCCAGAGATGTTTGGGTCGAGTTGAGTCACCTTTTGGTTGTTTTTGCCGTCGTATTTCATTCTTTATTTAATTATCTTGAAATTCCATGCATCCCTAGGTGGTAAAACCATGTTCCTCATGGTGATTCACAAGCGGTGCAGGTCAAGAGCTGTGCTATCATGCCTGGAGCAAATATAGTTGTTCATGGGGCATTCACTGCTCTCTAAAGATTTGCTCTGGGAAAACACTGAAGCTTTCAAAACCTATCTGCATATAGAAAGTAGCCTTCTTTAAACTTTTTGAGCTTTTGAAGTATTAGAAAAATAATCCCGGGACAAATAACGAAGTATGAATAAAGCCATATTAAAGTAAATAGAGCAAACCTGCCATTGTGTGGCAGATTGGGAGAGGTTGGAAACCATGCTCTCCACATATCCACCCCTTCCTATTTATTTCCCTGAAGTGTTTCTTCACACATTGTGCTTTTAGCCATGCACAGTTGAAGAAAATACAATTCTATGTGTAATAATGGTGGAACAGCTGCTAAAGTGCTGTTTAAATCATTCAACGGGAGCCTTTGGGCAGTATTTGCTATTCAGGAAAGAGGCCTTCTTCAACAGGAATCTGTGGGTTGACCTTATGAGCCGTGGTGGCCAGTGGTGGGTTTCAAATTTTTTTACTACTGGTTCTGTGGGTGTGGCTTGGTGGGCATGGCTTGGTAGGTGTGGCTTGGTGGGTGTGGCAGGGGAAGGATACGGTAAAATCTCCATTCCCTCCCCAATCCAGGGGAAGGTTACTGCAAAATCCCCATTTCCTCCCAATCAGCTGGGACTTGGGAGGCAGAGAATAGATGTGGGCGGGGCCAATCAGAATTCTTACTACCGGTTCTCCAAACTACTCAAAATTTCTGCTACCGGTTCTCTAGAACTGGTCAGAACTTGCTGAAACCCACCTCTAACCGCACAGCGGTTAGAATGCAGTACTGCAGGCTAATTCTGGTGCCTACCGGCTGCCTGCAGTTTGGCAGTTCAATTCTCACCGGCTCAGCCTTCCTTGGAATTAGGATCCAGATTGCTGGGGGCAATATGCTGATTTTGTAAACCGCTTAGAGAGGGTTGTAAAGTACTGTGAAACGGTATATAAGCCTAAGTGCTATTGCTAAGTGCTGTCATCACCACCATCTTGTAATCATTATAGCTTCAGCTTTGGGTCAGGCAGGGCCAAAGGGGAATGGGAATCAGCTAAAGAGGCATTTGCTGCTATACTCTGGGCAACTAAATAGTAATGTCACTGTTATATATCATTTGATATGTGACTTTTACTACTGTTGGACTCTTTGACAATGCCAGTCATTTCTCCTTGCCTTTGGGACCTTAGTCACCAGTGCTGGCCAATATCCCACCTCAGTGGCTTGGTTCTTCTCTCTTCCTACCAGGCAAAGAGCAGATTCTGCAGCAGAAGGATTATGAAGCTGCTTCCCTGATAGAGATCCGGGCTTTGTTGAGGAAACATGAAGCTTTTGAGAGCGACTTGGCTGCTCACCAGGACAGGGTGGAACAGATCGCTGCCATTGCCCAGGAGCTGAAGTATGTTCCATTTAGAGGCACACAGCTGCTGACATTTACCCGATAAACTCTTTCCAATAAATTCGATAGTGTCATAGGTACAATGTAAAAATTCCACAGATAACTTTCCAAGTGCTATTATCTTGGCCTGCTCCCTGAAAATCTTTTTGATTTCCTCCTTAACTAAAAATAGAGCTGGCTTGCAGGGCAACCAAGCTAAATTAATGATACACCTTTTCTCTGGTTCATTTTCTGGTTGGTAATCTTGAAGTGGAAGGGTCAGTTCTGATTTAATACATTTAATCTAAGCGATGTTAAACAGGAAAGCTGTTTTACAGTTCCTAATTTCTTTTCAGTTACTGCAATCTTCACTGTTAAGATTGTTTGCAGAGATGCTGATATTATTTCTTGACGTTATTTTCTATCTATACATGTATCTACAGAATAGAAAAAGGTAGCAAAATTTTGTTTTGTTTAAAGAGGCATTTATATATTTAAAAAGTGGGTGATAACTCTAAGCCAGAGATGTGTTTCCAAATTGGTCCATCCCATGTGAACAGGCTTTCCGATCTTCTACAGACTTTAAATCCACTTTTGTGATGCTGATTTAACAGAGTTCATCAAGTGCTACTGAACAACAAAATCTATCCTTTTTCAGCATTAGTGATATTGCTGTAGCAGTTGGGATTTGGGTTCAAAAACACCTGAAGACTACAGATTATTTAATTTTAGTGTAGGAACAGGAGAGAGTCATGTCCAATGCTGATTGCTATTTGCCAGGAGCATAAGCTGCAAGGTGACAGGATGTTGGGCTCAGAAGTTAAGCAGGATCAGCCATGGTTAGTATTTGAATGGGAGACACTGGTCTGATTCTTAACATAATGTCATGGACATGAATATCAGAAACAAGGTGGATGGGACAGTTTCCTTTAGTAGACCAAATTCAGTCTGATGTGATGGTATTGTTGAATACTCTTTTTGTATTTCTCGTTAAATAGGTTTTGATTGAAAAACAATAATCAGAAAAGTATGAATCTCCTTTTCTGGGAATTGTTCTTAGAAAGATGGGCAAGCTAAGAAATTTTGGGCACAAGGTGGGTTAAATACTGCCAATAAGTAGTACAGTTCCTTTGAGAGAATGATACTGTTCTTTATGCTGTTTGGTCTGGCATAGCTCTATATTTCTACTTCCCACCACTTGGCAATGCAAGGTTGCTATTTCTGGAAAACAATTGTTATGTTTGACCTTGGACTATGCTGGTTAAAGTTCAGTGTCAGCTTCACCATTTTCTGTTATGGCAGCTGAGATTGCTAAAATCATAAAGATTAAAATTGTTGAAGTCTTGTTGAACAATGGTTTCTGCATAGAGACTGCTGTATGTGTGCCATGAGAGTAAGGCAGCCGCCATTGAGTTCCCGCAACTGTATAATTCCAAAAATAATATATTTGTACTTCAAGTACAAATCTGTTCAGTGAAGGAAAAGAATACAGATGCATCTTGAGTATAAAGCAACACATTCATGAACTGCAATATGTTGGCTTGCAGAGCAATCACTAGTTTAGAATTTCTACTTGCACAGACTAGTGTGAACATGTACAGAACAAAGTGACTTTGGCCAAACTTTTGGCATATTGGCCAAGATGTGTCCAAACTGCCCAGTACCATATTTGCCATAGCAGGAAATGCAGGTAGCCTAAGTGCAACTAAAACTCACCTATACCTGCTATATATGACTGAGAAGCATTGAGTGAATGCTTCAGTTGACCAAAGGTTTGATGGTTGGCAGAGAGGAATATGTATGACGATCAGGGCATATGGAAGAGTGCAGCTTGGAATGTTTGAGGCCTAAGAAATATGAACTAATGCATTAAGTGAAGGAGAATAAGATGCATGTCTGTAAAACTCAGAGAAAGACTGTAATCATTATGAATAAAATGGAGTTGTTGAATACCTGCGGCGGAGTGAATGTGTAAGTTTTATTATGAAGAGGCTAAAGTATATGTTGGAAACTACAAATTGATGTCATTTAGATCGTTATGTGAAAATCCATAGGTTGTGGGTTAACTGTCTTGTTTAATTGTGATAAATGATGACAAGAAAAGAATCAGAAATGAGTTGAGAAAAATTGTGCAGAGTTCACAATGAACTGATCTATTGAGAACATTGCAGTTTTCTTTAACTTATTCTGTTAAATGTCATGTATGTTGTAAGAGAATATAAAAAAGTGACACAAGAATTAGTGAATGACAATGGTGGCTAAGGAGCATCTGCTTAGAAAAAGATCTGCTTATTTTGAATAAATGTTTTAAATATAAATTTATTCATATATACAGAAGTCTCTGTGTTGCCATCTAGTGGGCATCCAGACTATCAGTGCCAATGTGATAGCCCTATACCATTGCTTGTTGAAGCCATTACCGCCATGAGATTCCTTAAAGACGTAACATGTTGTGTTCAACTAAAAACATTATCTCTGTGTTTGGTTGAGATCAAGAGTGTTTATTCCCTATTTATGAAAATCTTACTTAAAATTCATTATAGTATTATTTAAATGTAGAAATATTTACAAGCATCCCATCTCAGGCCTAAATTCATAATATATTTTATGTTTGATTAACCCTTGGACTTAAACTGATATGTACTCACATTACTATAATGACTTTGATTAGTAATGGCATACCATTACTAATGGTAGTAGGAGTACTCAAAGAGTAGCCAAGAGCTAAATGTAGCTGATGATGAGGCATTCAGAATAACAACTAGCTGAGGACAAAGTACATATGTCCAGTCTCTTTAGAACCACACAAACATATCTGAAAGTTAAAAGTGACTGCAATAATAAATGACAAAAAACTATTATTTCCTTGACCTCCAGAAGTCTGTCTTGTTTTTGCCCAAGGGGAAACCAAGAGACATTAAGAAAGTGGTCTCTGATATTTGTGGAGTAGATATATCCAGTATTATAGTGTTATTGCTTCTTTTAAAGACTAGGAAATGCTCTTTGGAATCTCTCCTGTCAAATGAAAAAAACAGAAAACTAGGACCGCAGCATTTCCACCTGCTTCTTGTTAATCCTAGTTGTTAGGATTAATTCCTGAAGGTGTTTTTGGCAGGGCATCCCTCATGGCAAATATTAAGGGCACAAAAGCCCTGCAGAAAAAGTAAGTTATAATTGGGGGAAGCGGTTTAGAAGTGTTATGTTTCTCAGCTGTTTCTCCCAATGTTTCATGTATATGTTTTCCAAAGTAAAATGGATGTTATATCACTAGTTATTGAGAGCTGTAAGAATATGGCATGTTCTCTACTGATCGTTTGGATTTTTGAAGCCCAAATAACTTCATTCTTATCATACTTCTCCATTATATATAAAATCATGGGTAAAAAGCTGGTAGACGCCATGCACTTTCTTTCTAAACGACATTAGTGTTTTCCCTCTCAAATCAACCGTGTGGATGAATGGAAGATTAACTCTAATGCACATGAGATTAGTGACTGGAAAATAGAAATCCAAAAGGTAGCATTCCGAATGTTGTTTCTCTACAATAAAAATCTTGGATGTGTTTTTGTGATGATCGTTGGAATGATGCATTCCTCTTCTCCGGCTGTATGTACAAATTATGTTCAGATTGCTGCTAATTTTCAGATTAGAAAATTAATGTAGAGTATAAAGGAATTTAAAGGTTATGTTCTCCTGTGCATATTCTGAACTGGAGGGGACCTGCAATTTGCAGCACCTAAGGGAAAAACTAGCTGTCACATTAGGAACACAGCATTCTCTGAATTGTGTGGATTGAACCCCCTGGTTATTTGGGGCGTCTGTGAAGATTGGCTAAACTTGTATCCTTTTCCTCCCCCAGTGAGCTAGACTATCATGATGCAGCAAGTGTCAATGATCGATGTCAGAAAATATGTGATCAGTGGGATAGATTGGGAACCCTTACCCAGAAAAGGAGAGAAGTATTGGAGGTAAAGTAGATGTTGACAATAGCTTTACTCTTTAAAGCACTACACCAGGGGTGTCAAACTCGATTTCATTGAAGGTTGCATCAGGGTTGTGTTTGACCTTGGGGGGCCAGGGTGGGCACGGCCAGCTCAATGTCACACGTGTCGGGGGTGCCTGTGGGGGCTCGAGCACTCTGCCAGCGAACACGGACTCCCAAGTTCTGTTTTCGGCTGTGACAGCCTGCTGCAACCCTCTGCCAGAGGCCCTCCCGAGCTCGGTTTTTTCTGGCAGAGGGTTGCAGGAGGTTGTCACAGCTTGGGAGTCTCTTTTCACTGACAGAGGCTTTGCGGGCAGTCCTTCGCTTTTTCCAGGGCAGCCCCACAAGCCAGATCTAGGTACCCCGCAGGCCGGATTCAGCTCCAGGGCCTTGAGTTTGACACTCCTGCACTACACTCTTCAAGATTGTTGGGAATCAGCATTCTTCAAGTGGGTGGGAATGAACTACATTATCCACAATCCCCAACCAGCAGGGTTATTGGTCAGGCTTTATACACTGATTTATAAAAAAAAAATTGTTACCTTATTGTCAAATGCAGTTCCAACTGACTGAATTTGGCATGGAAAAACTGATTGATGACTTTTTTCTACAGTTCATAACAAAGTTTGTTTAAATAGGTTTAATGCAGAGGTTCCCAATCTTTTCATGCTCCTCCCGGAAATCTGACCTGCAACTCAGAAATGGCGCATCAGCGCGCAGATATATTAGCGGCTCCTGGGGAGCGGCTCACACTTTGGGAATCACTGGGTTTAATGTATAGGTGGTCCTTGACTTATGACTAGTTGCTTAATGAGTATTCAAAGTTACAACAAACTTAAAAAAATCTACTTATGCATTGTCCTCAAAGTTATGACTGTCATACGCATCCCTATAGTTATGTGATCTCATTTCGTGCACTTGGCAACAGAAATGCCCCTCCTTATCCTTGGAAACACTTCCAATATCCTACCAAACTTTGTAGTAAGAGACGAGTAGAAACATATATAGACCTACACATCATGTTGAATAATGGCTTATATATCACAGCATGCTGATTAAATTGTAATGGCTAGGTTCACAAAATACTTTGAGCCAAAACAACTACATTATGGTTTAGTATAACATATGAACCCATTCTTGGAATTAAGTGCATTGAGGTGGGAAATTGGATTTTAGCCCCATCAGAAATTTGAAAAGTTATATACTCCTAAATATTTGCATCTATGACAAAAAAGAGATATGGGGAAATAGGGGGGAAATCCAATACATTCACAAATTGCAATTACAGCAACAGTCAGACACTCATAGAGCATTTGTCTTCAACAAAATAATATCATTCCAGGACATCTATCCAGATATAGATATCAGTAATACAAGACCTGTAGTACAGATGCTAACTGGATAAAATAGATCAGGTTTTTCCTGGATTATGCCCAGATTACAGTTTCACCTTCCCAAGCATACCAGAGTTAATGAGGAAAGCTATGTTAAGCAGTGATGTAGCTCCTGCCCGGGCTGATCTCCCTTCCTGCCAACTGCCTTATTATTTCCTATAGCCTAATTGACTGCATCACCTATTCTAGCTGTAGTGTGAATTGGGGGAAATCATGGTCCCTGTATTGCTGTTAAATGCCATGAACACCAATGGGATTGTGTCTTCACCATCAATGCACTGAAAATACACAGGAATGTGAAAAGCCAGAAGGAAAGCACAAACAGTTGTCATGCACACACTGACATTTGCTAGATATTAAGAAACTGAAGGACAGAGGGAAAAAAGTTGTAGTATTTGTTTAACTTGCTGATTGTGTTGCCTTGTTAATGGTACATCTTTAAAAGCTGCAAAGCTTGAACTCCCTAATAGAAACAAAAAATGAATGTGCGTTTCTAAAAGAAAAAGTAAGTTACATCCATTTATGTGTGTCTTTTTAAAGAGGACAGAGAAACTGTTGGAAACAATTGATCAACTTCACTTGGAATTTGCCAAGAGAGCTGCTCCGTTCAACAACTGGATGGAAGGTGCAATGGAAGACTTGCAAGATATGTTCATTGTTCACAGTATAGAGGAGATCCAGGTAAAGTAAAGCTGCATTATGAGCTCAACAAGGAAAGTTGTTCTATTTTCACTGTGGGAAAATTCCCTTATTTCATCTCAGAAAGTTTCAAGTTTACCCCCACTTATGCCTGAAAAGATATATTACAGCAGCCTTTCCAACCACCCTCCAATTTTGGATTATAACTCCTAGTATTCTCATTCCTCCATCTGACACCCACATCTTTTTTTTGGGGGGGGGGAAACAGGTGACCAAGTCAAGAGTGCAGTGTAGTGGCTGAAATACCAGATTTTGATCAGACTTCAATATCATTGCTTTCTTGGTTAACGATTAAAAAGTAATAGCAATTGGATTGTAGATCCATTCCCAAGCTTGTAAACTGAGCTTTTCTGGGATCAGGCAGTTTCCTTGGTTACTTTTGGTACTGTACACAAAATACCTTTATTGGTGCATGGAGTCAACCAAGCTGTGAGATCACTCTGAACCAGTGGTGGGTTGCCCCCAGTTCGGACTGGTTCTAGAGAACCGGTAGTAAAACCGGAGGGAGGCTCCGCCCACTGACCCAAATGTCATCAAAAGTGATCTGCGCATGCGCAGAAGTGGAGCAAGCACACATGTGCGGGGACAATGCGAACCAGTAGTAAAGGTAAGTAGAACCCAACCCTGCTCTGAACCTAGTCATCATCTTAATATGTGTAACTGGGTGGCCCCTAAGACTGGGGCAGAACTCAGTGTTCTCTTAATTTAACATGGAATTTAACATGGAATGGAGGGAAAGTGTTCTTCCTTACATTGCCAAGCATCCTCCTCACTATCTTTATTGCTGCTTGTCTGCTCCTTCTGGGTTAGGTTTTGCTCACCTCAAGGAGAGGGCAAAAAGGATGAGGATCTCACTCTTGGATCTTTTTGCATACTTGAGGAGAGTAACATGCAGACCTGCAGGACGAGGAGGAGGTGGAGGAGGAGATAGAGGAGAAGGAGGCTCCATGCTTGGGAAGAGCTCACCTCAGTTCCAATAATGGAACTGAGTATCTTTGCCATTCACTTTTTTTTTTTTGGCTAGGAGCCTTTAGAAAGTAGTGGTAGTAGTAGTATTTACTGAACAATTTTCTTCCTTAAAGCATGAATGAATGGAACAAAAACCCACTATGGCTAATTTGGGAAATGTGAAAGGCACGAAGAATTTAAAAAAAAACCTTGAATAAATACTACATTTTGTGTACAGAGCTGCTAATTACAGGTTACATACTATTAAGAGTGTCTACAAGGGAACTGAGCACCAGTGGTGGTTTTTTAATGCAGTTTGAGGAACCTTTGAACAATTATTGTATATGGGGAGGGTAAGGATTCATTCATTTGTTCTGATCTTTGCATTTACATCTGCATCTTTTGCACCTCTATGCATCTGGGATACTCTTAGTAAAAAGAATGAAGGGGTAATGCTTGCTGTTGCTGCTGAATTTCACTTGGGATTTCCCCTCAGAAGGTTCATTTTGAAACGCTGTGCCATTTGCCTTTTCTTTTTGTAAAAGAAAACCAGGATCCTGTTATCCACATTTCCGAACATTGTATAGTGTTTTTTTCTAGACCTTCCCCCATTCTCAGTTTCACTGTTTGCCCTTTATAATGGCACAAGAAACAACATGTACTTACTCATCACTGATTTTACAGAAGTGCCAGCTACACAATCTTGCAAATGTTTATATAGATAAAGGGGATGGGAGTGGGGAGGGGTTGGGGGTGGGGTGGAGGAAAAGTGCCAGACCACAGGTTGGTCCCTCCCCACCTCTTCTTCCTTTTGTTTCTTTCAGAGTTTAATTACTGCCCATGAACAATTTAAAGCCACCCTACCTGAAGCAGATGGTGAGAGGCAATCTATTTTGTCCATCCATAATGAAGTGGAGAAGGTGATTCAGAGCTACAGTCTCAGAATAAGTGCCAGCAATCCTTACAGCACAGTCACCATGGAAGAGATTCGTACTAAGTGGGATAAAGTAAGTGGAAGCAAAAATACAGGAGTATGTAGTTTTGTTTGTGATTAATTACAGGATGGGGAAAAAAGAGGTTCTGCCTGGGATAATTAAAGTTTCATTTTATTCATTAATGTTTTACTCTGCTTTAGTACAAGTAGTATTAGGAATTTGGAAGATACTGTTGTTCTTGGATGTAGAGGTTGCCCTTGACTAAAACTATTTGTTTAATGACTGTTCAAAGTTACAACAGTGCTGAATAAAGGTGACTTATGACCAGTTCTTGCAACCATCACAGTGTCCCTGTGTCGTGGTTGTCATGTGTTTAAAAATGCCGGTGCTTTGTCAACTGGCATTTATTTATGACAATTGCAGCAATTCTGTTTGTGACCATCCCAGCGGGCTTCCAACAAGCAAAGTCAATGGGGGAAGCTGGGTTCGTTTGACAACCGAGTGATTTGGTTAACACCTGTAATGATAGGCTTACAATCCATGGCCAAAAATGGTCATAAAATCAGGTGCAATTCATTTCATGACTACATAGTTTAGAGACAGGAGTTCTGGTTCCAGTTGCAGTTGTAAGTCAAGGGCTACCTGTGTAACAGCATGCAATGGATAAACAACTACTGAATACAGGTAGTCCTTGACTTACAACAGTTTGCTTAATGACCGTTCAAAGTTACAATGGCACTGGAAAAAGTGTCTTATGACCATTTTTCAAACTTATGAATGTTGCAGCATCCTCATGGTCATATGATTTACATTCAGATGCTTGATAACTGTCTCACATGAATGACAGTTGCAGTATCTCGGGGTCATGTGATCGCCTGTTGCAACCTTCTGACAATCAAAGTCAATGGGGAAAACCAGATTCACTTAACAACCGGGTTACTAATTTAACAACTACAGTGATTCACTTAACAAATGTGGCAAGAAAAATCGTAAAATGGGGCAAAATCACTTAACAAATTTCTCACTTAGCAACATAAACTTTGGGCTCAATTATGGTCATAGGTAGAGGATTCCCTGTACTACAGGGTTGGCTTCGCCTGGCAGCAAGTAATTAAGGTTCAGCCTATTCATGTCTAAGCTTTATGGCTTTATTCTCAGAGAGTTCAAAATAATGTTTCTGAAGTAACAGGGAGGAATGGGGAAAGAGGATATTCTTGAAGCTTCCCAAAGCTGTGAATAAATGTCTCTTCCACCTTAATGTCGAAAGGCTAGGATGCCAGCAAAGCTCAGAAATGAAAGAAGAAAAAGAGACAAAAAATAATAAAATAATTGTGGAGTTGCTATCACTTAAGACTATCACTTACAAATAAGTAGCACTGTATGCCTTGCAGCTACACTTTACAAATTAGTTATAAATATAAATGTAAACAAATAAATAGTTCAGGGTCAGAATATATCTGAGAAAAATATTACGATTCTGCTTCTGAAGCAAAATCTGAAAACAAAATCTGCTTCTGAAGCAAAATCTGAAACTCATGAGCTAATAAAACTACTAATATTATGCAGAACAAATGGTATAGACATGTATTGCTTTCATATTGACTATATCATGTTTCTTTCATGGGCTGTTGGATGGAAGCTGAGAAACCTCTCCAGTGCAGAATAACATTCAATAGGACAGATGAAGTCCAGCCTCAACAATTTGCAGATTTTTCCTCTTGTAATTGGTTGCTTTTAAAAATTGATTAGGATAGAGGTACTCCCTTTTTTCTTTAAAAAGAAAAACTCCCTCTAATCAGTTAAATTGTTTAATAGTGGAATGAGAAAATAGATGTGATGTGGAAGAGTTCCTGATGCATTACAATAGATATAATGGTTTTGTGGTAGAAAGAGATTCATTGGTAGAGATAAATGTATCACTTCCCACTGAAACACGTTACCATTGTATTGGCAAAAATAAATGAAACCAGAGCTGTACTCCTAGGCACACGTAGACAGATTAAACCCTCCAGACTGTAGCAAAACTGTTTTCTGCATTAAAAAAATATACAATGATGCCGTTAGATATCACATCAACCCAAAAGAAAGGTGGCTCTGAATTTAAGATGACTCCCTCAAAGTAAGTATAGATTAGGGGAAAGAAAAGAGATTACAGCCATGGACAATACCTTGCACAGCCGCTCCAATTTGTCAACCTAAGGCTTCCAATTCTGGCTGTAATTAATCCCCAATAGCAAATATGTATATGTGACACAGGTGTGTGTGTGTGTGTGTGTGCATGTGTGTGTATGTACCCTGTTTCCCTCCAAATAAGACATCCCCTGATAATAAGCCCAATCGGACTTTTGAGTGCTTGGCAATAAGGCAAAGTGCTTATTTCAGGGTTCAAAAGAATATAAGACAGGGTCTTATTTTCGGGAAAACACGGTGTGTGTGTATGTGTGTGTTTGTAGGTAAGGTATAGGTATGTATATATCAAATAACATCTAATTTTCAAAGAAATCTATTTGTATCTCCACTGATATATTTGCCTTTAGCGACTTTTTTATTCTTCTTGGCATCATAGCATGATCTCCCACCACTTGGTTCATAAGTTATTATTTGGAACATAGGACTTTCAGACTTTGTACTTAAATGGCTTTATGGAATGCTTCTCTTGGGGTATTTCATTATGCAATACATGCTAGTGTGCATAACTTCACATCATTTCTAAAAATTATTCAGCCCGGCTTATTTTAGCGAGTTGAACCTGTTTGACATTAGGTCTGGCTCATGCTTTGGGAATCTATCCTGTGTGATTAGTTTATGGCTCAGTGTGTCCGACAAGCCAAGAAAATTAGTTTATTTGATAAACAATTGCTAAATTATCCATAAAGAAATGTGCAAACATAGCCAAAGTTTTACCTAATGGAACTACTTGCTCAACATATCTGAGATGGCAGTACAGTTGGAAATTGAAGCAATGGAATATCTTTATAGGAAGTAACACCTACAGTTAATATTGATTAAAATGTGTATTTTTAGAACAGTCTTTTACATTTTTTTAAAAAACATGTTGTTAAGTAATAAAAATAAAAGCAGATATAGAGTCTACATACTAACTTAATTTTGCACACTGGCAGGTCAAACAACTTGTGCCTGTAAGAGATCAATCACTGCAGGAGGAGCTTTCCCGTCAGCACACCAATGAACGCCTGCGCCGTCAATTTGCTGCTCAGGCCAACGTCATTGGACCCTGGATCCAGAGCAAGATGGAGGTAAATGCAACCAAGATCTGCAGAAGTTTTAGGTCAGAAATTCTAAGCAAATTCTATCCCTGTCCTTTTGTGTGTGTGTGTCTGTGTATATGAGGAAAAACTATTTGCTGCTGTCTTTAACATAAGCCAAAACATTTTGCAAAATAATGAAAGCTTTTTTTCTTTCTTTTTCTCTCTATGGCAGGAAATTGGCCGAACCTCGGTAGATATCACGGGGCCATTAGAGGATCAGATGACCCAGTTAAAGCAGCAGGAGCACAATATCATTAATTACAAGCACAATATTGACAAACTAGAAGGAGACCATCAACTGATACAGGAAGCGTTGGTCTTTGATAATAAGCATACCAATTATACCATGGAGGTAAATCTGGTCTTTATTTAATTTTATATATGCAGTTTTGCTGCAGCGTGTATTTCACAATGACACTGGGGACCTTTGTGTTTCAATGTTGTTTTTAAAATACCAGAGACATTTTCATTCAATCCTAAAACATTGTTTTGTTTTTTCCAGCATTTCTCCCTCTCAGGTCCTGCCTGACTTTTAGCAGATAACAATAACATAAAAGATTAAATATAAGAGGGAGAACATAAATAAATCTGAACTACATCAACAAGATGCCATAGAACCAACTAAAATGAGCCTCAGTGGTGCAGTGGTTAGAGTGCAGTACTGCAGGCCACTTCTGCTGAGTACCAGCTGCCTCCAATTTGGCAGTTCAAATCCCACCAGGCTCAAGGTTGACTCAGCCTTCCATCCTTCCAAGGAGGTTAAAATGAGAACTCACACTGTTGAGGGCAGTATGCTGACTCTGGAAAACCGCTTAGAGAGGGCTG
The DNA here is from genome assembly GCF_028640845.1 of Ahaetulla prasina. NCBI lineage: Eukaryota > Metazoa > Chordata > Lepidosauria > Squamata > Colubridae > Ahaetulla > Ahaetulla prasina. The sequence goes on along the minus strand of NC_080539.1, from coordinate 82,203,289 downwards.
TAAAGCACTATAAAGTGGTATATATGTCTAAGTGCTATTGCTAAAAGTCAAAAGTCCACACAACCAGGTTAGCTCTAACTTCTTTGCAAATAATAAGCAGGACTGGACTATTTATACTTCCAGGAAGAGTGCTTCATAAAGTGTGAACCACCTCTATGAATCTTGCAAGAGTGGAACAATAGCACTGAGCCTTTCTGTGAAGCTTTGGAGAAGGTTCAAGAGCTTTCAGGTGGGAAATCGTTGAGGTAGAAAAATAACAGTCACACCAAGTCTGACAATAACAGGGGTTAACCCAGATCTGATTCATAGACATTATTTCCTTAATGATGGTTTATTTGCTAAGCTACAATATTTAGGGTCACATAGCAAGCTAGTCCTATAACTCTGAGATTTCCTGGTAGTCCCCTAGCCAAATATCAGCCATGCCTCATGCTGCATAACTTAGCCATATTTGCCTAAGTGCAGCCACATGAGCCTGTAAAAAATCACAACTGCACTGAAGTACAGACATACTTTCCAGTTTTTAAAATTATTTTTTAAATGACTATATTGTAAATTAGTCTTACAATTGTAGTAATAAAAAGTACAACTGCATAGTTTCTTGAAATCAATCAAGGTTGGCTAAATGCTGCCACCTAGCTTGGCAGTTGTTCTGTTATACCGGTTCCAAAGGTGGTGTAGATCCAAAATGTTCTTCAGTTATAGGAAACTCTATCATGATTTTTTTTAAAAAAATTACTTTGCTATAAAACATTTATCCAAGTACTAATCAGCTTCATCAGAGTAAATTATTGCAATGCCTCAGCAGGTTCTAGTCTTAAATGTGGTTGCACTGCAAAGTTGGGAAATCCCCTTCTAGTCCTAAATTGTCAACAGCTTGTAAAATAAACCATGAATTTGCTCCTACTTTTCTTGATAGCATTGCAGTCCAGCAAATAATTTGTTTATTTGACTTATGTCTCATTCCTTTCTCTGTCAAATCTTGTTGGGAAATAATCACAATAAACAGGATTTATAAAATAGGCTCCTATCAGATTTTATATGTTGGGGAAAAAATATAAAAGTAAAACCAAAAACCACCTTCTGTTTATGTCTGGCCACTGTACACTTGCCTAAAATGAATGGGCTTCTCTGCCCATAAGAGAATATATATACCATATATGCCCATATAAAATACCATAAAGAAGGATATTGTTAAAAATATCCTACTGTAAATCTGTCAAGGCAGAGATTTATGATGAGATACAGTAGAAAAGGCAGTTGCAATGATAAATGGAACCTTATCATGTCACGATTAATACTAAATATGAAAAATAAAACGAATAAAGACCATATATTGAAGATAGACTCTATGATGGGAACATGGGCAAATTTGTGGGATCCTTTCTGGCCAGAAATCCACTATCACTCCAGAAGGAAGATAGTAATGAGTTGGTAACCAGCAGCCAGGGTTGATGATAAATTGTAGCCTAATGTTTCAGAATGATTCTGGAATAATTTAGAAATAAAACATAAGTCATAATTTAGCCTTTTTATTTTGGGGTTAGTGTGATCTGAGAACCAGGCTCTTGTGGCTTGTCAGTCATGGCCAGTGGCTTTGCATGTGTCTTACATATGACAGATCCACAGTATTTATATGGTTGTTAATCAGAATCAGTATCTTAAAGTGTTTTGGGAAGTTACAGGAAAGTCAGGACAAATGCTACAGCCCTAAATTTTCCAGGCAATCTTCCCTTACTGGATAGGTCTCTATAAGCAATATAAGTCACCCATTAATAATCCTCAGGGACTCACTTTAAAAGATACCAAAGACTGACTCTCCAAAATTAGGATAATGACATGGCTTTGCCATGCCCAAATGAGAAGGAATTGGTGAAAAGTTTCCATGTAATAGCTCTGAACTGGATACAATACTGTAGATGTAGTTTGGGAAGTCCTTCACCTTGTGAACTGGAGTAGCCAAGATATGTTAAGCTTCAAAAATAAGTAGAATATATATTTCTTTTCAATCTGGATGACAAACTCAGAAACTCCAGCACTGCTCATACTCTCAGTCCCCAAAGCCAGAATTCTTCTAGATTTTTAATGATTAAAAGAGGAAATTATAAAAAGAAAACGTGGCACCTAATCTTGTTCACTGTCCTTAATTAAATTTATTTACCCTGTTTCCCCGAAAATAAGAGATCCACTGATAATAAGCCGAGTCGGGTTTTTGAACACATGCAATAAAATAAGCCTCCCTCAGAAAATAAGCCCTCCCTGAAAATATTTAAACGCAGAGCTGGAAATCAGGTAAGAAGGCAAGAGGAACCCCATCTTGCTCTAGGTGCCCCAAAATAATAAGGCCTTCCCAAAAATAAGGCCAAGTGCTTATTTTGGGATTCAAAAAAATATACGACAGGGTCTTATTTTCGAGGAAACACAGTATATTTTACTTAAATCAAGTTTTTTTAATTACTCTGAATGTTACGTTGTTATAATTCCACTGACTAGTTGGAATGTAGGCCCCAGAGCATACCATTCACATGTTGAAGACTCTCTTGGTCTTTGGTGCTTTATTTCTTTGGGATTCTCTAAGGTTTCCTTCTTCTTTTCTGCTGCAGCATATCCGGGTTGGATGGGAACTGCTGCTGACTACCATTGCCCGAACTATCAATGAAGTTGAGAACCAGATCCTTACAAGAGATGCTAAAGGAATAACTCAGCAGCAAATGAATGAATTCAGAGCATCATTTAATCACTTTGACAGGGTATGGTTATCTGTTTTATTTTATTTATTTTGTAATCTGCAACTAGATGACAAAAGTATTTGCATGACACCCTGCTCCCTTTTTAAAAGAGTAGATTCAGAAATTATAATATAAAATGGGATAGAAATTTGAGAAATTGAGATGGGGCTTGGGATAGGGTTGGGCTGGGCCATCTCAGGACAACCACAGATCTCTATGGAATTCTTGTTCCTGGTCACTTCTTTTTCCTGGCTACTAGCCAACTTCTGCATTCCAGAAGTGCTGGTTCACAACTTTGCTCTTGATTGTCCTTACAGTATTCCTTTTTCTTAAGTTCTTGCCATAGTCTTCCTTTTCTTCTCTGTATGTTTCCATTCCTGAGGGAAAAGGAACCTTCATTCAAATCTATTGACATAAGCAAAGATTTGCTTCAAACATTTGTTCTTTGGATACTACCCGTGTATTAATGTGTATAGAAGTGCAGATGAAAAAGTGGGATTCCTGGGCATACTAGGTTATGTAATGGGATTTTTTATATGTTCTTTTGGTGTATGTGTTTCTTTCTTTCTGTGTGTGTGAGACTTCCCTTAATAGTTGCTCTTTCTTTCACCTCTGCCTTGAGTGAATTGATCTTATTGTACAAGTGACCCCCATGATCTCTTCTTCTGTACTTAGTTACTGCCACTAGGAAGTTCTGTTTGGAGGTTACAAGATAAACAGGAACTAAAATGAACAGTTTCATAATTTGGGGATGAGGGTAAATATCCAATAATGTGTGACTAATCACACAATACAATTAATACACCTTAAAATCACTGAATATATCATGATAATGGCATAGAGTTCATTTCTGTATTATATGTGTTGTTGTTTTTATAAAAATAACAACACATGAGCTGCTAAATGACCAGGAAAAGTATATCTTATTATCAGTGCATGTGAGCTTTTAACTTATAAAATAAATAATAAAACAATTATCCATTTTATATTTTTCTCTGTAAAAGTATCAGATATCAGAACTTGTTAAGATGTAATATAAATAGCTTCTCTCCAAAGTATCTATGGAAATTGAGATTAATGAGAATTGTTGAAGAAATTCTTTTTAGTTTATTAAAATGGGCAACAGGAATTGTAATTATATCAAAAATATAAGTTCTTATCAAAAATGAACAAAAATGACAAAAATAAATAACTAGATGGCCTCATTCAGATATCAAACTGCTCTCTTGAATAATTCTGGTTTTAACAGTTTTCTAAAACTTAACATGGTAGGTATTTTGCCAAATAGTCTGAAAAAATGATTTTCTAGATTTAGCAACTAAATTTCAGCAGTGTAATTGCATGTGCATATGTACATGCAAAAAAAAAAGTCTGTTAAAAAGTCTAGGTTAACATTTGGCCTTGAACTGTGATTGGTCACCACTGCTCCAACCAACCCACATTAATGCAAAATACCTTCTGAAAAAATGGTAGCTAAAAACGGTTGCTGAGCTTGGGAGGCAGGGATGATGATGATGATGGTAGCGGTTTGTGGGTTTAAGACCTGAATCTTTACTTCAAAGTCTCAAGGCAGAATGGTGATGATCATGATTCCTGCTTTTTTTGTTGGAGGATTTAGAGACAAAGAACCTAGATCTTGAACAGATAAGCCCAGAGGGCCAAGAGTTAAATACTATTCTATTATATACACTTTATTATGATCATTCGCCATATGTTCCATCAGCTTCTTCTGTCTCCTTAAACATTACAATTTGATGGCAATAGGAGGTCAAACATGGGCCAAATTCAATAATTTTGTGGGCAGGGTGGTAGTCCTTCTGAGCCTAGATCTCATGGGCTAATTGTTAAAATAGGTTCATATGACTAGTCTGATTATAAAATGGTGTCCAGGCATTTGACTCACCTCTCTTAACAATCTTCTGTTCTCTTAATACATGAACAACATCATACCTTTTAAAAAAAACTATAGTTCTTAATTGATCAGCCCTCCTATTTTAGAGCTTTAAAATGAAACTGCTTTTAAGCTAATGAATTCTCTTTTTTTCTAAGAGAGTTTTAAAACAGAAAATGTGCTTAAGCAAAAGAATATAATAACCATAAGTTTAATTAGTGAACAACAGTCCATAATGGCCCACACAATTAAGGGGTTTACTTATGCACAGTAAAACTAATTATTACTCTCTTTGATTTGATTTTTTTGAAGTTATTTAATTTAAATCTAGAAGGAATTGTATCCAAGGGTGTGAACTTTCATAACGTTGTTTACTCAGATAAAAAACATATGCTTTTTTCATGGAATAAATCTCCAATCCGCCCCAATACTACAGTGTACAACACAGTTACAGAGAACCAATAATCAAGCTATACATTACCTATAATCAGCGGTGGGCTGCTGGAGGTTCGGAGGGGTTCGGGAGAACCTCTAGCTAAGATTCTGTGCAGTTCAGAGAACTCCCAAATCCCACTCCTGCTGGCCCCGCCCACCTCTCCCTGCCCCTCCCAGGAGTCCACACACAGCCCATTTTAGATGCAGGTAAGTGCAGGGTGCGCACGGAGGCTTGGGGAGGGTGAAAACCGGGCCTACTGGAAGTTTGGGAGGGCATCTGGAGCCTGGGGAGGCCATTTTGGGAGGCTATTTTGGCCCTCCCGGAGGCTCGAGCAAAGCCTCTGGAATCTGAGGAGGGCAAAAACGCCCCACCACGGTGCAGGAGGCCAACTAGGCCATTACCACTATGGCCATGCCCACCCAGCAAACGGGCAGAGAACCCCTTGTTAAAAATTTTGAAACCCACCCCTACCTATAATACACTGTATGTTTACATTGAATACACTTTACTGGAAATTCTAGTGTTCACAAAACAAGATGAAATACACAATGAGTCCTTCCTATTAGTCACATGTAAAATTATGCAAAAACTAAATAACACTGCAATAGTCATTCCAGGCTCCATTAGTTTGTACTTTCAACTCCTAGCTTAGCACTTAAAAGATGTTTTTTTAATCAATATAGATGAAAAGAGCAACATGTTCAAAAACATGTTAGGAACTAGCTTAGCACTTTTAAAAACAATATTTAACAATCTTGTACTGCTTGTGAAATGTTAGAATCTTGAAGTGTTATTTTTTTTGCATTATGTAGCTTTTTAAAAAATGTTACTTTAAATCTTCCTTGTTAATTGAATCTGGCTCATCTAAGAATGCTGTATTTTATGCCTTTCTCTTACTTTTTTGTTTATATTTCATTAGCATCTTTCTAGCATTATTTCATGTAATCTAACTTCTCCTTTTCTTTTGCTTTCTGTTGGTTCAACTTGGTCTTGAATAAACGTCGGATAAATCTGATCTTGAACTTATTCTACCTTTATGGAAATTCTGGTGGCTTTATTCTGATCCTTGAATCTTCCATGCTGTTTGTTCCTACCAACAGAAGAAAAATGGGCTGATGGACCATGAAGATTTCAGGGCCTGCTTAATTTCAATGGGTTATGATTTGGTATGAATTTTAAGATGCAGTAAATTTGTGATAATAGCCCATGTTACACTTAGAGGACTTTATCATTACAAGTACTTTAACAAAGTGACTCTTATAGATGTAATTGTAGAACTTCTGTGGTGAAAAAGTCTTAGTACATCAGAAATGTTTATAAATTATCTTCTCAGAGGGAAGCTCCACATAGATGTTATTTTTGGGAATTATACTTATTAATTGCTAGAACCCTATGCATACAGCTGTTTATATGTATTCATACTAAAACATTGTGCCCATTTACCATGGCATTCATATATAGATTCTATTACATTTCAATTTTGAATATTTTTCTATCTGTCTGTCTGTTCATCTGTCAGATACTGAGGGCATTTGACTCCCAAAATATTCTAGGTAACTTGCAATTTTAAAACATAGTATACAAAGAAAAATATGATTGTCCAGACAGAAACTCATGAATAATAATCAAATATTGTTAGACTTTCTACAAATAACCTAAATCTAGGCCTGGGAACAGAGTGAAGTTTTAAGGGATTGACAAAACATTTGAAGAATTGGAGCTGCATATCTCTGGGGAAGATATTGTTCCAAAGGACAGGTGCTACAACACCAAAGGTCTTTCTTCTTGGTCCTACAAAGTAAAACATTTAACTAAAGGAACTCAAAGCTTACTCAATTGTTAGGCCCAATTGTATTACATAGGTACTCTTTCAATTAACCTAGCCCTATCTTCCAAGTAAATCTTGAACTGCATCTGGAAGTCAACTGGTAACCATTGCAGCTCATACAGCACTGATGACATGTGGGTGCAATGAGAAACACCCCTTACTGCTCATATGTCCATATTACAGCTGTAATTTCTAGATTGTTTTCAAGAGCAGCTTCCCTTGTAATACTCTAGCCTAGCCTTGAGATGACCAGGTGTGAGTGACCATCTAAAGAACCTTCTGATTGAGAAAATGCAACTGACACACAAGATGAACCTATACAAAGGCCCTTGTGACCATAGCTTCCGCCTGTTTGTTGAAGAGTAGCTGTGAGTCTAGGAAGGCCTCCAAATTGCACACTAGTCTTGCATGGGGAAGTGCAGTCCCATTCAATACCAAAGATGAAATTCCAGAGTGTAGGACTGATTTAGACCTAGGGACCCCAAATATTCACAGTCACTCAGCCTTGTCAAGGTAGAGCTTGAAATTGTTCCTTCCTATCTAGATGTGTATATCTTCCAGAAATTGGAGGTAATACATTGACAGTTTCACCTCCACAGCCTAAGGTTGAGACTGCCAAACAAACTAATGGTAAACAGTCCAACCAAAGATCTTCCAAGACCAGTCCCACCAACACTGACAGGGCAAGCCTCTAGAATATAAATTGATGGCAGACTCTATTCCTTACTAGCACTGATGATGTTACGTAGTTAAGGTAATGAAACATCTGCAAGAAAACAACCAAACTTAGAAAGCACCAAGGACCCCCTCATAACGATATTTGCTGTCACAATGTAGGCATGAATATAGGCTCTTACTCCTATCTGGTCCAATTTCTGTTTGTCTTCATTTAATAGTGCTTTAAATATCTCTTACGATGCTTTATCTGCTGGAGCTTCTAAACAACAACAACCCTGCACTGTAGGATTTCTACAGAGAGACTGCATGGAAGCAATTTGGTTCAAGCTCTTGATCATCTGAGTATCCAGGTTGCAACCAATGCAGTAAATCCTAGTGGATTCCTTCCTATTTTTTATATATTTTTCTTTTACAATTTGTGTGAAATTCACAGTGAACATTCAGCCTAACATAAGCTTCCAATGGATTTAAGAATGTTTAATGTTCTTGCATTACAGTTAATACATTTTTGCATACTTAAAAACATGCAAAATCTGATATTTGGCATGATGCTGAATATTTTATTAATTTTTAAAAGTTTTCTTTGCATTATAATTTTCATAACTAGCTTTTAATTGTATTTCAGGGTGAAGCCGAGTTTGCCCGAATCATGTCCTTAGTTGATCCTAATGGTCAGGGAACGGTTTCCTTTCAATCATTTATTGATTTCATGACCAGAGAGACTGCGGATACTGACACTGCTGAACAAGTTATTGCTTCTTTCAGAATCCTAGCCACAGATAAGGTTAGTGAAAAGGTTTCCATTTGCTGTGATTGTTTCGACAAATTCTACCCTTGCAAGACAAGGTGGTATCCAAATGCAAAGTAAGCTGAGCTGTAACTTAGAGTAGAAATTTAAAATATAGCTAGAAGCAGGATTGTTTTCATTAACTAATGAAAGCCCCTAAACTTTGCATGGTATTTTTTTTGAAATACTATACAGATTTGTATTGAAAATTTTAGACTGGGGTAAGATAAAGAGTTTTGGGGATCCTGTTTTGCTAAGGGCATATAATAAAACACTTGAGGCATCTTAGGGAAATTAAATATAAAGATGCAAGTACTGGGACATTTATTGGCTACAGATTTTCTACTTGTTATTGATATTCAAAGACAGTCCCCAGTTTTCTGTCTTTTACCCCAAAACATATTCATGCTATTTGCTGTACTTTTGTGGGTGGGCACCGGCATGAGTTTGTTTTAATAAAGCTGAAAGAATTTTAAAGCATATCTGCACAAAACAGATATTTCAACTTGAGGTTTTTTTTAAAAGTATCATATAATGGATATTCACTGGGCAATTGCAATAAAGGCTTTCAAATATTCAGTAAAGACTAATCTACAGAGGTGGTACAATATAGATGTAGGCTGTGGGAAAGAGCTGCCTTAAAGTTATATATGAAAATACTTTAACATGTCTAGTATTAATATATATATTTGGGCCCAACCTTACAGACCTTTTATGAAGGCCAATTTTTTCTCCAGGCCTTGGGGCCCAATGGAATTAAGTCCCAATTGGCTTAGTTGTAGCATATTTTAGTCTGATCGCCATGGTCATTGTTTACTGTTTAGCTGGCCTTTTTAATGTATTGTTTTTCTTCAGGTTATATTTGTTGTAATGTTTCTTTCTGTATGCCACCCAGAATTATTTTGTTTTGAGGTTGGATGGCCATATGAATTGAATGAATGAATGAATGAGGAATGAATACCTTATTATGGATCAGTGCTAGTTTTGTCCAGGCTGGTGCCCTTGAAGTATTCTGGGTTTTGCAAAAAGTGAGGATACCAGATTGGAGAAAACTAATCTGTATGACTGAAGTGTCTGCATCATCTCATCCTTGTTCTCATCAAAGAGAGTTCACCGCTTGTTTTGATTCTGAAATTTTAGAAAAAGCTCATCATATTCTTCCTTTTCAATCCTTCTAGCCATATATTCTTGCTGAAGAGTTGAATCGAGAACTGCCACCTGAACAAGCTCAGTACTGCATCAAGCGTATGCCAGCGTACAAGGGACCAGGAGCTGTTCCTGGAGCTCTAGACTATACCTCATTTTCATCAGCATTGTATGGGGAAAGCGATCTGTAACTGGGGACTGACTCTGTGGGCAAGTGAAACTAGATATATTCCAGTTTGCTCCTTGAAAAAAAAAGTAAGCTGACCTCACTACAATTTCTCAAGTTTAGCAGGAACATTCAGTAAGGAGCAATGCCCACGTAGTGTGCAGCATGATGAGTTTTTACGTTGTTTATATGTACTTGATCAAGCTTATACAGTGACAGACTGCACTGGCCCCCTGCCTTATCAGATTGTTTTTGTTCTTTTTAAATTAAAAATGGATAATCCCAAAGTGCCAAATTAGAAAGCCTCAGGAAAAACAAAAGAAAATATGCCTTTGGAAAACCCCCCCCCACAAATCTAGCATATCTTTGATTTTCAAAACATGAAATGTTTTCAAGAATTCTGAACATTTTATGCAAGTCTTCCACAACCTCTCTCTGTGCACCTCCTTTTTGCTTTCATATCATGGTAATGCTTTCATCTACAGATACTGGGATTTAGTTTGCTTGTGCAAATGGAACCATATACAACAGAAAATAAAAACCCAGGTCATACCAAATAATCACGAGAGATTGTTTTGTTGTTTCTAATGTGAAACGTGCACAGGAATTCTAGTCTGAGTTTCTAGTGGTATAAAATCACAAATCCTCTGGAGTTTATTCAAAGAGGTTGATGATAAGGGCATCATTTTAATGGTGATAATAGCATTCAGCTTAAAATCAATGCCCAGTTTGAAAGGGTACAGTGTTAGTAGCTTGGATATTATGAGGGAGTTCCATATTTTAGGATGGTTGTTAATAGATTGTGTCTGCTCTCTGCTATATTCATTGTTCTGTTGCAATTGTTCTTGGTTAATGCTAACAATATTGACATTTTATTACAACTAGTCTAAATTACTTTGTGCAGTAGCTTCCTGCCATTTATATTCTTCTCAACAATTTGTAGAAAACCTACTCTATCTGAAGCCTAACAGTCCCATGAAATAAATGCAGAAAAATAAATGTCATACAAGAAACAAAGAAAACTGTACCATCTGCTACTATTAAAACGTGCCTTTAAAATAAAGTCTGCTTTTCAAGCCTTAATACTGATTCAGTTTCTGAGATTAACTGATACATCTTTAAATATTAGGGGATGTCTTCTGGACAACAGGGTTCTCACCTCATTTCTAAAAAACTTTTCTTTATTTGCTTTATATGTAGTGAGGCATCTATCTTTTTTATTATTATTATTATTTCCAATTAAAGTGCAGATGATTCTTTTTGCAGCTGTTCTTCCTCTCAAAGACATTGATCCAGATGATTTGTCAGAAAGTTGGGCCCAGGGGCAACTACCTGAAAGAACAGATTTGTGATAAACAAAAAGATATTATTGGAATATACTGGGTTATAGGTTTCAGGTTTTATAATAAATCACACAGTTTGCTTCGGAATAAGTAGCACTATGCACTTCAGAAAAAGAAGAGCGAGTGAAAGAAAATAAAGGCAAGATATAAAGGAGTAGTCTACCCTAGTGCTTATAAATCATCATCAGATGGAGCATATTCCACTATTTCATGCAAGTTAGGATATCTAATCTAGAGATTACTTTCCAAGCCAATATACTGTTGCTTACTTTCCATCAGCTAACAGGTGTGTATATATAGTGTAGATATGGGCTTAACTTCATGCAGATTCAATCCGTTTTTATTAAAAGGCAGAGATTACCTAAGCTTGCAATATTGCAATCTTCTAAAATGTTAAATGAATTTATGTTACTGTCTCTACATAATAAAGTAAAATAATTGAGCATTGGCAAACCTTGCTTCAGGCTTTGCAAAAAACCCTTTTGCTACCCCTCTTTAAATTGTTTGGGGGCCCTTGAGGAGGTCATGACTCACAGCCTGAGACCCAGTGGTGGGATTCAAGTAATTTAACAACCGGTTCTCTGCACTAATGATTTCTTCCAACAACCAGTTTGCCAAACTGCTCAGAAAGTTAACAACCGGTTCTCCTGAAGTGATGCGAACTGGCTGAATCCCACCACTGCTGAGACTCAACAATATAAGAGTTCTACATAAAACACAAAATCCTGTAGTTTAATCCTCTCTTGATAAGAACTTTAGAATTTGCATAAAGGTTTATGCTGAATTGAATTTACTATCTTAGTGCCTGATAGCATCAGCATAGAAGTAGTCTATTATTGCTCCTAAAGATTTTTATTTTCTAGTTCAATTTAGTTTGGGATTGTTTGGTTCATCTTACATTTAGGATCATCCCATCCAATGCTTACAGTTTACAGTTTGGGATAGTCCCATCCAATGACTAACTAGATCTGATCCTGTTTAGCTTTTTCCAAGATTGGCTACATGATGCCACCTTTTGTGATGCACAAAGTTTAGGCATGTCTATTATTCTGCTTAGTACAGTTACAAATGTTTTAAGGAACATATAATGCTATATTTGACCTCTCAGGATAACGAGGTCGCATTTGGGGGAACTGGATCCAGATACATTCCTATACTCAAACACACATACGACCAAAAACCAAATTATTCATATTACGTTTCAGTGAAATGTGAGTGCAGCAGAAAGTTAGTTGGACTACAGTATAAAGACATAACCAAAATGTGCAAGTCTCAAGGATAACACCTTTTGCTATTTATTCTTAACAGCACTGGATGTTTGAGGATGACCTATCAGAGGTCTTTTTCTGAGATCTCTCTATGCATCGTATCAGTGCTTTGCTTACAATGAAGGAGAAAGACGTTTCTTAAATAGTCAATGAATAATGTAGGTGCTGTGTACGTTTTTTGTACCCAGGGTAATGGGAAAGGTCTATAGTGACAGCCTTCAGACATTATACTAATTATGTGATTTCTTGTATTGTGGCCTAATGCAAACTCTGGGAATTGTCATGTATTAAACAAAACACAATTAACAAAATCTTGACTTACTGCAATGCGTGAGATAGATAGTCCCTTTTTAAAATCAGCATTCACCTAGTAGATTCCCCTTTGTGTAACCTAGATGACAAAACTACAGTAATGACACAATGGCTGAGATTCCTCTCTCAAGGCATGGTTAGAATTTAGCCAAGTTACATACAATAAAATAGAAAAACAGCCAGAGCCAGCTTTGGACCCTTTTCTGTAAACCAGCATTTCTCAACTTTGACAATTTTCAGATGTTATGGACTTCAACTTCCAGAATTCTGACATCTTAAGCTTTCTAAGGCACTCCATATGCTCAGTTTTTAATTTAAAAGAAAAGTACTTCTATAAGCCTTTTTAGTTTTTATCAAAGGAGAGGAAAGCTGGAAATATTGAAATATATTTGGGATGACCAAACAGAAGAACTTCTCCAAAACTGAAATGAACGAGACCAAAACCTTGCAAAGAAAACGTAGATCATGGCTGCAAAGAAAACCATTCCAGGAAGCCTGTAGATCAGGGGTGCTTAATCTTGGCAACTTTGACTTGTGGACTTCAATTCACAGAATTCCTCCGCCAGCATGGCTGGGGAATCCTGGTAGTTGAAGATCACAAGTTTAAAACCTGCCAAAGTTAGACACCCTTGCTGTATATTGACCTCCCAAGGCTTCTATTGTTAGGGTGGTTGCAAGATTAAGCGATTAACAAGATTAAGCAATTGCAGTAAGCAGCCCTGCCCTCTTTCTATTCGGACTGAGGCCGCAGGAGGGATTTAATTTTCCTTCTTTACCCTAAAACATTAAAGCAAAAAGGAGTTTTCCAGAGTTTGAGTTCTCATCCTAATCGTCCTCCCAAATAGTGTTTTTGCTTTGCAAAAACTCACACAAACGTAGAGGAGCCCGCGGTGTATTTCCATCATTGCCCGATAAGTATGGTTAAATATGTTCATATAATAAACACCATGAGTTATGATACAGCGGCAATCTAAAAACAGAACACGTTTAATAATTGGTAAAATTAAACGCAGACATAGCCGTTGCAAGGTACGCAGTTCCAACACGACACTTCCACGCCTTCCTCCTTGCAACATTCAAATCAATATCCCTTGTCTACACTGAAAGTTGCGTTTACAATAACTAAAAATCTTATGCGTCTGCGCAGCTGGTGACGCGCACGCAGGCGCTTTCCTTGCCATAGTCTCCGGCCATTCTAACGTGGGAGCCGAAATTCAGTCGCTCAGCTTTGGCAAGGCTGTTTCAAAACGATGTCACCCACGATTCCCGAGTTGGCTGAGCAGCGGGGTAGCCAGGAGTCGCACGGTGCGTGTTTCCAGGAGGCGTTTGTGAGCTCCGATGGCTTGGCAGGGCGCAAAGTTTCTAACTTTTGCTGTATGTTGGTCTGGGAATCGCAGAGTGAGTGGGCTCCGCTCTCCTACTCGGCAGGAGATTTTACTACGTGTGCTGTACTCAGAAGTAGATTCAATTAACTTTAGCCATTCAGATACAGTTGACAATTTGGAGGTTTAGTCCCCCCCCCCCAAATATCCAAAAGGGAAGTAGATAAGATGGGTGTCGTTGAACTCCTGAAAGTAAGCTAAAACCTTTTGAAACCCGAACGAATTAAATTAAGAATCAAAAGTATTGATTCGCTTTTCGAGGCACTTTTTAGTTAACATCTGCATCTTTCTCGCTTTAAGTACCAGCTGAATTGGACCTCAGAAAATGATGTGACGAAAGCCGAGAATTAAATAATACACGGCAAAGCCGAGCTTGTTGATAATGAAAAGGAGACTTAGCAAGAACCTAATAGTGAAACACGCGGTGAACCGGCTCCCAGAGTTCCTCTGCACTGTGTTTTGGATAAGGCTCATCTACCTCCTTCTTTTCTACGGCGCTTGATTTCTTTTTTTTTTTTTATAAACGTGTGATTCGAGCAGATCGATATTTTGCTCGCATACAAAGGAGTGTTTTAAGGAACTTTCTCAGTTAATTTAAGGCGATTTTCAGGCACAGAAGAAATTTGAGGGAATGCCGTCAGATTAATGATAATAAAGTTATGCTGTTTTATCACATAGAAGCAAAAGATAGGTATACATTTTGGTGTGCTCTTTAGGTTTGCTGCTAAACCTTTGTTAATATGAAATCAAAAGTCTCAGTTAAGGCAGTGCTATATGAAGTCACTAGCCTGCAGGTAAGAGTAATGCTTGTGGTACAATCACGAAATGTGATTTCTCCTTCTGAACCCAAAAATAGTATAAAAAGAAAATCCCATCCTTACTGTAGTTATGCTGTCCACTTCCTCCTTAGTTTCATGCACTAATTGGACAGTAGGAATAAGGCATCTTTCCCTTAAATACATCTTTCTGACTGCAGTGAGTGTTATCTGTTGGCAGTGGTGACTGCAATCCTGGGTGTGCCCAGTGACATCTATATATGTCAAGAGCTAAAAATCCCCAACCATACATACTCCACCCCACCAAATAAAGGCAGTTAATTTGGTCTGCCTTTCCCAGTGTTGGTACTGCTTCACCATTGCACCACTGGTGATTTTTATAGGCCACTTTTTAAAAGAGAAAATGCAAAGCCCCAGGCAAAGATGGCTGTCTAGACAGTGAGGGTGAAGTCCAAACTCCGAGATACTTCTAAGGTTATTTCAGGTTGTCATCTCCAGCTGTTGATGGGAGAGCATGTAAAAATTTTCCTGGTGAAAATGAACTGCCTATGTCTGAAAGGGAAACGAAGGAATGCTTTTTCAAAAGTAGGTACTGTTCCATTCATGATTGTTCATTGTCAGATAACCTGGCCAAAGTGGTCCTCCAATTCTGACAAATAATGGGACAAAGCATATCCTCCTTGTCCTGGTTTCATTTTAATTAAAGCTATATTAGGAAAATGCTCATTGAGCATTCCCTGTACATGTGATGAATTATACATATATTAAACTGTTGATGTGCACAGCTAGTCCCTTCCTTACTGATCACCCATTTAGCAATCGTTAGCGGTTATGACCATGCTGAATAAGGAGACATGATTTATCCTCAAAGTTGTCACAGAGCCCCCATAGTTCCTCAGTTATGATTTGGCTGCTTGGCAACTGCCACCAATTGGGAAAGTTGCAGCATTCTGTAGTCACATGATCACCATTTTGTGACCTTCACAACTTCTGACAAACATTTGGGGAAGCCAACAGGAAGTTGCAAGTTGTGATCATGTAACATCATGCTTAACAATTGTGTGTGATTCGCTTAATAATCACAATAGGGGTTGCTGGAGCTGCTGTTGTAAGTTGTATGGCCGTGTGATTTATTTTATTTTTATTTTATTTTATTTATTTTGTCACAACATCATACAAAAGGATTATATAGTATATACACATATAAACATATATAGGAAGAAGAAAAGAAAAACAATAGGACAGGAACGGTAGGCACGTTTGTGCGCTTATGCACGCCCCTTATGGTCCCCTTAGGAATGGGGTGAGGTCAATAGTAGAAAGTTTTTGGTTAAAGCTTTTAGGATTATGGGAAGAGACCACAGAGTCAGGTAAAGTATTCCAAGCACTGATGATTCTGTTGCAGAAGTCATATTTTCTGCAATCTAGATTAAAGCGGTTTACATTAAGTTTAAATCTATTGGTTGCCCTTGTATTATTGCAATTAAAGTTGAAGTAGTCTTTGACAGGAAGGACATTACAATAGATGATTCTGTGAGTTAAACTTAGGTCTTGTCGAAGGCGACGGAGTTCCAAGTTTTCTAAGCCTAGGATTTCAAGTCTGGTGGGATAAGGTATTTTATTGTTTTCAGAGGAATGGAGAACTCTTCTTGTAAAATATTTCTGGACACGTTCAATTGTATTGATGTCAGAGATGTGGTGAGGGTTCCAAACAGGTGAGCTGTATTTTAGAATTGGTCTAGCGAATGTTTTATATGCTCTGGTTAGTAGTGTGGTGTTTTTGGAAAAGAAGCTACGCAAAATTAGGTTTACAACTCTTAGAGCTTTTTTGCTATGTAGTTGCAGTGGGCTTTGGCACTTAGATCATTTGACATGAAGACTCCAAGGTCTTTAACGGGATGGGGGTCGTCTGTAAGGTAATGTCCATCTAGTATGTACTTAGTTTTAGGGTTCTTTTTTCCTATATGTAAGACTGAGCATTTGCTGGTTGAAATTTGAGCTGCCAATTTTAGACCAAGCGTTAGATGGTCAAGGTCGTTTTGAATGATAGAAGTGTTGTCTGTGGTGTTAAATAGTTTGACATCGTCAGCAAAGAGAACACAATTACTTGAGATATGGTCACAAAGATCATTAATGTATAGAATAAAGAGTGTTGGTCCAAGGACGCTGCCTTGAGGAACGCCACTCTTGACAGGAACAGGATTTGATAAAGCATTGCCAATTTTGACCACTTGTTGTCTGTTAGACAGAAAAGCAGATATCCATTTGTGGAGGGGTCCTGAGATGCCATAGGATGTTAGTTTAAGGAGAAGTTTATCGTGTACTACTGAGTCAAAAGCTTTGCAGAAGTCTATGTAGATTGCATCTATTGATTTGCCTTGATCTAGATTTGAAGTCCATATGTTTTTGCAGTGGAGAAGTTGTAAGTTACATGATAACTTTTTCCTGAAACCAAATTGTTTGTTGGAGAGTAGGTTGTTAGTTTCTAAGTGTGAGGTAATGGATTGGTTGATGATAGATTCCATGACTTTGCAGGTGACGCAGCAAAGGGAGATCGGTCTGTAGTTTTCGACTAAGCTGGGGTCTCCTTTTTTGAAGATGGGGATGACTGTGGCTAGTGACCAAAGTTTGGGAAGAGAACTGGTAGTGAAAGCTTTATCAAAGATAATACTTAGGGGTTCAGCTATATTAATGGAAAGTTTTTTTAAGAAATATGCACATAGTCCATCAGGTCCAATAGAAAGCGATGGTTTTAAGTTGTGAAGAGCTTTACCAACATTGTCTTCTGTGAAATCTATATGAGTTAAATCATCATAGTCATTGCTGGTTCGTTTGTGGAATGTTGGATATGTGTTATCGGAGTTAACAAAAACTGAGCCAAAGAAAATGTTGAAGAGGTTTGCTTTGACTGTTTCGTCATTGCATTCTTTGTTGTTAGAATCTTTTAGTGGTGGGATGGATCTTGAGTCTTTAAGTTTATTGTTGACAAAATTATAAAAGGCACGATTGGAATTTGTGCGTAGAAGGTTCTCTTCTTGCTTGGTGTGGTAATTTGTGCATTCAGTTTTTATTTGGTTGCATATGTTTCTGTAGCGGTTTCTGAAGTTTGTAACATAGCCTTTTTGTTTCTTTTCCAGAGGATTTTTTTGATTGAAGCTTTTTTATTGATATGGGTAGTTTGTTTTTCTTGGACATGGTAGTCGTTCGTGGTACATATAATTTAATGACTCTATTGATTTCAAGTAGGAAGACTCTATAGAGGTCATCAGCGGTTATGCAGGTTGCAAACAGATTTTGCCAGTTCAGAAATGAAAGATCGTTGTTTATACGGTCGTAATTGGCTTTCTTGAAGTTGTAGTTGGGAGTTCTGTTGTTATGACGATTTAAGTATGGATGTATATTGAGACGAAAATCAATCATGCAGTGGTCACTGTTTGAAAAAGGTTCTTTAATTTGTAGTCCGTAAATTGAGTTTGGATTGTTGCAGAAGATGAGGTCAAGGCAGTTGTTGAGTCTTGTATTGTTAGTTACAAGTTGTTCAAGACCTAGGTTTGTAACAGCGTTGTATAGTGTAGTATGGATTGGGTCAGTTGAACATTCATTAGTTGCCCAGTTAATGAGAGGTAGATTTAAGTCACCCAGGAAGATGAGAGGGTATGGGCAAGAGGTAGTTTTGTTTTGTTTTGTTTTATGACTGTGTCAATTAGTGATGGAATTGCCAATTACCATTATAAAGCGAGGACTCCTTGTACAGTGAATTGGCATCTGTCTTCTGACCTGATCGCTAAGTAAGAAATACTGCTGTTCCTAAATGCTCATAACATAACATAACATAACATAACATAACATAACATAACATAACATAACATAACATAACATAACATAACATAACATAACATAACATAACATAACATAACATAACATCAGAGTTGGAAGGAACCTTGGAGGTCTTCTAGTCCAACCCCCTGCCCAGGCAGGAAATACTACACCATTTCAGACAAATGGTTATCCAACATTTTCTTAAAAATTTCCAGTATTGGAGCATTTACAGCTTCTGCTTCTCCTTAGTTCTAAGTTGCTTCTCTCCTTGATTAGTTTCCACCCATTGCTTCTTGTTCTACCCTCAGGTGCTTTGGAGAATAGTTTGACTCCCTCTTCTTTGTGGCAACCCCTGAGATATTGGAACGCTGCTATCATGTCTCCCCCAGTCCTTCTTTTCATTAAACTAGACATACCAAGTTCCTGCAACTATTCTTCATATGTTTTAGCCTCCAGTCTACTATCATCTTTGTTGCTCTTCTCTGCATTCTTTCTAGAGTCTCAACATCCTTTTTACACTGTGGTGACCAAAACTGAATGCAGTATTCCAAGTGTGGCCTTACCAAGGCATTATAAAGTGGTATTAACACTTCACGGGATCTTGATTCTATCCCTCTGTTTATGCAGCCCAGACCTGTGTTGGCTTTTTTTGCAGCTGCTGCACACTGCTGGCTCATATCTAAATGGTTGTCCACTAGGACTACAAGATCCCTCTCACAGTTACTGCTATTGAGCAAGGTACCATATATACGGTACCTGTGCATTTTGGGTTTTTTTGTCTAAATGTAGAACCTTACTTTTTTCACTGTTGAATTTCATTTTGTTAGATAGCGCCCAATGTTCAAGTCTGTCAAGATCCTTCTGTATCCTGAGCCTATCTTCTGGAGTGTTGGCTATTCCTGCCAGTTTGGTTTCATCCACAGATTTGATGAGTTCCCCATCTATCCCCTTGTCCAAGTCATTGATGAAGATGTTGAAGAGTATTGGGTCTAAAACAGAGCCTTGGGGTATTCCACTGCATACTTCCCTCCATGTGGATGTAGTTCCATTGAGAACTACACGTTGAGTGCAGTTGGTCAGTCAGTTACAAATCAGTCTGGTGGTGGTGCTGTCTAACCCACATTTTTCTACTTTATCTAGTAGTAGGTTATGGTTTACTTTATCAAATGCTTTACTGAAGTCCAAGTAAATTATATCGACAGCATTCCTCTGGTCCACTAATTTTGTCGTTTTGTCAAAGAATGCAATGAGATTAGTCTGGCATAATCTGTTTGTGGAAATGCTATACCACAAGCTTTCCTACCATATCTTTAAGGTAAAGGTAAAGATTCCCCTCACACATATGTGCTAGTCGTTCCTGACTCTAGGGAGTGGTGCTAATCTCCATTTCAAAGTTGAAGAGCCAGCACTGTCTGAAGATGTCTCTGTGGTCATGTGGCCGGCATGACTAAATGCCAAAGGCACACGGAATGCTGTTATCTTCCCACCAAAGGTGGTCTCTATTTCTCTACTTTCATTTTTACGTGCTTTCGAACTGCTAGGTTGGCAGAAGCTGGGCCAAGTAACAGGAGCTCACCCCGTTACATGGCACTAGGGATTCGAACCGCTGAACTGCCGACCTTTTGATCGACAAGATCAGAGTCTTAGTAGGACATTAATGCCATTAGAATTTCTCCACGACATACTTCTCTGAAAAAAAGCTTATTTATATGCTCATGGGGAAAAATATTGTAACATAAAATAGGATGGAAACATTTGCTCTTTATCATAATCTTGCCCTTCTCCAGGATAAAATTCCCTATTTTATCACTCAAGTCAGTTTATCTCTAGCCAGTTATTAACCTGGTGGGCGAAGGGAATTAGTTATTAGTTAAATGGCACAAAAATAAATCTCCAAAAATAATAAAGATAAGCGTAAATGAATTTGTAAAAATTAAATAAATCTGTTGGAAAGAAGAAAAGTCCCTTTTTTTATAATACCAGTACCTCTTCCACTTTAAAAATGAAATGGTGGTTTTGAGATTCCCCCCTCCCCACCTCCTGTTTCCTGAACTTTATTCTATCCTAACATTCAGTAAATATTTTGGTTTAACAAATATCCCAAAGACATCTCTTGTAGGACTGGGGTGTTCCCTTCTGTTAGTTATGTGATAAGACCTGAGATGATACTTCAGGAAAAATTTGTAATCTCTCTTTTGAGATAGTTATGCTTCATTCTGTTTATCAAGGCATGCAAGTTAGACAGAAACATAGATCTTTGATTCCTTTCTCAATTGGTTCGCAAGTAATCATCAAAATGGAAGCAGAAATTATAGAGAAAAGTGTCCAGAATGTATGTATTTAATCAACAAGAAAATAGTTTTTAGAGCAATATAGTATTATAATAATAGTAAAAAATTCCTAAGTACCCTAAAGAAAACCATATTATCAACAACAACAAAAAACCCCTATCCACTGAGTCTCAATTATCAATTTATCCCAAGGATTGGGAGAATAGCCAAAATAGTTTCCTGAACATCATCATGGTGAGAGCCCTCCCCCCCCGTAGTTTCTTGGTCCCCCTAGATCAGAGGTTTCAAACTCAATTTCATTGAGGGCTGCATCAGGGTTCTGTTGGAACTCAGGGGCCGGCGGCCCTCGTGAGCTCAGTTTTTGGCTGTGACAGCCTCCTGCAACCCTCTGCCAGCCAAAACAGAGCTTGGGAGGGACACCAGAGCTCCATTTTCACTAGCAGAGGCACTGCGAGCCAGTCCTTCAGTGTTTGCAGGGTGGCCTCATGGGCCAGATCTAAGCACCCCGTGGGCTGGATCTGGCCCCAGGGCCTTGAGTTTGACACCCCTGCTCTAAAGGATATTGCCAGTTAATGGGACTCAAAGCATGCCCCTCTGCCTAATCTCATTGGACCGAGAGATGTACAGTAATTGGAGATAAATAGTCCCTCAGGTAATCTGGCCTTAGGTCATGAAGTGGTTTAATGCATTTGTAAGAGTTGTTTGTGTTTTGATATTACTATGTTTTGTTTATTATTGTGAGCTGCCAAGAGTTTGCTATAAATTAGGAATGAAGGGAGAGAGAGAAAGAAAAGCATTATTGTTTGAGAGCAAGTTGAATTCAACTCAACTTCAGTACTAAACCAGCAATCACAGATTTGGGTTGCTATTTTCTGTTGTATTTCCCTTACAGCTTAGTTCAGGGGTTTCCAACCTTGGCAGCTTTAAGCCTGGAGGACTTTAACTCCCGGATTCCCAGCTTTGCTGGCTGGGGAATTCCTCCAGGCTTAAAGTTGCCAAGGTTGGAGACCCCTGGCTTAGTTGACCACAGAGAACCACAACCTTCTGAGCTGCCCCATACTTTTCCAGATCAGAAGATTTTCTGTCTCCTGTTAGGCTAAAGGTACTGTACCATGCATGCAGCAAGGAGCTGCAGCAAAGCAAATAAAAAATATGTTGTCTATGGATTTTTCAGATTGCTCCTAGTGAGGGAGGAATGAAAGGAAAAATGGCAAAGCAGGAAACAGTAAGAAGTCTGTGATTTGCAAACAGTCACACAACAAGCATATAAGAGAAACCAGGGATATTGGCCAAGTGTAATAAGCGTCTATATTAAAACCTGCATATCTTCAAATAAAATTTCATAGGACCCATCAGATGTGCATGATTTTAAAGTACTTTAAGCTTGTAGAGTAGACAGACTATAATACCAGAACAGGATTCATTTGTTTAGTAAAGTTCTATTGTAACCATAGTGGTGCGGTGGTTAGAATGCAGTATTGCAGGCTAATTCTGCTGACTGCCGACTGCCAGTAGTTTGGCAGTTCGATCCTGACTAGCTAAAGGTTGACTCAGCCTTCCTTCCTTCCAAGGTTAATAAATTGAGGACCCAGATCCATGATGGCAAACCTATGGCATGCATACCACAGGTGGTACGCAGAGCCCTCTGTGGGCACGCATGCCATCACCCCAGCTCAGAGTCCTCTCTTTGGCCATGTGTGCTATTGCCCCAGCTTAGCCAGCTGGTTGTCGGGTTTATGAGGCGCACATGTGTGCTGGCCAGCTGGTCATCTGGTTTCCAACACTAGTGCGCACACGCGTGTGAACACTCCGGTTTGGGCACTCTGTGCCTAAAAGGTTCACCATCATTGACCCACATTGTTGGGGGCAATATGCTGACTCAGTAAACCACTTAGAGAGGGCTGTAAAGCACTGCAAAGGGGTATAAACTCTTAAGTGTTATTGCTAAGTGCTATTGTTTTTCATCTTGAAATAACATTAAAAGACAGCCTTTCCAATCTGGAGTTCCTTAGTTGTGCTGGAAATACTATGTTTCGAGAAAGCTGTGTCTCAATCTTTAAGTTAGCACCCTTTCAATATGTAGCTAGGCCATAAGCTACTTTTGTGTCCTTGTTCTAGTTGTAACAATACGGATCATTTTATTTATTTGTGGACTTCAACTCCTACAATTCCACAGTCAGCAAAGCTGACTGAGGAATTGTGGGGGTTGAAGTCCACAAGTCTCAAAGTTGCCAAGACTGGAGACCCCTGCTTTAGAGCCTATGATTCATTGCGAGAAGAGATGGTGATTGCTTTAAATACAGTTTTTTTTTTCAAACCTTGTCATAATGCAGTTTCTAAAAAGACCCTGAAAGAGGAAATAGAATCCATTCTGAGGGAGCGCATTATGGTTTTGGATGGAGGCATGGGGACCATGATCCAGCAATATTCTTTAGGGGAAGAAGAATTTCGAGGTCAAGAATTTAAGGATCACCTGAAACCACTCAAGGGAAATAATGACCTGTTGAGCATAACTCAGCCTGATATCATCTACAAAATTCACAAGGTGAGTACAGCTTGTTCTGTGAGTCTTGTACTACTGTGTTTCCTCGAAAATATGACCTACTCAGAAAATAAGTCCTAGCTTGATTTTTACACATGCACTCAATATAAGCCCTACCCCCAAAATAAGCCTTAAGCCCACCCACTCCAAGGTGCATGGGTAAAAATTAAGCTAGGGTGGGGATGGGGGTGTTGGAGCCCTACTACTTACCTTCGGATAGTTTCAGCCAATCCTCACGCACCTCAGCCAATTTCTTCTGCAGCCAGCAAGGCTTTTCTGAAGGCCTCTATAGCTGATAATAGAGCTCCGGATTGATCCAGAGCTCTGCAGAGGCCTTCAGGAAAGCCTTGCTATCCAAAGCTGAAGAAGGCCTCTGACAGTGAAAAGGAGGCCAGTGCAATGTGCACAAGTGAGGTGAGTCGGTGGACAACATCCCCCCCCCCCGAAAATAAGACTTGATGCCTTTTTGGTGGCAAAAACAATATAAGACAGGGAAAACACGTTGAAAGAGTTTTTTGATTCTTCTGGCATGTATACCAGCTCTGGAGAGTTTCATTCATATGGTCTAGACATGTGTTTCTCAACCTTGGCCACTTTAAACTGTGTGAACTTAACTCCCAGAATTCTGGCTGGGGAATTCCAGGAGCTGAAATCCACAGCACCTAAAACTGCTGAGGTTGAGAAACACTGGTATGGATAGAGCACAATTATGGGCACTTTCCTCAGAAATGGGTCTTTAGGTGAGGTGCATATGAAGATGGTCGCTGAGTGTTGTTCATTGAAAAAGGCAACAAAGAGTAAATCATAGCGGATAGAACATTTTCACTAATTTGAATGGACTGGATTATGTTCATATTTTTTACTCTTACTTTTGAAAATACCTTGATGAATTAATCCCTATTTTGTGACACAGTCCTATTATTTGTATGTGATCCCTCAAAAGTCAATAAATGGCTGAAAAGTATTAAGAATATATAGATTTTAACTCTTCATCTATTTGATGAATAGATGAAGATCCTCCAAGGCGCCAGGCGAGAAAGAAAAAGTTTAAGAAATATTAGAAAAAAATACTTTCTGCCTTGTTCACTAGAAAAAAAATTCCTATATTCTGTCTTGGCAATGGCTTTACCCATCCATTTCAGACCCCCAAAATAGTATGCAATTTGAAACTTGGACATCTGTTAGAAACGAGATCTGCTTGTTTTTAACTCACTGCAAAATTAGGTCTTTAGACACACTGATTCTTCCTTCACTATTGAACTACGTAAATAGTTCTTGAGACTAGTTACTCCTTTGATTAGATTCAAGGGTTTCCCTGCTACTTTGTGCACATACTAGAATAACTCATTAGGTGGAAGTAATATGATTCAGAGAGGACCATTTGAAAACAAGAAATTGGGGATTTGGTGACAGGAGATTGGCTGTGATGATCTACAATGGAGAAAGGCAAGCTGGAGGGAATTTTGAGGTGGTTGAATGTAGGAATTGATCAGATTTACACTCCATAAATAAATCTTAACCATTATACCACACTGACTTTAATTCATTAATTCCTATAGTCAAAACCTTACTTCTATACCTCTACACATACTGTACATGTAGGAAATTGAGAGTTGTGTTTTTATTTTTTTCTTTAGATTTTAACATTGTAAGCTGCTCATCTGTTATTTGCGAAGGGTGATCTTAGACATTTTATAAATGAATAAATATGCAGATACACAAAAACACATAACATACTTATTTCAAAAGAAATAACACTTGAAAATATTGATAGTTTCTTAATTTTGATGAACGTATCTTTTCTTTTATGTACACTGAGAGCATATGCACCAAGACAAATTCCTTGTGTGTCCAATCACACTTGGCCAATAAAATTCTATTCTATTCTATTCTATTCTATTTTAAAAAACACTGGGTACACACAGAAATATATTCAGCCGTCAGTCAATTTCTCTGAAAGTCTAAATTGGGAATTCTTCCTGGTAGCGTTTTGATTAAAATACAACATTTTATAATTACCTTTGTCCTCATTAATTTTCTTTACTGCTGAAGGAAAAAAATCCAAGAGTTTAAATTGAGACAGTCATATTGGAGCATTCAAATCTGAAATATAACTACATTTCTTTGTACAGTAAAGCAACAGGAATATGGAACATATTGCTTCTTTTGCCACTTTCAGTTATAATTTAATTGTATAATATATTGTAGAGTTTCTTCTCCTGCTGTTCAAATAATGAAAAAACATAAGCTGAGTTTGCAGTTGAGAGGATTTCTAAAGCTTTTCCTCTAATCTCCAAGATTAATAACAGAACTAAAAGTGATCAGGGAAAATGACCCATTTTACACCTAGGTACTTTACCAGTAATGGTAGACAAACTGTTAACTATATGTAATCTATTCAAGAAACTAGTAGACAGTGTTTTCCTCATTGATAATTATCTTTGGGCTTCATCAAAGCAACTGTCTATTAAGTAGCCATTGACTATAAGTTCTGTTTTCTGACTGTTGAATAATTTAATTACAGATGAACTTTGTTTTGTGTTGTTCTTCAGCTTACTAGATTTCAGTGTATAGGTGTGTCTATAGATTTCAAGCAGCATCTATTGTGTTTTCTCAAAAATAAGACCCAACTGGAAAATAAGCTCTAGCATAATTTTTCTGGATGGTCATAATATAAGTTCTACCCCAAAAATAAGCCCCAGTTAAGATCATCAGTCAGGCAGATGCATTTAGTACCATATTTCCCCCCAAATAAGCCCTAACTGGAAAATAAGCCCTAATGCATCTTTTGGAGCAAAAATTAACATAAGACCCTGGGAAATATGGTAGGTGGTGACTCTAAATTATGCTTTAATTTTCAAGTATACCCCCAACAATAGCACTATTTAGGACCATTCCTGAAGGAAATTAAACTTTGCTTTCTAGGCCTTCTCCAAATACTACTGTTGCTTATTGTTATTTCAAGACTAATCATAAGTCCCTTTTTTCCTAACCCTCTTTGCTCTAGAGCTGGTACTCCGTTTAAAAACACTGGTATAGATCCCTTTGAATTAAAATCCATAGTAGGGAATATTAGATTACACGTCCTCAAAAAAATATTACTTTTTCAATTAGCTCTGCCCATATCTGGTTGTGCCATATTTCCCATTCTCAGTTACCTGGATTTCCAAGCTTCAGTTGGAAGTATGAGCTAATGGAATACGAGTCCTGGTAATGCAGTATTGCAGGTTAACTCTGCCCACAGTCTGGAGTTCAATCCTGACCGGCTCAAGGTTGACGCAGCCTTCCATCCTTCCGAGTTTGGTAAAACAAAAACCAAGATTGTTGGGGGCAATAGGCTGACTTTGTAAACTGCTCAGAAAGTGCTTGCTGTAAAGAATTATGGGTAGTATATGCTGTAAATCTAAGTGCTATTGCTACTGCTATTCAATTGTTCTGTTCTGCTTACAGGAATACTTGCTTTCTGGTGCTGATATCATTGAGACAAATACTTTCAGCAGCACTAAAATAGCACAAGCTGACTACAGCCTTGAACACCTGGTGAGAATTTGGGATTTCTTGCTTGTCAAGTTTGGGGTTTCCTTTGACCAGGCTGGCTGGCTGGAAATCATGACAACTGAGACCAATATGTCTAGATTGTACTAGATTGGTAAGGGAGGGATGCTATAAAGCAACATAAATATTCATGGAAAAAATATAAATTTTGGTTAGAAGTCCATTAGGTTTGTGAGAGCATGGTTTTCATTTGTTTATTTTTGATAAAATATGATTTAGTATTGGAAATTAGGATTGGATAAACAGGAAATAATCCATAAGGATTAGCTTTGCTGCAGTAATCCATCATTCATTTGTCACTCGTGTCTCACTTGATCATTTGCCAAAAGAACCTAATTGCAAAAATAGAAGTGCTTTGCTTGGTAGCCCTTAACTTTTGACTACATTTGAGTCCAAAATTTAATGAGACATTTGTGAAATGAATTTTGCCCCATTTTACGACCTTGCTTGCCTCAGTTGCTAAGTGAAACACTGCATTTGGTAAGTTAGTAACCTGATTGTTAAGTGAATCAGGATTCCCCATTGATTTTGCTTGTCAGAAGGTCAGAAAAGGTGAGTTTGGGACACCGCAACGGTCATAAATATGAACCAGTTGCCAAGCATCTGAATTTTGATCACATGATCATGGGGATGCTGCAAAGGTTGTAACTGTGAAAAACGGTCATAAGTCACTTTTTTCAGTGCTGTCGTAACTTTGAACAGTCATTGAATGAACTGATGTAAGTCAAGGACTACCTGTATTTACAACTTTGTTACTGTGGATATTTGTTCTCTCCCACTATTGTTGATGCTTGTGCAATGTTGCTTTGTAGTAGGTTAATGTAAATCAATCTTTAAAATGCCATTATCTGGGTGAGGACCAAGACATTCGGTTTGAATGGTGAAGATCTTTTTTTGTTAAATCATTTTTCTTCACCTTGAAAAAAAAGCAAACAGATGCCATATCGGCAATGATAGATGTTTGCCTCTTTGCAAGACTCTGCCACCTCTCATATCCTGTTGTCTGATCTGAATAGCAGCCAAGACATGAGTGTTTTTTTTAATGAATCATCTCCAGAAGCTGTTTTTAATCCTGTCTTGTGTTTTTAACTGACATCATTTTCCAGATCCTTGAGATAAATTCATTTGTTAACAGTGCTGTTTTGGAGGTGACTGTGAATTACAGCAGTGGTTCCGTGGAGAGAGTTTTTGCCATGGACTGAAGGGGACGTAATTTCGCCTGTTGCCTGTATCCCACAGATGGGGTTTCGATTATTTGCGCGGCCTGGTTTCTGGCACTCCACGGCCTGGTGCCAGTCCACAACTGGGGATCAGGGAGCCCTGAATTATTGTGTAAAATGAATAATCCACGGGTTTGCAAATTCTCTGCTTCTTTTAATGCGGCCAAGAAGCAGCTTTTTTTCCCTTTTATTTTCAAATATCTGCCTTGTTCTTTGATCTGGCTCACTTATCCCACTATGTCAGAAATATGTAAATCTCATTTTGGCTTAACGCTGTATGTAAATCCTTCTTTGCTCATGTCCTGTCCTCACCCACCTTGATTCATTTCAGAAGTAAAAATTCCTAAATGTGTAAAAAAATATATATCTGTTTACAGTGAACTGGTATAATCTGTTCCATTTCATTATGACTTTGGTGTGTTTTGGTGCTAAGATTAGTTCTTGCCAGTTGGTTCTAGACAATCTGAAGACTGTTAAAGATTGGTGATACTGGGGGGGGGGGGGGAAGGGGGTTTTCTGGGAGGGAGGGGGAAAAAAGGGGGGGAAATGTTTTTGTTTTTTTAAAACTTTTTCAATAAAAAAAAAAAGATTGGTGATACTGTTAGGAGCCTCTATATAAGATCTTTTGACTGCAGAAGTATAATGGAGGGTTCAATGCAATGCAAATGAAGATTATTGGGGTTTTTTTTTCGGTATCTTCCATTTACTTCCCAATCTGTTATTAGGCTTATCAGTTAAATAAAACATCAGCCCAGATAGCACGAAAAGCAGCTGATGATGTTACTGCAGAGACGGGTGAGTAACTTGACACACTATATGTATTTGTATCATGAGTTATCTAGGCTTGCAAATGTGGTTTTGGCTGTGGCTTAAATCACCATATTACAATTTTACTCCAACGAATTATGTGAAAAGCACATAAGAGCCATTAGAGTGATGTTACCTAATTTGCTGTCCACTTGAAATTTTGAGATATAATTACCTGAATTTTAGCAGCTCTTTTTGATTTTTGGATTTTTACCAATAACCGTTTTAAGTAGTTCTTGATATTTTGAGTCTGCCCTTATTATTTTTAGACCAAACTGAATTTTATAACGTCCAAGCTCTGATGGCTTTTAGTATTGTGTGAAATAATAAATGCAGTTTGTGGAGCAAAGATGTAATATGATCATAAGAAGGCTGCTCTATTCTGGATTAATTGAAGTTCTTTAAGGCCAGCTCTATGTAGAGATCATTGCAGTAATCTACTCAGAAGATGACCAAAGCATAAAGGAAGGTGTGTAATTCTGCACAACACAAAGCTGTGCAAAGGTCATGATGCTATCCACTCTTCAAATAGAGCCGTGAGCCTAGGAGAACTTCCCAATTGTTTATTGATTCTATGCAACCCTACCTAGCATTAATGATGGAAAATCACCAGATTCAAGAGGCTATAAAATCTAAAGCCACTCTCTCGCTACATTAACCTGAAGTCTGTTCTTCCCCATTCAGATCCGCACATTCTTGCTATGAGCGTAGAGCAGCAGTCCCCAACCTTTCCATCTTGGCAGCCCAGTGAGAGGGGATGGTTTCGTGTGAGAGCGAACGCCCACTGCTCGTGCAAATGGAGCTTTGCACCTGAGCCCAAGTGCCCATTGTTAATGCAAATGAAACTGCACACGTGGTTGCCCGTCGCTTGCATAATCCGATTTCAAACAGGCCACGGCCTGGCTATCATAAGGGACACGGTGGCTCAGTGTCTAAGACGTTGAGTTTGTCAATCGAAAGGTTGGCAATTCAGCAGTTCAAATCCCTAGTGCCACGTAATGGGGTGAGCTCCCGTTACTTGTCCCAGCTTCTGCCAACCTAGCAGTTCGAAAGCATGTAAAAATGCAAGTAGAAAAACAGGAACCACCTTTGGTGGGAAGGTAACAGCGTTCTGTGTGCCTTTGACATTTAGTCATGCCAGCCACATGACTACAGAGACGTCTTCAGACAGCGCTGGTTCTTCAGCTTTGAAACGGAGATAGGCACCACCCCCTAGATTTGGAAACAACTAGCACATATGTGCGAGGGGAACCTTTACCTTTACTTTATTCTTTTCATAGGCTTTCCATTGCAAAAACGGTAGGAAATTCAGTGGCCATTTTAATTCTGGGATCACAGTTTGCCCATACCTATCTTTGGTGTTCACTTCAGGATTTTGTTCATTTATAACCTAAAACAATGGTCATTCTTATCAATTAGTGTATGAAGATCAGTAGAAGCAGACCTTTGTACTCAAAAGCAGTCTCTCTAGCAAGACTTTTTTTGGCAGAAGGGATCATCTAATCATTCAAAGGCAGTCATGGTTTTTCTTTATTACATACAAATGAAGACCATAAGATCAAATATAGGCTATTATTTTGCATTTCTTTGACTTACAATCCAAAGCTTGTCATTTAAATATTATCCTTGTGCTTTTCTTTGTTAAGGAAGTAAAAGATACGTTGCTGGGGCGATGGGCCCCACAAACAAGACCCTTTCTGTTTCTCCATCAGTGGAAAGTCCTGATTATCGGAATGTTAGTAAGTATTTTCATTGATAATCTTAAAACTGAAAATGATTGTTAATTTGGCTTTACCTGCTACTGTCAGTTTAGTTCTAATTGCAGTTCTGCCATATTGATTTAAAACATTCAACAGTTCTAAAGATTTTCTCACTTTGAATTTTATTTCATGATTGGCTATAGTTAATAAGTTCATAATTAATGACACATTAAAAGAGCCTCAGGTATTTTTTAAGTAGTCAAGCAAACGTAGTAATATCTGATAGCCCATCTGATGCTAGCAATCTCATGTATTACCTCAAACAATAAGGAATTACAAAGTAGGTTTAATTTGAAGCTGAAACTGGAAACTACAGTTTTCTTTGTTGTAACTATTTGTTGCTGTGTTTTAGCTTTTGATGAATTGGTAGATGCCTACACTGAACAAGCCAAAGGTCTTTTAGATGGTGGAGCAGAAATCATGCTGGTGGAAACCATATTTGATACAGCTAATGCCAAGGTGAGGTTTTAAGTAGAAACTTGGAAGTCCATAATGATAATGCCCATTCCCAATAATATGTGAAAAGGAAGTCATTGCATATACTAATCAGGCTGTGCTGGCAGATATCCTTTTATTTATTGTAAAATGAGAGGTTGGCTTCCCTTTAAGGGCAACTGAAGGTTTGAGTACTGCTATCCTATGGTTTATGGCAGTGATGGTGAACCTTTTAGGCACTGAGTGCCCAAACTTTGTGCGCATGCACACGTCCAAACTGCGCATGTGCAGCAGAGACCCGAAGACCAATGGGAGGCGGGGCATCCCAACATCGGCAGCGGTAAGATGTAAGATCTTTTTCTTTTGTGAGCTTTTGTGAGCTTTTGTTTCGTTATTTGCAGGGAAACAGAAGCTCATGAAAGAAACTCCACGGAGATCTGACCTGAGGCCACAGCGCGTGTGCCAGCAGAGAAGGCTCTGTGTGCCACCCCTGGCACGTGTGCCATAGGTTCACCATCACAGGTTTATGGTGTTGGCAGTTCAGATTTGGAAATCTGTGTCATGAGATTTTTAAAAATGTACCTTTCCCTTAACTAAAAAGAAGTCTTAGAAACGGAATGAGAAAAAGAGACACAATTATCTTATCTGTTTTCTGGAATTCTCGTACAAAGTCAAGACAGTACAGTGAAGCAAATAGAGCCAAACTTGAATCTTTAGCTTAGTTTGCATAAGAGATAAAGTTTGTAACATGGGATGTTCCTTGACCTCTCTCTCTGAGCCTTGAAGATCTCTTTGAAGTTCATGTTCCAGCCTGGCTGAAGTTTTAATTTAGGATTAAAATAAAGTTTGAGATATATTGCAATTTTTTAAATATGTACCAATGTGTTCTCTGCGTTGTGTTCAGTTGAGTTGAGTAAGGCATCTGACCTGATTCTGTTTCTGTATGGACTCTCAGGATCTATTTTGTAATAAATCCTGCAATAGAAGACACAGGTCAGTGTGTTTCTTGTGGTTACAAATGTCCAGCAGGCTCCACTGTGGTTTGCATACTTTTCTTGACGGTCTGTATCCATGTTTTGGTACAGGGTTGAGCTGTACACTTGCCTTAGTGTTTAATTTGTCCCCTTTTTACTTCCATATCTATGAAATAAGAATTTCCTAGAGTAAAGGAAATTAATTTACTGTGATATTTTCATTGGACAGGCAGCTCTCTTTGCTCTCCAAAAGTTATTTGAAGAAGAATATGAACCGAGACCCTTGTTTGTGAGTATATTCTAATTAAACTTAAAATTATCCAGTTCTTCTGAAAAAAAGTACATTCCCTTTTTTCTACAGGAGTTAATACAATCAAGAACACTGTGTTTTGGAAAGCTCACATATTGTGTGTTAGTTTGCTCTTTCCAATATGTGCTTTATAATCATATTAAATGACAATAAATGAATGACCTGCCATACGCAGCAGTCTGAAAATGTCCCCTCAATAATATTACCAGTGTGCCAAATTATAAGAATCTTGCCTAGCCTCCTAATTATCTTCCCTTGGAAGATGCCAGCCTTGAATCCGAGTAATTTTCACACTAAGTTATGGCTTCATTAGCCGATAAAGCTGAATTGCGGGTTCAGCAACTCAGCAATATGTGGCATATTTTGTCTGTTTTACATGTTCAAAATTTTTTTAATTCCTGTCCTGAGTCTCTGCATACTGAAAATACAAATAAATAATAATATTGCTCAGTGTGCAGTTCTATGCTCTTAACTCAGAGGGTAGCTGGTGCCGAGTCTTGGAATGCCCCTCTTCTCCCCAGCTGCTGCCTTTATGTTTGCTATTTTGAATGTGCTGAGGTCCAACTGGGAACTTCAATAGCAGCTGAAAGCTTCCTAAATCTTATTGATATCTTTCTGTTCCCCACTGCTCCATACAGATAGCAGACAACACCTCCTTCTCCTGCCTAGAGCAGCCAGTGTGCCTGGTACAAGAGTGGGAAGTTGGATGTTTTGATGAGATAGTTACATCCCATCTGTCCTTGATTGACCAATATGCTGTTGGAGAGGGTTGTCCTCTGCACCTTGTGACCTGAAGCTGCGAGATGATAATTCCACTAGGGAACATCTGTCATTGATTAAAGGAGGGATATGTATTTAACACACACATTCTCCACAGGCTCTTGGAACTTGATCCCACAAATTATTTTGCTGACATAAGGACATTTGTTTCACAAGGATAGCAAGGAAAAACCAATTATTTTGCTTTTATAAGCTTGTGGTATTTTTTATGGCACAATGGGTAGGCTTAATAGGGAAGAATTTGATATGTACAGTAATTCAGAGGATAGTCTGTTGAACTGATATTGCTGCTACTTTTGGTTCTGCTATGTTATTGTTTCCATAGAGATCTTAAGTAGTTTTCATGGTGGTGTTTTTTTTTTGTAATGTGAATATATATATATACTGCATACCAGATTAGAAATATAATCCTAATTATAAAAGGCTTGCAATGTTCGAAAGAAATGTCAAGCTTCATAAGGCAGAATAAAAGACAGATGAGGAGAAGGACATATTCTCATACTTTTATAGAAAATGGACTTTTAAAAAAAAAAAAAACCCTATTTGAGCAAAATCATTAAAATTCGACTGCGTTTTGAGTATTGAATACAGATAAAAAATTTATCCTGATGTGCTTTTTGGATAGAGTGGCCCTCTCCAGGAAGTTCCCTTTAAGGTGAATTGAAGCTTCAGCCCAGGGGTGGCTGGGGTTTGTGGGTATTGTAGTCCCCCAATGCACAGAAGGGATCTGGATATTGTGGTCCCCAAATGCATAAAGAAGAGATTTGAAGAAAGATGGGGGGAAAAAAAACTATTCACTTCCAATTTTGTGGCAAGTCAGATGTTTTCCACAGAAGTATTAATGTTAATTTCAGTTTAGCATCTATTATTGCGCTGTTTTTAACGTTGTTCTTTGCCTTTCCCCCCTACTCTTTTCCTTGTGGTCTACAGGTATCAGGAACCATTGTCGATAAAAGTGGCCGTACTCTCTCTGGGCAGACTGGGGAAGCATTTGTCATCAGCATATCTCACAGCCAACCACTTTGGTGAGAAAACAGACACTCTAGAAATGCTTTACAATAAGCATTGCAGCTGCAATAGATTCTATAACCATTTTGCTAAAAGAGATTCCACAAGAAGGCTCTTGCAGAGTTGTTAATTGCTGCTGTTGCTCAGATTACCCACAGTCTAACATCACTGGCTGTTTTCAGAGAAATCATTAATTTCAAAGGATGCATTTCTCCATAGGAAAATGCAGATCTCCGGAGAAATCAAATCTTGCCAGGCCTCTCTTTTACTATGGTTCCTTGACTGCTAAAAAAGGATTGGCACACATACACATACTCCCCAAATTGTTTTATAAGTGCTCATGGTCAATATGCCAACTTTCTGTCCACTTGTATAACCTTGATTTGCTTGGTGATTTTCTTCCTTGTCCCTTATAGTTTGTGCACTGGATATGATTCCAAACAGACCTGCAGTTTTCCTCCCTCAGTCTGTGCCTACAGCTTGAAAACAGTTAATAAATATCGCCAAGCAGATGAGTACTTTAGGTTTATCAGCTGAAGAAATTAGAACAGCTGCTTTGTTTGTCCCTGGCTGACAAAATTTGTCACATCTGGTAAAGTTTGGAAATGCTTGACGTGAAGCTCTACTGCGGTTAATTCATCTCATTACACAGATGCAGTGCAGCAGTTACAGGCTGAAGTCTGTTCTTCCTCTCTGTTTTTGTGTCTTGGGGAAATGACGGATCAAAAAGGAGAAAGCAAGAAGGAATAGCAAATCTGTAAAGGAAGGTCCACAAATGAGGCTGGTAGGAAGATAGATGGAATGCTGTAATGGGGCAAAGAATCTAAAGTGAAAAAGGAGCTCTGATTGGCGAGTTAAAAAGTGTAAAAAGCTTATAAGTCAGACATGACTTAACAAAATTAAATGGAAATAACTTATATATGGATTGATAAGGAAGGCATCTTTGTTACTACTTATCCTGCCTGCAGGTCTTGTTGAATAATGGGTAAGATACATATCTAACTTTATAATATTTGAATGACTTGCAGCCATAGACCCTTGCTATTTCCGATTCTATTGTTACATGCCTTTGGGCAGCAGTCCAGAGATCATTGATCTTTTATACAATTAATTGGTGTTGGCCAATTTTATAATTACTCCAGGTTGTTTTAAAAATGTTAGCGATATGGATCATGTAGAAAAAAATAAATGTGGAATCAGCACATATATTGAAGGATACATATACAGCTGCATACAAAAATGGAGGTATTTCTGATCAAATAGCATGTTTCCAAAGTGCTCAAGTGAGCAGCAGAAAATTGTGCAACCTTTGCATGGTACAAAGCTAAACATCCAATTTTTCTCCAGATTTGAATGCAGTTGTTTATAGATTCTGAATGAGAAAAAGTGAGTACAACAGGTGGAGAGGTTTGGGCAGCTTTCTAACTATTATTTTGTAATAGCTGGGTGGCATCCTCTGCAAGAAGAAACAACTTCCTCTAACCAGTTAAGAATCTTGCAGTCTTGATTTTGAATGTGTTCCCTCATTTTTTTACTTGCAAAATCCTCTAGCTCAGAAACACTCCCCCTGGGTACAATTTCATCTTTGAGATTTCTCAGTTCAAGTCTGGGGTCAATGAACACGGTTGAAAAACCATTACCTTTTCTGTTATATATAGTTCATGGTTGATTGAAAGTATGTATCAGATTGTTGTCTTGCTAGAATCTGATCTCTTTTCAGCTTCAGTGTCTTTCCCGACTGTGGAATAATAATTTCTAGTATATATTGAATCTCTTTTGCTGTTCTTATGATACTCTTCAGCTGACACAGATATCCAGTGCATAATAGAATGTTCCTTGTGCTTATTTATTGTCTTGTATTGTGACAGCTGTCCTAGGTAGATTATTGGTCAGGTGGTCCTTGCTTAACAACACCTGGGACTATCAATTTCATTGCTAAGCAACATGATCGTTAAGTGAGACATCACATAACCATGATGTGAGATTTTACTGCCAGCTTCTCCATCATTGGAAGCAGGGAGTGAAATGCACAAATAGAAATCACATGACCACAAGACACTTCAATAGTCATAAACACCCGTAGGCTGCAAATTGCCTGAATCTTGATCACCTGACCATGGGGTGCTACGATGGTCATAAGTACAACAACCGGTTGTAAAGTTACTTGTTCAGCACCATGGTAACTTTCAATGGTTGCAACACAGGACAGTTCAGTGATGACTAGCTGTGTAAGTGGTACTATACTGTGGATAATTACTCTACAGCTAAACCTCTCAGTAAGCTATTTGCAGTGAGCTGTGAGTTCTTGTTTAGCAGAGCTCATACAACCTTCATTGCTGACTGAATCAAAGATTGCTGCTTCTTAGCAGAAGAATCTCTGCCTAAAATTGAATCAAAGATTGCATAAACCTCCCCTTGGATTATAAGAAACCGTAAGAAGTCAGTGAGATGGCTTAGTTTACACAATATTACAACAGTGTCCATTGGTAGGACTGTCAATTTAAACAGAACATTTTTTCAGAAGTTAACAGCTACTACAACATTTTTTAGAAGATGCAGTATTACAATGAAATACATCTCTTACCTTTTGCATTGCAGTGAGCAAAGCACTATTATGTATCAATAGGGCCACAGGCCTTTTTTTTTAAGTGAAAAACTCCACTAGCAATCTTAACTGCAATCTGTCTGAATTTTCCTTCAGTAAGTATGTTCTCACAAAAGCAGCCTGCTGAGAGATTGTCAAAGCTTAATCTGAACTGGAGGTGCAGGGAATCACCGCCTCATAAGAACTGAAGCCGTAAATTCAATTTTACTTATTTTCACATGAGGAAAAGCTTCACTCTCATCTTTTTTTCAGTCATCCTCAGATCTCTGACCCTGCTTGTGCTTTTGTCATTAACAGCTGTAGACTCAGGGAGGATTATTGTTTTCCTCTTGTTTTTATAGCGTTTTAACGAAGCCTGCTCCTTGGTAAGGTGAGGGAGATGCCCATTTTCTATATTATATCCATATTTTATTATTTTTCTTTTTCTTTCTCTTATATGGTATTTTTATATTCTTGTAAGCCACCTTGAGTGGCCATGTGCAAATATATGTTTTCTAAAATAAATAAATAAATAAATAAATAAATATGTAACTTCTCAGGTAGTCAAGATTAGTTTCCTGTTAGAACAAATTATATTTGATAATTTAGGGTAGCACTTCCTCCAACTGAGACTTCAATTCCAAGAATTCTGAGCAGTACTTATGCTGAGTGGGGAATTATGGGAGTTGACATAAGTACACCTCTGGAGGACTTCTAGCTTGAGACTGTTGTGTTAGAGACAGGTGGGCAAGGTATTTTCTTGTGAGGGGCATGTTTCTCCTGATCAGCTCCTTGAAGCTGCAGAGGAATTGCAGCTGCTCAGTTTTCTTTGGTGAAAGTGATTGCTGGGCATGTATAACCATGCCCAGAAAACCTCAGGAGGCTATTGAAACAACTATAGGGAGCCTTCACGTGGCTTCTTTGCAATTGACATATGTGAATCCAGAGCTTGGTGGAGGCTTGTCTTCTACAGACTTGTTTTTGTTATTAGTTCAATGATATTCTCACCTTTATTGCTGACTGGTTATTAAATTAGCTTTATGCATAAAGAATCTCTGGCAACCTCAGCAAGCAGCTGCTGCCTAGGAAGCTAATCGCTGATGATGTTAATCTTTCTTATTCTAATTACTTATTTAAAAGATTTATAAGACTGCCCATCTTAAGCAACTTTTTCCAGCTTTGAAGGTTGAAATTGCAAAATACACTTGAATTGGGAAGTTTGTATTTCAGTCTCTGTCCCTGCCTTCCCCATGTGCCTTTGGCTTTAATGTTTGTTTTTAACTTTATATGCTTTAGCTTTTATGTAAATAAATAAATGGTAGAGTTTACACTACTTGAAGATCTGTTATTTTCAGAATGTCCCCTATTTCAAATTTATCTTTTTTGCTAAAAGAGCTTAATCTACTATCTGCAGAAGTAGTGGCATTTGTATTATCTCCCACTGTATGTAATTTTTATATCACTCCTTCTCTGAAAGGTGCTCAAACTGGTTTGTAGAAATAATAATTAAACAAATTCCCATAAAGCAAAGAATAGAATAGAATAGAATAGAGTAGAATAGAATAGAATAGAATAGAATAGAATAGAATAGAATAGAATAGAATAGAATAGAATTCTTTATTGGCCAAATGTGATTGGACACACAAGGAATTTGTCTTGGTGCATATGCTCTAGGAGTACATAAAAGAAAAGATACATTCATCAAGAATCATACGGTACAACACTTAATAATAGTCATAGAGAAACAGTCAATATAAATCTTAAGGATACCAGCAACGAGGTCACAGTCATACAGTCATAATGGGAGGAGATGGGTGGGAGGAGATGGGTGATAGGAATGATGAGAAGATTAAATAGTAATGCTTAGTAACTAGTTTGACAGTGTTGAGGGAATTATTTGTTTAGCAAAATGGTGGTGTTTGGGAAAAAACTGTTCTTGTATCTAGTTGTTCTAGTGTGCAATGCTCTATAGCATCGTTGTGAGAGTAGGAGTTGAAACAGTTTATGTCCAGGATGTGAGGGGTCTGTAAATATTTTCACAGACCTCTTTTTGACTCGTGCAGTATACAGGTCCTCAATGGAAGGCAGGTTGGTAGTAACTGTTTTTTTCTGCAGTATAAAGGTTACAATAACTTATCAAAATATTTGTATACTCCAAAATTCCATCTGGTCCCAAAATATTCTGTTTATGTAAACCTCATCTGGATTCTTGAATTAGATGTCACTGGTTTTAGTCCACCACAATCTTTTTACATACCATACAATGTATTTCTACTCCTGCTTCTAGATCCTATTCCAGTAGAAAATGGATGGTTTACTACATTTATGCCTCAAGAGCAATTTGATCATGAGATACTTAAATGGTAATGAGTAAGTGTCCTTTGCTGGATGAGTTGAAAACAATTATCTATTAGGAATGCTTTAAACTGCATAGGCAAGGAGTTGGTCACATTTTCCTAAAAGACTACTTCTAAATGTAGGGTTTTATGATTAAAACAAAGTTGATTTTGTTGGATTCTCTTTTGTATTTGCAGCATTGGATTAAACTGTGCTTTGGGGGCAGTTGAAATGAGACCTTTCATTGAAGCAATAGGAAAGTGTACGACTACTTATGTCATTTGTTATCCCAATGCAGGTATGAATAGATCCGTGTGAATTCATCCCTTTCACAAGAGTTGAAACAATAGCTTGTTATGAAAGCATGATACATATATCTTGTACAGATGCCATTATCAGCATTAAAATGAATTAACTATGCTGAATAGCTTGTCAACATGTTAGACGGGAACCATTTATAAGATTTGGAGTGAATGGACTTTCTTTGTTAGGTGTTTGTTTTTTAAAACAAGTGTTTCATTGTTTGATGTCATACCATGTGATAGATGAGCAGTGACCATTAAAATTAAGTGACTGTAGTCTGTGGCAAAATGGGCATACTTAAATGAAATGAGTGTTAGAGGCTTCAAATTTTAAATGTGATATGCAGATACTTACAGTTTTAGATTTGTGGAAATGTTTTTCTTTGAGATAAAATTGTAAATAAACTGTTGACAAAATTGAATTGTTTCCTTTACAAAAAATGGTTTTTGCTTTGCCAACTTGTGTTAAGTTTGCTCTTACATTACTGTGAAGCAAAAACTTCAGTAAGGGAGTTGCCTTCAGATAATTCAAATGTTTACAGGCTTTTTGCTCAAAATGTTATAGTGTTATTGACTGCAGCCAAGACATTTTTCTTTCCATTTATAAACGTAAAAGATTTATAGAATTGAAATATATTTTTCAGGTCTTCCTAACACCTTTGGTGGTTACGATGAAACACCTCAAGTGACTGGCAAGCACATTAAAGTAAGAGTATTTTCTTGTGAGATTTTCTTTTTTTGTTATAGAGAAAAATGATTTGTATGTTAGTTGGTAAGGATTCTTTAAAAAAACGGTGTTTGGGCTCTTTGCCGGAAAACAATGTTGATAGCTTTGTCTTGTTGCATTTGTTTTGTATTGGTGTATTTTGAACTTTTGCCAAGAAAGGCTTTTGGCAGTTTGCCTAATTGGACTAAGGTTGGTGATAGGACTGAGGAATTTTGTTGGGAGGAATTTGCTTTAGTTTAGTTGAACTACGCTGAGAATGAGTTAATTCTCAGCTGTTACAATAAAGTTTGTTTGTTTTTATACTGACTGAGTTTCCTACTACCTACTTGGGCCTGGGTCACAACAACACGTTAAATGTCTTAAAAATGGGGAAGTAACCAGCAAAAGGGGATCAGAATGTTGATTTTGGAAAGTTATAAACAAAGTAAGGGTCCAAATGGATTTGAAATAAGATTTGTAATTATAAGAATCCTTATCATGGGAAAACGTGATTGTTCTGAATTCTTAAAAGAAAAAATGGATAAGATGGATTTTGAATGTTGGACACTGAGACTAATCTGACAGTAGATTTAGAATGTTTGAAATTGATCTGAGAGTGGATTTGAAAAAGACAGGCTACAAGAATGATATAAAAAAGAGATGCTACATTGAAACTGGCTGATGACTTAATAATTAAAAGGGGTATACAAATGACAAACCCAAAAGAATGATCTGATAACTATCCAACACTGAATTTACAAAAGAGACTGTTAAAACTTTGAAGAATTTTCTGAGAAAAATGAAATCAAGTTCTACCTAGGATATTAATCAGAGGGACTAATCAAGATTATTAAAAATAAAAGAATGTAAAGTTGGTTTATTTGATCAAGGTTAAAATGGATCTGTTTGTATCTCTGGTAACCCTTAATGGGTTAGCCAGCAAAAGTCTGAATATTTTTAAGAGATAAAATATTGGATATGAGAAGACATCATTTGTTGCAATTTGAGAGAAGGTGATGTTACTGACTGTTATTTGTTGTGATGAACAGAAAATGATTTCTTTCTATATTTATTATTTTTCTTCTTTTTTCCTTCCTTTTGTAGTTTTTTCCTCTCTTGTTCTTAGTTTGTATTAACTTTCAATTTTTTTTAATTGTAATGCATAATAAAATCACTATTAAAAATGAAGATGCCGGACTCAGCTGCTGGCAAAATCTCAAGAAATCTTCTGCCTAGCTTATGGCTATGAAACCCTGAAGCTCAACACTGCCCAACAGTATAATAGTTAATTATGAGCTGGCAGACATGCCTAGGATTATTGTGTGAGACCTTTCATGAGTAATCATACAACTCATAAATATGTGGGGATGGGATGGTATCAAAAAATCGAGATGGTGGATGCAAATCATGTAATTGAAGCCCTGCCCTTGTTATATACCTTGTACTGCTACCATCTTGACTTTTTGATACTTTCCTCTCTCCTCCCCAACAGATATCCTTGACAATAGTGGGTTTTATTCTCAAGTAAGTTAATATAAATCTGTAAATGTGCTTTCCTATTTTTAGATGTTCTGCAA
Organism: Ahaetulla prasina; assembly: GCF_028640845.1. Classification (NCBI taxonomy): domain Eukaryota; kingdom Metazoa; phylum Chordata; class Lepidosauria; order Squamata; family Colubridae; genus Ahaetulla; species Ahaetulla prasina. The sequence continues at coordinate 82,161,540 of NC_080539.1, read as the reverse complement.
TTCTAAGATACTCTGGTGTTGACCAGAAAGAAATTGTGTAAATTGTATCATTAGGTGACTTACGATTCAGAAAGTGATCAGTGCCCTAGGAGTTTTGTGTGACCCATTCAATTTATATTCAGTGGTATATTTTGGGCTGTTTCTAAGTATCATCTGGAGGCAAACAGGTAGGGCATTTAAAGTAAGGAATAGGTTTACATGCAAGTATCCTTATCCAAGATGGAATTTAAGCCTTCAGTGGGGTTTTGAAAGAAATGGTACTGTACTTATTGACCTCCCGTTGCATTGTTGGTAATTAGTAAAGATATGTGTTAAGTAAAAATTCTAGCAAAACTTTGTGCATGCTTCAGATGTGACTCAGCTCTTAACGCATTTGTGTCTGAAAGATGCTTTTTCTCTTCTCCAGGATCTTGCCTTAGATGGTTTGGTCAACATAGTTGGTGGCTGCTGTGGTACCACTCCAGCACATATCCGGTAATTTCATGTATATATTACTAACAACAACATCTGTGTTTGAGGATAATGCCATGAATGATGGTTCAGTTTAGGGTCCCTAATATTAATAGACACATTTTAACTTGTGGAAAAATGACAAGCACACAGTTTTGTAGTTGTTACATTGCAACAATATTTGCATATCCCTGGTGAACTGTTTATGGGAGTGGTAGCTTAATTTTTCCTTTTCCTCTCTGGAAATGGCTTGAAGAAGGCCTTCTGGTTGCTGTAGCCAAAAATCATGTCACATTCTTCATGACAACATCCATTGTGTACATCTGCAAGTCGTTTTCATGAGACATCTAACAGAAGAATCTGCTGGTGGGTGGGTGGGTGGTGGAACTGATACATTCTTTTGGCTAGCATGTTTGTTATTGACTTGTACCTCAGGATTGGGACACTGGTATTGTTTAGAAGTTATCATTAGCAATTTCTATAAGCCATTACTTATAAGAGTTGTAGATAAAAATGCATAGAGGTATCAGTTCATCTGTCCTTGTGTTTATACAACTAATGCTGACTTGTTATGGGGTGGAACAAGGTATTGAAGTTTCTTCACGCCCTCTGGAGGACTTTTGGGGGTTTAGCAAGTGAGCATATTTGGAAATCTTAGAAGATGTTTTAGGGCCTTTCTTAGCTGGGATCCATGGCTGTTCACAAAATGGCTACTATGGTGGGTACTATAGCAAGATTCAAAACACTCAGTTGCTAGAGAGCAATTTGGTGAGATTGTTGTCTGCCATTATCTTTGTCTGTCTTGTAGATAGGTAAACCTTCAAGCAAGAACTGAACTGAAGCTATTAGGGTGCATAGTGCATTCCATATTTGAAATGTATTGTTTTGAAAAAGCTATATTTAAAAGACATTCTTGAGATTATTGTGGAAATATTTCTCTTTTGATCTTGAAACATTCCCAAAATGACTGAAATAGGGTGTTCCAAATGTGGAATAACTCTTTTGAGTTCCAAGTTGGGCATTTTGATTTCAATTTATTTTGAAAGTGTTTTGCATGCCACTAGTTATCCCTCCATTTCTAATTATGTCTCAAGGGATTTATGGAACAGAAGCATTCTTGTAAATGAAAACAATTCTGTAGACCAGTGGTTCCCATGATTTTTAAAACATAAAATACCTTTAGATCTAATCTGTTTTGCGACTGCTAAGAAAAATATTGATGGGTATTTTCATTCCCATGAGTGTTATGTTGCCTTCCTGTGATCTCTGGTCAAATATAAGAAATACTGTACAATAGTCAGGGAAAAAAGAAACTTTAGGCTATGATGGTAAGTCTCAATAGCAACAATTTTCAGAAAAGTTTAACTCATTAGCTTAAGCTAGGTATTTTTTACAGGTTTCAAAGAAGCTGTATGACAGTTGTGGAATCTGCTGGTTCCCCAATGCATAAAAGCACTGCTGATTTAAGTTAATTAAATATTTGTTTAACTATACCTACTTTAGTGAAACCTTTTCTGTAAATCTAGTATAAAATTAATTGGAGACCTGCTCTTTTCCATTTGTAATAGCAAGAGCTTAGTCATCTTCTCCTTGCAATAAAATGGGATGGAGCTGAATTTTAAAAGCCTTGTGACAGAATAGAAATATCACATTAAATATAGATAACCATCTGGGAGAGAGAAGAAAAATGGATGGTTTGCAACTAAGAATAATCATGCTTTTATATATTCTGAGTTTCTGAATGTGTAGAGTTCCCAGTGAACAGGTAATCCAATATAAAGAATTTAGTATCTATTTATATCAATGAATCTTTTGATGCCTCCATCTTGACAGAAATTGAACTAATGGCATCTCTGGAAAAACGTATTAGTATGTTCAATGCAATTTCAGTATGAACAAAAGCGTAAGACTTCAACTTTTTTAAAAAAAGAAGCAGATCAATGGGGACTGAACTTGTTTAGAAGATCTAAAATGAGTGTAATTTGGAAAGGGAAAGCAGAAAAATACATTTATTTATTTATTTGTTTCAAAGATTTTTTAAGACTGGCCTTCCCCATGATTTGTGGTCCTGGGTAGCATACAAAAGAAAAATGGAAAGAAAGTAAGCATAATACAAAGACAAATTACAAAACCAGAAACCTGACTTTGGACCAGCCATTCTCTCCAGCCTAATTCTTCTTGCAGGGTGGTTGTGGGGAAAATAGGAGGAGGAAGAAGGAATATTATGTATATTCACCACCTTAGTTACTTATAAACTAGTAGTTTAGTAGTAAAGGTGGAATAAAAAAAGTCTAATAAATAAGCAACACACAATTTATGAAAATACCATACATCACAAAACAGGCTGATTTGCCATCCCAGATCAGTTTATGAAAGAAAAGCCAGGTATTTTGGTTCTGCAAAAGGGTAATGGAGATGGGGCTATTCCAACTTTGGTGGGGGAAAATTCCAAAGAGCATGTTGCTACTAGTGCCACCATTTTGGATTATGGATTTTCTGTCTAGCTGCTCTCAGAAGGTCAGATTAGGTAATCATATCTCTTCAGCCCTTATTCTTAACACTGGTACACCACAGGGTTGCATATTAAGTTCCTTACTCTATACTCTTTATCTGCATGACTGCATTCCCACTCATGCTAGTAATACTAGTAATACTATTACTAAATTTACAGATGATACAACAGTGGTGGAACTCATCTCCGGGCGGGGGGGAGGGGGAATGAGTCTGCCTATCGAGATGAGGTGGACCGGTTGCTTTCATGGTGTGGAGACAATAACTTGGTCTTTAACACCAATAAGACCAAGGACCTTATAGTGGACTATATAACCAGACATCCAGCCCTTGCTAATCAATGGAGACCAAGTGGAGCAAGTGGCCAGTTTTAAGCTTCTGGACGTTATCATAAAAGAGGACCTGACCTAGGGCACTCACATTGCAGCACTGGTCAAAAGGGCCTAGCAGAGATTATACTACCTGAGACTTCTCAGGAAACAACTCCTGCTGCCTTAAGAAAGTTCAAAACATTCTTAAAGATCCATCACATCCTGGGCACCCTTTTTTTGAACTATTACCATCTGGCAGACGGTACAAAATAATAAAAACAAGGACAAATAGGCTGAAAACAGCTTCTATCCCAGGACAGTAACTATGTTGAATTCTACTGTATAGAGCAATATTAATGCAATATTAGGTTTTAATTTCAATTGTATAGCATGTGAAGGATATGTACATTTTATTTTTATAGTTATAAAGTACACTGAAGATGGCATTTAATTTTGTTGTACGAGGTGCAATGACAATAAAGTAAAGTAAATTAAACTAAACTAATCTACAAGTTTTAGATGCTCTTCCAGGTAGCCTATGTATAGTACATTATAGAAATCCAACTGAGATTTGACTTAACATATGAACGATTGTGAGAAGGGCCACTCAGTCCAGAAATAGATGTAATTGACGCACATCATAAAGTTGTGCAAAGACCCTTCTGAGGATAGCTATAGAGCCATGATGTAGCCATATCTGGGCACACAAGCCATTGCCCTAGCTCAGCTCTAGTGTGCATGTGCATGCCGGCTAACTAATTTTCGGCTGGCCCTGCCCACACTGCCCTTCCCTTCCCAGGAGTCTCCACGTGGCCTGTTTTGGATGCCAGGTAAGTACAGGGCTTGCGTGGAGGCTCTGGGAGGGAGTTTTGGGCCTCTGGAGGGGGGGGCCTGTTTTCGCCCTCCCCAGGCTCCAAGAAAGCCGCTTGAGCCTGAGGAGGACGAAAAACGGGCCCCTGGAAGTCAGGAAATGGGGCGTTTCTGGCCTCCAGAGGCTTCAGGGAGGCCTTCTAGGCCTAAAATGGAGTGCGGGTGTGTGTGTCATGTACTCATGCGCAGGGGAGCACAGGGGGGGTCATGCAAGCATGTTTGGGGGTGCGGTGGGGGGGCATTGAATTATGGGTGTGGGCACGTTTGCGCACGACTCCCCTGTGCTCCCCCTTCTTCTGGCACACGACTGCAAAAAAGGTTAGCCATCATTGCTATAGAGCCTTGGTGAAACAGTGGTTAGAATGCAGTATTGCATTCTCTGCCCACAGGCTGAAGTTCGATCCTGACAGGCCTCGAGGTTGTTTCAGCCTTCCATCCTTCCAAGAAGGACCCAGATTGTTTGGGGGGGGGATGCTGACGTTATAAACCACTCAGAGAGTGCTGTAAAGCACTATGGAGCAGTATATAAATCTAAGCTATAGCTGCCATTAGTTTACTGTGTTGGAACCATAAGTCCAGGAAGACTTCCAAGTTACAAACCAGCTCTATTACCATAGCCCTGAGGCTGTGTATATGAAATATATATGCATACATATAGAAATAGATATACACATATCCACACACACGACGTCTAGTATATGACATTTCATGTGTGTCTGGCCCACAATTACCTGACCAGGCCTATGGTACCTATGAACTCCCATGTTGCCTCCAATTTCATACCTAAGAAAGGCAGATTGAAGGCTCGCAAGAACATAGCCCTGGGAAATTCCATTGCCAGAGCAACCACAACATCCAGCAGCTCAGATAGGGAAGCAGTTACCTAGTAGAGTGGTACAATAATAACTGTTCCATCTGATCCCTGAGGCCCAATCTCATGAGGCCCAATCTCTTCCCGGCCGCCTTGAAAGAGGCGGTGGTGAGGCCACTCCTTAAGAAGCCTTCCCTGGACCCGGCTGTTTTAGGTAATTATCGTCCGGTCTCCAACCTTCGCTTCGCGGCGAAGGTTGTAGAGAGTATGGTGGCATATCAGTTTCCCTTGCACCTGGATGAAACTGTCTATCTAGACCCGTTCCAGTCCGGTTTCCGGTCCGGTTACAGCACGGAGACGGCTTTGGTCGCGTTGGTGGATGATCTCTGGAGGGCCAGGGATAGGGGTTGTTCCTCTGCCCTGGTCCTATTAGATCTCTCAGCGGCTTTCGATACCATCGACCATGGTATCCTGCTGCGCCGGTTGGAGGGATTGGGAGTGGGAGGCACCGTTTATCGGTGGTTCTCCTCCTATCTCTCTGACCGGTCGCAGTCGGTGTTGACAGGGGGGCAGAGGTCGGCTCCGAGGCGCCTCACTTGTGGGGTGCCGCAGGGGTCGATCCTCTCGCCCCTTCTGTTTAACATCTACATGAAGCCGCTGGGTGAGATCATCAGTGGTTTCGGTGTGAAGTACCAGCTGTATGCGGATGACACCCAGCTGTACTTTTCTACACCGGACCACCCCAACGAAGCTATCGAAGTGCTGTCCCGGTGTCTGGAGGCCGTACGGGTCTGGATGGGGAGAAACAGGCTCAAGCTCAATCCCGCCAAGACAGAGTGGCTGTGGATGCCGGCATCCCGGTACAGTCAGCTAAATCCGCGGCTGACCATCGGTGGCGAGTCATTGGCCCCGATGGAGAGGGTTCGCAACTTAGGCGTCCTCCTGGATGAACGGCTGTCTCTAGAAGATCATTTGACGGCCGCCTCCAGGAGAGCGTTCTACCAGGTTCGCCTGGTACGCCAGTTGCGCCCCTTTCTGGACCGGGATGCCCTATGCACGGTCACTCACGCACTCGTGACGTCTCGCCTGGATTACTGCAATGCTCTCTACATGGGGCTCCCCTTGAAGGGCATCCGGAGGCTACAGTTAGTCCAGAATGCGGCTGCGCGGGTGATAGATGGAGCCCCTCGTGGCTCCCGCATAACACCCATCCTGCGCAGACTGCACTGGCTACCTGTGGCCTTCCGGGTGCGCTTCAAGGTTTTGGTGACCACCTTTAAAGCGCTCCATGGCATTGGGCCGGGTTATTTACGGGACCGCCTACTGCTACCGAATACCTCTCACCGACCCGTGCGCTCTCATAGAGAGGGTCTCCTCAGGGTGCCGTCAGCGAGGCAATGTCGTCTGGCGACGCCCAGGGGAAAGGCCTTCTCTGTGGGGCTCCCACCCTTTGGAACGAACTACCCCCCGGACTCCGTCAGCTTCCGGACCTTCGGACCTTCCGCCGCGGGCTTAAAACATACTTATTTAATTGTGCAGGACTGAGCTAGATTTTAAATTTATGGGTTTTAATTGGGTTTTATTTGTATGTTTTAATTAACGGGCTTTTTGAATAAGTTTTTTAATTGTTTTTATACTGTATTTATGTGTTTTTAAGTGCCTGTAAACCGCCCTGAGTCCTTCGGGAGATAGGGCGGTATATAAATATGATTAAATAAATAAATAAATAAATAAATAAATAAATGAACAGTAGTTCACATCTGGTTTTCTGCAGAGCAATATCCCTGAAAGCTATAATAATTTCTGGGATGACCAAGGCAGTGATGGGTTGCTACTGTTTGTCTCCGGTTTGGGCGGGTAGTGGTGGCAGTGGGAGGCTCTGCCCACCTGTCCGGACGTCTCTGCACATGTGCAGAAGTGTCATGCGTACACGCCCACAAGCAAACCAGTAGCGATTGAAATTGAAACCCACTACTGGACCAAGGCCATTCACTCACCCCTGCTATGGGATTACAGCTGATGCCACACCAAATCCAGGTTGGACTCATTTCTCATGACCGTAACAACTTATAGTTTGCTGCAGAAAGAGTGGACTGACCAGAACTGTATCCTTTTGCATTCCTTTTAATTAGGAAGAAGAGAGGCAAATACGTTGCAATGGTTTGTTGAAAATTCTGTATGTCTTTCTTAATGATGAACTAACAAAATGTTAAATGAAAAAAATTATTCCAAGTATGGTAATTGGTTACTAAGAGACCACATTTGCTTCTCTTATACCTGAATATAAATAAATTGTCAGTATTTTGGAGTCCAAGGAAACATAATAGAAGGAATGTGCCCATTGCTTCAGCTACCATTGCCACCCATTGCAGAATGAATCCCCTTCCAGAAGTGGGATCTGATACAGGATTGATGTTCAAATAATTTAATTTCATTAAATCAATGTGTCAAGTGATCTGTTTTCCCAGAAGTAACTTCCCGAGGGATCTCTTTTACCTCATCTTTTCAACAGTTTTAGGTGGATTCCGATGAGAGAGAGAGAGGAATGAGGACATTTTCCGTTCCATGAATTTTTTAAGTTAATTTGTTTCAGTAGCTTACCTCAAAAAACAGTAAAGACTGAAAATAGATTAGAGAAAAGGAATGAAGAGGGCATGTTGCTTTGAGCTGTTCACAACTTCTGTCTCACGTGATCATTTTTTTCTCTCTGAAACTATCCCAAGCAGTGCTCCATTTATGAATACAGAAATGACTAAATAATTTGCTTTGGTTTTTTTATTCATCTTTGTTTAGCCTGGCCGAGTCCTGCTTTCTGTACAGTGCTAATATATTAGATGTTGTACATATGATTGTAATCTATCACTGTTCATATGATTAACGCTGTGGCACTTCGAAGGGAGAACTGGAAAAGAATATTAAACAAAGATAAATGCCCATTTGCTTCAAGTGTCTTCTGGAAGAATTTCATTCCTTCTTGCAAAGCCCCTGGGCTCTTAACTTACTGTTTTGTAATGCAGGAAGATAGCTGAAGAAGTAAAGGCATGCAAACCTCGTATCCCCCCTGCCTCTGTCTCTGAAGGCTACATGCTGCTGTCAGGTGAGATAATAACATATCCAGAATTCCTTAACTACGTTTGCTTAATTGTATCTTAGGATTCTTTGTGGTTGCTCTACTTCTTCCTCAAGACACCTACAAGCCATTGGAAACCCTCATATAATACTTGTGTTAGGTTAAGCTATTAGGTGAAGAGGATTTTTATTTTACAGCCCTTCAATCTACTTCGGAAAGCTCTTAGGGGGAATCTTCATTTTGCTGTACTTATTGGACACAAGGATGACAGAGCTTAGATGGTTGACCTAGTTTATAATAGCATTATAGAACGGCTGGTGGTGGTGAAGGGGAAACACCATCTCCCTGTGAGTAAGCCACAACATCAGACAACGAATGCCTGCAGACTTTAGTGCTTGCTAAGCGGAAAGACTCCTGTGAAAAAATGGGGCCCGGAGGACACAAAGAGAAGTTTACAGAGAAATCACCTTCTAGATTTATCACCTTCTAGAATACTCTTTATCAGGCCTGTATGAACAAACACCTCGCCCTTCTGGACTGCCTGGCCAGGACTCAGCTGATTGCCGAGGTAGAAAAAAGAGTTGGTTCCTCATGCAGCAAAGCCTTACTCAGAGGAAAGGAAGGGGCCAGAGACTACAGATAGTCTTCGATTTACAACCAATTGTTTAGTGACAATTCCGAGTTACAGTGAAAAAGTGACCATTTTTCCCACTTAGGCCATTGCAGTATCCCTATGGTAATATCAAAATTCAGATGCTTGGCAACTGACATATACAGTATTTATGATGGTTGCAGTATCCCTGGGTCACATGATCACATTTTACTACCTTCCAATAAGCAAAGTCAACCGGGAAGCCAGATTTACCTAACCGTGTCATTAACTTTACAAATGCAGTGATTCACTTAACAATTGAAGCAGGAAAGGTTGTAAAATGGGACAAAGCTCACTTAAAAACTGTCTTGCTTAGCAACAGAAATGTTGAGCTCAGTTGTGGTTATAAGTCGACCATGTGTACTGAAGTTGAGGAGTTGCCAGTATGCTGACAGCTGAGGCTAGAAGAGATGCATGTGTATGTAGAAGAGAACAAGCCTCAAACTACTTCAGCCACACCCATTTACTTCCTTGTTTAGATATTTTACTTTGAGAGCTACTTTAATGTTTTTGTTTGGACTGCAAAATCTGTTTTTCTTGGCAACTCCTGTCCCTGAATGCTCAAGAGACAAAGAAGAATAAAGAATAAATTCACCAAGTTTTCTATCAGCAAGTCTACTGTTTGCTTTCTGTTACTCACAGAACCTCCTCACCTCTCTGCCACAAGGGATTTGCCACTCTGCTAAAGTGCTAAAGCTCTTGCCCATCTCTGGTTGCATCTCCTTCAGTAGAAACATATCCTTGCCTTTTGCATGATTGAATGCCTGGTAATAAGATTCCCATAAACAATGTGGCCTTTGTTTTTCTAGCTAAAACTGATGCTATTACAAAACATGTATAATTGTTATGACTGAGGTAATTGTTGTGACCTAGGCCCAAGTAGTTATTACTAGACACAATCAATCTTAAACAAATTTTATTAGAACAGCTGAGAATTACTTCATTCTCATCTTAGTCCAAATTAATTCCAAAAGAAATCCTTCAGAAAAAGGGCTAGTCTTGCCCAAGGCAAATTGAGTCACCTTGGGCCCGTCACATACTCTCAACCATAGGAAGAATGCAATGGTAAAATCACTTCTGCAAAACCTTGCTGAGGCAATTGCAAGAACCAGGCCAAGTAGAGTATTGCATGCCAAAATAATCAGATATATAGTCCCCCCCACCCCTCCACCCCGTGCCATCACTCTGCTGAATACTTAATTCCCATAGAATTGTCTCATTTGTCATCTTTTGTCATCTTCTCATTTTTTATACTATTTTCTCCTATTTCTTATGATTTATCAATTGTTTGTAACTTATGATTAATGATTGTAACTATAATTATGACCCATGTTTGAATACATACTATTATATGTACACCGTGAGCTTGTGCAGTGGAGGCAAGTGTGTCTGATCACACTTGGCCAATAAAGAATTCTATCTTATCCTACCCTACCCTATCCTACCCGAAAGAGTCAACACTGACTCAACGCTAAAAACAATCCACTTGTGTAATGATGAGTCTGAAGAGATAAGATCTCATTCTTTTTTGTCATTTCCTTGTTCACTGATCCATTTGTTGTGAATCTGCTGCAGACATAATGTGCTGCAAAAATATTCCATCTAAATCAGGTATGTTGTTGCTGTTCATTTGAATTCTTTTCTACTTCTCTTCTGGTATCACCACATTATATTGTTGCAAGGAGATTTAAAGGTCCTTTTTTCTAGCCAGACCACATGGATCAGTAAGAAAATTACATTAAACACACATATTTAAATAAGGGTATATTTTCATAAAATGGTATATTCTAGTTTTAAAGAGTATTATTTTCCCCCTTGTATATATACATAAAATTTATTTCCCAGGTCTGGAACCCTTCAGAATTGGAAAATACACCAACTTTGTCAACATTGGTGAACGTTGCAATGTTGCAGGATCAAGGAGATTTGCCAAACTTATAATGGCAGGCAAATACGAAGTAGGTCCAACTTTTTAAAGCTTTTTAAGCTTTTGCACTAAAATTTTGTATAAGTATACTGTTTAAGGATTTGAATGCATGGTTTCTACTAAGTACATTATATAAATATACTTTTTTTTTGTTTTAGTACAATGTGAAGCACAATCTTGAGCATTTCATTTGTAAAAGTGAGAGGTTCAAGCAGTTCTGAATAATGCAATGATGGCAGCCTCTAAAGTGTTTTACAAAATAAATGTAAATAAATAAACTCTGACACATTTTATAGACTAAAAAAGTAGAAACAATGTTATGGGAAGACAGACATAATAAAAGCAGCTTGCTAAAAAATGCAGAAACAAATGCCATCAAAGTAAATGCAAGAAAAAAAAGGGGGATTGAACAGAATTAGATGCATTTCTGTTTGAGCTGATGTCTTTATTCCTTTAACATAGGACGCCTTGAGTGTAGCCAAGGCCCAAGTTGAGATGGGAGCTCAGATCCTGGATATCAACATGGATGATGGAATGTTAGATGGTCCAAGTGCTATGGCCAGATTCTGCAACTATATTGCTTCAGAGCCTGACATTGCCAAGGTTATATATTTAACTGGATAGTCCTTTCATTTCCTGAGTCTGGTGTTCTCTACATGTCTTGGGACTACACAATATCTCAATACCTCAGTGGGTTGTATGAATGGAAAAAATGGTAACAGGAAATAAAAAACCAGAAGAAATGCATTGGAAAGATTATTATAATTTTTTTGGTATTTAGACATCACACTTTCAACTTGGACTGGATTGATGTAGTGTTGGAAGCTTAAATAAGTGTCAAGTATTTGGGATACTAATTTATTGTCTCCTTGCCTATCTAAATAGTTACGGTATGGTTAAAGCCTTTGTGGTGTCCTTCTCAAATGTTGAGTTTTCATTTCAGAAGAAAGTGCTGGCCTTGCTCATAAGAATGTCCCTGACTTTTGAAGTCAATTCTTGATTCTTGAATTTCCAAATTCATAAATAATACTAAATATCACAGATATCAGATGAGCATTATCTGTATAATGCACCTTCAGAGCAGACATTTGGCACCAGTCTACAGGTATTTCAATAGCAGTGCCTGACTTCATGTAAGACAGCTTTAATGTTTTTTATCCAGAAGAAGTATCTTGATTTAACCAAGTGTTCTGACCTAGGCTTCCCCAAAAAGCACGAAGCAGAATCCTGGTCTCAACAAAACCCCTTTTATCGAACAAACAGTGAATTCCTCTCATTCACCTTCAGCAAAGTTTTTCAAGGGAGAATTTACAGTCACAGACCTTATCTGGCTTGGACAGCTGCCAGGCTGATATCTTCAAAATTTGGCAAAGAGTCTTGGAGAGTCACAAACCAATTAGGCAAACTAATTGTCTCCTGCAAACTCCACTCCCCTTTTGCTCCTCTTTTATTCCCTCTGGGAGGGGCCATTCATCATCCACCTGTGGTCTTACTCCCAAGTCGACCCTTGTTCTTTAGTGGTTTATAATAATAATAACAACAACAACAACAATAGTAATAATAATAATAGTAGTAGTAATAATAATAATAATAATAATAATAATAATAATAATAATAATAATAATAATAATAATAATAATAATAATATCAGAGTTGGAAGGGACCTTGGAGGTCTTCTAGTCCAACCCCCTGCCCAGGCAGGAAACCAGGTTTCCTTCATCTGGCAACTCTGCGCATGCACAAACTGGGAGCCAGCTCCATCTGTTCGTCTGCCTCACTGATGTCAGACTCTGAAGGCATCTGATAACTGGCATCTGGCCCTGGCGCCCTCTTTGCCTCCGATGCAGAGCCTTTATCAGAGCCTTCCCCAGACTCCAGGACTGGCCCTTGTTCCTCCCCAACCTCCTCACTGGCCGAATCTGCTGCCAGCTCTGCTGGCGGGTCACAACACCAAGAAGCATTTGGTTGAATCATGTACAGCCAAATCCTATAAAAGGAGTAAGGAGACCAATTTCGAAATTTCAAGAAATTTGGTCTCTGCAAATTTTAAGAGTACCAACTTCAGCTTTCAAATTCCCCAAAATGACAAAAATTGGCTGCCTTATTTTTCAGGCAGCCTTGTGTCCTAGTGTTCTCACTGTCATTTCTGAGAGCACAGATTGTGAGGAGAAGCCAGAAGGGAAACTATCGTCGAAAAGGGTTTTTCTTCTGATCTTTATTCTGAAATGAAGTCACTAAGCCTTTGGAACTTGGCAGGAAACCCCTCTGCTTAGAATGTTTTGTTCAGCTGTAATTTTTGTGCATCAATCTGAATGTCAACCTTGGCCAAATATTGCTGTTAGGTCACAGAATCTTTTCCAAAGGATGTCATAATCTGAAGAAAGCTCTTGAAAGAGAGAAATTAGTCTAGCCTTTGTGGTAAATGTAATTGCATAAATGATTTTTTTTAAAAAAAAACTTGCAAGACCTTTTCTCTCTGCCTTGGATGTGCATCCACACAATTCAGACTTAGCTATTTATTGGCTTTGAAGATCATTATTATTTTTTTAATGTTGTCCTTTTTTTTTATCCTCAGGTGCCCCTTTGCATTGATTCCTCAAACTTTTCTGTAATAGAAGCTGGGTTGAAGTGTTCGCAAGGCAAATGCATAGTAAACAGTATCAGTCTGAAGGAAGGCGAAGAGGATTTCCTCAGAAAAGCAAGAAAAATTAGGAGATATGGAGCAGCAGTGGTGATTATGGCGTTTGACGAAGTGGGGCAGGTTGGTGACACTTTCCTCACCCACTAGAAATTGCCCTATTTCTTTTTGTCCTATTTGTGTTTAAGTAAAAGGAATAGGAGGTAACCTAAATCTAGTACAGTTAGTCCTTGACTTATGACCATTTGCTTAATGATGGTTCAAAGCTATGACAGCCTTGGAAAAAAGGGCTTTACAAGCCATACTCACATTTATGACTGTCACTCCCACCCACCCCACCATGGTCATGTGATCATGTGATTGCAATTTGCAAAAGTTTTTCCAGTTTGTGGCAAGAAACTCCATTGAGAAAGCCGGATTCCCTTAATGACTGGATGATTTGCTTAACCGTATTATTTACTTAACGACCACTGCAAAATTGGTTGTAAACTTGGGTCTGGTCATGTGGTGACATGACTTATGACCACAGTGACTTGTGACTGAAATTCTGGTCAAAACTTGAGGACTACCTGTAGGTCAATATATACATTTGGGCAATTATATTGCAATCCTGAAATACTTGAGGACTAGCATGCTTCAAGGTTAGCAAATCGGAATTTCAAGTCACAGAGGCATATTTTTTTTTCTGAATTCCAATTGGTTGCGGAGCATGTTTTGTGCAAGATCACAGAGAGCTATTCATGCCAGTTTCATTTATTGGATTTTTATTCTGCTTTTCCTCTAAGGCTTGAGATAAGCAATTAATATGAAATATGCTGTACTTTAGTTTGTTTTTATAATTTTATAAAAAGTTTTTAAAAAGAAGATAAAAAACTAATGCAAACCAATAAAAAGTAAAGAAGAGAAAAGAAAAAGAAAGCTAAAAGTGCAACGAAGGGAAAAAAGTAAAAGAAAAATAGAAAAGAAAGAAAAAGATATAAAGTGGCTTCTGATTTTCTTTACATAATTTATAAGTACAATTATAAACTTGCCTCTGTAAAGTTACATGTCCTTTTTTTCTATTATCTATCTCATTCATCAAATCCGTCAATCATATGTTCATTTTTTTTCCTGCAAAAATCCATAAGGCATTTCCAGTCAGCAATAAACATAAATGTTGTCTTTCCTGTGATCAGACAAGTCAATTTGGCCATCTCAGCAACTTCCATCATTTTCATCAACCGGCTGTGCTGTGGTTTTAATCCAAAGTTGGAAAAGTGTTTCAGAATAAGGGTTGATGCACACTCTTCACCTGATGATGCTCCTTAAAGGAGCTGCATCTTTTCTGAGCTTCAGAAAAAAAAAAGTATGTTTCAGTTAAGGAGGCACTGACAATCTACCCACATGCATTCCAAAGCACATTGTTGCATCCCTCCTTCACTCAAACACATATTTTCCTGTGTCCCCGCTGGTTTTGTGCAAGCCGAGGGAGGGAATAATTCTGTTTCTTTAGGGAGATGTCAATAAATGTGCCTGTGTTCACACCTGCATGGAAGCACCTTTTTGGTTCTGGATCTGAAACACTGTGCATTCTTATCATCCCTCAATTTTATCCTCACTTCATAGAATCTAGATGATACAGCTTTTCTGATACTGAACTTTGGCTGCTTTTTATGTTTTATGTTGCATGTATTTTTAAAAGTTCTTTGTAGTTAATTTGTTTTAAAGCTTTTTATTGGCCCTGCTTCTTAGCTAATACTGAAAAGGGGAAATTCAGTTGAGAATGAGAGTGGTTGGTTTGTACTGGAGCAGCAAACTTGGGTGATGTTATAAATTCTGCAGTATTCTGCAATCTCATGATTTACAACTGTTTCTTAATAAACAAATGAATAAAACTATTATCAAGAGCTTCTAACTTTGAATCATGAATTGAAGAGCTTTGCTGAAACTAAGAAAAGCCACATTAGAAACCTAGATTAAACAGAAACATGATACCACAGAAAAAAGCTAACTACTGTTCTTTCATGTGTTTGATTTTTCTTTTTAGGCTACAGAAACAAAAGACAAAATTTCAATCTGCACCAGAGCCTATGACCTTCTTGTGAACAAAATTGGCTTTAATCCATGTGATATAATTTTTGATCCCAACATTTTGACTATAGGTACTGGAATGGAGGAACATAATTTGTATGCAGTTAACTATATCAATGCAACTAAAACAATAAAAGTGAGTCTAGGAAGTTAGGGAGTGGGATTTGGGTTCTTTTAAAAAAAAACACTGATTTACTTAATTTTATTTTAAGCATTTGTCTACTGGCCTTTAAGTAGTTGGGTGAGGTAAAAACAGGCTTAAATGGAACTGTACAACTTTTTATGTTGTACAATTTCATTAACTTTATTTCCAGTAGCAGCAGCATTATAAATTATATAGTTGCTTAAAAATAACTTGGGCCATTAAATGAATTGTATATCTATACTTAGAGTAATTAAATGGAGCAATATTTGCCAAAAATTGGCAGTTTGGCCAAAAGACCTTTGACGATGTCATGAAAGTTACTTCATTCAATTAATATAAGTTCCATTACTGTCTGTGATTCTATTTTGAGTTTGTATGGTAAATGGGGTATTTTTGAGATTTTATTTTTGTGTATGTACGTGATAAATTACCACAGATATATGATAAAAACATTTTCTATTTATGTCTGTGTTATTAGAGTTTACAGCTCAATCTTTTTCTAATGTTAACGAAAAGGTAAAAGTAATATTAATATATCTCTGTATCTCTACATTTATATATTCTCCTTCAAACCAGATAGGTCAATATTATAGAAATGAGATATGACTTTCTCCAGGATTATGGTTCAGAAGCTTTGAAAAAGTTTGTTAGAAATGAATTAACATATTGCCCACATGTAGATATAACACAATGAATCTCCTTGTGTGAAAAGAATATCTGTGTTGCATAACTTCTTAGTATACATAATGTATATGCTTCCCATTGTCTTCTATCATGTTTTAGGCAGATTGATAGCAACCAATGAATTAATTTTTCCTATTGAAGTTATGCAATGGTTAAAATACAACTTTCCTTGGGATGGGATTCAGCCACAGTTCTCTGACCAATTGTAATATTGATTTCTTTGGGCTGCTCAGTAAGTTAGTTTTGGGGTAAGAAATTATTTGCTTCCTAAAGAAACCAAATAAGAAATTAATGGAGTAATCTGTAAGACTCCTCAGCTCTAGTTCTAAAGAGTGTATAGACTTTTTCACAACAGAATGAAAATATTCAAAAAGAAAAGAAAAAACAAAATTCCTGTGAATTTTTATTTTTTATGGTCATAGAAAGATATATAAGACAAACCTCTTTAAATATAGGCTGTGCCTTGAGATGAACATTTTTCTGGTCAGAGATTTGTTTGTTCTTTGTCATTTTTCCCCCAACAATAATGTAAGTGGCAGTCAGATAACGTTCTGTGCATTGCTCTTTTGTGCTGTTTCTCCAGCGACCAGACAATGCTAACCACACTTGATACCTATTCTTTCTTTGTTAACATTTCATTACCTTGCTGGAATTTCTGTTGTTAGGAAAATTTGCCTGGAGCCAGAATAAGTGGAGGCCTTTCCAATTTGTCGTTCTCCTTCCGAGGAATGGATGCTATTCGAGAAGCAATGCATGGCGTTTTCCTTTTCCATGCAATTAAGGTAATGTGGTGGTTTTAACAAAATAGTTTCTGATTGAAAAATACTGTTGTAGAAGAAGTTGTAATATCCATTGGCTTCCTCCCCCTCTCCTCCTGTGTTTATTCTCAGCATGGAATGGACATGGGGATTGTGAATGCAGGAAATCTACCAGTGTACGATGACATCCAAAAGGAACTTTTACAGTTGTGTGAAGATTTGATATGGAATAAAGATCCAGATGCAACGGAAAAACTTTTGCATTATGCTCAGGTTACATTTTCCTAAATTATTTTTAATATGCATGAGTTAACTTTTAAACATGGATACTGAAAGCCTGAAGAATTGCTTTGTGAATTATTCTGAAGTGACTTGGTTTGTTTACATAGATGTAACCCCAAATGTCCCCTTACTTCTCCCTCTCCCTCAAAGCACTTTGTATCAAATCATGCTGGGTTCGGATGATTTTGGGAAAAAATACTGGCCTTTTCTGCCTTTCCCAAAGAAAAACAAAGTAGAATTGTAGTTTAGGAAAATACATAGATAAGCTTCACAAGAAACACATATTTGCTTCACGAGTATGAATTAAAATATACTGGGTTTTCTTTTATTTAGTTATTAAAACAACAAAGGAAAAATAAGAGGAACACAACGACGACAACAACAAAAACCAGGACAATTACATTAATGCAAAATATGATATTTGCTATAAATGTGCGAACAAGTGAGTTCTTTCTTAGTAAGATGCTTGCTAATTTGTTATGTCCCAGAGTTGAGAATGCACAAATTCATGTCCAACTGTAATGGTCCAGTAATCTTTCTCCATGCCAACATCTTCAAAAGCCACAGCCTCCTGAATCCGCAGCTGTGCATACTTGAGATAAACATCTGTAGGAAGATCCTAATCATGTTCTTTGTGTTTAGGAACCTTAAAATGTTGGAATTTTTAATAAAGAGCAGCAAGTCACAAAGATGTGAGTGAAGAGGAAGGGCTGGGAGGGTTGGAATGTGGAGCAGTACTGTCTTTTTGGAGGAGAATATTCATTTGTGGCCCATCTTACATTTGTACAAAATCCATTTTTTTTGTCCTTACATTCAAGCAGATTCAGGCATAGAGGGAGGTTGTTTCAAGAATAACCTCCCCTATACCTGAAGAGAAACATTTTTGATCAGTATGTGCTACCTTCTCTATATATGCCGGTGAAACAGGACACTAACCTCACAATTGATACAAAAGGACCGTGAAAAGATACATGCTCATGCTCGGCATTTCAAGACAAGATAGAAAGACCTGCACAAGGATTAGAGAACAAAAAAAAGTATACAATATCATCAAGAGAATAAAAGAATGGAAATGGAAATGGGCTGGTCACTTAGCAAGAAGAACTGATAGCAGGACTAAGGCAGTCATAGAATGGATTCTACTTGATAAAAAGTGTCCACGAAAGAGACCTAAAATAAGACAGATCGACGACATCAGCAAATACTCCAGACTCAATTGGCAAAAGAAGCTCAGGACCATATTGGTTGGAAACATGTGGAAGAGGCCGCCATTCTGCAGTAGATAGACAATGGCTAAGAAGACGATGACGAAGATGATGATGATGATTATGACAATGATGACTGAAGCAGATAGTATTGGTAGTCCTTGACCTACAACTGTAATTGAGCCTGCAATTTCAGTCATAAGTCATGACAGTCTTAAAGCGGGTCATCACTGTAACCTGAATTTATGATTCTTTTTTGCAGCAGTTGTTAAGTGACTTGGTGGTTACTAAGTGAATGCATCAATCATTAAGCAAACCCATTTTTTGCTTTGAGGTGTTTTCTTTCTGAAAAGTATAAGTAAATGCCAGCTTCTGAAGAAAATGATGTAAATCCTGGACACGTGAACATGGGATGCTGCTAATGGCTGTAAATGTGAGCTGGTTGCTGAGAACCCAAAATAGGGTTATGTGACAATAGACAGGGACTCTTGATGTTGTAAGTCCTATTTTTTTGGGGGGTATGTGTGTGTCATAACTTCAAGCAGTCCCTAAACAACAGATTTTAAGTTATAGTTTTTCTCTCATTCAGTTTTACATAGGAATTATTGAGTCTGTTGTCTGTACCTCTGTAACTGTCTAGCTTGGCACTGCAACCAATCAAGACAAACACAGACTTCAACGGATAATTAGAACTGCAGAAAAAACAATTGCTACCAACCTGCCTTCCATTGAGGACCTGTATATTGCAGGAGCCAGAAAATGGGCTGTGAAAAGATAAACGACAGACCCCTCACATCCTGGACATAAATTGTTTCAACTTTTGTCCTCAAAACAACACTATAGGGCACTGCACATCAGAACAACTAGACGCAAGGACTGTTTCCCCCCACCCTCCCTTGCCATCACTCTGCTAACAACTAATTCCCATAACACTGTCAAACTATTTAGAAATAGACAGTATTACCATCATTATTCTCATCTTCCCTATTGCCTATCTCCTTACCTTCTTGTGACTATAACTTTGTTGCTTGTATCTTAACGATTTATATTGTTTATTTAATATCCTAGTATGATTTATGTTGATTCCTTATTTATTATCCATGACTATTACTAAGTGTTGTATCTAATGTTTTATGATGAATGTATTTTTTACAATGACTATGATAATAATCTATCATTATTGTTGTATGTACACTGAGAGCTTATGCACCGGAGACAAATTCCTTGTGTGTCTAATCACATTTGATCAATAAAGAATTCTATTTCTATAAGGAAAATAGTAAGGGAAGAAGTAACTTTGCCAGTGTTACTGTTTAAAATAACTAGCATTTGGAATCAGAATTTATTGGTTGACATGCTCCATAAACCAGAGTACATTTATATAATGTTAATAATAAAATATTTTCAGTGGAAGGAGACTGAGATAGTATTGCAGAGCAGAATAGAAAGGGGTGGGTTGTTCTATTAGGCTGATGAGCACGTTCCAGTTCAGAACAGTATTTGATTCATTAGTGATGCATTACGTGATACAACATAAACGATCACCGAGAGGGACTGTACTAAAGCCAAGTTAAGTTATTAGATTTTTAAAATAAATTGCTGCTAGACTGGCTGGGGATACATTTAAATTATATTACCAGAAATAAAAATCCAAAGCTCCATTTATTTATTTTTTGGCATTTTCATTCCTATTGATGGAATATTTATGTTTTCCTGTTTTACTTCGTTTAGAAGCAAAAGCTTTCTGGAATCAATCAGCGGCCGTTAAGTGTTCGGATGTGTAGAGTATCTTATGCATATGCCCTGATTATGTAAGACCAGAGAGCACATGAAACAGGTTAGGTCAGATTTTCATTAGAAATGAATTTTCTGGGCACTGATCAATTTGATAATGGGATAATTGCTTGTAGTCCAGAACACTTCAAAACACACATTTTACCCGTTGCTGAGTAAACTTTCCATTGCTGTCCTGTGCAAGTAACTGTTTATCTGTATTCAAGCGTGAGAGGTATGAGCAGATTGTGCCATATCATCAGACACCCATGCTAACGATCCAATGCAACACTGCACTGATCTGCAAGAAGCTTCTTCTATACAGATAAATATAAGATGCCTCAACATTCCTTTGATTTTTTTTAGGGATCTTAATCATACAATGCTGAGTATTACTAAATAATCTTTCCACCCTGCCCTTTTCTTATCCTCCCCCCCCAGTATATCTAGGCTAGAAGGTCATAATAAAGACATAAAATAAAAGAAGTAGCTAAATATACTGTACATTCAGTCCAAAATCTTTTTGGAGCTGAGGTGATACATTGAATATGATTTATACAAAAACAGTATGTATTTACCGAAGTAGCAGAATATAATTCTGGCAAATAAAACATACAGTTTTGGTCTTCGTGTCAACTATACAAAGTAGACTAGAGCAGGAAACCTAATTCAATAGGAAGGCTAGAATAATTATTGAGCCTCTATAGCAGGGGTCCCTAAACTTGGCAGCTTTAAGACTTGTGGACTTCAACTCCCAGAAATCTCCAGTCAGCATAGTCTTAAAGCTGCCAAGTTTGAAGACCTCTGCTCTATAATGACATAGTAACTTCTGAATGCTATCTTGTTTCCCAGGAGTTGAGGAACGTTTCAGCCCTCTTTGCTTTCATAGTAGCTCTTGCCTATTTCTCTGACTCTACACTTCACTTTAATAGAAGTGTAGACAGAATCTGAAGTTCGGAATCAGCAAAGAATCTGAAGAAGGCCATCTTTCTTTGATCCAGGATTCCATTAAAATCATGTCTCCTCAATGGCCTAAAACAGCAATTCTCAAAGTGTGGTCTGGAACTTCTGGGGGTCCCCAATAACCTTTCGTGGGGCTCCTGAAGTCAAATATTTTAAAATTTCTCATGCAATAAATATCAACCCACATAGACCAAAGCTCTTTGGGAACCTCAGTCAATTTTAAGAATGTGAAGGGGTCCTAAGACCAACATGTTTGAGAACCACTGGCTTAAAGGACCTTTCAAGCTCTGAGACAAAAGGCTGTCTTATCTGAGTGGGAAAGAAACCTCTTACATATGGAGTAATAGGCTAGAATTCTCCACTTATAGGACAATATTTTCAATATATTTATCGGTGGTGGGACAAATGTTTTAACTTCTCTTAATCTCCTTCCAGACCCATGCTCAGGGAGGAAAAAAAGTGGTACAGACCGATGGATGGAGAAATGGATCTGTAGAAGAAAGACTGGAGTATGGCCTTGTTAAGGTGAATTTACCTGTTTGATGAGCTAAAATTTGTTCCATTGCCTCTTTGACTAGGTTTAATCCTAAGGGGAAAAGTTGCTGGACTGATATGCTATCAGGGTTCAGCTTTCCAGGATTTATTCCTGATGAATTGAGAAATACAGTGTGCTTCCAATGGTCCATTTGGGATCTCAATTGGCAGAATTTTTTTTGAATAAAAATAAATGCCCATTCACATTATTTATTTATTTATTTATTTATTTATAATTTAATTTCTATACCGCTCTTCTCCCGAAGGACTCAGGGCGGTTTACAGCCATATTAAAACACATAAAATACACAATATAAATCACAAATTTAAAATGCATTTAAAACAAAATATTTAACAGGCCTAATTAACTAAAACGGTCATAGACCGTTATAAAACCCTTAAAATTTAAAATTATAAATAAATTAATAAATTAATTAAATTAATTAAATTAATTAAAAACACTTAGGCTAGTCCCGCCCGGTTAAATAATAAAGTCTTCAGTTCCCGCTTGAAGGTTCGGAGGTCGGGGAGTTGGCGTAACCCCGGAGGTAACTCGTTCCATAGGGTCAGTGCTGCCACAGAGAAGGCTCTCCCCCTGGGGGCCACCAACCGACACTGTTTGATGATGGCACCTGGAGCAGGCCCACTCTATGGGAGCGCACAGGTCGTTGGGAGGCTATCGGTGGCAGAAGGCGGTCTCATAGATAGCCCGGTCCTAAGCCATGGAGCGCTTTGAAGGTGAGCACTAACACCTTGAATTGCACCCGGAAGGCTACCGGCAGCCAGTGCAGGCCATGCAGGATAGGTGTTATATGGGAGCAATGAGGTGCTCCCACTATTACCCTCGCAGTCGCATTCTGGACTAGCTGGAGCCTCCTGGTGCTCTTCAAATGGAGCCCCATGTAGAGAGCATTGCAATAGTCCAAGCGAGAGGTAACGAGGGCGTGAGTGACCGTGCGTAAGGAGTCCCATCTTACAAATTTAGATCTAGAACAGTGTTCTTCAAGTTTGGCAATTTAAGATGGGTGGAATTCCACTCCTAGAATTCTGAACATGTTGCCTGGCTGGGTAATTCTGGGAGTGGAAATCCACACATCTTAAAGGTGCCAGACTT
The DNA here is from genome assembly GCF_028640845.1 of Ahaetulla prasina. Lineage (NCBI taxonomy): Eukaryota > Metazoa > Chordata > Lepidosauria > Squamata > Colubridae > Ahaetulla > Ahaetulla prasina. The sequence goes on along the minus strand of NC_080539.1, from coordinate 82,138,772 downwards.
GAAAACATTGTGAACTTTCTTCAGAGGCTTCAATTCAGAACCTCCTTCAAAGCATCAAAACCTTGTAATGAAAAATGGAGGTTCACCTGAGGCAAGGCTGTAGCAACTTCTTGCTGCAACTGGCTTGAAACCAGTTGCTGTTAATTGCACTTAGCAGATCAGAAGCTGCCAATATGAAAAAGGAAGTGTAATTTTGAATACTTCAAGAACATCCTGTCTATTTTAAAACTTAACTCAGAGATCCTTTTCAGAATACCCACACACAATTTTGGTTAGTGAGATAATGAGGAGGCCTCCTGCTGGTGAATGCTTTTCTTCTGTCCTTTTGCCAGGCTCCTTCAGGATTAGTTTTGAAAGAGGTTGAAAACATTGCCTCTTATGCTTTCAACATTAATCGATATTACTAGTATGTTTTATCTCTCTTGGTTTTTTTTACTTTAATCTGTGGGTTTATTTTTTAATTCAGCTCTTGATATAATTAGCCTATTTTAACACCCTTGAATTACTACAGTCTCTATTTTGGAGGTTGTTCTTGAGTGCCCCGGTTTTGTAAAATGCAATAGAGAAATGATGCTTGTTATGGGAAGATATATGCCACTTTAATGTCCAGATGGTTGTTTTTTTCCCCCCCCAGGGCATTGAGAAATATGTGATTGAGGATACTGAAGAGGCTAGACAAAACAAAGAGAGGTATCCCAGACCCCTGAATATAATTGAGGGGCCCCTGATGAATGGCATGAAAATAGTTGGTGATCTTTTTGGAGCTGGCAAGATGTTTCTTCCTCAGGTAAAGAAGAAGTTTCCATTAGCCTATCACAATTTAGCTGTGTAATTAAACATTACACCAATGCTTTTTTTTTGGCTTGAGGAAGGATCAATGCCCAGTTCTTAGCACTTCAGGATGTTGTAGTGGAATATAGGAGATTGTTTTATACCAAGCCAAACAGTTTGTCCATTTTACCTCAGTACAATTTACTCTCATCGGCAGCAACTTTTTGAGGCAGTAGTGGCTTTACACAGGCACCGACACATTTTCATATCCCAGGTTTTATTAGTTAAGTGTAATGAAAAAGACATTCCTGTACAGTGAAAGAATTCTGACCCCAGGAAATTGGTTGAAGTATCAGAAGTGAAGATGCTCACAGTCCTTCCACTGAAATACCCAGTTTCCTTTAATTGAGAACTGGGAGTGGGAATAAATAACACAATTGAGAATTGGAAATCCTTGTTACAGCCATGCAGCTTTCTTTGTAACAATATGCAATGGTTAGTCCACAGCCCTTAAAATTCCTAATGGTCTCCCATCCAAATACAGATTATATTCAACCCTGCTTAGCCTAGGATTTCTGCTAGTGGCAATCTACCAGATTTAGTTTATAAGCTCTCTGATTTTTCCCCATTTTAGTACTAACTGTGGCTGATCCTGAATAGTTTCCCCCCCCCCCAAACTGCCTGGGCATCACCTGCTGTAAATGGCAGTAGTGAAATCCAATTTTTTTTACTACCGGTTCTGTGGGCGTAGCTTTGTGGGCGTGGTGTGGCTTTGTGGGCATGGTGTGGCTTGGTGAGCGTGGCTTGGTGGGCATGGCAGGGAAAGGATACTGCAAAATCTCCATTCCCATCCCACTCTGGGGCCAGCCAGAGGTAGTATTTGCCGGTTCTCCAAATTACTCAAAATTTCCGCTACCAGTTCTCCGAACTGCTCAAAATTTCTGCTACCGGTTCTCCAGAACCTATCAGAACCTGCTGGATTTCACCCCTGGTAAATGGCCTTTTAGTAGTAAAGATGAGATGATTGAATATGGGACCTCATGTATGAAAGCATGTACTCTAATAATAGAGATACCCTGTACCTTAAAATGGTATTACTTTCTATTCATTGCTGTTAGTGACTATTGCTTTTCTTACATTTAGTTGTAAAGATGACTTTCTGGGTTAATGGCTTATTGGACATAAAATGAAAATACCCTCTATGAGCCCGATATTTGCCAGCAGATAAAACAGCATTTTACCCCATGGGTTAGTTTAGTCTTCTTTTTATTTGTTCATATTTGATTGGCAATATGTTCACAATCTGTCTGTCTCTTTTCATGTGTTAGCTTTTAGTTTTAATAGTTAGGTTTTATGTTTGGCTTTCTCCAAATTAGTCTTTTATACACATTCGATGCAGGCATGCACAGCTTTTACAGATGTGGGCTGAAACTGCAGCATAGCTCACTTTATTTAGACAGGCAGTGGATAGTCTTGGAGGACTGCAAGCATTAATATATTTTGCTTAAATGGCAAGTCACTGTAACAATAAATCCACTGGGATAGGTTTGTGGTGGATTTGTGACACCATATTAGAAGGTTAAATATATTAAATATTAAAGTTCATTAAAAGGTGCCTATCACTCTCCCTCTCCCACTCTCTCTCAAGAGCAGAACTATGGGTCTCTGTGGGTCTTTCTGATCATTGAATCATGATTCATTCTCATCCCCACCTATAGATAGAAACTTGAAACTGCAAAACCTGTGGTCAAAACGGTGAAGACTTGGACTGAGGAGGCAAAATGCTTTACTGTCATCCCAGTCCCCAAGAAACCCTTCATCAGGGAAATTGGTCCTTCAGACCAGTCACTCTGACATCTGTAGTTATGAAGAGCTTTGAGAGGCCAGTGTTGAAAATCATCATGGATCCGCTGTTAGATCCCTTGCAGTTTGCCTACCGAGCAAATACATCTGTGGATGATGCTGTCAATATGGTATTGCACTATACCTTGCAACATCTTAATCCCCAGTGACCTATGCATGGGTCCTTTTTGTTGACTTCAGTTTGGCTTTCAATACCATCATTTCAGAAACTCTAAACTGATTCAGTTAGCTGTGCCTGCCCATACTTCTGGTTGGATTACTAGTTTTTTGACAGATAGGAAGCAATAAGATGAAGATAGGGAAAATCACATCGAGCACCCAATAATTAGCACAGGTGCCCCTCAGGGCTGTGTGCTCTCTCCATTGCTCTTGTCTCTCTATACCAATGACTGCATCTGTAAGGATCCTTCAGTTGAAGTAGTGAAGTTTGCAGATAATAAAAACAGTCATTAGTCTCATTCGAGGTGGTGATGAATCTGCATATATAGACTGGAGGTTGAACAAATGGCCCTGTGGTGCAGCTGGAACAATCTGGAGCTGAGCACACTTAAAACTATAAAGATGAGAATGGATTTTAGGAGGAGTCCTTGTATTCTACCTCTACCATTCAACATTAGAACCATCATTAAAAAAGCACAACAAAGAATGTTCTTCCTGCATCAACTCAGGAAGTTCAGACTGCCCCAGGAGCTGCTGATATAGAGGAATGATTGAGTTTGTCATTTGTACTTCCATATCTGTCTGGTTTGGTGCAGCAACTACGAGGACAGGTACAGATTCCAATGGATAGTTAGGACCACAGAAAAAGCAATTTCAACCAGCCTGTCTTCCATAGAAGACCAGTATGTTGCATGGGTCAGAAGGACTGAGAAGATAACTACAGACGCTTCACATCTTGGACATAATCTGTTTCAACTCCTCCCATCTGGACGCTGCTATAGGGCATTACATGCCAAAACAACTAGACATAGGGACATTTTTTCCCTTGTGCCACCACTCTGCTGAACACCTAATCCTCACAGTACTGTCTTATGTCTTAAATATATTTACCCATGTTGTATGGCTATAATAGTATTATAATCCTTCTTATCTTCTCTACTACCCCATTATTGGTGTCATTATTGTGATTATTATTACCCTTTGTTCTGCATGTACACTGAGAGCGTCTGGATCGGACACAAATTCCTTGTGTGTCTAATCACACTTGGTCAAATAAACTATTCTATTCTATATGAATGTAATATATTGGAAGCATTTCTCTAAAACGCCAGAAAAATGGAGAAACTGGTAAAGGAGTTGCTTATTTATTTATTTATTTATTTTATTAGATTTCTAGACCGCCCTTCTCCCGAAGGACTCAGGGCGGTGTACAGCCATAATAAAAATAAACAATGTACAATTAAAAATAAATTAAAAACTTATTATACAGTTTGGCCAAGAAACTTAAAATTTAAATTATATAAAATCTAAAAAACCCCAATTTAAAACTTTAAAAATTTAAATTTAAAATCTGGACGATTTAAGAGAGCCCCGCGCGAACAAACAAATATGTTTTCAGTTCGCGGCGAAAGGTCCGAAGGTCCTTAGAAGTTACTAGGTTACTTAGTTGGAATTTATTGGTAATATTCTGTTTTGGGGGCCTGGTATGATTTGCTTTCAGTTTAATTCATTGGTTGCTATAATCTTGAATAAACTTCTGAACACTCTCATGGGTCTTTTTCTGAATCTGAATATACAGGTGATTAAATCCGCTAGAGTTATGAAAAAAGCGGTGGGCCATCTTATCCCATTCATGGAGAAGGAAAGAGAAGAATTACGTGCGTTGTCTGGTAGCATGGAGGAAGATGTGAGTTTGCAGCTTCAATCCTTGATTCTCTTAAATTAATTTTTGTTGCAGTTGTGTTATAGATTTTTGTGTAGGTCAGGAATTCATGGCACGTCATGGCAGCAGCTTCTGCAATAAATAGATCCTCTTACATGAGCTCTCAGTCACAGAAATGGGCCGCTGATCGAAAAACATAAAATTGTCCATTTGATATGTTGCCAATAAAACAAATAGCAATAGTATTCTACGTAAGGATCCATAGTCATAAACTTGGTACTTAATTGGATGAATGTTCAACAGGCAAAACAGTAACAGTATGTTACAAGAACAGTTTTTGCCTCTCTGTTGAGCTGTGTTTTTCTCTACAGCATCATTTTCAGTGATAAAAGTTTTCCATTGATGTGGTCTACCTCCATTGCCGGCTTTATTTCCGTGCCCCTTCTTCCCATTGGGTAGCTTTCCCATTCATTTTACAAGCTAATTTTGAGGATCGCCTATCTATATAATCTCATACAGCCTCACTTCAAAATATTGTTTCTGAGCAAAAAGCTACGGAGCAAAGGGGTGATAGTTGTTACTAGAGAGTCCCAGAAGGGAAGAGATGGATGAATCAGACCTTTTAGGATTGATGTCATTAAATGCATTAGTCTGCGCCAATCCTATTATTCTCTTTATTGGCATTTTTCTTTTTTTTAAATCTGCACTGTTCTTGCTTTAAAAGCATTTTGTGGTCTGATGTATGACACAATACAGTTTTGAAGTTGAAAAATGGATTCTGGAGAAATGCAAATTAGTCTGGGAGGTGTGAATCAGATTGGTTCACTTCCAAAGGCAGAGCAAACAAAATCCTTGGACTTCCATGGTCTGCAGCCTCTTGTCTTAGGAAGCATCTGTCAAGCTAATGTGTAGTTGCTCATTGGAAGCAATAATGAGGCTGGAAGAAACCTGATGCTTTGTGCTGTAGCAGATTTCTTTCATTCCTAACAGGCAAGAAAAAATGAAATAACAGCAGTTGTTCTTGTAGTTCAAATTGTTGCGAAGGTTGGGTTGATTTAAGAACACATTGTGAATTTTATGCTGTGTTTGGCATTTGGGAAGGGAGTGAAATGAGGTAAAGCAAAATGCTGAGTGAAAAACACAAGTCAAGAAGCTTACTCGCTTTAAGATGTATTTATTTAGCAGCCACATGTTTATTTAAAAAGGGGGAGGTGTATTGTGAATTAGTATGGAATTAGGCCAGTCCTGTATTATTACTTGCTAATAGTTAGTATATGCTACAGTCTTTTGGAAATGTTAAATGCTTCTATTCTAGTGTGTGTGTATCTGCTGGCTTCTGAATATGAATTTTATCATTGGAATGTTTGCTGCTGTCCTATCTCAAAATGAGGTGCATATCTCCTGGCATAGAAGCTCTCCTGAGTGCAGTTACCTCCCAGAATGCTTGCTGTAGTGCCAAAAGAACAGCAAATATAGAGCACTGGTTATTATCTTTCAGAATGGATGGCTTCACTGCAGGCTTGTGCCAGGACTGAAGAGGAAAGCTATTTAGTCCTGTTCCCAACTAGTCTGCTTCAAATCATTTAATGTTAAAAAAATCATCTTGGTTTTATCCTGAAGATGTCTTAAAAAATAAATATATGCACTGGTCCACATTGCAGCCTAAATCTGAGCTTAGCTCATTCCCCCCTCCCTCTTCCCATTCCCATCAGTTTTGGGATTCCCCTAGCAATTAAGCCTGTGATTATTGTTTGACCATTCCACTGTGGCTTTTTTTTCCTGGCTTGATTAAATGAGCATGCCCTTCAGCTCCAGTCACGCAGGCTTTCATGACCGTAATGCATAATTATGCTGAACCTTGGCATATTCTGGATGTTCATTTTCCCCAAATTCTGCTACATTTTAGGATGACAGAAAAAGTTAAGCATTATAGTAACGCAGAAACCTTCAGGCATCAAAGCTTTTGTTTACATTAATGATGGATAATAACAAGGGGTATTAAGGTTGCCAGCAGAGGTATCTGTAAGGGAAGATAACAGCTTGGCAGCCAGGATTGAAGTCTTAATATTTTTATGTTCATGTGATGTATGCAACAGCTGTTTAAAAGGAGCAGAGTTTTGAAAGTCTGGTTGTGCATGCCTGCTATATGCTTTTGATTTCTCCCTCTGGATGCCTCTGGTTACATACCTGTTTGTTTGGAAAACGAGCTATGTTGTAATCAAGATAAATATGGAGGGAAGGGGGGGAGGATGCAGCCTTAAAGAGCCATAGTTATACAGACATGGTGACTTTTTTCATGAATCTCTCCCCAGAATTCCTACCTGTTTGAACACAAGGGCTCCATTTGAGAAAAACATGCTGATATTAGCAAAATATGGTATGCTAAAAGAAGCAAAGATTTATGTGTGCGCCTCTGTTTCTTTTTAAAAACTGCCTCCCCAGCACTTACTGTTTTCATGAATAAGAAGAAACAAATTTAAACCCATGGATATGCCACTATCATGTATAGATTAATAAAATGCTTTTGGCTTGAAGAAATTAATATAATGTGTAAACATGGGTATGAAAGTATTCGCTGAAGAAATCCGTAGAGGATCTTAGAAGTAGGGGCTTCAGGAGAGAAAATGCTAAGATTGCTTGCTTCCATTGTGGCTAAGAATTTAGGGAGTTATGGTTCCAACATATTTGGAAAGCACCAGGTTAGAGAAGACTGTACCACAATGTTCTGATCTACTTCTTTTTATTGAATAACAGTCATTTGTGCTGCTGACAGATCCCTGTTTACAAATAGTTCCTTTACCGAAGCCATGAGGAATGTTCTGTTATTTTGACAAAAGTAATTTTTTTAAAGACCCCTGAGTTTTGTATTCAGAAAGGCTGACTCCCACAGAGCTACCCGAGCTGTTGGAGGTACTCGCCGGGGTGGCGGTGGAGACCCCCAGACTGATAGTCATGGGGGACTTTAACCTGCCATCGACGGGCTTGTCATCGACAGCGGCTCGGGAGTTCCAGGCTTCCATGACGGCCTTGGACCTGATCCAGGTAATTGATGGCCCCACGCACACAGGGGGTGGCACACTGGACCTGATTTATATCTCTGGTCAGTGGCGAAATGATCTGGTATTAGACAACTTAGAAACAGAACCGGTGTCATGGTCAGATCATTTTCTCCTTCGCCTAGACTTTCGGACCGCTATCCACCACTGCAGGGAGACGGAGCCAATGCGTTGGTTCCGTCCCAGGCGCCTGATGGACCGGAGAGGTTCCTGGCGGAGCTTGGGCGTTTCCTGAGGACCTGGCCCACGGCACGGCTGAAGAGCTAGTTGCGGCCTGGGAGCGGGCGCGGCTGGGCTTTGGACCGTGTCGTGCCCTTGCGACCTCTGACCCGGCGTAGGCCTCGCCCGGCCCCTTGGTTCTCCGAGGGGCTGAGAGAGATGAACGCCGGAGAAGACGCCTAGAGAGCGCCTGAGGTCCAGCCGCTCAGAAGCTGACCGAACACTAGTTAGATCCTATTCTAGGACCTACCTAGTGGCAATGAGGGAGGCGGCGTTCCTATGCTTCCACCCTCATTGCGTCGGCAGATAACCGCCCGGCCGCCCTGTTTCGGGTGACCCGCTCCCTCCTTCATCAGGAGGTGCGGGATGACCCGTTGCAGGGCCGTGCCGAGGAGTTTAGTGGTTATCTATCGACAAAATCGTTCAGCTCGGGACGGCTTGGACCGAAATTGGGATGATCCAGGTGGGAGGCGGAGTCGCGTCTTGTGGAGGTTATTTGGGATGAGTTTGACCCTGTGACTCTCGAGGGGCGTGGACAGGTTGCTGGGAGGCTGCATACTACGACATGTTTACTGGACCCGTGCCCTTCCTGGCTGGTGCTGGCCTCCCGGGAAGTGACACGAGGCTGGCTCAGGGATTACCAACGCTTCTTTGTTGGAGGAGTTTTCCTGCTGCCTTGAAGGAGGCAGTGGTGAGACCCTCCTCAAGAAGCCTTCCCTGGACCCAGCTATTTTAGGTAATTACCGTCCGGTCTCCAACCTTCGCTTCACTGCGAAGGTTGTAGAGAGTGCTGTGGCACGGCAGCTACCCCAGGACCTGGATGGAGCCGGCTATCTAGACCCGTTCCAGTCCGGTTTCCGACCGGATACAGCACGGAGACAGCTTTGGTCGCGTTGGTGGATGATCTCTGGAGGGCCAGAGACAGGGGTTATTCCTCTGCTCTGGTCCTATTAGACCTCTCAGCGGCTTTCGATACCATCGACCATGGTATCCTGCTGCACCGGTTGGAGGGATTGGGAGTGGGAGGCACCGTTTATCGGTGGTTCTCCTCCTATCTCTCCGACCGGTCGCAGACGGTGTTGACAGGGGGGCAGAGGTCGGCCGCGAGACACCTCACTTGTGGGGTGCCGCGGGGTCGATTCTCTCACCCTCCTGTTCAACATCTATGAAACCGTTGGGTGAGATCATCAGTGGCTTTGGGGTGAGATATCAACTGTACGCTGATGATACTCAGCTGTACTTTTCACCCGGGCCACCCCAGCGAAGCTGTCAGTGCTGTCCCGGTGTTTGGAGGCCGTGCGGGTCTGGATGGGGAGGAACAGGCTCAAGCTCAATCCCTCCAAGGCGGAGTGGCTGTGGATGCCGGCACCCGATACAGTCAGCTGCAGCCGCAGCTGACTGTTGAGGCGGTTATTGGCCCCAAAGGAGGGAGTGCGCAGCTTGGGTGTTCTCCTGGATGCACGGCTGTCGTTTGAAGATCATTTGGCGGCCGTCTCCAGGAGAGCCTTCCACCAGGTTCGCCTGGTGCGCCAGTTGCGCCCCTTCCTTGATCGGGATGCCCTATGCACAGTCACTCACGCTCTGGTTACCTCCCGCCTGGATTATTGCAATGCTCTCTACATGGGGCTCCCCTTGAGATGCACTCGGAGGCTTCAGTTGGTCCAGAATGCAGCTGCGCGGGTGATAGAGGGAGTCACGCGTAGCTCACATGTGACACCTCTCCTGCGCAGACTGCACTGGCTTCCTGTTGCCTTTCGGGTGCATTTCAAGGTCTTGGTAACCACCTTTAAAGCGCTCCATGGCTTGGGACCTGGGTACTTACGGGACCGCCTTCTGTTACCTCATGCCTCCCACCGACCCGTACGCTCCCACAGAGAGGGCCTTCTCAGGGTGCCGTCCGCCAGACAATGTCGGCTGGCGGCCCCCAGAGGAAGATCCTTCTCTGTGGGGCCTACTCTGGAACGAACTCCCCCCTGGTTTACGTCAAATTTCTGACCTTCGGACTTTTCGCCGCGAACTGAAAACATATTTGTTTGTTCGTGCGGGGCTTTCTTAAATTGTTGAATTTTAAATCTTAAATTTTCTCTCTAGTTTTAATTGGGGTTTTTAGATTCATAATTCTTAATTATTTCGGCCATACTGTATAATAAGTTTTTTAATTGTATTTTAACTGTATATTGTTCTTTTTTATCCTGGCTGTACACCGCCCTGAGTCCTTCGGGAGAAGGGCGGTTTATAAATCCAATAAATAATAATAATAATAATAATAATAATATTGTTAAATTTTATTCTCATAAGGATCAAATTAATGGATTGAAGGAACAACCGTATTTTTCATTTTGTGGTCTGTGAGTTGCAGCAAACTGCCTAAGATGCAAGGTGATTCCTTGCTAGGGGAAAGATATTTTGAAATGTATTTATATATGATGCTTTGAACTATGGTGCTGGAGAAGACTCCTGTGAGTCCCCGGTCAGTCCTAGAGGAGATCAATCCTGACTGCTCTTTAGAAGGCCAGATCCTGAAGATGAAACTCAAGTACTTTGGCCACCTAATGACAAGGAAGGACTCACTGGAAAAGAGCCTAATTCTGGGAAAGACTGAGGGCAAAAGAAGAATGGGATGACAGAGAATGAGATGACTGGATAGAGTCACTGAAGCAGTAGGCGTGAGCTTAAATGGACTCCAGAGGATGGTAGAGCACAGGAAGGCCTGGAGGAACGTTGTCCATGGAGTTGCAATGGGTCAGACATGACTTCGCAACTAACAACAAAAAAAGTGATGCTCTTAGTTCTCATTTCTGTCTTAATCAAGGACAATTAAGTTGAGACATAAAGACAAGCCTAAGATAACACATTATGATTGGTGAGCATTTCAGTCCAAAGTTTTCAAGTGTAGTCAGTCTGGAGTTGACAATCTGCTATTTTTATTATGGTTTGTACTATAATTTTACAATTTTTATCATGTATTGTGATTGAAATGGTGGGAGTCACAGTCAGAAACCAAATTAAGTGGCATACAGTTTGTCTACATCTTCTCTATCTATCAACCAAGAATTCCTCAGTTTTTTGTTTCTATGGACAATGTATTTACAAAATGATGGTTGTGGCGGCATGATAGTAAGGACATGAGTGGCATAACCAAATGTAGATTGATATTCATTATATCAAAGAGTTGAAAGAAAAGACAGGGTCTTAAAATAGCAGAAATATTCCTATTTTTATTTTTAATCACACTAAGAAAGATTATTTCTCACCCAGACATCATGTTGTTGTTGTTAGTTGCGAAGTCGTGTCCGATAGCCCAGCTCAAATAAATACTGCGCTATGTACAGATTTTGTTTGTAATTAATCATTCACTTATTCCTTCTCTTTACTTCTGTTCCAAGTCAGTTTCACAGACACTCCTCCTCTCACTTTTGGTCTTCATTCACTGTGGACTATAACAAGGGAGAGAAGAACCTGTCCAAATGCTCAGTCCTGCAAGCTAGGGCCAAGGACATCATTAGAAAACAGGCCGCCTTTGAGGTGGAAGACTCACTTCCTTAGCTTTTGGTAATGGAGAGGAAGGGAAAGGATCACTATTTGGGAGAAGGAGAGCCTTCCTTACTGTCATAGTCAAAGGTGGTGGGACTACAATCCTTTCTACTTAGGCTAATCACTGTGCTTACCTGCCCTTCACAATTGCACCCTTTTCACTTCAGAAGCAATTCCTCTGCTTCTGCAAGGGTCAGTACCTGGCTTTCAAATATCCAGGTCTACTTAGTTCTCCAAGCTTTCCCTTTTAACCATTACATTATACTGATTCTCCAACCGATGTAGGGAACTGGGCTATATTGGAGCAGTCTTTTTCATCCTTCTGTTTATTGACATATTGTCTGTCAGCTGGGATTTCCTTCCAAGTTGTAAAGCGGTTTGGGGCAGGTCCTTTTTATCCTATGATTTAGCTGAATTAAGTAAAACTTTTATTCAGAAATTAAAAAAATAAATGAGATTCATATGGATTTTTCTCTGCAGTTGAACATAACAGTTGTTGCAATAAGGCAATCATTCATATGATAGAAATTGTTCAGAAATGAAGTCTACATAAATTCTGAAAATGGTTTAACTTTTGCAGGATCCTTATCAAGGCACTATTGTGTTAGCTACTGTGAAAGGAGATGTCCACGATATTGGCAAGAACATCGTAGGAGTAGTTCTGGGCTGCAATAATTTCAGGTAATGAGACTCGACCTTTTGATCTTGCACATACTTCCTTGTACTGTAATTAGTTGACAGGCTAGAAATATCTCCTCCAAGTGGGACATTTAATAATTTGGCTAAAGTGCTAGCTTTCTGAGGGCAATTTAGATTGTTCTAATCAACATTTACTATATATGTTTATTTATATCATTTAAAAAGTACCAAATCTAAAAACCAGGTGGCATATATAAAGTTTATCTGTTCACACAGGAAAATAATAATAATAATAATAAAAACAAGAACAACAACAACACATTTGGAAGGGACCTTGGAGGCCTTCTAGTCCAACCCCCTGCCCAGACAGGAAGCCCTACCCCATTTCAGACAAATGGTTATCCAACTTTTTCTTTAAAATATCCAGTGTTGGAGCATTCACAACTTCTGGAGACAAGTTGTTTCACTGATTAATTGTTCTGTCAGGAAATTCCTCCTTAGTTCTAAGTTGCTTCTCTCCTTGATTAGTTTCCACCCATTGCTTCTTGTTCTACCCTCAGGTGCTTTGGAGAATAGTTTGACTCCCTCTTCTTTGTGGCAACCCCTGAGATTTAGTAGAAAAGATTTAGTAAAGGCTGATATAGTTTTGCCAGCAGACCTGGGTACCCCAGGGTGATATGGAGTGGTTTGTCTGATTGTTGCTGTTGGGGGCAGGGCGGTGGCAGTGAGGGTTTGTTGGGTTTTGTATTTTGGGTTTTATTTCAGTAACTCACAAGTCATTGTGAGTTAGGCAAACATATATTTTTTCTTTGTAAATATATTAAACTTGCATGATTCTCTACAACATACTGTGTACTGTAATAAAAAACATGGGCCAGTTAACTGTTCCATCGCCACAAAGGCAGAAGATTTTGGCCTAAAGTATTTGAAACAGTCTCAAGAACTCTGGATAAATTATGAAAGTGTATAGGGGTAGCATAAAAGCTCTGCAGAAACTTGATCGAAGTACATGATTGAACTTGAAACTGTTCAATTTCTGCCTAACTAAGCATATTCGGATATATTTTTAATCTGGGAATTTTTGTCTGGACATTGGGTAACCAGTTCATAAGTCAAAATCATCAGGATTTACAATATGGCAAACTATCTTGAAATGCTTGGTAGCAGTATTCCTGCCCAAGAAGTTCATTTCTCAATTATCTGTTTTTCTTAAATAAGAAATTTCAACCCTGAGCTACAAATATTTTCCTTTATTGGTAAATAAGAAGTCACTGGACTTGATAGAAAGTGTAACTCAAGCAAGTGCGGTAATAACTAAGAATGGGGCAGTTGTTGTATAAGGCGGCTCAGGTATAAGGGAAGATTACAAGCCAAATGTTGTTTCTTGAGCTCCCTCACAGGATGATTGATCTTTTTTGTGGACTATTAACAGACATGGGTTAATTGAGCATATGTACAAATTGATTAGCAAACTGCCATTTCCTTCCCCAGAGTTATTGATTTGGGAGTTATGACGCCATGTGACAAGATACTTAAAGCTGCTCTTGAAAACAAAGCAGGTACTCATAAATTTGATTTGTATGTGTCCAGTTTTGTGCAGTTTCAAGAATATATTTACATCATATGAAAATGTGCACCTTCAAATGCTAGTTCTCTCTAAGCTTACTAAGAAAATGTAAACTAAGGCAGGAGTCTCCAACTTTGGTCCCTTTAAGACTTGTGGACTTCAACTCTGGGACTCTGGGAGTTGAAGTCCGCAAGCCTTAAAGGGACCAAGGTTGGAGACCCCTGAATTAAGGTGATAACTGGTACAATTTTTCTTCTTGAAAACCGAATCCTTAAAATACATTAGGATTTGTCAGAAAAATGGATACAATTTTGACTTGATATTAAGTAGTCCATTGGTAGATGTGGTTATTTTGGCTCAACTTCAGTGCAATTATTTATTTTACCATGTAAAAATGTAGCCAGCTTATAGAATTCAGATTTATTTATTTAAGGATAGGTTCTATGTTAATTTTCACCAAAATATCTAGTTTAAAAAATATCTAGTGGTTTAAAAATTAAGTTAAAATTCAAATATTTTTTCATTTTTAAAATGACTGGAAGAATAAAGGTATAATTATCTGGTATTAAAAAGACGATAGAGTTGTATTCACCATAAATGTTTGAGATATTTAGAAATTTTAGTCCTACCTATTTCATACAAGTTGAATATCCAGGGTGATATCTCTAGTTACAGAAAGTTAGGAGAAAGTTCTAAGTCAGATCTGTGGCTCCATTTAACAACTGAATGGCATTTTTACCTTAAAGTTTAACTTAGATTCTGAAATCATAGAGAAAATGTTGGAAATATTTGACTATTTATATCTATAGATATAATTGGCTTGTCTGGTCTTATCACTCCATCTTTGGATGAGATGATATTTGTTGCCAAAGAAATGGAAAGACTAGAAATAAGAATCCCTTTGCTGATTGGAGGAGCAACTACTTCAAAGTAAGTTAGGGTTGTTGTTTTTTGCTATGGGCAGAGCATGTTGATCTAAATACATAGAATTGCTTATGTAAAAAATAATATGGTTTCCAAAATTAACTGTTTTATGTTCCTTTTAGATTATCTTAATCAACATTTATTAGATATGTTTATTTATACCATTTTTATACTATTTTAAATGTACCAAGTCCAAAAATCAAGTGCCTGAATCCTAATTTAAGTTTTAAAGAAGTTATTGATTTCCTTGCTGAAAAAGAGATGTATAAAACTGATTTATTTTTGGTACAAGTACACATTTGGTTTAACAAAAATGAACTTGGGTTTTACAACATTGAGAATCAAGCCATACGTGTTTTGCATTAACTAAATTTTCATGGAAAGGTCCCAGGAGAATTGTAATACATAATAGATTGAAGATAAAAAATGTAATGGGATGTGAAAACCTAAACTATAAAAGAATTTCAAATTACTTCTTCTAGTTATAGATGGCTGTTCTAACAGCAGTCGATAATTAATTAAGTAACTGATTTTGTTATGAGATGTGCGATGTAAATTTGTACCATTGTGTAGTGAGAATTACCTTTGCAGCACTGAAAATGAAATCATAGTTTTTAAAATATGTAAAGCTGGCATTCTGGGGAGTTTGAGAAGAGAATCTGGGAGATTCAGAGAATTGTAAAATTGGAAGACACATAAGATGGTGTCATCTGGCTCAGGCAGGCAGTATTTATCTGAGAAATATAGCCGCTTAGATATTGATTAGTTTTCATATTATATTAGAACTTGTTGAAAATAAAAGGATTTTGCAGTCATATATATAATGGGTATATTCAGTGGTGGGATTCAGCCAGTTCGCACCACTTCGGGAGAACCGGTTGTTAACTTTCTTAGCAGTTTGGCAAACTGGTTGTTGAAAGAAATCATTAGGGCAGAGAACTGGTTGTTAAATTACTTGAATCCCACCACTGGGTATATTTCTCTGACTCTTTGTGATGTGCAAGTTGGCTGTCATTTCCTTAAAGGAGAAGATGAATTTGCCAAGGAGTTACAGATTTCCCATCAGAATATAATCATATTTGTACATTAAGATGTTTTTTACTGTTTTTTCATATGGTTATTGTTTTCTTAGGTTTCCTTTTATGTTATTACAGAACTCATACAGCTGTAAAAATTGCTCCACGGTATAGTGCTCCTGTCATTCATGTCCTGGATGCTTCTAAAAGTGTGGTGGTTGTAAGTTGTGATAAGATTTCTATCTGAAGATTTATACCAGACTGCTCTAATCTGGTGCATCCCAGAAGTATAAAGATTATAACTCCCAGCCGTCTTGGCTATGTTAATTGGTAATTCTGAAAATTGTAATCCCCTAAATCTGTAATAAGTAAATACTCTCATGAAGTGATAGTCCAAATGAACATGAGTACTAACTACCCTAGTTTCAGATCTCTACAGATCTCTTTTTTCTCCTAGACATAGATTGTTGGATTTTAACCTGTGGCTCAGACTGCTAATGCAGTCTGTTATTAACAGCAGCTGCCTGCAATTACTGCAGGTTCTAATCCCACCAGGCCCAAGGTTGACTCAGCCTTCCATCCTTTATAAGATAGGTAAAATGAGGACCCAGATTGTTGGGGGCAATAAGTTGACTTTGTATATAAATATACAAATAGAATGAAGACTATTGCTAACATAGTGTAAGCCGCCCTGAGTCTTCGGAGAAGGGCGGGATATAAATGCAAATAAAAAAAAAACCCCAAAAAAAAACCACACCTGAGGGACTCTGATTACTGTGCAACAATCCTCACTCATAGAAAATCCTTTGAGGAGAGATCTCAATTGCTTTCCATTTCTGTAGTATTTTATTCTTATTTGCTTCAGCTGGCTCATTTGGATAACTTACTTTTCATTTTGGTCATTGAACAGTTTTTCATTTGTACAGAAACCTTATTCCAAATGTCCTAAAAGATTTTTGATGGAAACCTACCTTCTTGTAAATGTCCATAAAATTCCTTTTGAACTCTGCAGTATGAACTTTCAGATTCGTTGAGTTTCTTTTGATGGACCTTAAGAAAAAAAAACCCGCTTCCTTGGTAATATAATCAGGAAAAATATCTGACAGCAGGTTTTTTTTTAACATCCAAGAAAGTTAAGGAAGAATTTATTAGACTCTTAGGGCATTAGAAAATAGGAGGAAATCCTTAATCATCAATTCCAGGGCAAAACTCTGCCTCTCATCAGGTATACCTGGATTTCATCCACTCAAGGAAATAGTCAACTTTCATTTCATCAAGGAATGAAGAGGAAATTTTCCTCATCATCTTCTCATTTCAGACCTGTTTTCTTAACTAATTCATTTTTTTTCCATATTTGAGGTCTTCAGTACATTCATTTGGCATCCTTTTAGTTGAAATAGCACTCATATGAAAATATGATTTTTTAATTAGGAATTCTGTGGTTTTTACAAAAG
The DNA here is from genome assembly GCF_028640845.1 of Ahaetulla prasina. Classification (NCBI taxonomy): domain Eukaryota; kingdom Metazoa; phylum Chordata; class Lepidosauria; order Squamata; family Colubridae; genus Ahaetulla; species Ahaetulla prasina. Next base: position 82,121,907 of record NC_080539.1, on the reverse strand, counting down.
TTAAGGTAGTTACTACACACGTTCTTTTGGAGTATCACCTCATTAGGGTATGTAAGTTCTCAAAAGAGAGAATTTGAAAAATAATGGATAGCATGCCTCAATGACAGATTTAATCATCATGTTGTATTTGTTACAGTGCTCTCAGCTTTTAGATGAAAGTCTAAAAGATGACTTTTTTGAAGAAATACGAGAAGAGTATGAAGACATTCGACAGGATCATTATGACTCACTCAAGGTAAATAGTGGTAAAATTACTTTTTTATATCACAGGAACATTGTGTAGGGTTACATGCAGGGGTGAAATCCAGCAGGTTCTGAAGAACCAGTAGCAGAAATTTTGAGTAGTTCGGAGAACTGGCAAATACCACCACTGGCTGGTCCCTGAGTGGGGTGGGAATGGAGATTTTGCAATATTCTTTCCCCAGGAGTGGGGAGGGAATGGAGATTTTGCAATATCCTTCCCCTGCCATGCCCACCAAGCCAAGCCCACAGAACCGGTAGTAAAAAAAAATGAATTTCACCACTGGTTAAATGCCTCCCAGAAGCCCATTGGATCTTCACCTCTTGTCCTGTCTCCTGCTTTGTGTTAGCAACTTTCTAGTTCAAGATGCTATCATTTATCTTTTAGAGGACATCTTATCTAATATCCTCCCTCAAACCCCTAATTTGTGACTGAGGAATATGGTCACAACACCGCCTACTGGTGATTGAAAGGTCAAATGGCAAAACATGAAAATAATTTCAGTAACACTATTTCCTCTGCTTCTTTGTCCAGATTCTTTTTTCCCTGAAAATAATTAAATAATTAAATAAATAAATATTTATGTATAATTTATATAGCTGTCAATTCACTTTTATGCGACTCTAGGAAAAAGTTTCCTTCCTGCTGACAAGGGTGCCTTCCAGGCTTGTATTAATTATTGCTAGCTCCATTTGCTTTCTTTTATCTAAATAAATTAACAGCTAGATATAAACCACACAGCACTAATCTCTAGATTTCCCTCCCCCTCATATAGGAAAGAAAATACTTGTCTTTAGAGCAAGCAAGAAATAAACGCTTCTTTTATGACTGGAAAACTGAGACCAAACCAGGTAAAGTTTTAAAACTGTTTTCTGCTTCACCAAAATAAAGATATGTAGAATCCTTATTGCTCCCTGACCTTGGTTGTTTTCTTGCAAAATTTTCATTACCCAATTAGGTAACATCTTCCATGCTAGAAGGTATTGAGCTACGGTAGATATATTTTCTTCTATTAGGAACACAGATATTTTTGGAAAAAAACTCCATAGTGAATTGAAATTGGATTTAAATCTAGTTTTCAGTATTTATAACTTAATGAAAATTGATTTGTAAATAATTTTTCTCTCAGAAATTCAACTGGTTACCGTATCATTCTGTTTATTTTTAAAAGTCTCTACTTTTTTAAAAGAATTATTTGGAGAACTGCTATAAATTGCTCTCTTGCCTCTCTAGTTAATTAACTTTATTTTAATTTAAAATTAAGTAATATATTAAATTTAAAGTACTTTTAAAATATGTAAGAACTAATAGGGCTGTTTTGATTGGCTGGTTGCTTTCCTTAAGAAATATAGCTTGTCTCAGGGGTGAAATGTTCCCGGTTCACATCGGCTTGCCCGATTAGGTAGCGATGGCAGCTGCTGGTTCGGAGGACCGGTAGCAAAAATCCCTGGCCCCGCCCCCCTGCCTCTGCTGAGCCGCATCATCAGCAGAGGGGTTTTTTTTTTACTTTTAAAAGTTTTTCTTCAGCCGAAACATGCCTTTAAAAGTAAAAAAACAACAACCCTCTGATGATTGCGGGGCTGAGCAGAGATCATCAAAACCCTTTAAAAGTTTTTTAAAAAAAACCCTCTGCAGCCGAAGGGGGAAAAAAACAAGAAAAAACCCCGAGGTTTTAAAAGCCTCCTCTGGTGATCCCAGAGGAGTTTCCTGATCCTCACAGGCTTTTAAACTCACTTTTTAACAGCCCCCACCCATGCCCAGCCAATTCCTTCTCCTCACTTACCTATAATTGCTGCTCTTTCGGGCTGGCAACGCCATGCTTTCTTCAGCTACTGAAGGAAAAAAAACACCTTGCTTTGACTTCCTGCTTTGTTGAATGAGGAACTCTGGGAGTTGAAGTCCACAAACTAAGTTACTAAAATTGGAGACCCCTGTTCTAAAAAAATAAATAAAAATAATAAAATAAAATATTTGTGCAGTTTTCTGAGATTTGGTGTGTTTCTGTAGTGTTTCACTCTAACTATACAAACACACAAAATCTCTCAAAGCTGTATGTGGCATTGTGCGTGTGTGTGTGAGTCAGTTGTGTTGTGTGTGTGTAAAGTGTGAGAGTGTGGGGTTCCTGCTTGTTGCAGGGGCCATTTTGGGTGAAGTGCAGCTGCTTTTACATTGTGTGTGAGTCAGTTGTGTTGTATTGTGTGTGTGTAAAGTGTGAAAGTTGGTTTTTGGTACCTCTTATTGTTTTGTATACCTTATTTATTATATTTATTATTTATTGTTATTGGCCACCCCCACCCAGTCATCTGACCACCAAGCCACGCCCACCAATTAAGCCACGCCCACAGAACCGGTAGGGAAAATTTTTAGCTTTCACCCCTGGTTTGATTTCTGTAGAACTGTTCATTTCAGCAAGGATTGGCCCAACGAATCAGTGCCAACAGAGAGAAAATGTTATTCCTAACACATTTGATGAGTTTGGATTGAACAGCCCAGAAGGTGCTGCTCTCAGTGATAGTGCTGGCCTTGTGAAATAGCCTCCCACAATAGCCTCCCAAATTGAGATCAAGCTAGCTGCCCAAACTTTTAAAGATGGAGCTGTTTTGAGAAGCCTTTCCCTGATGTTATCACATCATCTTTAATGTCTGTTTTTATTATTTGTATTTTTAGGGGTGGGTATTTATACTGTTTTTATGGAATTTTTACAGTGAATATTTTATCAGTTTTACATTCTCTGTAAGAGTCATTTGATTGCAGGATAAAAATGCGAATCTTACTTGATCCTTATTTCCTTACTTACTGCTAAAAAATACTTAATCAGTTAATCAATCAATCAATCAATTAATCTGCTATGCTCATTGCTAGTGCCTTTAAAGGAGTACTATGTATGTAGAATAACTGATATTCCAAAAACATCAAGAGAAAGTCATATGCAAAGAATTCTTGATCTGTGCCTGCCTTATCTGAAGTAAATGCAAATAGGTTAAAACTGCTATATGGAATTTTCATGGAGAATTATAAACAGCTCCCATGAATCAGCTCTATATTCGCTGAACAGTTAATTGCAAAATTGACATGAGGAATCCAGATTAAATCATCCCTGAGAGATGAAAGGCACCACAGTTTTAGTAACCAAGGGATTTGTAAATCATGATTTCCCATATACAACAGCTTACTATTTTTGTTACTTCTTTTTTGCCATCTCATGATGCAGAAAAACCATACATATTATTTTCTAACCTCAGCTGGTTAGTTTAAGGCAGTGGTAGTCAACCTGGTCCCTACCGCCCACTAGTGGTCGTTCCAGCTTTCATGGTGGGCGGTAGGGTTTTGTCCGAAACTGAAGCACTTTCTTTTTTTTAATTTAATTGACCTTTTAAAAAATTTTCAAAGCATTATTTAAAAACATTTTCATTAGGATTTCATAAAATTCCCTGTGACAATTTAAATTTCTGAAAATATACTATTTGTATCGCCCGTGCATAAGTTTAGTTCACATTATGTAAGTAAAACTAAATGGCGCTATAGTGTGACTGCAAAAAAAAGAGCTTCGTCCCAGAATAGCTCGCGCATCTCCTCCCACACCACCCAGATGTAACAGACAAGCAGAGCTGGTAGCATCCGCCCCCCCAACCTAATCCATGATGCGTGAGAGGCATGCACAGACAACGATGCACGTTACTGTGGAACTGGTGGGTGGTTAGAAAATTTTATTAGTAACAGAGATACAAAAGTGGGTGATAGGTATAAAAAGGTTGACTACCCCTGGTTTAAGGGATATATAGTCAGTAGCAGTCCTGTTTGTTGGATTCATTGATGTTCCCTGCATTCAACAGGGTCCAAAGACACAGCCTTGGCTAACTGAAGTTAAGCATATGATAATCCTTTAGCATTAAGTGTTTGTACTAAAAGCATATTAAAATGGAGTCTGTTTTGAAGTACAAAATTTGTGTGTTGAATTTTCATAGTTAAACCACAGTTCCTTAGCACTAGAGTCTTTGAAGATTATGATTTACAGAAGCTGGTGGATTATATTGACTGGAAACCATTTTTTGATGTCTGGCAGCTTAGAGGCAAATATCCCAACCGGGGATTCCCTAAAATCTTCAATGATAAAGTAGTGGGTGAGTAAGCACAATAGCATTTTCTCTACTGGAGGATATAAAAACTAGGTTAATTATTATTTAAAATGCTTGTAGTTATGTAAACATGCAAAGGAATTAGTCATGCAGATGAGATGCAAATAGATTTATCATCCATAAAACAATTATGTAACCGGTAAATTCATGATGTCTTTATCTTGGCATACAGTGAACACAACTAATTCCATTAATCCAACTTTCGTTTTTGAAAGGCTTGTGATTAGCCATTCATTAAATCATTTTCTTCTGCCATGACAAGATATTATTTTGGGCCACCTGTAATCAGTGTGTAGATAGAGAAGATTTACAGGATTGTTTACATTTTCCTAATTTAATAAGAGAAAATTGTATGTATAGATACTATCTCTAGGAAATGTACAAACATTCATATACTTTTTATGAAATACTTATTTTCATCCAAATGCCTGCAGTAAATCTCACTGTAAAACTGTTGATAGCAATGGAGCCATTGAACAGATGTGATAAGGAAAACAGAGTCAGTGATTTTAAGGTTGCAGGTAAAAAAAACAAAACCCAAACTTTGATTACTTTCTTTAAAAATTCTGTGAGTTTATTTTAAGTTTTGATGACTAGGTTGACACATCATGGTAAACCATAATATGATTTGTTTAGATTTAGTTTGTATTATGTGTGAACCCAACCATTGTAGTTTATTCAAAATGATTTATCCAGCCATTCTTACCATTTTTTCTCCTTTTTTAGGAGAAGAGGCAAAAAAAGTTTACAATGAAGCTCAAAACCTGCTGAAAAGTTTGATTACAGAAAATAAGCTTAAAGCCAAAGGTCTGATTGGGTTTTGGCCAGCTCGAAGCATTAAAGATGACATTTACTTATATGATACAGAAGAGGAGCTACAAAATTTGGAACCAATAGCTAAATTCTGTGGCTTACGACAACAGGTATGGCGTGATGATTCAAATGAAATGTTACTTATTTCAGATTGTGAGCTTGAACTAATCTTTCCAGATTTCCTAGTTATGATTTGTGATTATGTAGACAAGAGCAAGCAAGTTGGGATCCACAGATGTTTCGTAGAAAATTCCTAAATCCCAGCCTCCAGAATGGTTTGTCAAGAAGTATAAGATAAAAGTATTTGGAGAGGATAAGATTGGTTGCCTCTGAGAGTCACAAACTATACATTCATTTTTATTGTTTTATTTAAAGCATGCCTGTCTGACTGTTTCTTTGCATCTTTGAGATGTGAAAACCTCACTTTTAATATATTTTACCAACTTTAAAGCATTGTTTTTAATCTGAAAAACACATACAGCTCTGCAGCTAAAGAACTTGCAAATATAACTTACTATGCAGCCACTGTATTTTAAGTCAAATGATTTGTCTTTTCCTCTATATCTCCATAAAAGTTTTTGCCACTATATTAAACCTGCTCGTTTGAGATATAGTAATGCAACCTCCTACCTTGTCTTTAAAATCAGTTAAAAATGGAAGAGTTATATAAGAAGCTAAAGAAAAGATTATTGCATTTATGTAATAAATTGTGTAATGTGGAGATAATTGTCTTTAAAAGTTAGCAAAATTATAATGATGTATTCTGTAAGCTTATGAAGAAATATAACAATAGATTAAAACAATGATATTTCACAAAGAAGGGAACTGTAGTACTTGGATTCTGGATCCTTATTGGACATACTGCACAGAAAACTTGGAAATTGAATCTTTCTGTGGATTCCAAATATATTTACATTTTTGAAAGATAATCTCCAACACATCCAGTGAGGTGACCTCACCACCTTTCTGAGCAATTGGTTCTTATGTTGAATTATTCTTACTGCAAGGATATTTTTTTAATGTTCTGACAGAATCTGCCTTCCTGTATTGTCTTGTACAATAAGAAATGTGTCTTCACTATTCCTGTGACATTCGGGAATTTGAAGAGTGTTATGCTCTTAGTATATTTCCAAGCTCTGCAAAATCTCTTCACTGGAATTATTTTCTAGTCCATGATCATCTTTGTTGCCTAGTCTGAATCCTCCTTAAATTTGTGCCTTCCTGAATCAGATACTGTAATCAAGGTGGGATCTAACCCATATGAAATTGAACTTTCTGTACTTGAAATTACATTTGCCATGCAGATATGTCACTGACTTAGTTTGGAATTAATATGAATAGCATGAAAGGAAAACATTGTGATTATTAGGAAGCTGCCTCCCCTTCTCCCACAAATGTCTACATATTACTATAGATTGGGAGAATCACTGTGTATCTTGTTGTCCTGTATTATAGTTAGGTCTTTTATATTTAACATTTTGCTCAATTTATCATTGTAGGTTGAAAAAGACTCTGGTTCCACAGATCCCTATTATTGCCTTTCTGATTTTATATCCCCCCTGGAGTCTGGTGTTTCTGACTATTTGGGGTTCTTTGCCGTGGCATGCTTTGGAGTAGATGAGCTATGTAAAGAATATGAAAAACAGTCAGATGACTACAGTATTATAATGGTGAAAGCACTAGCAGATCGTTTAGCAGAGGTAATATATTGTAGTTTTGTTTTTTACGTGATTCTACTTATTTTAATTCATGTATTGGAAGGGAGGGAGGAAGGGAAGGGAAGGAAAGGAAGGACCAACCTGCTTTTTTTGGAAGTAGAAGATTATTATCTGTATAGCAAATGTATTGTGATAACTTAAGGTAAAGGTAAAGGTTACCCTCGCACATACGTGCTAGTCGTTGCTGACTCTAGGGGACGGTGCTCATCTCCGTTTCAAAGCTGAAGAGCCAGCGCTGTCCGAAGACGTCTCCGTGGTCATGTGGCTGGCATGACTCAACACCAAATGCACACGGAACGCTGTTAACCTTCCCACCAAAGGTGGTCCCTATTTTTTCTACTTGCATTTTTACGTGCTTTCGAAACTGCTAGGTTGGCAGAAGCTGGGACAAGTAACGGGAGCTCACCCCGTTACACGGCAGCACTAGGGATTTGAACCGCTGAGCTGCCGATCTTTTGATCGACAAGCTCAACGTCCTAGCCCCTGAGCCACCGCGTCCATTCTTAACTTACATAATAACATTATGTGATAACTTACATAATGTTTTATCCAATGATGTCATTTACGATAGAGGTCTTATTGATTCTTTGAAAACCTCCCTCAGCAAATGAAAGAATGAATCAATTTTTATTGTTTATTCTTTCCTGTATCCACCAAATCTGCTTCAGAGGGGAAGGGAATCCTGTAGATCATAAGCAGGAGGCACAGGAATCTGAAAGAAATATTTTGCTTTTATGTGTGCAAGTGTGGGAAATCAATGGATCAATTAAAATGGCCTTCTAGCACAGGAATGAGCCTAAAGTAAATGCAGAGATATTTGGCAATGACAAACAATTTTTACCAAAAATACCAAGAAAACTACTTAGATTTCCCTGAGTAGTCACCAAGAGTCTATGTAGCCACCAGGAGGACTGAGTTGAAAGCATCACACAGTAATAAATTAGGTACTTGGACAAAGCATCATTAAAGTTAGAGCTTGCTTTTGTTTATTTCTAAGGCATTTGCAGAAGAACTTCATGAACGAGTTCGGAAAGAATTCTGGGGTTATTGTAAAAATGAACAGTTGGAATTTTCAGATCTACGTAAGATAAGATATGATGGCATTCGCCCAGCACCTGGTTATCCATGTCAACCTGACCACACAGAGAAAATCACTATGTGGAGACTAGCGAATATTGAGGAAGCTACAGGTATCTTTCAAAGTTAGGTTAGGATGTTCTGTTTTAAATTTTTTTGTTTTGTTTTTTTCATACTTGTTCTGCATTTTGAAATTGTGAGGGGAAAATTTATAAATGCTCTGTTTCATTTTTATGACTGAGATGTTTATAATAATGAGAGGATCCCCATTAAGTTCACTTCCTCTTCAGACTTCCTGAATGAGTTGTGCAGGTGGGAGAGAATGTGGCCAGGATTGTATGCATGTCCCATCCTCTGTTGACTATTAAATAATCATCTGTTTTTAGTGTATACTTGAAGAAGTCTCCTTCTTTTTCACAAATTCACAAAATCACATTAAGTGTATAGATAATTTGCTAACTGATTGCACAGTTATAAAATTATAATGGATGATTTGGACTGAATTTGTCAGGAAATTGAGCTCCCAAAGAGTTTTTCTCCAATACGAGTCAGAGATTCTGCAATTTGGCAATTTTTAAAATCACAATAGAATCTATCTTCCAAAAGAGCCAACATAATTCCTTTCCTTTGATTCTTACAGGTATTCAGTTAACAGAATCCCTAGCAATGTTCCCTGCCTCAGCGGTATCTGGTCTTTACTTTTCCAATCCGGCTTCTAGGTATTTTGCTGTTGGGAAAATATTGAAAGATCAGGTAAGGCCTTATTGCTGTTACAGAAATTGCATTAAAAAGGAGAAGGCTGGAAATGGGAATCGTAGACAGAAACACGCTATGTTTGATAACATAGCCTTTAGACCAAAGGTCCCCAACCCCAGTTCGTGGGCCAATGCAAGCATGCAAAACTGCATTTGCACAAGCAGTGTGCACAAAAAACCAACTTCTCTCCAACACCATGGCTGCCACCACTGGCAATTCCCAGAGCCAGAAAGGTTGGGGACTGCTGCTTTAGACTATTCAATATAGTATTTGAGCTCTAAATAATTTATTTTGTGTGTATTAACAGTATCAATAATTCTTGTTAAATATTATAAACCAAACAAATGGCGGACAAGGTTTAGAAACCTGTAGTTAAATACCATGTTATATTGCAAACATGGAAGTTGATTGTTGATGATATTAGCAGAAAATTACTAATGTGGTATTTGAGTTTAGAATTTTTAAAATCTTAATCTTGATTAAGTTATTTTAGATGCGGTAAGTGTTAGTATTGTTTGTCATATCAAACATAGTTAAAAGTTTTGGACTTTTAAAAATCTGTTTAAAATCTGAGGATTTAAACATAGCTAGCTCTGTGACTAAGAATGAATGCCATCTGAATTTTCTAAATTTATTTATTTATCAAACTAGTACACCACCCACCTTGAATTTTAGAGTATCTTTGCTATTACATCAAGGTTCTGTGAAGCCTGTAGATATATAAAAGGAGTGTGAGTAACTAAGTAAGACCAAAGTTATATTTTACTTTATAAAAAATATTCAAAATGAAATGTGCCAATGTGAAAAAATATTAATCTTTTTCCCCAACTCATTCAATTCAGCTAAAGAGATAATTGGAGACAACTCATTTGAATATTTCATTTAAACAATTATCCCTTTTTAAAGCCCTCCCTCCTTCCCATAAATTTTGGCTCCTCTCATAGTGAAGTTTGCACCAGCAATCTAGAGACATGCCTTTCACAAAATTACTTTCTGAATAATTTATTAAAAAGCTGCTGTTGCCTGTCAGTTTGGAAAAGGCTATAAAACCATGCCTAAACCTCTGGGCTTCTGTTTGTCAAGTGTATCAAAATCACTTCCAAGAGTGCAGGGAGCACCCAAGGATCTACAGGTTTTTTTACAGTCTGGTTAAAATTAATGTTTATGAATTCATCATCAGAAAACCGTTAGGTAAAAAACTGGATTTATGGGAGAGGAGTGAATTGGAAGGCATTGTAATTGTGGTTGTCTCATGTTTGACAAAAATCACCTGGATAATCCTTCAGATTTGAGTCAGATGTGGAACTTTACATACTATATGTGTGTCATCATATCTGGGGGAATTCAAACACCACATTTCATAATATAAACCACATACCAAGTCTCAAGCATTCAGGTCTTAATAGCATAGAGGAGGATAACTTCCTTTCTCTGAAGGAAGCATAAATTCTGCTTCTGTCAGAAAAAAATAATAATACAGAATATCATGTCAATTCCCATCAATTAAAAGTGAAGCATGCATGTTAAAAGCAGTGGTGAAATCCAAATTTTTTACTACCGGTACTGTGGACATGGCTTGGTGGCTATGGTGTGGCTTGGTGGGCGTGGCAGGGGAAGGATATTGCAAAATCTCCATTCCCACCCCACTCCAGGAGAAGGATATTGCAAAATCTCCATTCCCATCCCACTCTGGGGCCAGCCAGAGGTGGTATTTGCTGGTTCTCCAAACTACTCAAAATTTCCGCTACTGGTTCTCCAGTACCTGTCAGAACCTGCTGGTTAAAAGTAATAATTCCAAATATATATATCTAAATTTACTACAGAATATATGAAGAACAGTTTCAATTTTTTGGGATGGCCAAGTCAATGTCTAGAACTAAAGCTGATATAAGTATTATGGTAGGACCTGAACCAAGCAGATCATGCTAGAACTTCACTTGAATAGATCTAATTTGCCATGGAGGCAATCTTCTTTCTCTCTTTTCTTACCAGTAATTAAAACCGTAGAGATGAGAGTGGAGTTTAGGAGGGACCTTCAATTGTACCACCTCTTACTATATTTGACAGCACAGTATCAGCAGTAGAATTCTTCAAGTTTTTGGGTTCTGTAATCTCCCAGGACTTGAAATGGACACTTAATGTTAGAACCATCATTAAAAAGAAATAACAAATAATGTTTTTTCTGTGTCAATTCAGAAAGTATAGACTGCCCCAGAAGCTGTTGATACAGCTTAAAAAAAGAAAGATTGAGTTTGTCATTTGTACTTCCATATCTGTCCAGTTTGGCGCAGCAACCAAGAGGACAGGTACAGATTCCAACAGATAGTTAGGTCCGCATAAAAAGCAATTTCAACCAGCCTGCCTTCCATAGAAGACCAGTATGTTGCATGGGTCAGAAGGAGGACTGAGAAGATAACTAAAGACCCATCACATCCCGACATAAGCTGTTTAAACTCCTCCCATCTGGACACTGCTATAGGACATTGCATGCCAAAACAACTAGACATAGGGACAGTTTCTTCCCTTGTGCCACCACTCTGCTGAACACCTAATTCTCACAGTGCTGTTTAGTTTCTACGTATATTTACCCATATAGTATGACTGTAGTATTATTCATTCTTATTATCTTCTTTACTTTGCCCTCTTATTGGAATGATGATGATTCTGTTGCTTTGAATGTTCACTGAGAACTTCTGCACTGGAGACTAACTCCTTGTGTGTCTAATCACACTTAACCAAATAAAATATTCAATTCAATTCATTTTGAAAGAATAAGATTTAAAAGAGAAGAGAACAATAAACTACCCTTCCAAATGTATCGCAAAAATGTTTACACTGATCAAGTACTCAACTATTACACCAACAATCCAATAGCACAGAAAATAAGCTATGCAAAATCTCTCAGTCAGAAGACACAATGAAAACCCTTTAATTTCACAATAAGCTAACAAATTCAACAATGTTATTTGGGAAACTGTAGATATCGTAGACCAAAAGTGCTAGAGAATTCTTGCAGGCAGGTCAGTCTGATGAATTGGTCATTAGCAGGCATGTTGGAAGAAGCTCCATCTACAAACCATTCAAGAAAGGAAGAAAGCAAAGATAATGGAAAGAGGCCAACAGTCCTGAACACACCCTTTCTGCATCACATATTGCAATCAAGCAATATATACAGTATACTGTATATACTGCTTCATAGTGCTTTTACAGCCCTCTCTAAGCCCCCCCCCAACAATCCGGGTCCTCATTTTACTCACCTCGGAAGGATGGAAGGCTGTGTCAACCTTGAGCAGGTGAGATCTGAACTGCCGAACTGCAGCTAGCAGTCAGCTGAAGTAGCCTGCAGTACTGCACTCTACCACTGCGCCAACTCAGCTCAATATGTCACTCGAAAAGTAATCAAGGGAGAAACAATATCCCAATGATAGAACAAGCTACCGCATATAAGCAGCTAGCAAAGTGCAGTCCCTCATGCAACCATGATGTTCCTTAATTTGTTAATGACATGTCTGCAAAAGAGAAGCAAGCTCAGACAACACTAAGAGAAAGACAGACAGACAGACAGACGAACAGATGCACGCTAAAGATGGTACAGTAAGTTGTTTAGGGGGGATTAGTTTTTCACACTGACGCAGTGCACATTGAATGTCTATATTCATGAAATAAATAAATAAAAGCATAAATTGTCATTTGTTCACTTAGATCCTGTTTATATATCGTAGAACCTCCAAGAAACTGTCATAACATTAAATGTCAAAGATAACTGAAAAATCTGAAGGGGGACTTTTTCACAGAATTGTAGCAGAATATTTTCTATTCAGAAAAAAATATGAAATCCAGTTTCCCAGGTATTTTTATTACTGTAAGATCTTGAAGTTAAAATGATAATTAGTCATCCTTTTGTTTGTTCTATAGGTTGAAGACTATGCCTTAAGAAAAAATATGCCTGTGGCAGAAGTTGAAAAATGGCTTGGACCTATTCTTGGATATGATTCAGAGTAACAAAAAGGTGATTAATTGTTTGGTTGGTAATCAGCTGATATCCATAACAGAAAACATTCACAAGCAGAATAGGGAGGGGTTTTGTGTCTGTGTTGGGGGGCAGTATTGCTTCTCCATCTCATACTGTCTAGCGAAGTCCACCAAACTTGTTGAACAAATATGGGAGAAAACTGCCCTTCCTCATTTTCTGATTAATTTTAAATAAACAAGAAACAGCCATTCTGTGGGTAACACTTCAAATGATTTATTCAGGGTAGCTATCTGCCACAGGGAAAAGAAATATTATCTAATTGTAAAATATTCTCTACACTACATGAAACTTACAATACGCTGTAAAACAACAAACCTAAAACAAAATTCTTAGATGTGAAGTGTATCTCACTTTTGGCTACCCTAGAAATGTCCATTTATACGCACATGCATGTTACCGTGAGCAATAAAGATATTATTTTCTTTTTAAATTAAAGATCATTCTAATTGTATTTGAGGTTTTGATGTCTGTATATGAAATATCCTATGCCTGGGTATCTAAAGTTCATCTTTTCTAATGGAATAGTTTGATAAAGAAATAAAAGGCAAGATAAAAAATCAAATACATGAATATTTCATGAAAACTAATGCAAATATTGTACTAAATCTGTAATTCACTACTGATACTGTAATCTGTAATTTTGTCCTCTGAGACATTGCTTTATAACCATAACAAAAAGCTCAGCTAACTATTTGCACTGTTATGTCCCTCTATTTGGGATTCTTACTGATATTTAATATAATTGTATATTTAATAGGTGGTGCCAGTGCTTTAAATTCATTTGGAAGAGGTATTTCAGAATGACTTGTTGTGTTGTGAATGCAACACTTTTCTGCAATTCATAGCAGTCACCTCTTTTCACAAATATGATCAGAGAAAGAAGACCTAGTTGCTTTAGTGAGATGTATGACCATCATTTGTGTTGTAAATGTTGTACCTTTGATGAAGGTATTTTTTTTTCTTTTATGTACACTGAGAGCATATGCACCACAACAAATTCCTGGTGTGTCCAATCACACTTGGCCAATAAATTCTATTCTATTCTATTCTATTCTATTCTATTCTATTCTATTCTATTCTATTCTATTCTATTCTATTCTATGTATATTAGTTGCCTTTGTGGCACCCATGTTTTCTGAAATACTTTTTCCCAATTGAATCCCTCAAGCATTGAATAGCTTTAATATTTAATAGCAAATTGGTTCAGAAATTAAAAGGAATGTGAGAGATTAGTAAGTGCCTTGATTCTTAATTCCTTCTTAATATACTGGGATATATGTCTGAATAGTAAAGGAATATGGGAAAAAGGGCCCACAATAGTGTTACCTCCTAGCTTCAGGAGACTATGGTATGCATTCACATAAACAGTTCTAGATGTTACGGAGTTCATATTTGCATATAAGCCTAAGAATACTTTTCAGACTTCTCCACTTAAGTTGTGGTGATTGGAATTCACAGGATGCCCTCTTTTCAGCTGGGACGCAGTGGCTCAGTGGCTAAGACACTGAGCTTGTCATTCGAAAGGTCGGCAGTTCAGTGGTTCGAATCCCTAGTGCCATGTAATAGGGTGAGCTCCCATTACTTGTCCCAGCTTCTGCCAACGTAGCAGTTCGAAAGCACCTAAAAATACAAGTAGAGAAATAGAGACCACCTTTGGTGGGAAGGTAACAGCGTTCCGTGCACCTTTGGTGTTTAGTCATGCCGGCCACATGACCATGGAGACGTCTTCGGACAACGCTGGCTCTTCGGCTTTGAAATGGAGATGAACACTACCCCCTAGAGTCGGGAATGACTAGCACATATGTGCGAGGGGAACCTTTACCTTTACCTTATTTCTTGTCATTCCTGTGTTCACTTTCTTTTTTCTAAATAACGGATTGCTTATTGATTATTATAATCAATTGTTCATAACAGCTCAATTATTTACTCTTGTAAGCCCTGGAAAAATCATGCTCTTTTTGGAACTTTTATAATATCTGTTTGTAATTATACTCACAGGTGGCTAAGCCTTCTGTTCTGTTACTACAGAAATGTGCTGTGTTATTTCTGTGTTGTGTTATATACCAAGAGCTGCCAAAACATTAGATTGCAGATCTTTAGATTTTTACATGAACAGTACCTTATGCCACTGCCATAAGGAGGTCAGTTTCTTGAAATCTCTATTTTCTTTTGCCATCAAATTGCCTTTTTGCAGGCCTCTGTGATATGTGCATCAGTATTACATGTATTCTGGTTTCGATAGCTAAAGGACTTAAATTAGTAGTGCTAATATTTTCACAATAGGTTTTCATATATTTTATTTTCCCATTTTAATTTGAGGAAAATGTTTACTAATGATAGACTGCAATTCATTTGTAGACTTTGATAGAGGCTCTCTAGGGCCTTGATAAAACCAAATTAGATTTATATTTCTTCAGTCTTAATGAAACAGAAGTATTCATTTAGACAAGAGAAAAGTCTCACATCCTGTAGATCTCAAACAATAAGAGTAGATGTAAACTGGGAAGTTTTGAAAAGTCAAGTCCTCCTCAAGAAAAACCCCTGTTGAAATATCACAAATAGTTCCTATAACACTTTCTTCTTATGTAGACACGTGCCCCAAATTTTGAATAAACGGAACCATCTGGAAGCCATGTATATTGTTAATTTTCTTCTTCTGATTACCATCTGAAAGGAATGGAAGTCAACTGGTGGCCTGCGTCCGTTCCCTGTGACAGCCAGGTCACAACTTCCTACCATATCTTTCCTTCTCCTCCAACCCACTTACCATTATTAATATTTATTCCTAATGCTCCTAATGTGTGTCATGTGAATCTCGATTGGTGTTATGCAGGCAAGAGTTTCTTGATTTGCAAGGCAGTACCTAGAGATCTTAGCCACTGTTTATCATTGAAGGATGTCGTGTCCCACTCCTCCGCTGACGGCCGGGTCAGGGAAATCCGAATCAGGCTTGCCTCTGCAGCTCTGCCCAAAGTCCTAGCAAAGTCCTCAGAGCAGGCAGGAGACCAGTAAGTGACTTCAGCAAGATAAGTTCGACTTTGCCTGACTCAGAGACTGCCAGAAAGCAGATCCTTTATATAGGCCATGGGGTGTGGCTCCATGACTCAGCACTCATTAAGGCCTGCCCCTCCCTTCCTTCTGTTGCCTCCGCCTATCCAGTCTTCTGATGCGAGAGTCACTCCAATCAGCAGCTGTTGGAAATAAACTTTCCTCAGGCTCACATGCTGTGCGGGAGGGGTCTAGCTGCTCCGTTTGCCTGGGCATGGAGCCAGGGCTGGGGCCGGGGGGTGCTCCCTCCTCTGCAGCCTGCTTGGGCATGGAGCCAGGGCTGGGACCGGGAGGTGCCCCCTCCTCTTCAGCTTGTCTGGGCATGGAGCCAGGACTGGGGCCGGGAGGCATACATTCCTCCGTGTTCGGGAGCAGATAAGAAGGCCCCGGCTGCCGTGAGAGCGGGCAAGACACAACAAAGGATTATTATTCATACATATTTTATATTGCATATTTTGATATCTCTATGTCAAATTATGATTAGTCCATCAGACCTCTCACCAGATTAAATAATTCTAATACCTTGTTTCCCTAAAATAAGACATCCCCTGATAATAAGCCCAATCGGGCTTTTGAGTACATGCACTAAAATAACCCTCTTGAAAATAAGCCCTCCCCGAAAATAAGCCCTCCCCGAAAATATTTAAACACATGCGCAACTGGTCCCCGCCATTTCCTCTGGTTAGGTTTAGGGAGACATAGCTGGAAATCAGGTAAAACGGTAAGCCCCATCTTGCTCCATCCCCCCTAAAGTAATAAGACATTCCCCAAAATAGGGTCAAGCGCTTAATTCAGGGTTCAAGAAAATATAAGACATGGTCTTATTTTCAGAGAAACACAGTATTTGCTCCAACCACTGGGCTTGTGGAGGATTTATCAGCACCAAATTTCAAATAAAACCTCTTACTAAAGTGTAATTCTTTGGGATTGTTTTGTTAACTTCTTTGGCATCCTGTATACCTTATTAATATCAGCAAGTATTCACTGTGTAGTAGATGCATAGGTTATTTTGAATTCTGGTGGTTGCATGAATGTCTTCATTATTTTGCTTCTTTGTTTTGTTTCTGCAAAAAACAAACAGATGGGGTAAGTGCCTCGGCAAACAAGATCTCTGCTAGATGTTAAAATCAAATTCCTAAGCTTGCCTCCTTATATCTATATATGGAACAAAGAGGGCAGATTTTTTGCAGGAAGACTGGCACTTTTTTCCATCACTTTTTTTCCCCTAGTTTTTCAAGGATTGCAGAAAACTTGTGACTTGTGGCATGAGACTGTCACAGAGCAAGGAAAACCAAACATTTTTTTTACATTTTTCTTTTCAATTTTTAAAGGGGAGATTGGCTCAGTGGTTAAAAATAGATGTGCTAAAACTTGCACACACTTAATGCATCTATTTTTAACCCTAAAGTGCAAAAAAAAAAAGAAAAAGAAAAGGTAATCAGTCGCTTTGCCACCTACTTTTTAAATTTTCTTTGGGGCGCCAGAGAAAAATAAATTGAATGCCTGGGGCCTTGCACTTTTCTTTACATTCCATTCCATTAAATAAAATTTATTTTTTTAAAAAAAGGAAACAGGATCTATCTTTAACTTAGAAGTACAGGGAAGCATTGTTGTAAATAGGATGTTTGAGGCTTTCTTTCTAGCAATCTGTCAGGTACCAGTTAAGATGCTGGGTTTTCTTTGCTATCCTTGTTGCCTCTCGTTTTTTAAAAACCCTTTGTTTGTGTAATTGCAGAGCTTTATCCTTAGCTGTTCTTAATCACTAGGTTTTTTTTCTTTTTGGTTGTGATGGACCTCTTTCCTTGAGTAGTGCTTTTGTGAGATACTGCAAGGTTTATTTACCTGACTCTTATCCAACAATTAAAATTAGATTCGCTAACTATCTTACCTAGTATTCCTGATTATCCTATTATTTGGCTACTATTTCAGGGCTCCATTTTTGAGGGCTTTCATGATTCCCCATTTTCACATATTAACAGTACATTTCTGAATACATTATGCTATTAAATTGGATTTATAAGTGACTTGTTCAAATCTCTGTGATGGCCTATCAAGAAAAAACAAAATGAGAATTTCATGTGAGCTTCATTGGAAATACACAAATATACACACACACTAATGCAATTTGAAAAGCTGTAGATAGAGTGGTATATTTTTAAATGACTAAAAACTCAATTTAAATCCTTTCTGTGTCATGAAACTCACTGAATATCAAAAAGAATTGCTGTCTCTCAGTCTAACCTAGCTGAGAGACTAATCCATGTACATTATTCATGAAAAAGAGTGAAATGCATGGGATTAAATTATGCTTCAGTACAACCAAAATCAGGATTAAAAATATGCTACCCTTACCAATGCTACTTTACAGTAATTGGTTCTTCTAACCCAAATTGAAGTTAGCTTGATTTTATGAATTTCCCTCCGGCAAGAAGGATTTTCATAATTGTAGACATTCAGAAGGTTTAATAAAACTAGAAAGAAGGGATTCCCAGGGAGTTGACATGGTGGAAACTGTTCCTGGTTATCAGTGAAGCATGAAATGTAACAGAACTGGTCCTTTTAAATCTCTAAATGCTGTTGTGTGGAGAAAGGAAGAAAGAAAAAAAAATCTTTATTGGCTTCAACCGTTGAAAGCTAGCAATTTGCTGCAGAATTCCAGTGAAACAATCCTGGGCAATTCTGGAGTGTAACAAAATTGAGGCTGGGAGGGTCATGGGGAGACTTATGAAGTCCCTAATTCTGAGTTTATTCAAACAACTAGCAATAGCACCCACAAATACCAGCCGCACTTAATCAAATACGGCTGTATTCATTTCTAAAAATAAAATAATAAAAAGTATCTTAATATTTCATCTAGTTTTCTTCTAACAATACTTTCACATTATTTTTGTGGTTTAATTGTGAAAGGCTTAACTGTATATAAATGTGTATTTTAAAATTACTATATAGCATAGAATGGCACCTGTTATTTTTCTGTTAATGGCTTAGTTAGTAAGTTAGTCCTTCTCAAGTCTTTGAACGAAAGATTAAGAATAAATAATATCGCTAAACCTTAGCACTGTTATTGATCTGCCTTGTAGCCTGATGGATGAAAGTACGTGAGTCTCAGACTCCACTCATTTAATACTTATTAAATATATATGGAGTTGGGTTCTTGGAACACCGTTATTGTTAAAGCAGAACTTTAAACTAACTACTTTCTCTCAGTAGAAATTGAGTGAATTCTAAGGAAAACCAAACAGGAAATTGGAAAATTGGAATTTTCCAATTTTTGCTTTACATTTTTTGCATACTTCGTTAATACATGTATTATTCTCTAGGGAAAACTCAGGCCTAGTGCTACTAAGCTATTCATTATTGCACCCATTAGTAGTCTGGAATAACCTTTTTATTTTGTTAGAGCTATGTATTGCATGAACAAGTCCATAGTTAGTGTATCTCCTCTTTATAAAATGTTGCTGGAACCAAGTGGGTTCTAGGAAAAAATATGGCTGAATGGATATCAATTTTTTTTCATCTCCTTCCCTGAAATCAAAATTAAGGGTGACGGAAAGGCAGTAATAATGTTAACTTGTATTTCATTTCTAATAACAGGAAGAAATGTTCTACTTTGTAGAAGGGAATGTTGTGTTGTATTCAATTGTTTTCTTTCAAATTAATAAATAGACCTGTGTTCAAAGACCAGGGTTCCATAATCTCTTGTACTTTAGGTGTATTGTGTGCACAACTCCTGGAAACTATACTTAGCAGGTCTAGTTGGGTGATGAGAGTTGTAGTTTCAATATGCTTCTAACCACAGATTTAGAAAGTGCATTACAGGGGATGGTTTTATTTTTTTACATATAAATGTCATTGATTATCCATATGGTAGATTTATCCTACAACATAATTCTCTATTAACACCAGGAATGAGTTTTAGAAAATTTAATTTAAAAAATGTACCTTATCTCACTAATTCTGAAACACACACAAGTATTTCAACATGCTGTTTTTGTCTGTGAAGTCAGAACATTAAAATTCTAGATCCAGGCTAACTTGAATCTTATGTTCTCCTTTGCCTTGAAAAAGCCACTCAGCTTTGCAGTCCCTTTTCACTAGCTGTTTCTCCACTAGATTAATCAACCTTTGTCCATTGCTATTTAGTTCAGACCCACTATTCTCCATCAGTGTTTGTCTTTTCCCTTAAAGGTAAAGGTAAAGGTTCCCCTCGCACATATGTGCTAGGGGGCGGTGCTCATCTCCGTTTCAAAGCTGAAGAGCCAGTGCTGTCCGAAGACATCTCCGTGGTCATGTGGCCGGCATGACTCAATGCCAAAGGCGCACGGAATGCTGTTACCTTCCCACCAAAAGTGGTCCCTATTTTTTCTACTTGCGTTTTTACGTGCTTTCGAAACTGCTAGGTTGGCAGAAGCTGGGACTAGTAAGAGGAGCTCACCCCGTTACACAGCAGCACTATGGATTCGAACCGCTGAGCTGCCGACCTTTCGATCGACAAACTCAACGTCCTAGCCCGAGCCACTGCGTCCCTTTTGTCTTTTCCCTTAATAACTAGCAGATCTATACTGTAGTCTAGCTATGATTTATATACACTAAAAGTGTCAACAGGGGATAGTGATTTAAAATGAGAATGTCTTGAAATGTTTTAATGTTATGTAGTAGGGTAGTAGTGCAATTATTTGAAGACCACTGACATTCTACTTAGCAATTTCTATCTGCCAAGTTATCATAGCATATTTTTATGTGCAGTTAACTTGTCATACATTTCCTCCCATTAAAGGCTTCTCTGTTCATTACTTTGCTGTATTTTACTGCGCTGGACATTTTAAAATGTTCCTCACCACAAAAACATGGGGGTCGGTGGACAACTTTAACTCAAATTCTCTCCTGCAACCCACAAACTCACTCCCATTGTTCTTCTGGAGGATTTCCCACTTTCCCAAATCAGATACTGGAGATCCCAAATACCTCAGAAGGGAAGAGAAATCAAGTGACATCACCTGCCTTTTATCCAGAGGAATATTCCATTCTACTATTTCTAACTGGATGTTACATTGCTATGCTATGTTATGTATTTATATTAAGCCTTACATTTTAAAACTCTCTAGAGGCTGAAACCATAGAGAAAATCAGATGTCAACACACATTAATAAGTATATAATTAGCTCCAATTAACACATCTACAGACTGTAACATACATTTCATGCACCATTAGCATCTGTGAACGTGAAACTAAAATGCATTTCTACTTTTCATATTGTTTTGGCTCTTAGCCTTGTTTAAAAGCTTGTATCCAAGTTATCTGTGTATGAAAGTAGTACAAAAATGGTTGTGAGGAGCGCTGATAACTGTATGGAATGATACTATATGGAAATCAATGGCATCAGAAAGTCTGTTAACTGCATTCTGGATTTTAATGGAAATTGAAAAGATGAGTTTATACCCGTGAATTTGTAAGTTGTAATACATGCTTATACTATATGCATGAATCAAGATATATATTTCAATAAAGCTGAATTATTTCACATACATCCACTGATTAACCCAATAAAATATCCATTAAATACTGTAAATGCAGCCAAATACAGTAGAATGTGGCAGAGACCAGGTCTTGGTCACCAAAGTAACTGTGACCACTAAAGTATGCTGAATCCAGTGGCAGCTGCACCCATTAGGCACTTACATGCAGAGCAAAAGCTACAAGAAAGTTAGCTAAGCCAAAGTGTGCTGATTAAAGGTCATGTTCTATACTTGTAATCTTAAATTCTGATTTGGAAAGACCTCCAGGGAAACCAATAGACAATTTAAAAAAATCAATTATCAAATAAAACTCAGGATGTTCATCACTATTAACACAATAATCAGTGGAAGTGGAAGATGATTGCTAAGGCCAGGAAAATTCAAAATGAGAATATAATTACCTTTCAATAGGCCTCCCTGGTTGGTGTAAGGTTAGTGACAAAATTAAGTAGGTCTTTTTAAGGACATTTCAAAGTTGCAATAATGCATCTAAAAAAAAGTCCACTCGATTTTCATGTAAAAGCAAGACAAAGTTTGAATTTTTTTCCAATACAATCTACATTTCTGGCCAGATACAAAACAATTCAGGCTTTGAAAATCTAAAGTAGCACTATAATTTGGCCTAGAAATACAAGTTAGAAGTAAATGACTATGAAAAGCAGTATGTCCTTTTGCTATTTTTGAAATTCCAAATAATTTTCGAAAATCTTTTAAAAAGGAGATGCACTCTGTCTGATTCCTACAAACAGTGGTAATGGGTTTGTCCAAACAGATCATGACCCAACAGCACTAAGGATACAGTATGTTCATGGATGATATCCATGTCAACAGTATATTCCAGCATGCCGTAATTAAGGTTATGATGAAACATGAACATTTAAAAACTATTGTGCTGATATAAGAATACTGTTTTTCCATGCAGCAAATTTAGATTGGCTAGATCACAGATCTCCGACCTTGACAACTTTACGACTTGTGGATTTTGTAATGTATTACTGTAAGTTTTGGCGGGAGTTTTAGGCGGGAAATATCTCGTTTCTGATTGGATGCAGCCTCAGGCTGAAGTGTATATAAGGAGAGGTTTTTCTCCAGAGTTTTGCTGGGTCACACTATATTAAAGAGCTGTTGTCACTAACCTGGTCTCCTGCCTCGTCAATACCCAAACTTAACATTGGCGACGAAGGTGGGATCTTGAGGCAGAGCACCAGAACAGAGCTGAACTCACTACGAGAATCAAACCCAGCAAGGTGACGGCGAATGCAGCGATGACCGGATACACGCCACCCACTCCGTTTGACCCTGCCCAGGAGACATGGGGAATATATATGACCCGTTTCGAAAGTTTCCTGGAGGCAAACGAGCTACAGGGAGTCTCCGACAACCATAAGCGGGCTTACTTCATAAGCCACTGTGGGTCCGCAGTCATCGCCGTCGCAGAAGCCCTAGCGGAGCCAACACCGCTACACTCCGTATCGTGGCAGACCCTTCAGACCCTCCTGAAGAATCACTCGCACCAGCCCCGTCCAAATCGTTCGGCAGTGCGAGTTTGGGGGCGCAGGCAACAAGAAGGCGAGTCTATCAGCGACTACATGGCAGCCCTGAGACAAGCCTCCAAGCATTGCAGTACCGCGATCTGGACGAAGAGCTGCTGGAACAACTTATACGGGGTCAGAGACATCCGTTTGAGGAGACGGTTGCTAGCCAAGAGCAACCTGACATTGGCAAACGCTCTGGGCGAAGCCAGAGCCCATGAGATGTCCAACCATGCAGCAGACACCTTACAAAGCGACTCACGCCGATGGCGGGCGCAAAGCCGAGCACAGTCCACCACGAAGAAACCTATCGTGAGTCAACCAGCGAAGAGGAGGAAGAAGTCCACTACACCGGAAAATCGACAAGGAAGACCGGAGGAATGCGGAAGTTGCGGGCGACATCAGCGCCAAAGATGTAAGTTCAGGGCGCCATTTGCGGTGTGAAAGGAAGGGCACCTGGCTCAAGTCTGCGAGCACCCCAACCTTCCGCGAAAATTCAAATCGGCCAATCAGAGCGGCTCTGAGTCAGAGATGCAAACCCACATTCCGCCGAAATTTCAAACCAGCCAATCAGAGCGCGAGATCGGCGAGGCGACCAGCGATTGGCCAGGAAAGAAAGAGCGAAGTCAAACCGAATGACTGTTACCATAGACCACGCAGCTACCCGCATCGAAGAAAAGATCTTCACAAACCCGACAATTGAAGGCGTACCGTGCCGACTGGAAGTAGACACAGGATCAGCTATCACAATCATGTCCTGGGACACTTTTGTGAAAGCCTTGCCGCACATCGCAAAGCGCAAGCTACAGAAACAACGGCTCCGGGTGCAGGATTACCAGGGCAACCGCATCCCTGTTCGAGGACAACGACCGAGGTCAAGCACGTACATACGAAAGACCCTGCCCATCACGTTAGTCGAGGAACCTTGCCAAGCTTGCTGGGGCTAGACTGGTTCAGGCGTTGGGAATGGGGTGACTGGCGTCCACGGAGCGGATGCAACCTGCAAAATGCCCTAATGGAGGAATTCGCAGAGGTATTCGAGGACCGTTTAGGCAAGTACAAGGGACCCCTATCTCCTTCAATTTAGACCCCAAATAGCTCCCATTAGGTTAAAGGCAAGGAGGGTTCCTTTTGCACTCAAACCTAAAATCGACAAAGAGTTAGATAAATTAGTCAGCCAGGGATACTAGTGCCAGTTGACCATGCCAAATGGGAGCGCCAATCGTCACCCTATAAAACCAGACGGGTCCATAAGAATTTGCGCTGATTACAAGGCTACCTTGAACAAAGCATTGCAAAGAGCGCCTACCCAGTTCCAGTAGTGCAACACTTATTGCACTCACTAGGGCACGGACAAGTTTTCGCCAAATTAGACTTGGCACAAGCGTACCAACAGCTACCCGTAGATGCTAGCACAGCTGAGGCCCAGACCATTGTAACGCACCGGGTGCCTTTAAGTGCACCCGGTTACAGTTCGGGTGAGTGTGGCCCTGGGCTATTCAAAATTTGATGGGCGACTCCTACAAGGGTTACCAGGAGTCGTGCCCTATTTCGATGATGTGTTGGTATCAGGGAAGATTTAAGAGAACTGGGAAGCGATTAAGGAAAGTTTTGGCCATTTTAGGTCGGCAGGATTAAAAGTCAAAGCAAGCAAGTGTCAGATAGGGTCGAATCTGTTGAATTTTGGGCTATAGAATAGACAAAAGGATTCACCCACTGAGAGCAAAGTCAAAGCGATAAAGAGAGCCCCAGCACCCAAAAACAAGACAGAACTCCAGGCTTTCCTGGGTCTGGTAAACTTTATGCAGTATTTTAAAAGACAAGGCAACCGTTGCTGAACCGCTGCATAAATTGCTTGGAAAAACACTGTTTGGTCTTGGGGAAGTCAGAGAATAGGGCATTTGAGGCAGTAAAAGTTTGCTATCAGGTGAAAGCCTGTTAATACAATACAACAACAGACTGCCGTTAGTATTGGTTTGTGATGCGTCCCCTATGGAGTAGGAGCTGTACTTAGCCACAGACTCCCAAACGGCACTGAAGCCCCTATAGCGTTCTATTCACGAGCGATGTCCCGGCTGAGAGGAATTACAGCCAGCTAGATAGGAGGCTCTCGCAATAGTGTCAGGGGTGAAAAATTTCACGAATCGTTTTGGCGAGATTTGAAATTGTCACTGATCACAGACCGCTATTGGGGTTACTGGCTGGCGACCGCCCAACGCCAGTAGCACTCTCACCTAGACTGACCAGATGGACTATTTTTGACCGCATACTCCTACAAGCTGCAGCATCGGCCTGGAAAGGAGCTGGGGCATGCGGACGCATTGAGCAGATGCCCATTGCCAGGAAATCGAGGACCCCACCCGGGCACACCCGTTCTACTAATTGACTCTTTGGACTCTGGCCAGTCACATCGCAGGAAGTGGCTCGGGCCTCCTACCGGGACGTTGTTTTAAGGACTGTAATCGGTTGGGTTCAAAGGGATGGCCGCTGCGCTCAGCACGCTTCAAGGAATTTGTAAAGAAAAAGAATTGTCCGTACAAGGGGTGCCTGCTCTGGGGGATAGGGTGGTAGTCCCAGAAACTGAGGAAAAGTTCTGGAACTCCTGCATGAGGGTCACCCAGGAATTGTGAGGATGAAGGGTTTGGCTAGGAGCTATGTCTGGTGGCCCCTAATGGACAGGAAATCAGTGACAGGGTTGGCGATGCCAAGTATGTCAGGAATCCAGACCACTACCACCACGGCCCCAGTTTTGGAGTGGGAGAAACCCCAAGGCCCTTGGTCCCGCATACACATTGATTTTGCGGCCTTCCACGGCCAAACATTTCTAATTGTGGTGGATGCATTCTCCAAATGGCTGGAGATCATCCTAATGGAATCCACAACCGCGGGAGCTGTCATATCAGCACTAAAACACCTTTTCGCCACGCACGGGCTACCGGACACCCTCGTGTCCGATAACGGCCCACAGTTCACCGCAGCATTATTTGAAGGGTACCTGGCTGAAGAGGGCATCCGACATGCCCTCTCAGCGCCGTTCCACCCTGCCGAACGGCCTTGCTGAACGTTTTGTCCGGAGTGCGAAAGAAGCGCTATCACGAGCGGCCCGGCGATTGGCAGGCACAAATCGGCGCATTCCTAACCGTCAACACAGGACCCCTGTGTGGCCACCGGCCGCAGCCCAGCCGAGCTATTAATGGGGCGGAAGCTACGGTGCCCGCTAGACCGGCTACACCCGAACTACGTACAGGACGGGTTCAAAACAAAATCAGATAGAATCCGAGAGTTAAACATAGGAGACTCAGTATGGGCACATAATTACAGCGGCGGCCCAAACTGGAAGAGGGGATAGTCATAGACAAACGGGCCCCAAATCTTATCTAGTGGAACTAGACGATGGCAGAGTCTGGAGGCGCCACATAGATCAATTAAGAAACAGATTGAGCGATAAGGCAGAACCAGGCGAAACAAGCCCTGACTATGATTTAATTAACCCCACAGCTGACTGGAGCCGAGAACAAACAGAAATCGTAAGCAAAGAACCAAACAGAGACTTATCTGAGTCAGGCGAGGTCCAGCGACACCCTCCGGTCCCTCTAGAGGACAGCAGGCCCGAGCCGGCGAATAATCCAGGGCCGGATGGCCGGGAGGAGGAGCTCAGAGGAACGAAAAGTCCCTCCGGCACGCTCGACTCAACTCCAGAAAGTGAACTGCGCAGGTCCGGAAGAGTCAGGAGGCGCCCACGTACCTGCAGGACTACGAGAAGTAATATGCAAATATTGGCAAAGTGCCTTCTGGGAGGGAAGGAGTGTAATGTATTACTGTAAGTTTTGGCGGGAGTTTTAGGCGGAAATATCTCGCTCTGATTGGATGCAGCCTCAGGCTGAAGTGTATATAAGGAGAGGTTTTTCTCCAGAGTTTTGCTGGGTCACCAATTATTAAAGAGCTGTTGTCACTAACCTGGTCTCCTGCCTCGTCATTACCCAAACTTAACAGGTTACTTGTAAAAATAATCATGGCGGAATGGCAGCAAGCAAAGGCATGTAGAATGTCATGGGAAATGGGAAAGACCTCGGGAGATGTGGCCAAGAGGTCAATCGTTGAAACAGTGTTGCCCCAACTGGACATTGGGTACAAAAGTGTCATAAGAGACCTTCCTTAGTTTCTCAGGTTGTAAAAAGGCGGGGGAGGAGGGGAGAAGTGTATTTTCAGACTTGCAAGTTTGATGATGGCTTTATGGAGCAGACCAGATAGGAAACATGGCCAGAGGAACTCATTCTATTTCATAAGTTTAAAAGTACATCCCCCACCGGTCTCTGTTATGGTCTGAGAAACTGGGAAGGGTCTCTTCTGAACTTTTTGCGCAGTTCAGTATCCAGCTGTGGTCTGTGCTGTCTCTTCTCTTAGTTTTCCCATCTTTTGTCACCCTGCAGTACAATGCTTATGACTGGCTTTAATTCATAAATGTCAAAAGGAGAATATACAATTTCATTATCAGAGAAACCAGAACTTAGGGTAATTTGGTGAAATGGGCAACTGTACAAATCGTATAAATTACAATAGCACTTTAACATATACGGATCCGTAGTGCTTTTACAGCACTATCTAAGCAGTTTACAATGCTCTATGACAAGATTTCAAAAATAAGTATAGTGTCATTTCTGCCCTGAGTAAAAAGCAGATTACATAACAGAATTAATAATAATTAATGCCTTGTAGTCTTGCAGTTCTTAGCAGGATATGAAAAAGAATGCCATGTTTTGCTTAACAGCAAAAGACCAGCACAGAGATATGCACTTAAGATCTTCTGGTTGGGTAGAATTTACGTAACTGTACCTATTAGGCATGGACAGTAATATCTGTATAAAAGTAAATCTCAAAGAAATATATAATAAGCAAGCATTCCCAAGAAAAGATGAAAAATGCTTGCTTAGTGTGCTATTACTATTGCTGGCTCAAGGCCTAAACATATAGGATATAGATAATCATTACTGATTGCAGCCAGATTCTTATTTAAAATGTTTAAAAGGTAAAGGTTCCCCTTGCACATACGTGCTAGTCATTCCTGACTCTAGGGGGCGCTGCTCATCTCCGTCTCAAAGCCGAAGAGCCAGCGCTGTCCGATGATGTCTCTGTGGTCATGTGGCCGGTATGACACAATGCCAAAGGTGCATGGAGCGCTGTTACATTCCGACTAAAGGTGGTCCCTATTTATCTACTTTCATTTTTTATGTGCTTTCGAACTGCTAGGTTGGCAGAAGCTGGGACAAATAATGGGCGCTCACTCCGTTACGCAGCACTAGGGATTTGAACCACTGAACTGCTGACTTTTCGATCGACAAGCTCAGCATCTTACCCACTAAGCCCTTTAAAACGTTTAGGATTGCATTATTAGTTGTTTAAAGCATGGGCTTGATTTTAAATTTATAGAATAGAATAGAATAGAATAGAATAGAATTTTTATTGGCCAAGTGTGATTGGACACACAAGGAATTTGTCTTGGTGCATATGCTCTCAGTGTACATAAAAGAAAAGATACGTTCATCAAGGTACAACATTTACAACACAATTGATGATCAATATATCAATATAAATCATAAGGATTGCCAGCAACAAGTTATAGTCATACAGTCATAAGTGGAAAGAGATTGGTGATGGGAACTATGAAACGATTAATAGTAGTGCAGATTCAGTAAATAGTCTGACAGTGTTGAGGGAATTATTTGTTTAGCAGAGTGATGGCCTTCGGGAAAAAACTGTTCTTGTGTCTAGTTGTTCTGGTGTGCAGTGCTCTATAGCGTCGTTTGAGGGTAGGAGTTGAAACAGTTTATGTCCAGGATGCGAGGGATCTGCAAATATTTTCACGGCCCTCTTCTTGATTCGCAGTATACAGGTCCTCAATGGAAGGCAAGTTGGTAGCAATTATTTTCTGCAGTTCTAATTATCCTCTGAAGTCTGTGTTTTTCTTGTTGGGTTGCAGAACCGAACCAGACAGTTATAGAGGTGCAAATGACAGACTCAATAATTCCTCTGTAGAACTGGATCAGCAGCTCCTTGGGCAGTTTGAGCTTGCTGAGTTGGCGCAGAAAGAACATTCTTTGTTGTCCTTTTTAATGATGTTTTGATGTTAGCTGTCCATTTGAGATCTTGCTATATGATAGAACCCAGAAATTTGAAGGTTTCTACTGTTGATACTGTGTTGTCAAGTATTGTGAGAGGTGGAAGTATGGAAGGGTTTTTCCTAAATCTACCACCATTTCTACGGTTTTGAGTGTGTTCAGTTCCAGATTGTTTTGGTTGCACCACAAGGCTAGTCGTTCGACCTCTCGTCTATATGCGGATTCGTCATTGTCTCGAATGAGACCAATCACTGTTGTGTCATCTGCGAACTTCAGTAGCTTAACAAATGGATCATTGGAGATGCAGTCATTGGTATACAGAGAGAAGAGAAGTGGGGAGAGCACACAGCCTTGGGGGGCCCCTGTGCTAATTGTACAGGTATTTGATGTGATCTTGCTTAGCTTCACCTGCTGCTTCCTGTTTGTTAGGAAGCTTGTGATCCACTTACAAGTCTGTTCCGGTACCTGTAGCTGGTTTAGCTTAGTTAGAAGAATGTCTGGAATGATGGTATTGAATGCTGAACTAAAGTCTACAAAAAGGACCCTTGCATAGGTTTTTGGAGACTCAAGATGTTGTAGGATGTAGTGCAGATATATTCTGGTTATTTCATTAATGCGGAAACATTTATATTATAAAAATTAATGTATACTTACATGTTTATAATTGTAAATATTTAGAAGAAAATTAGGAGTAAATGGTCATGAATATTAAAATGCAATTTTGTCAAATATCAGCGCTCTTTAGATTAAAAGGTCCATTTGGATATTTACATAAATCATTTACAGTCTCCTGTTTACTAGCTACTGCCTTTTACAAAGCTAGGCTAACGTATTTTTTATGATGTTTCACTGCCATTTTAATAACTGGAGAAATTGTTCAGTTGAGATAAGAGGGCATTGCCGGGGCGGGTGTGTGTGTGATTTTATTATATTAATTTATTTGATTCTTTTTTATTAGTTTTATTGTTTTAAATGAGGCTTTATATTCTGTAAGCCACCTTGAGTCACCATGTGCGAATAGGCGGAGATATAAATTCAATCAATCAATAAATAAATTGGTACTATATAACTATGTTGTCAGTATAAAGTCCCTGCCATCTATTTTATTTACATTTGTTTTCCCACCCCAATTGTGGACATATTTTCACATCATAGGTATGTTCACTATTCCTGTGAATTTTTGAGTTTGATAGATAAAGTCTGTAACTAAGTTAATTTTTTCTCTAGTTACGTAGATTGGTTATTGCCTGTTGAAGCACATTTTAAACTTAAAAAAAATATATACTGGAAGACACAGACTGGCTTTTGTAATCTTTCAAGATACCCCTTAAGACTTTCTTGTTTCAGTTCTCCAAAATATTATCTTCACCATTCAACGATTGATGAGATTTATTTCAACAGATTAATTCCAATTTCTATTTCTTTTAGTCCACAACATCTTAAGAAATATTCTGCATATAATTTAAGAAGTTGATGGTATATAAAAGTAATACACTTCTTGCCTAATTTTGAACCATTTAACATCTCCGTAGTCCATTCTATTGCTGCTTCAAAATCAATGAACTCTTTAAATGTAGATGAAGATGGTGGCCTGGAGTTCAGTCATTTACGCCATCATGCTGAATACCGTTGTTCGAACTGAATGCATTAATAATATACGTTAATGGCAAATTCTGATGTTAACAATATCATAAAATGTTTTACTTAAAGAAACATTGTTTAAGATTTCCTCTCATATAGGCCTTGCTAGCGTCCCAAATCATCTCTATAGATGTTTCTTTTTTCATATTCATAATAAAAAATTCCTTCATTTGCTTTTTACATTCATTTACATTTTGTTCATATTTAAACAAATTCTCATTCAACCTCCATGATCTCCTAGCCTCCTTTTCCCGATCAATTTCAATCCAAACCGGACTATGATCAGATAGAGTTCTTGAACAAATCTTAGTCGTCTTCACTCTAGAATACAAATCATTAGAAATCAAAATAAAGTCAATCCTCGAAAATGATTGATGCCTGTCAGAAAAGAAGGTAAAATCCCTCTCTTCTGTATTATGTCCTCTCCAAATATCTCTTAATTCCAAGTCCTCCATTATTTCAAAAAAAACCTTTGAAATTACTTGACATCTTCCTTAAACTTTTTATCTTTGAGTATCCAACACACCGTTCCAATCACCCATTAATATATATGATTTATAATCCCAAAACACTATTCTTTTATGTAAAAACTTGAAAAAATTTTCTTGTTGTTCATTCGGAGCATAAACTCCTATTAATAATACCTTCTTTCCCTCCAACAAAAGTTCAATAGCAATGTATCTTCCTTGCTTATCCACCTCAATTAATTTTGCTGATATATCCTTTTTTATATATATAACTAAACCGTTTTTTTTTCCAAAGAGGAGGCAACAAAATGTACCCCCAGTTTTGAGTTTATCAAATATTATTATCAAAAATTATTTTATACAAATGAATATTAAATACAAAAATAAATTGCAGAAGAAGAAAAAGAAAAAGGAATTGGAAGAGGAAATTAAAAAGAAAGAACAGTTATTGATAAATAGCCCAGGAAATAGTAAAATAAAAGAATCAATAAATATATTAAGAGGTCAGTTTAACATGTTGATGGCAGATCAAGTAGCAATTAATTTACAATATGTAAAACATGATACGTTTAATAATGCCAATAAGCCAGGAAGATGGCTTGCCTATTTAATAAGGAAAAAACAGAAATCACGAATGATTGATAAAATAGAATATAGGGGTAAGGAAGTTTATCAAAAGAATTTGATTAAAAAAGCATTTTTAGAGTATTATAGTAAGTTATATACTAGGGATATGATTGATGATATAGAGATAGAAAGATATTTACAACAACAAAATATTTGTGAGCTTACAGAAAATCAAAGAGAAGAACTGAATCAATTAATTACTTCAGAGGAAATTTTGTTAGCAATTAAGCAACTTAAAATTGGTAAAGCACCAGGTACAGATGGTTTAACAGCTGTTTATTATAAAAATTTACAAAATGAGATGGTTGAACCACTTAAAGAGTTATTTAATAAAATTCAAATGGGAGGAGATGTTCCCCCTTCATGGAGGACAGCCTTTATTTCGTTAATACCGAAGGAAGATCGAGATGGTATTAAAGCAGAGAATTATAGGCCTATATCACTTTTAAATACTGATTATAAGATATTTGCCAAGATACTTGCTAATAGATTAATGCCAGTGATGAATCAAATAATTCATAATGATCAGTCAGGATTTATTAAGGGTAGGCAGATGAGATATAATGTGAGGCAAATTGTAAATTTACTTGAATATTTGGAAAGAAACAACCAAATCTCAGCGGCTTTTTATTTTGGATGCTGAAAAAGCTTTTGATAGATTGGATTGGCAGTTTTGTTTAAAGTAATAGAAAAATGCAATTTGGGGATTATTTTATCCATGCAATTAAAGCAATATATCAGAAGCAAACAGCACAAATAATAGTAAATGGTGGGTTAACAGAAACTTTTAAAATTGGGAAAGGGACGAGACAGGGATGTCCCTGTCTCCATTACTTTATTTTAACTTTAGAAATCCTTTTGAATAAAATACGTGGTTCTGATCGAATAAAGGGAATTAGAGTTAAACATCAAGATTATAGATTAAGAGCTTTCGCAGATGACTTGGTTGTTACTGTATCTCAACCAACATACTCAGCTACTGGTTTAAAAGATATAATTGGTCAGTATGGTAAAGTATCTGGATTTAAGGTGAATCAGCAAAAGACAAAGATGATAACTAAAAATATGAATATACAACAAAAAGAAGAGTTAGAAAGAACTACAGGTTTTGAAATCGTTAAAAAGGTTAAATATTTAGGAATATATATTACAGCTTCAAATGTCAAATTATACAAAAATAATTATGAGGTATTGTGGCAGAAGGTATGGAAAGAAAGGGAGAGTTGGAAGAAGTTACAACTATCCTTGTTGGGAAGAATAGCAGCTATAAAATGAATGTTTTGCCCAGGTTTCTATTTTATTTCAAATGATACCGGTACTTAAGAATGATATCAAATTACAGGAATGGCAAAAGGGGTTAATAACTTTGTATGGATGGGCAAAAACCAAGAATAAAATTAAAAATAATGCAGGATACAAGGAAAGGGGGTTCTTAAAATGCCTATTTTAAAATTGTATTATGAAGCAGTTGTCTTATCATTAATTACTGATTTGATTAATTTGACTGAGGAAAGAGTTTTGAATATAGAAGGTTATGGTTTGTTATATGGGTGGCATGCCTATTTATTATATGATAAGAAAGTAGATAAAATATTTAAAAATAATATAGTTAGAAATGCATTATTGAGGGTTTGGAGGAAATATCAATATAAATTAGATGGAAAGATTCCAATATGGGCAATCCGAGACACATGATAGAAAATATAAATATATATCAAAAGATGGAGGTAGTTACCTATAAAGAACTTCTTTGTATGGAAAAGGGGGAATTACAATTAAAATCCAGAGAAAAGATGGGGGAAGAAGGGAAAAATTATACATGGTTCCAATATGGACAATTACAAGCTAGATGGAAATTAGATCAAAAAATAGGTGTTAAGCAAACTGAGGATAATTTGTTAAAACAAATGAGAGATCAAGGCCAACAGCATATTAAGAGGTTGTATAATGTATTAGTAGAAATAGACTCAGAGACTGAATTGGTTAAGGATTGTATGATTAAGTGGGCACAAAATTTTCAGCAACCAATAATGTTGGAAACTTGGGAAAGAATTTGGGTGAGGAATGTTAAATTTACACAAGCGCAAAATATGAGAGAAAATTTTTATAAGATGTTTTATAGATGGCATTTAGACCCCAAAAAGTTGTCATGTATGTATCCTAATGTACAGGCTAAATGTTGGAGATGCGATTGTGAAGATGCCACTTATTACCATATATGGTGGACTTGTAAAAAAGTTAAAGCATTTTGGATTAAAGTATGGTGGATCATGCAGAATATTTTGAAAATTGAAGATTAAGTTTACTCCACAGTTCTTTCTACTAGGAATAATTATGGATTGTACAGCTATAGAGACTAAATTGATTTTGAACAGCCGCGAGACTTTTGATTGCTCAATATTGGAAGAAAGAAGAATGACCTACAATTGAAGAATGGACACTCAAAATATCAAATCTGGCAGAAATGGCAAAAATTTCTGCTTACTTGAAAGACTATACACAAGAAAAATATATTTTAGAATGGAAAATGTGGATTGATTATATTCAAAATAAATATCAGATAAAAAAATATCGAATAGCATATGAGTAAATTTAGGAAATATTTTGTATTAGATATATTTTGAAGGAGAGGGAATTGAGAGTGTGACTAAGTGTGGTGTGACTAGAGATTATAATTTAGGAATTATTTTAGATTATGATTGTTAGTTTTGATACCCTGCATTTTGTTCTGGGAAGTCGGGGTGGGGGTGGGGGTAAAGGGAGGGAATTGGGGGTTGAGGTAGAGATGGAGTGATGTTTAATGTACAGGGTTTATTGAAGATGTATAAATATAATTAATGCAGGGTCGGGTCTGCCCAGTTACCATTTTAGAACGGTGGGGAGAGAGAAAAGAGAGAGTAGGAGGTAGGAAAGAGGAGAAGAGGAAGGAAGAGGGGTAGAAGAGGGAGAAGGAAGGTGTAGGGTGGAGGGAGGAGAGGATGTAGATAAGAGAAGGAGAGGAAGGTCTGGAAAGTAGAAGAAGGTAGAAGAGGGAAGAGTGTTAAAAAGGGGGGTGGTGACTGGGCAAGCCCGACTAATTGTATATAACTGTACATTGGATGAACTATTTGATATGATTGTAAGAATAAAACTTTAAAAAAAAAAAAAAAGAAACATTGTTAAAATATATTAAAATGGTACTGAACTAAACATGAGATAAAAGGTAGCTAAATTTGGGGAAAATGTTCATATAGGAAATTTACATAAACACTTAATTGTATGGTGGCCTATTTTCACATGTGATAGGCATCGTCATCTGAATATGGCTGAACTGGAAAGAAATATTCCAAAATAAGTTTACTAGAAATTGTAATCCCAACACATTAGAAATCTCCATAGACTTTTAGCTACGTACTTTGGGATGAACACCATTCGAATGGTATGGGAGTATGAATGGATTTCCAGAAAAATTGCAGACTAGAGGAACCATTTGAGCTTCAGTTTGAGATACAGACACAACACAAACTCATCCCCAACAACCTGTGCTTGTCTTCAACAGTGAAGGGACACAGGGCAGAAAACATCCTGCAGTCAAGAAGGCTCCACACCCATTTGCATTACTCAGGTGACCCTGAGGAGACAGATAAACCTCCAAGTGCTTCAAGGACTCTCTAAAAGGGGCAAATTACCAGCTATCTGCAAGGAATATAAATCCTTCCATTTCCCCACTATCCAGTCAGAGAGGAAACGTCTTCAAAGAAAAAAATAAGCCCAGTTGCCTCCTGAAAAAGCACCTTTGGGACAACCATGATCTGGATGACTGAGACTCTCCAAAGACTTTTAACACATTGGAAAGGCACAAGGTTGGGAAGGCTGTTTGAGAGAGGGGCATTTCTTGTATTAAAAGATTTGGGAGGAAGAATAATTACAGTATCTTATAATTTGCCATAATTGTCTATTTGGATTGTATGTATGGAAAAGACAGCAATACTAGATCACACTTTCTTAGTGGAACCTGCAACAAAGTGTTGCAATTTGGAGTTATTCTGTTTTGAGGGTAGTAACCTGTTTTCTTCTAAAATATGCCATTGAAATTTCAATCCCAACCCCCTTTTTGTATTTGGTCTCCCATACAAAGTTTGTTGGCTACCGTGTATGCTTCATGATAGCTATAAAATTTTGGAGTTATTTTACATAGCTGATAACATTCATCTATATGGGTAACATCATTTTCACTATTATCCCAGGACAAGAAAAGCTGTAGAATGTGTTGGAAAAGGCTTAAGAGTTCTGGACATCATCAGGAAGGAGAATGAACAAAAGCTGGCTGGGTTGACTGCAGGGTAAACAAGTGGATGAACATCATTGGACCTCTTTGTCTCTATTCATTTAATTTGCTTTTAATTTTTTGTTGACATTCTACAGGCACGGAACAAATGCAGTCTACATTGTACTTATTTACCCCACTTTTAGAATTTGTTGCATTCTAGCACACTTGGTATTACCCAATGTCTACTAATGCCTTTTTTTTGGTGGCCATTTTGTTTGCATAATGGTTGATGGTTCACAAGATAATCAAGCTGGAATGAGAAAAAAAGCTGATCAGGAGAGCACTAGCTCTCAGCTCCTTTGAGAGATATTTAAATACAGAAGAAAACAATGAGTACACCTACTCAGACAACAATGAAAATCAGTTTTTTTTCTTGCTTGGAACAGCTGTATCAACTATAAAGACAAGCAAATATACTTTTGTTCTGAACACTGGGGAACACTTGTTTCATGCTCTTGGCACAGATATTATGATTCACATTTAGAACTACAGGCAATCATTGACAATACTGAATTCTTTGATTTTGGCAGTTCTGGCAAGAAATAGAAATGATACTTCATGATTATCACACTCCATAAATAATAAACATCAAACAGTGTGAGGCTATGCTTCAAAGGAATAATAATTAAAACATAATCTGAATATTGACACGGACATTTTTGAATGTCAAATCAATTAGAAAAAAACTTTTAAATAATTTTATGTCTATTACACATTAGTTGGCATGTTTATCCAGATAAAGGTAGGAGATAGGTTTGGTCTAGTGGTTAACCAGGGGTGCTATTCAGCAGGTTCTGACAGGTTCTGGAGAACCAGTAGCGGAAATTTTGAGTAGTTTGGAGAACCGGCAAATACCACCTCTGGCTGGCCCCAGAGTGGGTTGGGAATGGAGATTTTGGAATATCCTCCCCCCCAGGAGAGGGGAGGGAATGGGGATTTTGCAATATCCTTCCCCTGCCACATCCACCAAGCCACGCTCACAGAACCAGTAGTAAAAAAAAATTGAATTCCACCACTGGTTAAGGCCCCAGGCTAGAAAGCAAAAGATTGTGAGTTCAAGCTCCAGCTTAGCCACGAAAGCCAGCAGGGCGGCCTTGGGCCAGTCACTCTCAACCCAACCCACCTCATAGGGTTGTTATTGTGGGCAAAATAGGAGGAGGAAGATGATATGCCTTGAGTTATTTATAAAAGTAATAAAGGTGGGATATAAATAAGTGCATAAATATAAAATGCTGAAGCGGCCCGTGTTGAAGGGAAATAGCTTTCATTTTGTCTTACTGATTTGTTTTTCATTCTTCAGGTTTGATCAAATGAAAGTAAAGGAAAAGATATCCCCACCAACTCCAACTAGTAGTAACAGAGCTGGAGCTAGTAATTTGGATGGTAATCTAGGATCAATTACGGTAGTTAAGGAAGAGCTATTTCAAGTCATGGAACAAGATTTGGGCTATAGAAATTTTTAAAGAATGTGTGCTGTTGTATGAGATCCTGAAGCCAGGCGATCAGCTAGTCCCTGAGCCGATAGTGACTAAGATCAGCCTCTTCACTAAACAATTGTTCATTCCTGCATTCCTACTTCTCTGCCTCAGAGATCTTTGTAATACAGGTTGGATGTGCATAAAAAAACCCATATGCTAAAACCATTTATTCAATCAATCAATCCATTTATAAAGCTGCCCATCTCACGATAAAGTGACTCTGAGTGCCTTACAATAGAAACAACCACCATCTTCTTAGCCATTGTCTATCCACTGCAGGATGAAGGCCTCTTCCACGTTTCCAACCAATATGATCCTGAGCCTTCATTTGCCAATTGGGCCCACAATACTTGTTGATACAGTTGATCCATCTTGTTTTAGGTCTCTTTGGGGAACACTTTTTATCAAGTGGGATTCATTCTATGACTGCCTTGGTCCACCTCCCATCAGTTGTTCTTGCTATATGATCAGCCCATTTCCATTTCAATTCCCTTATTCTCTTGATGATATTGTATACTTCTGTTTGTTCTCTAATCCTTGTGCAGGTCTTTCTATCTTGTCTTGAAATGCCGAGCATGTATCTTTCTATGGCTCTTTGCACCTCTCGCAGTTTTTATATTGATTCTGAGGTTAGTGTCCATGTTTCACTGGCATAGGTTACAGCAGATAGTACACACTATTGAAAGCTTTTCTCTTCAGGCATAGGGGGGAGTTTGTTCTTGCTGAATGCCTGCCAACCACATTTAACATGCCATTTAATTTCAATAATAATAATAATAATAATAATAATAATAATAATAATAATAATAATAATAATAATAATAATAATAATAATAATATCAGAGTTGGAAGGGATCTTGGAGGTCTTCTAGTCCAACCCCCTGCCCAGGCAGGAAACCTTATAGGAGATCCTTTGGCCAAGGTATATGTAGGAGTCTACTATGTCTAGTACTTCTCCAAATATATTTTTTCTTTTTTTGGGGGGGTGAATTTATTAAACATAACCTGGCTCTTTTTCAGGTTTATTTTTAAGCCAAATGGTTCTCATGCTTTGTGCAGCTCTTGTATGTGTCTTTGTAGCTCTTCTGGGTCTTGTGAGAAGAGAACAACATCATTTGCAAATCTTAAGTAATTTTAATAGGCACCATTGATTTTTATTCCATCCTTTGCCCAGTTTAGTTTGAAAAATACTTCTTCAAAGAAACTATCATGAAATCAAAATGTTAAATAACTACAATGAAAATATGTCAACGATATTATTAATAACATGATAGTGGAGAAAATTATTAAAAACATGCAACCATCTCATAAAGTTGCCATTTCCTTGAGATGGCCAGGCCTTTTTTAAGTGAGTTTTGAAAGGATGTCAAGGAGGAAGCCAATCTTACCTTGGGATTATGCAATTTATTGCACACACAAGAAATGCTTTTTTTGCTTGGACTGGCACAACTAATTGAAAAAAAGCAGGTTAGAACCCCAAAGGGATTTTAGAGAATAGCGTTAAAAGTTGTGGCAAAATTCATGCTTATTTAAAAGTAGACTTCTCTAAGCTCCAAGGGTGCTGTGTTTGCAACTTCCAACATTATGAACCACAAGCAAAAGAAGCCATTTAGAAGAGAACTTGTCTGTTGTAGTATTATAACCTTGTCAATAAGTTTCTTGCCTAAAGATGGGTAAGATAACATAAACAGAGGGAAGAAAAAATAAGGAATTGTGTTAGAATGTTTGTGTCAGAAATATACAGGACTATCAAGTTGTACAAGTAGTCCCTGGATTACTGGGATTCCTAGTGATGGACTGGGAACTCCATCATTAAACAATATGGCGCCCGTGCATAGTTCTTCAGGTACTGTGTCTATCAGATCTAATTCCTTAAATCTATTTGTCACCTCTACTGTATATTCATCAGGGATATGATTTAGTTCATACCTGAGTGGCCTGGGGCTTTCCCCTACTTTCTTCAATTTAAGCCTAAATTTTGCAAAGAGAAGCTCATGATCTGAGCCACAGTCAGCTTCTGGTCTTGTTTTTACTGACTGTATAGAGTTTCTCCATCTTTGGCTGCAGAGCACATAGTCAATCTGATTTCTGTGTTGACTGTCTGGTAATGTCCATGTGTAGAGTCGTCTCTTGAGTTGTTGGAAAAGAGTGTTTGCTATGACCATCGTATTATCTTGACAGAATTCTATCAGCCTGTGCCCTGCTTCATTTTGTACTCCAAGGCCAAAATTTCCTGTTATTCCAGTTATCTTTTGGCTTCCTACTTTAGCATTCCAATCGCCCATGATGATAAGGACATCATTATATAGTGATGCACAATTGGAAGAACTGAACAAGCAGCTGAGATCAAATTCTCCTGGAGAAAGTATGTATTAGTAGATACTGTCTCTGGTAAAATAAAATATTTTAATAAGAAAATTGGTGTTGACTCTCAGTAGTCACGCATACATATTTTTCCAGGAGAATCTGTCCTCTGTTGTTCAGTGCTTCCAACTGTACATCTATCACTGTGAAATGGTGATCTTTTATCATCTTACCAAATTTTTATTCTGCTTTTTACAACTGGATGTCATATTTTTTAAATTTCTATTAAGATTATATTTATTATATATTTAAATATTAAATAAAATATATATTATTATTTAAAACTGTGTGTACATCCTTTATATGCAGGTAGTTCTTGGCTTACAATTCAGAATTCATTTAGTGACCGCTCAAAGTTACAATAGCATTTTTAAAAAGTGATTTATTACAATTTTTCACACTTATGACTTATAGCAGGGTCTGCAAACTTGGCTCTTTTAAGCTTTGCTGGCTGAGGAACTCTGGGAGTTGAAGTCCACAAGTCTTAAAAGAGCCAAGTTTGCAGACCCCTGCCTTATAGCGTCCCCACGCTCATGTGATCAAAATTCAGACACTTGGCAACTGATTCATAGTTATGATAGTTACAGTGTCCTGGGGTCATGTGATCACCTTTTGTGACTTTCTGACAAGCAAAGTCAAAGGGGAAGCCAGATTCACTTAACAACCATGTTATTAACTTAACAGCTGCTGTGATCCACGTAACAATTGTGGCAAGAAAAGTTGTAAAATGAGGCAAAATGCACTTAACAACCGTCTCGCTTAGCAACATAAATTTTGGTCTCAATTGTGGTAGTAAGTGAAGCACTACCTGTACATATATAATTTAACTTGGAAGATAAAAGTATTGCAATTCCTTAACATATTAACATAGGGAAAATTATGTAATTTATGTTAATTATATAATTTTAAGAAACATACTTATTACAATAGCCATCTGGTTCAGGATACTTTACCTCAAGGTGTTTTTTGAGGCAGAACAGGTTTTCCAGGCTTAATGTGCACTGATTTCATTCTGCTCTGGTTCCTACAGTTAAGAGGTCTGAAATCCTTTCCCAGAACTATCTTTAATGTGCAGCATGAAACTTCCCAGCTCTTAGATTAATTCATTAAGTTCTTACATATTTTTAAAGCTCCTGTACAAACGTTAATTATGCAAAGTTCAACGTGTTACTGATTTTTAAAAAAGTCATTGTAATAGGGTATTCTTAAAAATGCAGTCAATAAAATTTGTAAAAATAAAATTCTAACAATGTTGATGAAGAGTAACAATAATTGTATTTCCTTTCATCACACTGATATTAAATTATCCTCAAAGAGGAAACTGTTGAAGTATATTATTGTCATTTCAATGTATAATAAAGAGGTTTCTCTTTTCTATTAATTGAACTGTTAGCTTCCCTCCTCTAACTTATTATATTTGTGTGATCAATCAATATCCCAGATTCTAAGATATCATTCATTGCTTGTGGGTGAATTAATTTTTTCCCTCTGAAACTAATTGCCACATAAACTGCTTTTAAATGATGAATCACCCTTTCAGTTTCTTTTAGTACACTTAGTACCATTAAGTCTGCAATCTTATACAAAGCTTTCTGATAGTAATAAAGCTTTAGTACAGTAAACTATTCTGAGAAGGAGGGAGGGAGGGGGGAGGGAGAGAGAGAAAGAAATTGAGATTGTAATGGTTAAAATGCCACTTCTGATGCAGAAGACTGCAGTTCAGATCTTACCAGTAGGGTTTCTTGGGCAATAACCCCAAAATGCTTCACTTGCCTACCTTAAATATGAGAGTGGCATGAACTAGGAGAGTCATGCTGACTTGGTCGTCATGCAGATTAACAAGCTCTGACTAAGATGCTGGGGAACCAGGACCATCGGATCGTAAGTGGGCTACTAGAAGAAATCATACCTGGAAATGATAGAATGGTACAACAGCAGGCCTAATGAGAAAGGTTATATAAAATTATTAGGGAACTTACGGATGTATAGAAGACTTGTATTTACAGTAACTGATAACAGCTAGTTACACAATGCTTCAATATAGGAAGTTGCTCTCACAACTTTGGACCAATTATATATTACATTCCATACTCAAGAAGGCCCGGAAGAACAACTGGATGTGCAGACAACACTTGAAGCTAAAATGACACTACCATCCTTTACATTATAGAGCACAACTTCTGATACAAGGCATACGATCATAGCTACAATCAACCCTTCAGACCAGTTAGCAAGACTCAGTGGAGAAGTACCATAAGATAGTATGCTAGAAGATGCCAATAGAGCCTTCAAAACAATCCCCACCACCTCTATAACACAAACCATGAACTGGTATACCATACAGCTGCTATAATTCTGGGTATAATTGGCTATATGATCATGAACAGCAATATATCACCACCACCACCTCCAGAACATGAGATTAGAGATTAAGATCAAGGTAACTTGGAGAGAGGTTAATTAATTGGTGGAATTACAGAAGAGTGTGAACATTAAGAGTATGACTTGGCTACTGGAAAAATACAAGGGCCTGACTCCATCTGAAGCCCTAGAGATTGCTAAACAAAAGCTCACAGCATTGGCTACTAGGCTAAGATACACTAGAAAAGTAGAAGCCAAGAAGATAAATGGCTTATTCTCCTAAGATCCACCCAAGGTATACTCCCATCTGCAGTGCAACAACTGCAGCACAGCCATCAATAGCAGAAACTGAATAGTATTACAAGATCATATGAGAAAAAGAGAAGACACATAACACTAGTAGAAAGTAGCTGCAGGACCTGAGAACAGGCTTCTGCAACCTCCCAGAACAGGAACTTGTCACCATCCAAGTAGCAAATATCCAGCAGCGAGTCAAGAACCTGAACAGCTGGACAGCACCTCCCAAACATACATCTATTGGCTAAAGAAACTAACAGCAGTGCATAAATGCCTAACACCACAGATGAACCAGATGCTAGCAGCAAGTTCCCACCCAGACTGGCTGGGTGCAGTTCATGAAAGACACCCCATAAAGGAACAGCACTGTCCAACTACTGGCCAATAACCTGCTTCCCCACAACTTGGAATATCCTACCAGGCATCTGGTTGCTAAGCTACATGATCATATGGTCAGTACATGAGCACAGTTCAGAAGGGCATTGGGAACAACACCTGTTGTGTCTTGCCCGTCCTCAGAGCAGCCGGGGCCTTCTTATCTGCTCCCGAACACGGAGGAATGTATGCCTCCCGGCCCCAGTCCTGGCTCCATGCCCAGACAAACTGCAGAAGAAGGAGCACCTCCCGGCCCCAGCCCTGACTCCATACCCAGGCAAACGGAGCAGCTAGACCCCTCCCCCTCCTCCACAGCATGTGAGCCTGAGGAGGGTTTATTACCAACAGCTGATTGGAGTGACCCTCGCATCAGAAGATTGGATAGGCGGAGGCAACAGAA
Organism: Ahaetulla prasina; assembly: GCF_028640845.1. Taxonomy (NCBI): domain Eukaryota; kingdom Metazoa; phylum Chordata; class Lepidosauria; order Squamata; family Colubridae; genus Ahaetulla; species Ahaetulla prasina. The sequence goes on along the minus strand of NC_080539.1, from coordinate 82,078,601 downwards.
GGAAGGGAGGGGCAGGCCTTAATGAGTGCTGAGTCATGGAGCCACACCCCATGGCCTATATAAAGGATCTGCTTTCTGGCAGTCTCTGAGTCAGGCAAAAGTCGAACTTATCTTGTTGAAGTCACTTACTGGTCTCCTGCCTGCTCTGAGGACTTTGCTAGGACTTTGGGCAGAGCTGCAGAGGCAAGCCTGATTCGGATTTCCCTGACCCGGCCGTCAGCGGAGGAGTGGGACACGACAACACCAGAAGACCCAAACACCAGTTGCTTGAGAAGTTGCCCAAGACTCAAGGTCTAAATAGGCCAATCTGAGTACACCCTAGATTGACTACAGGAAAGCCCTCGACTCAATGCCACACACACGGATCTATGAATGCCCGGTAAAGTCCTCAGGATACTGAGGACCTTCCACAAGAACTCAATGGAGCTGAGAAAGACAACACTGGAACAACTGCTGATGGCAACTCAGAAGTGGCCATCAAGTGCATCATAAAGCAACTACACCACATGCAGCCTTGTTTCGCAGCAAGCTTTTACCCCCTCAGCCAGATAATTTCAAGGAATGGATATTGATACAAATCCAAGAGTGGAACTACCACCAGATATCTCCTCTATATGGATAACATCAAGGTAAGAGTGAATAAGACATCTATTCACTGATCCAGTGGACACAGATCTACAGCGGGGACACTGGGATAATATTTGGACTGGAGAAGTGAGCTGGTAGTCAAGAGAGAGAAAGTAGCTGATGGGGTGGGAACTACCAATGGATCAAATAGCAGTCATACAGTCTAGGTACAAGCAGCTTGGTATCCACAGTCACATGGGAACCATGGTGAGGAGGCAAGGAAGACAACAATATCCAACTATTACCAAAGAATAAGACAGGTCTTGAAGAGCCAGCTCAGTGGAAAGAACAAGATCCATGCCATCAACATGTATACCCTGGCAACCTTCCCTTTCTCATGCTCTTTCGGAGTACGTTTCCCATTTTCTTTACAAAATGTCCAATTATTAAAGAAATCAGTTGAAGTAATATGTTATTTTCTGCCGTTTAGTAAAATAGCAATGAAAACACATTTTTCATTTTTCAAATGTTGGAAGAAATATCCATCTGGGTTCAGTTCCAAGTGGGGACAAAGACACTGGTAACATGGAGGCTGCTTGGAAAGATGGTTTAATGGTGGTCACATGTTCAGGGCGTTGGGTGAAGAACCAGAGAGGAAAGGAGAAGAAGAGAGTAGAAGGGTCGAAGGGCAGAAGGGATGCTGAGTGCCCGAGTTTATACTCTCTGTAGGGCCCCACCTTGGTGTTTCCTGTTCCTGTATAAGAAATGTACCCCGATTTGTTGTCAAACTCCCAGGTGGTCTAGGGGTCTTAGCTAACATTGTAGGTTGTCTCTCAAGCTTGCTTGAGCCTTGCCATGTGGTGAGTTTCTGTTGCTAGATGAGTCCTATTGTGTTGCAAATAATGGTTCATTGACAAAGGTGGGAGGATTGAGTGAGCTTGGCTGAAGCCTTAATTGCCCATTGACAAAGGGGGGGGGAGGCAGGAAGCTGCTTTCTTTAAAACAGGTTTCTCCATTTCTTATCCAGGGAAATAATCTTCTGCCCTTTTTAATATTTTCTAAAATATTTCATTCTTCTAGGAGAGGAGTGAGTGCTAACTTCCTACACAAAGCATACCTACAATGGGTATTTAAAGATGAAACCGGATGTATTTGCAATGATAAGTCATTTGAATAGCTGGTTTTTGGCTAACTTAGGATGTTTTAAAAAGTAAGTAACTTTCAAAAGCTGGAAAACCCAAACCTTGTTGGACTTCCAAAGGGCTTTAAAGACATGGCTCTTCACTGGGGACACTGAAGATTGATCTACCATCAGTCTATAGTGCAGGTAGAGGATGTTTTTGGTTTATATTATTGTTTTAAATGTTCTGTTGCTGTTTGGAATTAAATGGCACTCAAGACATTTATGACCACTTGTTCAGTGACTGTTCAAAGTTGTGATGGCACTGAATGAAGGGGACTTATGAGGGGCTGCTGCAGCATCCCTCTGAGCACGATTGTGATTTAGGACCCTCGATGCCTGGCTTGCAGTTACAATGTTGTAGCAAGCTGTGGTCTATGATTGTGATTTTTGATGTTCCATGCCAGCTTCCCACAAACAAAGTCAATAGGACATGGGAAATCATTCTTGCTGTTTGCCTGCCCATGCTCCCTGAGTGTCTGCCCACAGGCCCCCTGTGGCTCACACGCACCATTCTGCTTGTGTACTTGCCCACACTCTGAAGCACCTGGCCATGCGTTTCTGCCTGGCCAACATGTGGTGCTTCGGCCTCTCCCCATTTAACGACCTGCAGTCATGGGGTTATGATGCTAATTGGGACTGCTGGGATTGCTTTTGCTAAGCTGTCACGTGACATCAGGTTTTATGACTGCATTGCTTAGTAATGGAAATGCAACCACAATCAAAGGACTACCTGTAATATTTAAGAATAGTGGCTGAGATGAACCAGACAGTTTTGCCATCTTGCTCAATATGCTGTATCCTGCAATGACAAACTAGAACGAGATATCCCTCCTCCATTAGCAGCTGGTATAAAAGACGTCCCAATTGTGATTCCAGCTATCAAACAAACAGCCATCAAGATTCAATAGCCATTGATAGCTCAATCCTATTGAGTGCCTTTATACATTTAATAAACAATCCTGGGGCAGGGCAAAGGGATGAAAGATCTATCACAATGCAAACTCTGTAATTTACACAGCTGTGACCAATACTGAGATGCAAGTATAATGGTGCCGTTTGTAGTGTGACAATATGATGCATGGTTTTATTTAGTCTTAAAATTTAATCAATTTTTATTCTGCCTTATTCAAAAAGTAGCTCTAGGTAGCTTATAGCAGAGTTAAAAAAAAGTACAATCATAAATAATAATCTCACAGACATCAGGGGGAGACCAGAACAAGATCCACTAACAATTTAAAAATATAATCTAATTTATCAGGGGAACATATTATAGTCCACCTAACCCATTGCCTGTTGGAAGAGCCAGATGTTAGTAGCTCCAAGTGTACTCCTGATTATAATTCAGTATGATGTCCATCTTGCTAATTATCATGAGAATCATGGAAGGCTAGGCAGGTGCTGAAATGTACTAGATGCGATAAATGTACATTTCAGTAAATAAGCACGGTTAGCTGAGCCTGGATGGACTCAATTTACAGTGTCTTTGCCACTTACTGCCATCCTAGACAACAACAGATTGGCCACAATGATCTATACAATACACTAGTAATTTCCTTATGGGATTATGGCAATGCATAAAACTAGTGTTGCACTTGAATACAGCCTGGAAGCTTCAAATATTGCTGAATGCAGGGTAGCTAACGGAAGTTAAATGGAATGGCCAGGTTGAATTGCATTACAATGATTGATGGTGCTGCACTGCCATAAGTACTTGTTTTCAAGCACAATGAAAGGTGCTTATTTTCAAAGACTAATGGCTAGTAAGTACGAACTTGAGGGAAGCATCTCCTTATAGCAGTCTGCCGTTCCTCTTTGGGATCTGGTGATCTCTCTCCTTCAAAATCGGACTGTGACAGACAGTTCTTTGCTTTGCTTTTTTAAGATTTATATCCTGCCTTTTTTTCCATTGACACCTCAATAGGGCAAACATATCTAACTTCCTCCTATTTTCCTCACAACAACCCTGTGAGGTGAATTGGGCTAAGAGAAAGTGACTGGTCCAAAGTCATCCAGCTGATATTTCATACCTAAGATTGGACTAGAACTCAAACCTCCTGGTTTCCAGGTCAGCCATTTAAGCACCACACGAAACTTGTTAGTTTTTGTTTTTGGAGAACGGAACACCGGAGTTCTGGTACACTTTGGAAGCCAAAAGCATTCAAATATTCTGGATATCTACGTAACTCAAAGCATTATTAGCTTTGGAATAGGTCTTCTCTGGGTCACTTATTTAAATGTATTGGCCACCCAACTCCAGTGGACTCTGGACGGCCAATAACAATAGTATCGCTACCATTACCCTGATACTGTAGTGCTATAGCAACAGACGTGATGTTACTAAGAGTATCGCATCTCAGTCAGAAAAAGACGCAGCTCAAATCCATCGGACACGATTTCTCGATTCAACGAATGACCAAAGTCAACTCTACCTTTCCCCTTTGGTGCCACCCAAGTGAAAAACGCCGTGAGAAGCATACAGCTTTTAACCTGGCGGTTTTCTACCTGTCGTGGGGGGCTTTATGACAACCCCGCTAATCGCTTTGCGGAGCTCTTCTGCCATCCCGCCTGGGGGCGGGGGTGTTTCTCCTTCTCCCTAGGGAGACTGTGACCACTCCGTCGAAGGCTGGCCAGGCTCGCCGCCCGACCGCCCGTCCCCCTCGTCGTCCTCCTCCGCTGCACGTCAACATGCAGTTCTTCTCTGCGCCTGGCGCGCGTCTGCCTTCCACGCCTTCGGCGCGCAGGGTGTGGAGGGAGTGGCTTTGGAAGCAAGCGCGCGCGCGAGCGAGCGAGCCAGCCAGCGGGCGGCCGGCCGGCCAGAGTGCGGCGCTGCGCTTCAGGTTTGCTTTTTGCAGGGAAGAGCCGGCTGCGGATCACCTGCAGTAGTGGGGGAGCCACCGGGAGCTCCACCCCCCGCTGTCCCTGTTAATCGCAAGCCCTCTCAGCTTTAGTTCTTTCCCATGCACTTGCACCAAGGAACCTGGGCTGAGCTGCCATTCTGCTGCAGAGAGGGAGTGACACACGTTCGAGCAGATTGGGGCGAATCGACCGGCTCCGGCCGCTCTCACTTTCTTTCCCGTCTAAAGGTCCAGCTCGGCTTTGGGTGCCTCCCGCTCAGCTGCAGACAGCGTCTTCCTCACCCCACCCCTTCGCCTCCTCCTCCTCCTGCTTCCGTCCCGCAGGGGTGCCTCTCCTCTTGCAGTTCCACACCACCTGCTAGCCCGGGCTCCGGAGGCAGCAGCAGCAGCAGCAGCATCGCCCGGGAGGCGAAAAGGAGAGCCGGAAAGCGCCATGGCTGAAGTGGGCGAAGGGGAAGACGAGATACAGTTCCTTCGAACTGTAAGGACTTAAGCGTTTCTCTTTTCTTTTGGGGCTCCGCGTCCCCTTCACGCATTGTTCGTAGGCTGGGACGGAGGGTCCGAGGCGAGGAGCAGATGGCTCGCGCGACAACCCATTGCTAGTCGTGGAGACTCGGTGCTGAGGTTGCGGGGTGGATGGGGGTACGGGAGGGGGAGGTAGGGAAGCGAGGCCAGCCAGGGATCTCGGGTGCGTGCGTGTGTGTGTGTGCTGCATTAAGAGATTTGGTGAATTAAGGCAAATACTCCGGCTCAAGCTCTGGAATTCCTCGAGAGACGGTGAGGCGGGGATGGGCTGAGGAACTGCAAATCTCCCTCTCCTCCTTCCCCGGCTGCCTCGCTACAATATTGTAGGAGGGGTCTGGAGCAGAAAACTGGCGAGGAGTTTTAAGGCCCCTGCCGTCACCTGTTCTTAAAAGAGTGACCAGTGGAGGAGGAGTACAATATTCAGAAACGAAACTGTTGTCTGACAGGTGTAAGGACCCCAGTAGAGTAACATCCCCGGGGGTGATGTTTTGGGGGCGGTTTTTATCCAATGGGCTTCTGAAACAGATTTCTCTCTCCCCCTCTCTCTTTCACACTCTCTCTCTCACACACACACACAGTCTCTGGAGAAAGGGCAGTCGGCAAGCACTCTTGGTCCCCCACTGAGAAACCCTGGACCTCATGGAAAAGCCTTAATATCCGAGGTTTTGACTTGGACTGCGCCCCGCTCTTAAGTGGGGTGGTGGGAGTGCTGGTTAACGGGATGGGAGTTTTAGCAGGGCGCTGCACGGGGCGAACCGACCGCGTCTCGGTTTTAACCTTCTCGCGCTGTGGTCTGGGTCATTTGTTGGGACGCTTCCAGTGGTCGAACTAGTCAGTCATTTATTTCGCATTCGCCCTGTCTAGAGGATTTTATCAGGGATTTCTACGACGTCTTGTTTCATTTCCTTCCACGGGGGGGCGGGGGGGACACATATTAAAAAGAAAGAGAGAGGGAGAAAATAGCTTGCACAATGCCTTTCCATTGATAGGGCAAGGAGCTGTTACTTTGAAAGCCCCCTACATGTGTCTGGTCTTTTTTCCTTCTCACTCCTAAGTGCTTTACTGGTAAAACAAACCTGTGAAAATGTATGGCAGCTGTCCAAGGGCAGATCACTTAATATGTGGACTCCAACTGAATATATTTCCTTGGATCTCCTTCTCCTTCTTATCCCCCCCCCAAATTTTTCTATGTACTGCAGATATTTTACCAAGCAGCAATGCTGAGCCAAAAGCTGCAACAATACCTCATCTTCTGACAAAGGCAAATAATAGAAGGGGTAAAGAAGAGCCTTTCAGATCTTGTGTATGAGTTTTAGTTATATATTGTTAGCAATTTGGATTCTTCAACTGAAAGCATTTGAAATGAATGAATGAATAAATCTAGTCCTATATTAGGACTGCAGTCATTGCTTTTGTGAAATATGCCTTTAAATAATATCTGTTTTTGTAAAAAAAAAAAAGTCACAGTTGATTTTTTGATGTCTGTCAACTTAACAGATTGGTAGAAATGGATGTTTTAGAAGATATGCAAATATATTTATATAGTTTGGGAATTTATGACTGCTATACTTGATATTTAGAGACATTGGAAATTTGGGTTGCTTTTAGGAGATGCCCTAGTATGAATAGATTCAGCTATTTCACCTTTTTGTCCTCAAAAAGTTTTTTTTTATATTTGTGTGTGAGTTTGTGAAATAATAACAATAAAGCAGTGAGAAAATGAACAATTTACAAGTAGAAGATGAAGTAATATGGATGTATGTAAAAATGCCTGCATGAAGTAGTGCGATTATTCAATTCAATTCCCAACTGGAAGCACCTTGTGTAATAATATTGCATTTCTTATGTAATAAGATCTGATCATAACAAGTGGGTGTGAGGAAACTATGAAAAAGGAGACCCTCTCCTCACATCCTTGAAACTGTCTTATTGGTGTTTGTATTTTCTCAATATATTGCAGTAACTGGAGGTACTAATAAAACTAGCTTGGTCATGAGGCTATTTCTCATAAGTGCTCCTACAATTATTGTATAATGTCAACAGAATGAATATCAGACTAAAACTTTCCTCAAGGTAAATATGACTCTTCCTGAGAAATTTGCTGAACTCATAGAAAAAATGTAGGACGGGTTATGTTTGATTTGCCTAAACGTTCTGGAAAGTTCATGCAAAAATTGGTGTCCTGCAGATAAGTAGAATATTCCTGAGATGGAGTTACAATATTTGAATTCTTGCTAAGATAGTCATGTTCAAGTTACAGCTAATGATGAGCATATAAAGCAATGTTTGAAGCGATAGCACTTGAGATAAAAACATGTTATGTAAACTACTCTTCAGATTATGCATATTTTGTTAGAAATAAAGGTTTAGAAATCCTAGCCAGAGATTATCTTTTTAAAACCCTCAGATTGTTTTCAATGGAAACATTAATGACCTTGAAAAGGGCAAATTATAAATGACGGGACGATTTTGATATAGCCTGGATAAAAAGTAAATCCCAAAATGTTATGGAAGAGCTGCTAGTTTATTTCCTTCTGTGTCCCATTCATGCATTGAAATATGTCAGGAAAATAATGCTTATATTATTATAATATTATAATATAATATTTTAAATCAGAATGTGGACAACATTGCAATAGAATATGATTTTTTTTGTATTTCCCTTAGTATGTTTCTTAAATTCCAAATCCATGATTTAATTTTAGGAGCTTTGGTTAATCACCTGGTTTTCAATTTTTGTTTACCTTGTTAGCCATTTTTATTTTTATTTTTAACCAATTGTGGTTAAAAATATTTTATGTCACTTAAGTGAATATGAATGTCAAAATATAAAATGTTCGTTGCTCATAAAAGAGTGATACTAACTTTGTGTGAACAAATTTAATTAGGTGAGAATTTGATTCTAGAATGTTCTCACTATTACATATACATACAATTGAATGTCTAAGCAGAAAGTAATTTTGAAGTGTTATATTTACCTGCTTTCCCCCCCTCTATTTTTTCATCTAAACCAGATGGCTAGTAAAATCGATAAAAGTCTTAAAATTACTTTTGTATATTTTTGTATACTTTATGTATATTAAAGAATATTGAAAAATACTTATTTGGTATTTTTAAATTCTATTCGATGTATATAGTATACTGATTTTGTGTTATGGAGGAGTTGATTCACTCTATTGTTCTCTATCTCAGCCTCTGATTTCCCCCAGTTTTTTTATTGTCATCTCTTTTTTAATGCATATAGTGAACTGTAGATATTCAAGGTGCAGATTTGTGACTCAGATTATTTTACCATAGTATCATCACTGGTCTGATTTTGTTTTCTAAGTAGTTGTATATATATTCATTATTTCAAATTTATATAGTTTATTTGAAATGTTATATTGACTTAAAGGAAGTGGGTACCTACTACAAAATTAAATGTAATGTTTGTGAGTTTTCTATAAATAAGTAGTTGAACTATTGCATATGCTTGTTTCTTGACCTGCTTTAGAATATTTAAAATATTATTTGGTTAATACTGTATAGCCATACCAAGTTGGTTGCTTAAAACTTACACATTTAAATTCAGTAGGTGAAGAAATTAGTGTAGTTCACAGTTGTCCAATTTTGTAATTTTAAATCTGTATATAAACCACATTTTCAAAATTTGAAGTTATTTAAATATTTTAATATAATAGTGAAATATCAGAATCTGTAAGAATTACATTAAAGGAAAATGTTTACAAAACATTAACACAACAGTATTACAACACTGCAATAATGTGCATAAAAATACAAGTTACACAAACTTTTAATATCCAAGTCAAATAAAATTTGAGATATTTGTAGGGATTAAAAATGGAAAAAGCCCTAAAATTGACAAATTTGTACATTTCTGTGCATTAGTTAAGAATATTATTGAATCTATAATGCTTAACTAAGTTGTGTGACCAGTGGAACAGAATGCTTGTATCTAACTGAAATATTCCTTGAATCTTTGCACACTTATCTTAATGGGATCCCGAAGATTGAAGAGTTCTCTAGAATATGTTTCAGAAAAATACTCTCCTTTGTGTGAGTTGGAAGCCTCCTTGTTGCAATCTAGTTAGGATTGCATATAATTCAAAAATTATATTTTTATTTGAATATCTGTGCTTTTTCTGAGGATTGAGGGAGGGATGCAGAAAAATTATACTGCTAGTGCCTTTGCAACAACTATAGATTTATTGTTATAAAGTAAATCATACTATTAGAATGAAGCTTATTTAAATAACTGTCTTCTTTATTTAATAAAATAAATAGCTTACATGCTTTATGATGTATAACATGAAGTAATTTTAACATGATTAGTGATTTTTCAAAAATGTTTATTTTCTAAAATGAACTGATAAATTGTCACTGTTGGTATGAACTTTGAAGTTTATTTATTTATAATTTAGATTTCTAAGGCTACTAGAGTGAAATTCTGCTACCGATACAGAGCTGCCTATATTGTATTTTGTGAGAAAAGCTATACTGATATGTGTTCTGTAAGTGCATCCTTCTGGAAAGTACTACACAGATCTTTGGAAAGACTGTCAAGCTAATATAGTGCAGCCTTTACAGTGACACTGCTGAAGAGATTATCTAGAATGGTCTAGTGCGTCAGTCCTGGATAAAGTGATTTGTGCATACTTTTTAAATTGACTTTTGCTTTAGTTCTGTGGGAAAGACAATCCCAGTTGTTTTGTTGCATTTTGACTGAATTTTCTTGCTTTTTTAAAAAAAAATCTTTTAAGAGAATTGATTTTATCCCTTGATGTTTCCTACTTAACCCAAACAAATGCAGCAGAAACTAACAGCAACAATTTCAGTGGTTAAATTTGGTCCTTTCTGCAGGATATTCATGAGTCAAGTGCAGGCATTAGGATGTTTTTCAAATACCTACAATAGTTAGTAGGATGGAGGAGTTAATTTATTGTAGTCTCAAGTCTTTTTAAATTGAACTGATATTCCACAGTGAATGTGTATAATTGAGACCAGTTCTGTGATGATGTCTTGGAACATGTCACATCATTGTGGCTTGTTTCAGATTCCTATACTGGATATGCCCATCCCACTTAGGATTTCACTGCATCATTATTTTACCACTGTGATCCTCAGATGCCCCAAAATATAATTGTAAAAAGTGCATCCTCAGTCAGTCAAATTTGCCCACTCACATAGAATCTTAAGGACTAGGGAATCATCTACATTTTTTCATATAGCTTTCAGAGTTTCATGTTTTCTAAGATTTCCTCTGCAATTTCAGATTCATTTGTGTTGAATGGAATATTAGAACCACCAATGAGGAAACCAATTAGAATTTTAAACATTATTCTAGCCAAAATGATAATACTGAAGATAAATAATTAAATGGGGGAATGAATATGCAAAAACCAGCGTAAGTGTAACATTTGGCCCTTCCTATAAAAAGTATTTGTTTACAGGCAAAAGCTGATTTCTTTCATGTCATTAATGATCTTTCATCAAAGTGTTGTTTAATGTTTCATTCAAATATACTTGTAACAGTCACTGCTTTGCTAACATGTTTAACATTTAATATGTTTTTAAAAGGCTATTGTTTGATCAGGAACTACTTTATAATTTATGATAATAAAACTTTAAAGGAAAATGAACACCAGGCAGCCTAAGCACTTGATGATACTTGGATTTGTACTGTTGTATGCATTTCTATGTTGCTATCTGTAAAAATATTTATATCTGAATTCCATTGTGTTCAAAAGAGGTTTTTTGTCCGTGCTTCAGACAGCACACCTGATTGTTTCCATACTAAGAACTGTAGTGTGGAATTACCATGCATCAATCATTCAGATTAACTGGATGTCTACACAATTTAATAATTTGTAATCCTCACTTGTTTCCCAGTGTTTCTGTACATTGTCATAGACATGCTAGTCTTTCTGACAACAATAAAGCAATACCAAAATCTTACAAAATGCCCTTAATGGTTGTCTATTTTTTCTTTCGAAGAAAGAGAAAACCAGTAAGCCTATCATAACATAGTACTAAAAACATTTTGGGGTAGATCTAACATTTTTAATCGGTCTTTTAATAAGCATCAGAATAATATTCTAGTCATTTTTTTAAAGTATGAGAGAAATGCTGTTTAAATAAACGTGCGCAATAACTCTATAAACCAATCTTATCTCAACCTGGTTTTTTCCATATGGTATGATTTCCAGTTTACCCTGGTGACGTTTATAATGTAGAAATGTATACTATAGTTACATAAGTTGAAACACCAAATATATTTTCAGCCAGTGAGTTCATTGAGTAAGCAAACGGACAGCTAGTAGGATGTTGATGTTGGACCTCCAACAGGAGGAATCAATAAAAACAAGACTTGTGACGCAATAGTGCATTCAGATTTGCTGATTTACTATTGTGAATTATAGAGAGATTGTATCCAGCTGAGTAAACAGAAGCTGCCAAAGTGACAATAGAAGAAATGAAAGGCAACCAATTCTAGGGAACAATTTCATCAAGCAAGGAAATAGAGCTCTCTGCTAGAGCTTTGGCAGTGGAATTTGGCAGAAGAGTTTAAAGGGAGATGTTAATGCCTAAAAAGAATGAAATCTATATATGCAACAAAATGAAAACTCACTGCTGTGAGAAAAAGTAAAAGTGGAGTAATAGGTTGCTATCCTTGTACTAAACAAAGACCTTGATAGTCGGAGAAAACAGTTTGCTATACGGAAGATAACCAATAGACAAGTAAGCCAAGTGATAGTAGTTATAATTAGAAACGAGATTTAGAAGAATTTTTTTCAGTACAAGAATTGAGAAACAGATTTTGGATTCTCAAACAGAAGCAACTTTAAGTGTCTCAAGGAAGAACAGGAGACAAGCATGAACAGGAGGCAATACAATGGAGTGGCGGAAGAGTAGAATGCATACAATTGCTACATACAAGAAGCTAAAGAGGAATGTTGTAGTAGCTAGTGATTGATTGCTGCAAGTAATAGGGATGTGTGTTTGAGGATCTGCCAGTTTATGAGGTGTCTTATCTACTTAGGTTTCAGTAATTCATGTCCAGTGAAAAATATATGTCTGACCAATAATGTATCTTCATTTTCTCTAATCCAGGCATACTTAGCCTCCGATTCCCATTTGTGATCTGCTTATAGGCAAGGTTGGTACATCAACTCCAAGCATCATCTTGTGCGATTGGAGCCCTATTGGAATAAGAAACATATTAAGTATATTAAACAATTCAGTGGAAAATTGAGTTGCAAATATCCCTTTACAAGATTAATAGCTTTTGTTGTTCATTCACAATATGGGAATGAAATGATGAGAAATATGAAATATGATTATGCTGGTATATCAGTTTAGAATACAGCAAAGCAACTTGTTCAAAAAGAACAAAATCAGCTGAATTGAAATTGCACAGTGCGGTATATTAAAATTTTATGTGTATTTCATTTAGAAAGAAATGAACTTGCTGATGTGCTTCAGAGCATTCAGACGGAAGTAAATGAAACAAGGAATAAAAGCAGTACTGTTACTGATGTCCACCACTAGCACTTTGTAAAGACAAAATATGATTGAACCTCTCCAAAATAAACAAAGCTTTCAAACAACTTTGTTCAAAATGGGATGGGAATTTTTAATGATTTTGATGATTTGGTAGATGAAGTCTACCAAATATGATCCTATCAGGTAATTGAAGCACAGTAATTCCCAATTCTGCTGAAATTTTTTCTTCTTGTGAAAATGTAGAAAGATACAGCAGGAATTAGAAAAGGTAGGAACTTTGGAAGAAAGTGACCATGTGATGCTGCAATTCTACATTTTAAGGAAAATTAAAGTTGACTATAGTCAAATGAAATGGCCATATTCTGATCTTCAGGAAAGAATCCTCTTACTAATAGGATTCTGTGATGGGAAAAAAATCGGTAAAGGAGTCCAAGATAGGTGGATGTTTCTAAAAAGTTTATAAATGCATTAATTGTAAGTAAACTCAATAAGAGACAAAAGAGAATATAACAGAATAACCTACTGTGGCTACACAAGCTTACTAAAATTCTGAAGTTTATATATATAGCCTGAAAAAGTAAGTGATAACTAACAATGAGTATACAGAAGTAGTCCAGATTTGTGGATATGGTGTCAAAAAAATTTAAAGCATTGAATGATTTGAGATTGACAATGGACAAGAAAAGGGGATTTGTCAGATAAATTTAAAGTAAAAAATAGTAATATGTGAATTGCTCAGTGAAGATGGTAAAAGTAACAGGGAAGAGAGAAAAGGCAGAATTATTTTGGCTCTGTAAAAGAGGCTATATAGTATAGATAACAATAATAAGCAGATAAAAAAGGTAGAAACTAGTTGAATCAAAGGAAAAGTCTTACTGATTTTGAATAATCTGAAATTTCCAGGGCAAATTATTTATTACCTTCAGTGCATCCTAGGACAATGATGTATTTGTTGATGGTAAGATTCTATTCATTTACGTTGACAAATCATGGACTATGGTAGGGTAGAGCAGAGCAGAGCACTTTATTGTCCAAGTATGATTAGGCATACAAGGAATTTGTCTCTGGTGCATAAGCTCTCAGTGTAAATACAAAACAACAAAGTAATATAATAATCATAACACAGGATAATAATCATGGTATTGATATCAATAGAGAAGGTAGTGGAACAGATGATAAGGATAAAGTAATATAGACATACTACATGGTAATATATAGTATTTTTTGGTATATAAGATGCACTCCCCCCCAAAGTGGGTGGAAATGTCTGTGTGTCTTATAGAGTGAATGTTGCCCCGCCCACCCTCCACCCATAGAGCCCCGTCCACCCTCCGGCTCCCATCCTTCAGCATCTGCCTCCCAACAATTTGCCTTCTTGCGGCAAACAGCAAACAGCCTGGTCAGCTTCAACACAGTCTGATTTAGCACAAGCAGCTGATTGGCGGTTGGATCTGCCTCCTGGAATATCGCTTATTGCTGTTCCAGGCTGCAGGGATCGCTGCCACTGTTGCCTCTCATTGCTGCAGCAACCTCTGCACGCCCCATTTTTGGCCTCCGTGCATCCCGTTTTTCGCCCATTCCAGGTGGCAGGGATTGCCACTGCTGCCTATCCCTGCCACCTGGAATGGGCTGAAAACGGGATGTGCAGAAGCTGAAAGTGGGATGTGTGGAAAACAGGATGCACAGAGGCAGAAAATAGGACATGCAGAGGCCGAAAATGGGGTGAGAGGAGGCGGCGATAGGTGGTGATGGGCAGCGGCAGCGGCAGCAATTTCTTCAACCTGGAACAGCTGATAAGTGGTATTCTGGGAGGCCAATCCAGCCACCAATCAGCTGCTCATGCTAAATCAGGCTGTGCTGAAGCTGACCAGGCTGTTTTCTGTTTGCTGCAAGGAGGCAAATTGCTGGGAGCCAGAGGCAGATTTTTTTTTCTTGTTTTCCTCCCGAAAAGTCCGGAGCATCCTATAGTCCGAAAAATACGATACTTAGACATAAAAGACAGAACTTTTATGGAGTTGAAACAGTTTGTGTCCAGGATGTGAAGGGTTTGTAGTTATTTTATCAACCCTCTTTCTGACCTGTGCAGTATGGAGGTCCTCAGTGGAAGGTAGGCTGGTTGCAACAGTTCTTTCTGCAGATCTAACTATCTGTTGAAGTCTGTATCTGTCTTGTGTGGATGCTGTACCAAACCAGATAGTACAAATACCTGGTTTATACAAATGACAGACTCAAAAATTCCTCTGCAGAACTGTATCGGCAGCTCCTTGAGCATTCTAAACTTTCTGAGTTGTCAAATTATCAAATGACTAGAGAAGGGTAAATGTTTCTCTCCTCAAAACAGAAAAAAACAGGCTACAAGCAGTTATAGATCAGTAAATCTGACATCTGTAATTAGGAAGATCCTAGAGCCATTCATAAATATTGATCTTGAGAAGAATGTAGTTATTATTAGAAGCTGGTATGAATGTGTTAAGAATAATCTTGTCAGAGGTTATGTTTTATTCAGGCAGTTTCCTTAGTAGATTGTGAGAATGATTTGGACATAATTGATCTTAAGAAAGAATTTGATAAAGTATTTCATAATACTCTAGTTAGATATAAGTAGTTGCATTTAGATAAATATGATCGTGGAAAATTTTGCCTGATTTCTTCAAGGGCTGTTTGTGTGTGCAATGCATAGATTGGCACTATTTCCATTAGGATTGCCAGTGAAGCATTGTGTAGTGGCTATGAAAAGATACACAGAGTTGACAGGGACAGTCTTTGAAACAATGACCTGAAGCAATAATATTTTATCCAGTGGTGTCTGCCAAAGGATGTAAAGACGTTCAGTCTGATAAAAATAGGATCATAGTGCAAATATCACATCTTTTCTACATGTGCCAAAGCATCACACGTACGTTCCCCAAAGGAGCAGAGCTTAAGTCACAACAGTGTGTTTATCATTTCAATGTAAGGTTCTGAGGATGCTGCTAATTATTTCATGGGTACATCTATGGCAATCAGTACTCCCTGAGTTTAGATAATGGTTACTTTTTTCAACTGCCACAGACTCACAGTTTTGTAGGCCATTTACTGATTATTACGTAATGGGGCAGATGATAGCAGTTCACCAACTCCTTTCATAAATTACCTTTGTAAAGTCCCTTCCTCCTCCAGATTTTTAAAGCATTAATTCTTTCAAATTCTGTATCTCCATTGATGGAAGTTAAGAAACTAAGCTCATCTCACTTTCTGTCTTGTTTTTCTTCAAAAATAATATTACAACTGTTCACATTCTATTTTGAGTGGAAAACGGTCCTAGGATTTTTTTTCACCTTGGTGCCTTACATTGGCTTACATTGGCTGAAGCCTACAGTATATGTCTATGGATTTAGCGATAGAAATGGCATTCTTAGTAAAATGTACATTTGTGTTATGTGAATAGGAATTTCCATTGATTCGTTTGGCTTAGTAGTGGTCTCTTTGATTGGGTGAACTTATATGGAATTTTAAGAGATTTGTGGGTGGAGTCACACATGGATGTCACAGGTGATGCTAAAATACCAGAAATTATCTCCAGGATTAGATTATAAAGCAGAGATCCAAAACATATACAATGTCTTTATAGTAGATTTTTTTCTTACCTATTTTCAAACCACATAAGATACACCTACAGTAGCCAAATCACTGATTTCTCTATACAGGTTTGTATCTTTTACACATGCACACCCATTTAGTTTCCCCTTTCTTTAATTTTGTTGCCTCCAGTCAAAGACATATTCCGCAATAGTGAATTACACAAAACACCCATTTTACAGACACAGACATTTCCTCTCCTATACAAGTTTGTGCTGTCTTGCTTCCAAAGTATGGAATGCTCCAACTCCTGTCTTTGTTTCTGTTTTTGCCCCTTTCTAAGCTGGCTGGGCAGAATTTTTTTATCATTACTATAGAATATGTGTTCTATCGAGGCAAATCCCAAAGGAACATAGTTTCTTTTAAGTAATTTAATTTGGATGAGCAATAATAAGGCAATTGATAACATAGCATCTGTTCCCAAATGCTGTAGTGTCCTGTGATTAAATTCAGTTATAATTAAAACTGTATCTTGGCATTATAAGAAAAGCTTCAGGTTTATACTCCTTTTAATATTTTACAGACATTTACATTTAGTTGTGGGAAACTTTTTTTCTCCTTGACCTACAGACATTTGGTTAGTGACTGCTCAAAGTTACAGTAGCACTGGAAAAAAGTGACATGACCATTTTTCACACTTATGATCATTGCAACATCCCTGTAGTCACATGATCAAAATTTTGACACTTGGCAACTGGCATGTATTTTATCACAATTGCAATGTCCTGGGGTCATGTGATCATTTTTTGCAAAGTAATGGAGATTCACTTAACAACTGTGTCACTAACTTAACAACTGCTGTCATTCATTTGACAACTGTGGCAAGAAAGGTCGTGAAATAGGGCAAAACTCAATTAACTAATTTCTTAGAAGTGCTCAATTGTGGTCATAAGTTGAGAACTACCTGTAGTTCCTTCTGGTTTCCTGTAATGTGCAACCTTTAGTATCTCAACCTATCATGTTTTTTAAAAAATAGTTCTTGATACTTTTCAAGATGTTGGCTTTCTTTGTAGATATATTATATTGTTGGGAGATATTGATATTGTGATCCATTAAAACACCCAAGTCCTTCTTGAATATGTTATTCTTGAGCCAGATTTTCTCCGAACTGTATGTGTTTATTTTATTTTTCTTATCTAGATGCATAACTTTACATTTTTTTCTGTTAAATTCCTATTTCTATTTGTTTTCATTCACTGTTTTTCAGCCTTTGTCTTTTTGAATTCCCCTCCCCCCTTCCCAAGTATTAGACACCGCTGCTAGCATATGCAATATTTTCTCACTAATGTTTGTCTTGAAGGGAGCGCTTTTCAGAATTTTTTTTTAAGGAGAAGCTTCTTTAAAAAAGAACATGACAATGCAGAAGGCAAAATAATATCAGCTGTAAGGAGAAAAAGATCAAGAAGAGAAACTTGCCAGCAAAAATGCAACAAACAACCAATGTGAATAACTGTATTCTGTTGTGAAATGGAGAAAAAAAAACCATGAAGCAAGACTAACTAGAAAACTATATTTTAAGGGACGTATTAGAACATAAGAAAGTAATCTTTAAGCAGAATGTAAACACTGGTTAAAGATAACATTGAATATTTAAAGTACTATATAGAAAGATGACTTTTTGTAATATTTTAGTGTTACAAAACCCAGCTGAATTGAAAATGCTATTACATGTTATTTATGTGCAGAGCTGAACTGACTCGAAAATGTTAAGCTGACTCAAAAGTGTTATTAAATGTTACTATGTAAAGAGGAAGCTGATGAGAAATTGACCTCACCAGTATATGGATCAAATACTGGTGGTAAAAATAGCCAGAATAATTAAAAAGATTGATTTTGAAAGATTTCATAGAACATAAAGTAATAGAGTTGGAAGGAAACGTGGAGGTCTTCTAGTCCAACCCCCTGCTTAAGCAGGAGACCCTATACCAGGGGTGTCAAACCCGATTGCATCACGGGCTGTATCACGACGTATCGGGATGTTTTTTGCCTTTGTGGAGCCGGGGTGAATGTGGCCTGCGCGGGTCATATCTAGCCTGTGGGCTGCCAGTTTGAAATGTCTGCTCTATTCTATTTCAGATAAATGGTTGTCCAGTCTCTTTTTGAAATCCTCCAGTTATGGAGCACTGCTATTTCATTGGTTGATTGCGCTCCCTGTTAGGAAATTTCTCCTTAGTTCTAGGTTGTTCTAGTTTCCATCCATTGTTTCTTGTTTTGTATTTTGGTACTTTGGAAAATAGTTTGACCCTCCCCCTTTTTAAGGATCCCCTCAAAAATTGGAAAAGTGCTAGCATGCCCCCCCAGTCCTTCTTTTTATTAGACTAGACAATTCCTATAACTGTTCTTTGTATGTTTTAGTCTCCAGCCCCCTAATCATTCTTGCTGCTCTTCTCTGCACTCTTTCCAGAGTCTCAACATATATGTCATATGATATAATTCTGTGGTCATGTAGAAATAGAACGGACACCAGAGATATGTTGATACACAGGGGTAGGAAACTAGATACAGAATCAGGGAAGATCTTAAAACTGAGGTACTGAATAATATTGACATGTGGAAAAGAAGAGTAAGGCCAAAAGCTGAATTTGAGTAATACCATTAGTAGTAGAAGAGATAAAGAGGAGGAAAAAGTAACAAAAATTATAACTGAGATAGAAATTGCATCTCGTGAAATGGACCCTATAAAACTCTAAAAGAATAAAAAGTTAATAATAAATAGGAGGAAAAGATAGACAATTTTACTTCTATATCTTACAATTGTTTAAAATAATTTATAATAGAATTTCAATTAGTGATTTTCTTTCATTTCCAAATGCAACTCCATTATAATACATAGAGAATATTGAACTATCATAATGAGACAAAATAATATCTCTGGTTAAAAATGTAAAAGTTTAGGGCAGTGGTTCTCAACTGGGGGTGGGGGCGCAATGTCATCACAGGGTTTGTGATTTAAATCTTGAATTAAGTCTTGGGGGTCTGTGGCCATGGTCCATGTCCACAAAAAGTATTTAAAGGGCTTCCATGGTGAGAAAAGGTTGAGAATTACTGGTTTAAGGAAATGTCTAAAAGCTTTGGGATAAATGTTTTGAGATTATTATTTCCAGATTACCAAAGCAATATGAGCAAAGAACCATAATTGTATCTATTCAAAAGCACTACTATATAGTTATTGGATGAAAACGGCACACCTGATTTGAAGATGCATTTCAAGAACTTTGTCCAGGGCTTAAATTTTAAAAATATAATTGTAGTAGATTTAAAATTTCCAGAAAAGTATGCTGTCTTCTAATTCAGCTAAATCACCGTTTGAGTGCTTCATATTGATTGATGCATCATCTATATTGTATTTAGATAATACATCACCAAGTTTTCCTTCTGAAATTCTCCCTTCTCTTGCAAAACTGTCTTCATCCACTGTATGACTTGGTTACTTTTCCTGTTTTAAAGTTGACCTGCAAGAAAAGAGCAGTCCACTGAATATTCTTTTTTAATTTCTTGTGGAAAGAGCCATTAGAATTCATAATAAAAACTTGGAAGCCTTCATATAGAATTGTAAATCCTACTGTACGTTATTATATTCTGTCAGTATTTATTATAATTCAGATAGAAGATCGTTTCATCTAAGTTTCGAATTCTGTGGAAATCAAAAATTGATTTCTATATAAATCTGCCTGCTTTATGCTACAGCAATAAAACATGCACAGGAGGCTACAAGACACAGCTGGAGAGTCTTTCTCCTATTATTGATATAATGTGACTGAACAGTTATAGTTGTAATAATAATCTCCATTGCTTTTTTTTTAATAACTAGAATGAATGCAAAGAATGAATGAAAGATTTCTGAAACTAATAAAATTCTGTCAGAGCCAGTAGGGTACAAAACTGCTTGAGAACCTTGGATTGGCAAAATATATATTCTTTGACCTCCACTAATTGTCTGGTGATTATATTAAATTCCTGGCTTGGAACAGAGAAAAGAAGGGTCTAGTGCTTCTGACAGTAGTTAAAGTTAAAAGTTACTAAAAAGTTTGGTTAATTTGGTGTTGTAGCTGATGCATGGACTGAAGCTATCTGTGAACCAGAGGTAGAATAGAATAGAATAGAATTTTTATTGGCCAAGTGTGATTGGGCACACAAGGAATTTGTCTTGGTGCATATGCTCTCAGTGTACATAAAAGAAAAGATACCTTCATCAAGGTACAACACTTACAACACTTAATGATAGTTATAGGGTACAAATTTAACACTTAATGATACAACACTTAATGATAGTCATAGGGTACAAATAACCAATCAGGAAACAATCAATATCAATATAAATCATAAGGATACCAGCAACAAAGTTACAGTCATATAGTCATAAGTGAAAGGAGATGGGTGATGGGAATGATGAGAAGATTAATAGTGCAGATTTAGTAAATAGTTTGACAGTATTGAGGGAATTATTTGTTTAGCAGAGTGATGGCATTCAGGAAAAAACTGTTCTTGTGTCTAGTGAAACTGAATATGAGTTTTGAAAGCAGAAATAAGCTCTGATCATAAATCTTGAAGCTAATGAACTCATGCTACTTGAAAGAACTCACAGGTAATATTGACATGGACATACAAGTGTAAATGACAAATAAATAATTACTGAGTTCACACATAATTCTAAGTTTCATTTTAAAACTATGATTTGTTGAATATATCCATGGATTATTCTAAACTAAAAAGAAGCCATGTTGTGCTTTAGTATTTTCTTTTACCAGGGTGATGATTATGCATGCAGCAATAATGGAATTTGTTTAAAATGGAAGAGAAACTTGGGAGCTAGAAATACAATCTTTATATTTTAATTCAGGTATTTTTAAAATAGAAAGTTTATGTCTAGATTGGTCTCTAGATATTCTTGAAATATCTGAAACCCCTCCCACCCAAAGTATATATGCAATGTTAAGATGCCCAGTCCTAATTATTTTTATTATAAGAATCTAAAGTAATTTCCAAACAAATTTATACTATCCAATTAGAAAGTCACTTGGCCCTGCTTAAGCGACCAACTTTCTTTGCCTCTGGCTGCAGTGGTGGTTGAAAGAAGAAAGAACATCATTCCGTTCCTGGTAATTCCTGTGGCAGTCATTGCTTAAATGCAACTTAATACAAAGAATGGCCAATGAATTTTGCTTGGATCTTCTCCCATCCAAATTATTTTCTTAATGTGTGTGTTTTTATGGAAACCTGTAAGGTAGAGATTGTTTTGTTAATGGTCTGGTATAAGCTATTCTGGAAGCCTTTGGTCTAAAACAGTGGTAGTCAACCTAGTCCCTACCGCCCACTAGTGGGCATTCCAGCGTTCATGGTGAGCGGTAGGGGTTTTGTCGGATACTGAAGCACTTTCCATTTTTTTTAATTTAATTGACTTTTTAAAAAAATTTCATAGCATTATTTAAAAACATTTTCATTAGGTTTTCATAAAATTCCCTGTGACAATTTAAATTTCTGAAAATATACTATTTGTATTGCCCGCGCATAAGTTCAGTTCATGTTACGTAAGTGAAACTAAATGGCGCTATAGTGCGACCGCAAACAAAAGAGCCTCATCCCAGAATATCTCGCTCATATCCCCCCACATCACCTAGGTGTAACAGTCAAGCAGAGCTGGTAGCAGGCACCCCCCCCAACCCAATCCACAATGCGTGAGAGGCATGCGCAGATGATGATACACGGCGCATTACTGTGGAACCGGTGGGCGGTTAGAAAATTTTACTGTAAGAGATACAAAAATGGGCGATAGGTATAAAAAGGTTGACTACTCCTCATCTAAAGGGTAGGATAAGTATGGTTTGATTTATTTATATATTAAACTGCATGCACATTGATGTTTCCATATAAATAACTAAGCTGAATAGCTCTGCTCTGCTACGAAACTATGTGATTGGGCTTGATAAATGGACACTTAGAGTTTGAAAATTAATGAGTAGTTACTCATTAATATGTATTGGCCTCTCGTCTCCCCTTCTCTCCCTCAGGCTAGCCCCACAGAAGCCTCTCCTCTGTATCCCTTTCTCTCCCTCAGTGTTGTGTCTGGGCCCCCCGAAACTGGGCCCCCTGCCAGAAAATGACTCTGAAAGTGAGGGGGATAGGCCATCAGGACTTACCTCTGGAGCACCGGCTCCTCTGGCTCAGCTCCAGGAGCCAGAGGCAGGCCAGGTGGAGGAGATAACGAGGCCTCCATCCCCTGACTCTTTCCCCCCCAGGCCACACCTCCAGACCCGGCTGATGGCAATCAGGCCTGGCTGGACCCTAGGTTTTGTAGGCAGAAGAGGCGGGAACAGCAGAAGCAGGGGTAGGGCAGGCCTAGGAAGTGCTGAGTCATGGAGCCACACCCCACAGGATATAAAAGCAGCAAGGGCTGCTATACCACTTCGTGGCGAGCAAATCAACTGCTTAGAGGGAGAGAACTAGAGCTGAAGTCCTGTTTGTTCCTGGTTTCCTGGCTGACTCATTGGCATCAAGATAGATAACAGAGACACTTGGCAGACGCTTGCTAGTTTGTTGCCAGAGCTGATAGTTGCCAGCTAATTAAGTCATCTTTCGTGCCTCCCGGACTGAGGAGGGGGACAGAACACTCAGGCTTTCCCCATAGATCCTCTCCTCTTCCCTTCTCTTGCTCAGGCTGGCCCCACAGAAGCCTCTCTTATTCTATCCCCTTCTCTCCCTCAGGCTGGCCTCCCAGAAGCCTCTCCCCTTCTCTCCCTCAGGCTGACCCCATAGATCCTCTCCTCTCCCCTTCTCTTCCTCAGGCTTGACCCCATAGGTCCTCTCCTCTCCCCTTCTCTTCCTCAGGCTGGCCCCACCAAAGCCTCTCCTCTCTATCCCCTTCTCTCCCTCAGGCTTTCTAGCCCCTTCTCTCCACTGACAAGGCTCTACAGTGAGGACATTGGAATATTATTTGGATTAGAGATATGATGCCAAATGGCAATAAAGAGAGAGATTGATGGGGTGGAGCTATAAGTCATCTAGACCAAATACATACTCCTTGGTGTCCCACAATCATGGGAACCATGACAAGGAGGCAAGAAGACAGAAACATTCAAGAAAAATCAAAAGATAAGACAGGTCCTGAAAAACTAGCTCAGTGGGAAGAACAAGTTCCATGCCATCAACATGTATACCCTGTCAATCATACGATACTCTGCTGGTATAGTGAGCAAGCAAAAGGAGGACATGGAGGCTGCTGAAGTAAAGACTTAAAAGCTCCACATAATGTAATTAGATTTCTACCCCATATTGAACACCCAGACACTATACCAGCTAGAAAAAGGGTGGTGGTGTCTGGTAAATGGCAAACCACTGTCCTGGATGAAATCAAGAACATTCAGAAGTACGTTAGTACTTCTCAGACTGCCCAAGGAGCTGCTGATACAGTTCTATAGTGGATTTATTCGATCTGTCATTTGCACTTCTGTCACTCTGGTTTGGCACAGCAACCAAACAAGGCAGACACAGACTTCAACAGATAGTTAACCAAGCCATATCTCTCTCTGGGCTCACAGTCTAGGCAGTGCGGGAGTCCAGGCAGTCCAGGCGTGCGGCAAGTGGTGGCAGTGGTGCAGCAGGTGGTGGTGGTGCGCAGGCTCGGTGGCCCGGCAGGCGGTGCAGCGGTGCGGTAGGCCTGGCAGTGCGGCAGGCAGAGCGGTTATAAGGCAGAAAGTATCAAAGAGAAGTAATTAGTAATAAATAATCATCAGGGATGAGACGCAGTTTTGTGTAGTACAGGGGTGTCGAAATGGCAGCCAGCGGGCGGGATGCATCATGCATAGGCCACGCCTACCCCAGCTCCGCAAATGGGAAAAATATTGCAAAACATCACGTGTTGACAACCTGATACCTGTGTTAAAAGCACTAGGCTGGAAACTGAAAGACTGTGACTTCTACTCCCATTTCAGGTGTGAAGACAGCTGGGTGACTTGGGGCAAGTTGCTCACTCTCAGCCCTAGGAAGAAATCACTGATAAACCACTTCTGAAAATCTTGTCAAGAAAGCCACAGGACTCATCCAGGCAACTGACCTAAAGCATGCATGCATGAATGAGCAAAAGAGTTTATCCTGTGGGAGGCACCAAAGTTAAGCAAACTCTATCTAAATCTAACTTCATTCTTTTTTAAAGGAATGTCGTGGAAAATTCTATATAGAGAGAATGAGAATTGGCCTCCAGGTTTTTTTTACAGGTTCTGCACACTTCCAACCATTCTGGGCATGCTCTTTCTTCTTCACAGATTTTTCCCACTTTATTTTCTTCAAAATATTTTTTAATATTGTCTTCTATTTTTTACATTTAGGGTAGCTGAAAAATCCTTTAGCCAAGGTCTAAAATGGACATTTTTTTATTCTTTTCATCAGGGAAAGAAAATTTACTGGAAGCACAATTTACTGGAATAAATTTTAAAATAAACTTCTGAATTTGGCCATACTTGTGATATCTTTCCATACAGAAAAATGGAAATATATCCAGAAAAAAAGCAATGTGTTGTGACACAATTCTGTGGAGATGTTATTTCTTCTATTATGTTCATAGTGAGTCCAGTTATAAAAATTTGAGAGAATCCATCTGCAGCTCATCTCAAATAACATATGTTTGATGCTTGTTTCAGGTATTGAATATTTAATGTTGAAACAGTTATATTTATATTGAAACAGTTTAACATTGAAACAGTTACATTGACATCGGTAGTGTTTTATATGGATAATCTTCCTTAGATTTTTGCAGTCTTGCTTTCAAAATGGCACAAGAAGAGTATTGCCAATAGTAGCCCAGATTAATATCAAAAATTGCTAATAGGTTTATCAGAATAATGCAGTTCTTTTCCTGGACATTAGAGGCTGTTGAAGAGCATAGTTATGTACAGTATGGCATATAAAAAAGATACCATTTCTCTTTAAGAAACCCAACTATACTGGCATTGAAAAAGGAGACATGGGCATTAAAACTCACCAGAGTTCTCTTATCTCAATTACTGCTAATCAAAGTAATTGATTGCCACGAACAATAGTTGTGCCAGAACTGAATGAATCATATTTTTTACCTTCTTCTTTACATGAAGTTTATGCTGGGAAATGGGATTTGCCTCCATAAAACGTCTGAGTTTCATATTTTATTTGCTTTATTTTTCTGTCAACTATTACATTTGTGAGAAGAATGGGATTTTATTCTGCTTACATCTTTGTCATATTATTTCAGGGAGCATTCCTCTGATTATCATTTAAGATTACCATTGGCAGAATTCAGCTGCAGTACATTAATTTGAGCAAATCTGCTGTAGTTTTCCTTTTTGTTTTGCTTTTCGCTTTGCAGTAACAGACAAGTGAATTAGATGGGATTTCTCACTTCTGGATTTTATTATCTACACTTAATAGGTTTGAAGTAAAATCAGCTAACAGTAAGAATTAAGCTTTAGATGAAATCAGTTTGGTCACAAGTGTTTTTGTCCCCACTTCATTCTCATCATAAAAAGTACTTAAAATTGGTATGAAGAATAGTGAGGTTGATTAAAAAGTTGCAGGAAAATTCTTTCTTTGGTTGCGAAGGCTTCTTGTTGCATTTTTATAGAGTAAACTATAGATCTCTGCAGTATATTTCCAGCTGAATTACTGCTGGCAGTGTGGGCGTAGGCTGTCTTTCTGGGCAGTTGCAGTGGTTGAAGTTCTGGTAAGATCTAAAGTGAAAGAAGAAAGCAATGCATTAAATATTGAAATGGGAAGAATTGCCTTTCCGGATATGACCTCCTCTAAGGCAGCCCACGAGAAACCCTGCTATTTAATTGGCAACTTAAAATTCCCTCTGAATGAAAATCTGACTGTGTAAGAATGACTCAGAATGGCACATAGCAAAGACCCTTCATTTACTATACCAGTAGATACAGCGTCATATGGATAACTAGTGCTATTACACAAGAGTCCTGCTTGGCGTAATTATCTGCTATAATAGTTTTGATAGCCATTATTTCCCCACTTTCTTAGGACAGGTATGTAGGCAATTTAAATGCTGCCTTTCTCCATTTCACGCTCCTGCAATACAAGATGTATGTTGATGAGTAATATGGATTTAACAAACATCAAGCTTTCTTTATAAACTTTCTGTTTACTTCTAAAACTGTTGTTTGGCATAACTGGGTGTGGGATGCAGAAAGAAAAATGTACTTTTCAGAGAATCACAATTTTCATTTGTGTTTGATTTATTCAGTATTGTAATAAAGGGTTATTATAATTTTCCAGGCTTGTTAAAACAAGTTTGGGAAAATAGCTTTTCTGCAAAAGTTTATATATTTTTAAAGTGATAACACTTTTATGGGATAATGTAAATGTACTTTCGTTGGGTGTGAAGGTACCAGTATGAAATAAGAGATTTATAAGTTCAAAGGAATGTTTTTAAAATATTTTTTCTCAAATATTATACCTCTTTATTTTGATTATTTAACTCAAAGAGACTATGTACAAGAAGTGCCATATAACAGGACATGGAAAGAATGTGGAAAAGTATAAGAAGAATTCAGTGAGCCTAGAGATGTAATTGCTTTTAGGTTTAATTGGCTAACAGTAAGAATTCAACTTTAAATGAAAAAAGTTTGGTCACGGGTGTCTTTTGCCTGACTAGGTGGCTCAGTGGCTAAGACACTGAGCTTGTCGATCAGAAAGGTCGGCAGTTCGGCGGGTCCGAATCCCTAGTTCAGGACTCTCGCCTGAGCAGGGGGTTGGACTAGATGACCTCAAAGGTCCCTTCCAACTCTTGTTACTGTTAATCTTTTTTCCATTCATTCTCATAATAATAAAATATTCAAAATTGGTAGGAGAAATAGCAAAGCTGTTTGATTCAAGGAACAAACAGGGGACTGTCGCTGTTGTACTGTTATCCTTAGAGTTGGCATCAGAGGCAATTAACTCTTTCATGGCCAGCATAACGATCATAAATTTATCACAGATTATAAGGGACCTGGTTCTTGAAGTTGGCTTCATGCTAGACCTGATTTTCATTTCAGACCAAATATGATATGAACTGAAATTGGTGGACATCAACATCCAAGTTTGCCATTGTTGGGTCACTTTCTGCTTGAGTTTGAACTTGTTGGTACGATTCGTGTCAGCAGGGCTAAAGGATTTGTTCAGTTGGTCTTCCTGAGTTGTCTAATGGATCCCCAAGATTTCCAGAGGGAGATTGGGGAATTTGGTGAGGATTTCTGCAAATTCTTAGTTACTTTCTGTAAAACAGAGGTAGCCATGGTGACATGTCCAGAGCCATGGACTCTCTTGATTACCCTTGCTTTATTGAGGTGCTTTAGGGAATGAAGCAGCTTGAGATTCAGGATATACCTAGCAGGATATGACACTGGCAGAAGACAAAAGAGTGAATCTGACACGGATAAGAGCTCAAGTGGCACTAAGAGTGGTGAAATGATGATATTTCTTTGCTCTATTGTATCCTCAAGTTGCTGATCGATGATCCTTTCAAAAGTAACCTGCCCTATTCTGGGAAAGGATGGGCCAGAAGAACCTATGTTGGTTGCTATGAGAGAGTGTTAGTTTTCGATCAGCAGCTGAGTAATAACTATATGCATAAAATGTGCCATGAAATACAAATCTGGAAGGGTTCTTGAAAGGAACATAATAGTTACACCATCTTATATATGACCCATTGGTAGCTAATCACAGTGTTAAAATGTACCGGCACTTTTCTGCACAGTCTAGAAGAATTATAAAAAAAAATACCATAGTTGGGCTGTAATTTTTGAATTCCTGCATTATGTTATTAAGTCTGCATTATGATTTGGTTTTAGCTTTCAATTCTTCCCAGGGACAGCAAGTCAATGTTCCCAGCTTGCATATGACATTGAAAACGTGGAAGGATCATCCTTGGTATCTTTATTCCTACTGGTAGAAGTACCCAAAAGGGGTGGAAATCATATTTTTTTAATGATAAGCTGGAGGTAAAATGGAATCTTTTAAAGTTCTGACTCATACCATATCTAAACATGTCCCATATCTCAGTGCTAATTAATTAATAAATTTTCCATACATCCAAGAGAAAAATCCTAGAAGTTATAAGAAACTAAAACCGTTTTGATTTATCATACATGGAAAAACCTCCACATTATCTCCTGGCTATAAACTTTCCTTTGCCAGCTGCAAAGAAAAAGCAGATTAGAGTAAAATAATAAAACAGAAAGCCTGGCTATCACAATCCTAATTGAAAAACAGAAATGAAAGGTGTGGCTCTTTGCTGAGCAATTGAAAGGATGAGCAAGCCTTTCTTTGTAGCCTTGAAGTTTTGTCTCCTCCTCCTAGCTCTTCTCCAAAAGTGCAATGCAAATATTAATGGGATTGACCCATGGCACTGACTTTAGGTGTGCTATGCAAATACAATAAATTGTGGCAAGTCTTATGCACTGCAGTGCCATCTCATTTGTAAATTGGGGGAAAAAAACCCAAGCTCTGTGTCACTGTAGTGAGATCAGCAAAATAAAGATTGCTGTTACAAACAAGTGCAGAATATTTTGCTGTGGTTCCATCTTTGCCAAGTGCCTTTTGTGAATCAGTTGGTGACCTCAGGCATTGTGTTTTGCTGTATTTCATGTTTTGGGGTTATATAGAGTGTTCTGTCAGTTGCCTTTTTATTTGCTTTGCTGAAATATGTTTGAAATTAAAACTTTTATTTTTTTCTCCTGTTTTGGTAAAAAAACCCACCTTCAACTACTATATAATAATTAGAAACAATAGGAGACTTTTATAATTTAGAGTTTAAAATATGCTGAAGATATTTGAAGAGAGAATATCCTGAAGATACAATATCCTAGAAGAGGGATTGTCAAATGGGTTTTACAACAGCACTCTATATTGCAGCATTTTCCAGTGAATTTCATTTGCTTTTTTGGCATCATATTTTATGGGCTCTGGGAGCCTGAATATTGATGATGTCCAGTTTGATTTCAGACATTTTGTCCTTCCCTTACAATGTCCGATGACACTTCTTCCTTGTTTGACAATTTTTTTTCATGTCAATGCAGTTTACCAGATAGAAATATGGTGATCTTTTAAGAAATCCAATGCAAACTTTTCATCTAAAGTGACTCATATAATGTTCTATAAGAAATTCACATGTTTTATACCCTTCTAAAGACCCCCTACAAAGGGAGGTTCAGTCAAGTAGCCACAAAGAGTTATAGATTCAGACTGCTGTTGCTTGACAGATTCATATGGTAAACATAACTTAGTGAAGCTTATATCAGAACGACCAGTAGTGAACCAAGTAATAAAGTCATTGAAGCATTACAAGACTATTTTGAGGCATTAAACATGAACTTTCTAAGGATAAATTATGTAGAAATGGCCCTAGATATTTTTGATGTCCGAATGATATAAACAACTCCATAAACAAGGGCTGAAAAAGGCTAAAAAAGTACAGTGTCTAGGTGGTAGTTACATACAGTTTTTGTATCTGGCCTAGATTATCACAATATGCTATGTCATAACACAGATTATTTAGCTTTGATTCAATGTGATTTGTGAAACCGGAAATTGTGATTTGTAAACCACAATTTATGATTTAGTGTGGCTTATTCACTTAACCATGACTTGTTGTGAGAAACTTAATAGCCTATATTTAATATCTTTGTAGGAAAGACCATTGATGCAGATGTGAGGAAGGCCAGAGAAGGCAAAATTGGAGAAACAGGCATGTATAATTAACATGTTCCTGGTGCTTGCTGTTCAGCCAGGCCATATGCAGCAGCTGCTATTTCCATCCGTGGATGCCATTCAGGCAGAAGCTCTGTGGTTGTGTAATCAGCAACAAGATTGGCAGTGATGAAATAGGAAGGTTGAGACCTGGACTATTTCTGGAACAAAAGGAAAAACAGAATGTTCCCCAAAGGCAGGATATAGTTGTGTTGACCTTAAGTGTCTACTGATAGATATGATAACAAAAAGAAAAAAGAAAAAAAGAAAAAAAAGAAGAAGCATGCATTGTGATATCACAACTCAAACCTTGCCCTGTTTTTACTTGTATACTGATGCCAGTTTGGTGCAAATGATTCAACACTTGTTACCACTCCCAATCAAACTACCATTCACTGCCTTATGCCTGTGTCATTGATCAAATAGACCTTTTTTAACCTTAAGTGGAGCAAAAGCCCCATAATATCAATTTGTGGTAGTGTAATTTAGTGAAGATATTGAGGGAAAGTCTGAATTCCCCCTGAAACTGCTGATATAGTTTTGCTTGTTTGAACCCATGTTGCTATATAATAGCGAGTGTTTTTTCTTCATATCTGGAAATAGAACATATGTTAAATCTATAACTGTAAATATAATCAACTCTTGTTGATTATTTTATAGTATGCCAATACTGTGAATTCTAATTATTTCCTGTAGCAGATGCATCAGAAGTGATGATATAGCTTGGAGGGTTTCAGATACAGTGTGGAACCATATCTTAATTACTTATCAAAATTAGTACATGTATTTGTAATTGCCGACTGATACCATATTTTAAAAAATCCATTAAAAATTCATAAAATGGTAGTAAGTAAAACTAATAAATTCTAGAACGGTAATTTATTTTATTAAATGTAGGGTCACAATATAATAAACAAACGTAATGCAGAACAAAACAGAATTTCTGGAATTTCATCTTTCTATTAAAAAATAGACAAAAACATACCCAACAAAGGGCTTTATTTACTTTAACACAAACCTGGGAGAACAACCTGGTCTTCAAGATCCTATGGAATACCAGTAGCGGGAACCATGGATTAATCTATGAGCATAAGTAGTTGCACTACTTTTATTTACTACTTTATGCTATATAATCAGTAATGCATTGATGTTGACCTCAAAGGAAGAAATGGTGAACTGAAGACAGCTCCATTGAGAATGGATCTGACAACTGCAGTAGAATCAAGAGCTGGTGAAGGAATAAAGAAAGGATTTGGGATTATCTAGAAGTATTTCTGATAGTTGTTCCTCACAAGAAGAGCATTAAACAGCAGTCTCTGGCAGTTAAGAGCTCTGAGATACACAAAGGAATGCTATTTTAGCCCAAACTTCAGCTGATGCGTTTATGGACACTGAGTTTCATAGTTCCTTTTCTAATCACCTTTGGAAATCGGTTATTAATTGCTTTTAAATTATTAGAAACTTTTGGAACAACACATTTTTATAGCACAGGATAAGTTACTTGTGTCCCCTTTGATCCTTCACAAAAGAAATTTTAATTACAGGTTGAACTCTCCCTCCCTCCCCCATCTCTCTCTCAAAAAGCAAAAGTGCGATTAGAATGTTGATTCTGGAAAGTTACAAATGGACTAAGGATACAGATGGATTTGAAATAAGATTTTGAAATTAATTATAAGAATCCTCCTCATGGGGAAAAAGCTGTTCTTTTGGATTCTTAAAATAAAACTATAAGACGAGACTTTGAAGGTTGGATACTAGAAGGAACCAAAAGAACCTAAAGATTACAAATAAAGTATAAGAACACTTAAATTTGATTTTCTAATACAGAATGGAGCAAAATACCTTAAAATTGGACTTATTGAGGAATATTTGTGAACACTATAACCAGAAGATAATTTTTAAGAACATCTGCACTATAGATAATTGTGCTTAGAAGATGTTATGGAAAAACAGCATGATTTACCAGACAAGACTGAAGACTGATTTGAATATGGATTCAAAAATGACAGGCTACTACACTCGTAAAACTCGATCATGTCTCGTGATGTATTGCAATGTTTTTTGCCTTTGCAGAGTTAGAGTGGGCGTGGCCTGCACATGATACATTTGGCCCGCAAGTTGCCAGTTTGATAAGCATGGGTTGGCTGATGTCTGAATAATTAAAAGGGATATAAAAATAAGAAACCAAAAGTACACTAAAGAGATTTGTTAAAATTTTGAAGAATTTTGAGAAGGGACAAAGAAAAATGAAACCAATTTTTAGGACATTAGTTAAGGGATTGAAAATCAAGATTGTTAAAAGTAAAAGGAAAGAATATAAAATTGATTTATTTGGACAAAATAAATTTAGTTAAGATAGATACTGTTATTGTCTCTATTAGCCCTTAATGGACTTTTGCTGACTAGGACTGACCAACAAGATTTTAAGGATTTGTTTATTGATAAGAAATGGGATATGAGAAGAGATCATTTTTTGTGTTTAAGAGAAGGTAATAAGTTACTGAAATAGTTTATTCTTGTTGTGCTAAAGGGGGAAATCATTAACTTTATTGTGTGTAACCAAGAGTCACTTTTTTGGTGAGATGAGTAGCTATAAAAATTTGAAAAATAAACTAAAATTTTCTTAGTTTCTTTTCTTTTTTATATTCTTCTTTTTTATATTCTTATATTTATTTTATATATTTATATATTTTTTTGCATTTCTTTTATTTTTCTTTATATTAGGGTTCATCTTTTATTTGTATTTTTAATAAGTTATATAAAAAGTAATCCATTAATAATATATATTGTATGACAGCATAATATCTGGTGCTGAGCTTATTTAGGTTGTTCATGTATGTTATTTGTGGAGATGCCACACTACAGATTTGTTCTCCAGTTTCGTTTGGGTACAAAATAGATTAAAATTAAATTAAAATTATATTGTGGTAGAACATGTAGTAAATAAAATGCTCCTCAATTTAGTGTGTAACAAAAGGCCTATTTGGAAAAAGGTTGGAAAAGTGTTTTATATTGGTTTCAGAAGTTGCTGTGGGACTTCTTTTTCATTCATGGTGGTGCGTTTTGATATTTTTTGTGATCTATCTTGTCTGCTGTGCTGTTTAGCATATATATGGAACTACTGAGACAGTTATCTTGGTGTTTGGGACCTTGGTGCCATCAGTATGCTAATGTCTTCTCTTTTCCATTAAAGCAACAATTCAAGTTTTAAATCAGTTTCTGATGTTGGTTATGGATTGAATGAAGGCAAACTGTTGAAGCATAATCCCAAAGACTAAGATCTTTCGATTCCACCTGTTCTGCACAATTCTATTTTCCTTGAAAGTAAGGTTTGGAGTTTGGATGTGTTTCTGGACTCAGCCTTGAATAGGACATTAGGCAGGTGTGATTTTCGGAATGAAGATTAATGTGTTGAGATGGAGGTTGACTTCCAATAGCTATAAAAGCCTCTGGACAACTGTCTCTGAAAACCGCTGTCCAGGAGTGGTATTCAAAAATTTTAGCAACTGGTTCTCTACCCCCAGTTGCTGGGTGGGTGTGGCCATGGTGGGAGTGGCCTACTTGGCCTCCTGAATCACGGCAGGGTGGGGGCGTTTTTGCCTTCCCCAGGCTCCGGAGGCTTTCCTCGAGCTCTGGGAGGGCGAAAATGGCTTCCCACGGGCACCGGAGGCCCTCCGGAAGCTGGAAACAAGCCTATTTCTGGTACTTCTGGTAGGCCCATTTTTCACCTTCCCCAAGCTCTGGAGAGGGTGAAAACAGCCTCTGGCGGCTGGAAACAGGGCAGTTTCTGGACTTCCGGTACTTCCGGTAGGCCTGTTTTTTGCCCTCCCTGTAAAATTAGCATCCGGTTTACCTGAACCTGTCTGAACTGGCTGAATCCCACCCCTGCTGCTGTCTGTGGATAAACAATTGAGTGGAGTTGGTTTTAGGAACCATGTGAGTCCCTTATGAAATCAGTTTCATTGACTGTTGTTTTGTTCCCAAGCTTAAAGTGTTGATTATGACCTATAAAGCTCTGCATAACTAGAGGCAAGTCTTTCTTCTCTAAGGAGCACTGAATTCCACAGATCCTTCTCCCTGACTTACTTTCTTCTGAGGTATATCTGGAGAGAAGATAACAATAGTTTTTCATAGTGAGTGCTCCCAGGCTCTGGAACTGTTGTGAAAATTCACCTCACAACAGCAATCAAATTGTTTTGAAGATACAACATAATTTTATTTGCATGCATACAGTATTACAGAATAAACTAAGCTCCCAGCAAAGCTTGTTGGACAGCCTTCAACAAATGCAGAACCATAACTTAAATAGCGTTGGCCCACTACATTGCAAAGGCAAGACAAAGAAAAAGGCAGACACTGTAAATTACAGCATGAGGTTGGAATGTTTTTGATAAACTCGTCTGTGTGAACTTATTATCACTTCCTTCTTACTAGGTCAGCATGCTAGCCATACTACCTTTAAGATAGTATCCTGATTGGTTTTTCTCCCTGTCATTCAGCTTGCTGTGCATTTTAAGTGTCTTAAAAACAATTCACAACAGTTCCCCTGGGTGGGGAACA
Source organism: Ahaetulla prasina (assembly GCF_028640845.1). NCBI lineage: Eukaryota > Metazoa > Chordata > Lepidosauria > Squamata > Colubridae > Ahaetulla > Ahaetulla prasina. Next base: position 82,044,083 of record NC_080539.1, on the reverse strand, counting down.
TATTATATATTTGATAGAGAATGTAGCCCTCAGGTGTAAGAGTATTGCTGATTACTACACAACTCTTTTATTAAGGGAATTTATTGTATTTATTGCTTACTGATAGAGGAGAATATTTGTAGCCCTGGGGTCCTTGGTGATTTCTGAATTTGGTTGCTTTCTTGCAAACACTTCATTGCCCGAACTAGGTAATGTCATCCATGCTAGTAGGGAGTGGGGTTTGTTCTCATTTTATATTCTAGTGGCTGCCTTGTCATAGTTGGTGGGAGTGGTCTTGGTGTTCTTTGATTGGGCTGCTTACTGCTAGCTTGTTTGGCAGTTCCTTGATTGGGGTATTGTTTAATTCTTGATTGTTGGTCTGATGTTTATCTTGGTGTTAATCTCTATGTTTATTGCTTATTTCTGTGTTTTTAATGTGCTTTATTAAGTCTATTTAGTTTATTTAGCTATTTAGTCTTTGACTGGAAAGATATAAAATACAATTTAATTAAATTTGTGTTTAGTTTTACTGTTTTGTTTTCTTGATCTACCTGAGCTCCACCCATTGGCAGAAATATGGGATAACGCTTCTGAAAATAAATACAATAGGAAAACAATGCCATTTTAATGCTAGTAACTTTTGCGGTTATGGTGCTAATGGTAAGAAATTAATTTTAAAATGTCACCTTCTTTTGTTTAATTAAAAGATCACTTTTCCCTTCCTAGTCTCCTGGTGTATTGTGACATACAGCTCCCACAATTGTACACAAGTTTAGCCAATAGTTGGGAATTCTGGGAAGACCTAGTATATCTGACAGACTGGAAGAGATTGTAATAGCCAATGAAATATAGAATGAATACTTCAGTAAACCCAATATCAATCGGGAATAATTTATTAGGAAAAGGTAAAGCAGTAAAAGCTGAGTATTCTTACTACCATAATTGCATTCATGTCCATTTATCTTGAAGTGGTTTATACTCATGGGAATGTTCCAGTGGATGGTAACATAAAAGGATTGGATGTTTCATGTATGAGATACACTTTTAATTCAAGAAGAAAAAAAGGTTATGTGATTTATAGACATTAGAAACATGGATTCTATTTTTCCCCCAAACCCTTTAATAGAAGGTATGGACTGATATGCTGGGGAAAGGAAAAATTGAAGATTAAGGAAAGAAATATGGTGGTGTTAAATAGAAAGACTATATATGAAAATTGTGCAAGGTTCTATTCAATACACAACTCATTTGTCCACTCTTTCCACAGTATTTTCCACTGCTGGCTTAGGACATGGGGAATTTCTATTCTGTAAACAAAATAATGGATTCTTTCAGCATGTTTTATAGTTACTGGTAAGAAATGCAACTTTTCAATAATATGTGCACTGGATAGAAAAGGGAATTTGCTTTCAGTCAGCAGCTGAGTAATAACTGTATATAGTGCACCATAAAATATGAATCTGGAAGAATCCCTAATGAACCCATTGGTATCTAAACACAGTTAACAATGTATATTCACTGTTTTTGCACATTTTCTAAACTTATGATTAGGAAAGGCATTATAATTTACATTTTTTTTGGTAAAATATCAGTACCCCAGTTAATTGAAATTTTATGTGCTAGTAAAATGTCAGAAGTCAGAATAACTAATGATTCCTGAAAGAAGACAAAAATCTAACAAAAAACTTACCCTTTCTTGAAGAGATTCTAAATGCTATTTGCAAAGGGAAAAAAATGTTTCTGTCTAGATAACAGAACCGAAATACTTTTAGAATAATTCTTTGGTGTTAAATACATCAGCCATATTATTTAAAGCAAAACGTGATTGTGACAAGAATGTTAAAATTGAATTTTTAAAAGGTTAGGACAAGAAGAATATTAATTAAATCCTGGTTTTAAGTGTTGTGAATTTTAAGTGTTTTAGGTAGTGTTATTTTGTAGCAACCATTTCATGGGTGTCCTGCTAAATTTTAATTCATTTGGTTAGTGTATCAAAGGGATGGCCAATATGTTGAAGAAAGCTGTACATAATTGTTTTCTTCCATTTCTGGCAGCCCTGAGAGACATTTCCTCATGCTACTCCAGAGTGAATCGCAACCTTTCCAACAGATTCGTGGCAACATAGTGGATGCCGAGAGGGAAAAGAATAGGTGAAAATGTCAGCTTTTCTTATAGTACTGTGGGAAGTACACCCCAAAAGGACAGTGCCAGGAATTTAAAGCAGTGCCAAAAATTTAAAACAGCCCTTCCCCTTTAAGAAAGTCAGAACACAAAAGTGAAAGCCCCAGCTGAGAGGGTAACACTCAGCAGCTCAGGCTAATTGAAAGTCTGGGCATGCTGCCAAAAGCCATTAAAGACTGTTACAAGAAATAGCAAAACCTGACCACAAGAGCAGCCTAGGAAACACTTGTATAGAGCAATAAAGATAAGGGGGGTTAGGCTAAAAACAATTTACTGAAGCACACCAGAACACCTTTTTCCTGCCTCTCTGACAGAATTAACCCTTAGGATAAAAAACAAAAGACCCAAGACCAGGATTAACCCATTAAAGCAGGAAAAAAAAACCCCAGGGCAATCACCTCAGCTACAGGCACATCAAAACCCATCAAACTGCAGGAGCTTCAAAGGAAAATTAAGTATATATTATTAAGCAATAAGTTGACTTTGTATATAGTATACAAATGGATGAAGACTATTGCTTGACATAGTGTAAGCCGCCCTGAGTCTTCGGAGAAGGGCGGGATATAAATGCAAAAAAAAAACAAAAAAAAAAACACTCGATCTGAGTCAATATGTCCTCTTGTCTTCCTGAATTAAAGGATTCCGCTTTATGGCAGCTTGCTTCAGTGTCTGTTTCTTCTCAGCATAGGTGACTGTGTCCCAGCTGAGGAACGAACCCAGGACATTTCTTCCAACAGTACAAAATATGTATCCATTTGATAGATTTTTATTGAATGGCCCATAGACAATATGAGATTTTGCTGTTTCTTTTGCAAAAACTGTATTTTATTACTGGGTGTCAGTTTCTTCACAGAAGGATTAAGATGTGTGGGATATAGCTGCTTTGCATGAATTCTTCATGCTAAAGATATTCTTGAGTTAAGTTGTATATAAGAAAGAACATTGCTAGGAGCAATTATGTTGACAGTTGCAGGAATAATGGTGGAGAAGGCGCTTGCTAAGCATGTTGAATGATGGAAGTGTACACCTGAAAATTGGGTTGGTGCTACTGATACTTTGCTTTCAAAGCTAAGATGCACTGTGCTTACCTTGCCTGTGGGAAAGTGACAGCCTGTATTTTACCATATTTTTCATTACTTATAAAAACATTCTAAAACATCTGTACAGTAACTTATGGGAAATGCTTTGGCAATTTTAAAAAAATACAGAATGGATTTATTTACTTTTATTGTTTTTTATTCCTCTTGTGTTGCTTATTCTCACTTTAGTTATATTAAAATGCACTAAAATGTGTTCTGAGTTCCTGGATGCTAATATTAAACTTTTGTTCCTCACAGGTTCTTTTGCTACACATCATGTGTCACTGTTGGATGTATTGACTGCTTCTTTGGGAGTAGTATTTCACATATTATATTTTCCTGATAAAGAGAATTAAAAAACAAATATAACCTGGAGTATAATTAATTAAATGAGAATTTTACAAAATGCCTTGTTTTACATAAATTGGAAACATTAGTCAATGGGAACTCTGCTTATAGACAAATCTAACATCCTTCTTGTTATTAATGGTTATTTCTCTCTATTAGAAAATGATATACTCTGGATTTTATTTATTTATTAATTTATTAATCGAACTTATATACCGCACCATCTCCCGTAGGACTCAGGGCGGATTAAATTATTTTTTTCCTTTGGACATTGTATTTATTTCTGCTTAATCCTTAACTCCTTTATCATATAAATTTGGCTCTGCCACTTGGCCTGGTACTTTGTAGGTGGTTGTCCGGATGGGGAAGATTCCCACCCTTAGGTTGCCCATCATCTTGGTTTTTAACTTTTTAAAAAAACTCTCCTAATTTTAATAGTATTATATTAATTTTTAAAAACTGTTTATTATAGTATAAACTGCCAAGAGTCACTGTATCAGTGAAAAAAGCAGCATAAAAAATTGATAAATAATAAATAAAAATATGAGTACTTAGGATAGAATTTTTTTCAGTATAAATTTTCCTTATTGTTAATTGTTCCTTATTGAAAATAGTTCCTAATCTCTGAAATAGGAGAATTTTTTTTTAAAAAATCCAACCTTCCTTCCTTCCTTCCTTCCTTCCTTGCTAATAAAATCCTGGTTAGAATTATAATCTTGGTTAGGGATTGTTTTGAGATTCCTAAAATGAAAAGCAGAATTGTGCTAATTCAAACCTAATGCTATCAAATTAGTTGGTATTTTCAACAAAATTTTGTTATAAATTGCTAGTTTAGATAAAAAAAAATCAATTATTTTTCTCTTTAAGATGTTATTGCAAACTTTGCTTTAAAAATTAAGCATTCAACTAAACCTGATTGAGTTTTTATTACCATTTTAGTGAAAAAATATGATAATCTGTAGTCTGAAGGTATATGGTACCGTGGATGTCTTGCACAGGAAAAAAAAAGGATTTGATTTATCTTATATTTCTACAGACATTTCCTACATTCCTGTCTAATGCAAATTGAATTAACCCACTTAAAAAAAATCTGTAGAAAATTGGCACCCTAATAGCAACTGCTGATAGATGAAATAATGGAAAAATTATGCTTTCCATCTAAAAGGAAAGAATCTTTTTCCTTTGAAAGATATGACCATTAGACTTTCTTCTTTGCAATCTGGAGGGAAAATAGTGAATCCAAAGAATAGAATAGAATAGAATAGAATTTTATTGGCCAAGTGTGATTGGACACACAAGGAATTTGTCTTGGTGCATATGCTCTCAGTGTACATAAAAGAAAAGATACGTTCATCAAGGTACAACATTTACAACACAATTGATGATCAATATATCAATATAAATCATAAGGATTGCCAGCAACAAGTTGTAGTCATACAGTCATAAGTGGAAAGAGATTGGTGATGGGAACTATGAAACAATTAATAGTAGTGCAGATTCAGTAAATAGTCTGACAGTGTTGAGGGAATTATTTGTTTAGCAGAGTGATGGCCTTCGGGAAAAAACTGTTCTTGTGTCTAGTTGTTCTGGTGTGCAGTGCTCTATAGCGTCGTTTTGAGGGTAGGAGTTGAAACAGTTTATGTCCAGGATGCGAGGGATCTGTAAATATTTTCAAAGAGTGAGAGTTTGAAAGTATTCACTAAGAATGTTTAGAAGGTAAAGCTTACAATTTTTTTTTATTTAATTTTGTCACAACAGTATACATAAACATTGTCATAGTAAAAAAAAAGAAAAACATATCATAATATATATATATATATGTATGTATGTATGTATATGTAAAGGATATGCATAGCTATATTAATTAGATATAATAAAGAGAACAATAGGACAGGAACAGTAGGCACTTTTGGGCTCTTATGCACGCCCCTTATAGTTCTCTTAGGAATGGGGTGAGGTCAATAGTAGACAGTTTTTGGTTGAAGATTTTGGGATTTTTTGTAGAGACTATGGAGTCAGGTAATGAGTTCCAAGCATTAACAACTCTGTTGCAGAAGTCATATTTTCTGCAATCAAGTTTGAAGCGGTTGACATTAAGCTTGAATCTATTTTTTGCTTTTGTAATATTGCGATTGAAGCTGAAGTAGTCATTTACAGGAAGGATATTGCAATAGATAATTTTGTGTGTTAAACACAGGTCATGTCGAAGTCGACGTAGTTGTAAATTTTCTAATCCCAGGATTTCAAGTCTGGTGGCATAAGGCATTTTGTTGTTTTCGGAGGAGTGAAGAACTCTTCTAGTAAAATATTTCTGGACGCGTTCTACTGTATTTATGTCAGAGATGTGGTGTGGGTTCCAGACTGATGAGCAGTGGAAGGGAACTAGTTTTGAAGGCTTTATTAAAGATTATGCTTAAGGGTTCAGCTATATTAATTGAAAGTTTTTTTAAAAAACTTAAAAAACATAGTCCATCTGGTCCAATAGATAAAGATGGTTTCAGGTTGCGAAGGGCTTTTTCAACATTATCTTCAGTGAAGTCTATATGTGTTAGGTCGTTGTTTTCTTCTGTGAAGTTTATATGAGTTAAGTCGTTGTTAATATTATTGGTACGATTGGGGAATGTTGGATATGAGCCATCACTGTTTACAAAGACTGAGCCGAAGAATGTGTTGAAGAGGTTTGCTTTAACTGTTTCGTCAGTACATTCTTTGCCGTTAGGTTCTTTTAGTGGTGGGATGGATCTTGTTTCTTTAAGTTTATTGTTTATTTTAAAAATAAACAATAAACTTTTATTAAATAAAAATTTATATAAATAAAATTTCTTTAAGTTTATTGTTTAAGTTTATTTACAATTCCAGAATACACACACAAACTAATACATATACATACATATATACACACATATGTATGCATGTATATATGTAATTTTAAAGTGGCAAAACTCTAGCCTGTTTCTTTTCAGTTTTTGCGTGTAGTGGGCTTAGGCACCCCTTTCTTTCATGAAGTAGTGGTAGATTGCATCTGTTCGTTGCTGTGACACCACTTTTATCAGCGCAAGGTAACTGTCACAATGATTTGGCTTCAACTGGCTATGGAATGGAATTTTTCAGGATTTGAATGAAGCCAATATTAATAGGCTGAGACTAAATGATTGCTTTTCTGTTCATTCCCAGGTGGAATAAGTAATAGAAATGTGTAAAGGTAAAGGTTCCCCTCACACTTATGTGCTAGTCGTTCCCAACTCTACGGGGCGGTGCTCATCTCCATTTCAAAGCTGAAGAGCCAGTGCTGTCCGAAGACATCCCCGTGGTCATGTGGCCAGCATGACTAAATGCCAAAGGCGCACGAAACATTGTTACCTTCCCACCAAAGGTGTTCCCTATTTTTCTATTTACATTTTTTATGTGCTTTCAAACTGCTCGATTGGCAGAAGCTGGGACAAGTAACGGGAGCTCACCTATTATGTGACACTAGGGATTCAAACCACTGAACTGCCGACCTTTCGATTGACAAGTTCAGCATCTTAGCCACTGAGCCTGGAAATGTGTATGTGTATGTAAACCAGAAGTCATGTTGAAAAGCTTCTGGTAGGGGTGGCAGCTGAGCAAAATAGTAGATGAAGAAAAGGGTATTGGTGACATAGATTTGACAAGAAAGGGAGATGAAATGTGTCTATAGCAGCAATATTTCATTTATGTGATCTGTCTTATTTTGCCTGACATGAAATTGTAACCTGAATTTCCCAAAACATATATGTGAACAGTTTTACTTTGCTAGAGTTCTTTCTACAGCCCCTGGGCGTGAGATACCTATTGGATGTATTGAATGGGGCATGTTGGTGTAGTAAGGAAATTCCATATACTATATTAGATTGTTGACTGTGAATGATGGTATGTAGTTAGGAAGATGCAACCTGGGGCTTGAGTTGTGAATTAGAATTCTGGGAAATTGCTCTTTTTTGTCCATAAGATGACTGCTTTATTTTTTGGGAGAAGGCATGCAGAAGTTGAATGAGAAATACATCTCTCCCATTATGTTATTATAGCTTGAACTCTCACCTTCTGTTTTCCATCCCATACTTTTTGGAATGGGCTATTGGGAGTTGCTGTTATTTTAATACATGTTGTGACATTTCCACTGTCCACTTTATACCTGAGTATTGAAACTTTTGCCAGGAATTCTATATTTCTACTAAGGTTTTCTCCCAATAGTTTGTGGGTTTACTGGCTCACTCCAAGTAAGCATCATTACTGGCACATTTCCCGGTTGAAGGGCTATTGTAGAATTTCTACAGAAACCAAATGTGTCATGTTTATACTGTTCTTATGCCTTCCACATGGGTGAGCATTGGATATTGCAGTTTTCTGCTGGCAAAGCATGAGTATAAATTGAGTCTTGGTGTAATGTGAATGTGAGATTGCTTCAGTATTCTCTGAAAGTTATTGAATTGGAATGTAATGTATTAAATAAATTCATTGTTATTCTTAGAGCAAACTAGAAAGACATATGTATGTCCACTTTTCTATTTCTCTGTATTTTAATGTTGTTGATATGGATTATTTTAGTATTTTAACTTTGTTATAAGTATTTGTTTTTTAACTCAGTCCATGCAGGGAGCAGTATCTTAGCTTGCAAGATAGTTTGTAGATTAGTTATCATGACTTGTATGGAGTAGCATCAGGATGCTTGCTATAAAACCAGACTTCGATGTGTGCTTGTCGCATATTGGCCAGCATATCTGAGAAGTATTGTCCTTAGCATTAGTAGATACTGTATATATTATAGATGCAGCTGAGGTAAGAAAAAAAGTTTAGTTTATTTATTCTTCCTCTTATAGTGTTATATAAAACCTTTGTTTGAATAAAGTCATAATGGTCAGGAGAGATTAGAATTTGTTGGCCCATCTGACAATTAAAAAAATAGTAACTGAAGCATCATACAACAGGATATATAATGTCAGCTGTATTTGTCAACATATGATCTGCAGAAGATCACCCCATTCACCAGTTTCTGAAAAGCTATGACCAAGAGGGTGAATTTGACTTCTAAACAAAGCTGTTCCCTAATATCAGAACCATTACAGAAAATAACATGTTGTAGATTTTGTCCCCCTCATTTCACAAACATTTTGGGAAGAGGAATGAATGAATCAGATGGGTTGATAGCAGATGCAGAAATCAGTCCTGTAGGTTTCTAGATGCCAAACTATATATACAAATTCATAGATGAAAACCAGAATACAGGTCCACACAATGCAGGTGTCATATGTATGTAGCAAGAAGAGTTGGCTAAGAAGCAGGCTATTGCAGTGGTTAGGTACTAAGTACAAGTGGCCCACAAATGCATCCCCATGTAAATGCATTGAGGTTCTCCAGCATACTTTATGTCATGTGAACAAATGTAATTAGGAATGTCAGAATAGTAAATGAAATCAGTGAAAGAAAAATATACTTCTTCTAAGGGAAAGTGGAAAGATGTAATGGATCTGAATAAAAGTGGTCTGATCTTATGGAGTGAAATTAATGAAGGAAAGTCTAAGTATAGATATAGAATTAATTGTGAACAAAAAGGCAAAAATGTAAATCATAAAGTTGAATTTTAATCATACGTATTGCAGAAGATGCACATCAAAATAGAAAATTGTTAACTAGTAATAATTGCATATTATACTGTAATGAATGGTGATAATTAAAGAACAAGGGGTGAGTTGGGCAAAAATTGTACCTACTTCCAAATCCAGGGAAAAATAGCTTATTAAATGACATGAATGGATGTGTACTCGCTAGATGAGATAGAAAAATTGGCCCATTTAGACATCTGTAAATGAATGAGACGGTGACTATTTAATGAATAATCTACTTAGAAAAAAGCCTATTTCAAATGTGTGGTTAAATTGCAGGTCTGTTCATGCCTATGTGTGACAAAAGAATATGATTCTAAAAGCATGAATAATTTTATTGCCTGGGAAAAATTGAAAAAAAATAAAGAAGCTTAGAAGAATTATGAGAGATTCTGCATACGAGATTTTTCAGTATTGTCAAGAGGAGATCTTCAAAAAAAGTGGAAGTAAAGTGAAAGAAACTAGAATGAGTAGAAGAGAAAATTTAAATTCTATATGAAAAAATATTAAAGAAATATTAATCTTCCAAGAAAATGGATGAAAAATGGATGTAAGAAAAATGAATGTGGAAGCTGCTTGGAACAGAGTTAAAAGAATTATATTACAGAGTTTTTTTGATAGAAAAAAGAAGGAAAGATGGAGAATTTAAAGATGTACAAATACTGGTAGAACAGAAATCAGTAGTTTATGTTCTGTCAAAGTAACAAAAAATGGGTATATATAAGACGATGCATTATGTAACAAGTGCATGCAATAAAAACCAGACTCAAGAATAGGAACTTATTTGCGGTAGTGATTAAGATTAGAAATAGCAAGCACATAGTTTCCAGTCCCACCTTAGGCATGAAGCCAGCTGGGAGAAGTTGGGCCAATTGCTCTCTCTCTGCCCTAAGAAGAAGGCAATGGGAAGCTATTCCTGAAAATCTTGCCAAGAAAAGTGCAGGGACTTTTTCAGGCACGTGCCAAGAGGAACACTGATTTGAAGTCACACAAACAAAAGTCAAGAATTAATACTTAATGAATGTGCGTAATAGTATGTGGGAATGAACTTGAGCAAAACAAGAGTCTCATTCTAGTTTCTTGGGTTATGAAGGAAACGGGGAGAGAGGAACTTTCAGACTTGAAATGTTAATATACCTTTACAATAAAATAGAATTAGCTCATCTGGTCATGTTTTCTGTCTGGTGCCCCTTGTTAGGCTGATGGTGTGGAATGAATACAAACACAGATGGTTAATGCAAAAGATAGGTTGGCCATAGATACAAAATGAATAAGGATCAAATTGCAAACAAATATATTAAGAGTTAATATTTGAGAAAAGAGGGAGGAATAGGAAAATGCGTCCTGGGGAAAAAGAAAAAAAGAAAGACAGAAAGGAAAGAAAGAAAAAGAAAGAGAGAAAAAGAAAGGAAGAAAGAAAGAAAGAAAGAGAGAGAGAGGTGAGGAGTTGGGGGAAAAAGATGGAGTCCAAATGTCAATGAAAAGATGCCGAAAACCATAGTACTTTGCTGCTATGTAGTGATCATCTGGATTTTTATACTCAGAATTGGTAACCTTAGTTTCTATATGTAAAGGCACATTTCCAAACAAAACAGAGTACGGCAATCAATCTATATTTTAACTGAATAAGAATCTTATATAAGGTCTTAAGACATTCTTATAAATAAAAATTATATTAGAAGGGGACACATTGATTTGCAGTTTTCTGTATTTTACATAAATTTATTTATTTTATGCCATCCAACAGGTACTACTTTTTAAAAAAAGCAAAATTGATTAACTTGGACAGGGAACAAAAACTGATTCTAGACTTTGCTCCTCATTTTATCTGCTCTGGATAGTTAAGTGCAAAGACTGAAGATTCCTGTGATATAGAGATTAAAATTTAATTACTAAGTGGTACAGTTATTTCTTATCCAGTTTTAACTTGCATGACATTCCAGTAGAGCAAATTCTACACAGCCAAGGGTTGAACTGTGGTGGTGCAGCTTGTTGTTTACTTGCAGACATTCCATTCCCAACTAGATATTGGATTTGCTATCTGTTTTATATATAGTAACTAGTCCTACCAGTCTTGGTGGGGGTCTGGTTTTTTTCCTTGATAGTTCCTTGAATAGATATTATTTTCTTCTTGATTGTCCGATGTTAATCCCTGCTTACCTGGATGTTGGCTATGGGCTGTGTTCTGGTCTTTTTCATTTCCTTAGCTTTTTTATTATCTCTTTTGAATGGTGTGTAAATGTGGTTTATATCTATATGTGCAATGAAGGCTGATTTGGCTAAATACCAAGTTTCCAGAAATTCCCTAATGTTTCAGATTTTGCTTGGTCTAGGATGCTCAGAATTTCCCAGTTGAATCTGTCCGTATGTTAAGCTGTTTGTGTTGTGAGATTAGATTTATTTATTTTATTTATTTATTTTTCGTATTTTTATACCGCCCTATCTCCCTAGGGACTCAGGGCGGTTCACAGCCAGATAAAATATACATATAAATACAAAATAAAACATCCATTAAAAAACTTATTACATATGGCCGAATAATTAAAAATAGCAATAGACATAATAAAATCCCCATTAAAACCAATTCAAATTTAAAAATCTAGTCCAGTCCTGCGCAGATAAATAGATGTGTCTTAAGCCCGCGGTGAAAGATTCGAAGGTCAGGAAGTTGGTGGAGTCCTGGGGGAAGTTCGTTCCAGAGGGTGGGAGCCCCCACAGAGAAGGCCCTTCCCCTGGGTGTCGCCAGCCGGCACTGCCTGGCCGACGGCACCCTGAGGAGTCCCTCTCTGTGAGAGCGAACGGGTCGGTGAGAGGTATTCGGTAGCAGCAGATGGTCCCGTAAGTAACCCGGCCCTATGCTTTGAAGATAGTTACCAGAACCTTGAAGCGCACCTGGAAGGCCACAGGTAGCCAGTGCAGTCTGCGCAGGAGAGGTGTCACATGGGAGCCACGAGGGGCTCCCTCTATCACCCGCGCAGCCGCATTCTGAACTAGATTCCTCTTAAACTCCAGAATAAGGAAATAATTTAAATTATTCACCTGATTTGCTATTTGGACATCTTTTTTTTCAATTTTTAAGTCATCTTTCATTTGTAAATCTATCTATCTATCTATCTATCTATCTATCTATCTATCTATCTATCTATCTATCTATCTATCTATCTATCTATCTATCTATCTAGTTTTTAATTCCACCTGTAAGTCCATTTTATTTAATAGTGCTTGCTCCTCTTCAATAACACCTTCCAATTCTACAATAGAAGAGATAAAAAACCTCCTGTATACATACAACAATTTTTTGAAGGTAGCTACTGACCCAGCTTCAGTCATGTTATTAGTTTCAATGTCTAAACAAAAATAATTATTCCATGAGTAATGATCCTTTCAATCAATTTCAGAGTCTTAAATCAAGTCCATCTGAGCCCTTAATTCATTTTAAACTTTCTAAAGCCAATAATAATTTTCCTTTTTCTGTGTATTTCCAAAATTTTCAAACTTATAATTAAAATATTTGACATATAATTAACTACTTTGAAGGCAACTAACCTGGTGATTTCAATAAAACCTGTCAATCTGAAAATGCTTGAATGTTAAAGAAAGCCAAAGGGGGAAAAATTAAATCCAAAACGATTAGGAGATGAGTCCTAGTCAAATTTAGAGTTCATATAGGAAGTATATAGTGGCTAAAAGCATGATGACAGAATCCCGGCTCCCGGTTCACAAGTCAACCACAAATCATGCAGTTCTGTCTATCCACTTGCAAAAAAACACCTGTATGGAATATATGTGGGTAATCTGACAATTTCCCTTTTTAACTCTAGCAAGTTTTTAGCAGCCAAAATCCTGGTATTCAGGTGTCCTTTCAGGCCAGAATGTGGCCCTCTCTTCATCTCTTTTAGAAGAATTTTAGTTTGCTATTACAGCTCACTGAAAGTCTGTGTTTTGGAATACTTTGGTCATATGATGAGTTCTGTTACACCATAGCAGAAGAAGGGAAAAAAGCAGCACTATGCATCCTCATATAATACCTGGCAAGATGCATCATACTTTTTTCTTTGTATGCTGATAATATAGAGGTCATTGTCTAGGTTAGCATCATAACCCCTCTTTTTGTTCTGTTATCATCCAGAATGTTAATAAAAAATAAATTTAAAAATCCCTTATTTTTTTTAATACTTTTGATCTCTCTCATACATTTACCTCTTCCATACATTTCAATGTATTTTTAACATTATAAAGTACAATGTGTTTATTTCTCTTTTTTGTTTAATTTGACAAACTGAAAATCATATAAATAGAACAGCAATTAAAGCAGGATTTTTTTCAGAAATTTAGAAAGTACAGAATTTGTTTTAAATCCAACCAAAATTACAACAAACAAATTCAGACCTAATACTGCATTATTACTTGCCCCTAAAAAAATGAACCTTGAATTGTTCACTCTTTTTACTTTTGGATTATTTTCATAGGAGTTTTCTGGCTTTTGTAACAGCGGTTTGTTGTATTTGAACTAGTATGGCAATTGCCCTCAAAAACAGTATTAACTCAGCAAGTACTTAAGCATATGCCTTGTATATATAATAGCAAAACATTTTATCATATTTGAACTCACCCTGCATTTTTTTATTGATAGTCCTTCTTTAGGCTGAAGAGAAAATCCCAGAGTGATTAGGAAATTACTTACATTTGATAAATTAAGAGGATAGAATTTTGGGAATGGAAGGGATTTGATAATTAAGTAGCAAGGCTGGTGTGGCTGTGACTTAATTATTATTCCTAGTAGAGCAGAAAAAGTGAGGCAGCTAATGAAAATATTAAAGGAACAGTGAATCAAGGGAGAAGCATAAGAGTAATATCGAAGATGCTCTATCATTTTCGATTCTTTGCATGGTGCATAAGGAGAAAAATATAAGAAATGAACAAAGGAGATTTTGTAAATCAGAAAATGATACTGAAACAGAGGGAAGCATTTCAAGGGAAGATGAACATGCAGCCCTCCATGCAGATTGTTAGGAGTTCTAATTCTAGCATTAGGACCTTGAATTATACACATATATTTTAATAAATTGTACCTTGAGAATTATATATAGCCATGGTTTAGAAGCTGGATGTTGGGTGGAAAGTCAAGATGTTTAGAGAATGACTCTTACCAATTTTGGTTTAATTTTGTTGCATTCGGCAATTTAAAAGTGTCAAATCTTTAATGTTTTGAAATTATTTTTAAGAGAGAGGACTTTGATTCCATGTTTAGTTTGGTTTTTCAAATGTAATTAATTTACTTTAGGGATTAGAATATTTGAAGTACAGATATTACCAAGACAAGGAAGTGTATAATGGGATGTACACAGCATTATGAATATGGAATTTGATTTGTACATTTTCTTTGTTCTTATCCCCAATAGAGAGATTCAGTGGAACTAATATGAGATGATGATACTTCATTTACTTTTGTAGTTTGAGGTGTTCCTGTATTTAGAATGCGATTAAAAAAACGTGGTAACAGAAGCATAATGTTATCTATTAGTATTGGAAGAAACCCAGGTATCAGCTAGATAGATATTAAGATTTATTTGATGCTTGAAGGTACTTGCCAGAGGCTGACGGTTCATATATCAACTATCAGTCAGTCAGATAAGCTCGGCGTCATGTTTTTGCTCACTATGACAAAATTATACATATCTATGGTAGACTGCTAGACATTTGGCTTGGCATTCCTGTTTTCTATTTGATACTCGTGATTGTACTTCCTGGACAGAACATGTCCATCATGATCCTTCCCTAATATGCATTCTCAACAAAGCATGTCAGGTAATTTGGTAGCATTAGCTGGGGTTAATGATGTTCACTCTAGGATGTCTTGTAGTATGCTTAACCTTTGTTGGATGGATGTTAGTTTGAGATGACTTTTGTGGAAGAAATGGTGGATTGAAGATGGCTTGGTGAAAAATGCTGACAAAGGCAGTTGGATGAAGAGCTGGCAAGTAAATTGTCTTTTAAATAATTCCTTTCCAGCAAGGAGAGGACTTGAGTTCTCCCAAAAGTGCTTCAGTCAGCAGCTCCTCATGAGGAGATTACAAGATAGTGGTCTCCAGAAGGTTTAGAGCTTTGGAAGATGAGGGAATAACCATCTTGTTCATATTTGAAAAAAATAAATAAATTTACTACTTTTCTATTTTTTTGGATTAATAAGTTTTATAGCACTAAGTGAGTTTCCTTCCATCTTAGCTAAATAATTTTTTTCCGGACATTAGAGGGAACTAAAGATTACCATTAAAAAAAAAGAACACTCACACTCAATTTACAATTGCATAATGAAACAAAATATTTTCCCTCTAGGTGGAGACAGCATCCAGGAATGGGCTGACCTCGTCTGTGCAGTTGAAGGACTGAGTCTGTCAAAGCTGTTAAGCTCCAACTCTGTTGCTAGGGCTTTCCTGGTTTTGACTCAGTCCTTCAGCCTGGACAGACGTGTCAAAAGTTGGACTTCTTAATTGAGCTATTCTTGGATGCTTTTTCCATTCCAAAGGAGAACTGATTGTGGACTTGATTGTGGTTTGTGAGTTTTGATAGCTCTCCCTGTGCATGGAGAGACTGTCTCTTTCCCAGCAGCTAGGGCTTCAGGACCCTCCTGCATTTGAATTTGACAGCTTGCTGTTCATTTCAATGTGTGCTTTCCGTTGAACTGCAAGTGCTCCAGACAGGCTATTGGTGGAGTCCAGCACTCCCAGTGGAAACAGAGGATCGGACAGTGGAGCTTCGCACTCCCAAGTGTCAGTGGGGGAAGCCTCGTTCTCAGGAACGCAGCACATTTAACTTGGGCGAGTTGGGTGGCCATTTTGACAGTTTGACAGATAGCGAACTGCCTGACATTTTTATATTAAGATCAGAGGAGCTTCATACTCCCAAAGAGCCGGCCTGCCTAGCAGCTTCGCCCCACGCCTTCCCCATTTGTTAATGAGTTGCAGTATAGGCTCTCAAGCCACTGGATTGCTCTGTGCCAGTGTGGTCAGGCTTCAGCACTGACAGGAGATTTGCGCTGTTGACTCGTGCATTTGACAGGCGTGCCACACTCTCATTGAGAGAATTGATGCAGCTTTCAGGGCTTAACACCCGTTTTCTGGCCTGGCGATTGCTGTTTTCTGGCACATTGTTCCTTGTAATTGACTTGCGGCCAGATATTGTAGCTTTTGGAGAGCGATTCAGCAGGGTGCCTAGAGCTCTCTGCAAATCGAAAAATGGTGGGAAAGCCCCATGTAAGCCAAAATGGTGGAGGCTGGAGCTGGCAATAGTGAGCAGTCTTCTTGTTGTGTCTTCGGCTCCTGAGCCAGGCCTCCTGGCAGAGAGTGATTCAGAGAGTGAGGGGGAAGAGCCAACAGGGCTTCCCTCTGCAGGACCTTCCTCTCTGGCTCTGCTCAGGTCCCAGGGGCAGGCCAGGTGGAGGAGATGACGAGACCTCTTTCTCCCACACCTTCTCCCTCCCAGGCAATGCCCCAAGACCCAGCTGCTGACAATCAGTCCTGGTTAAATCCCAGGTATTGCAGAAAGGAGAGGCGGGAACAACAAAAGAAGGGGTGGGGCAGGCCTAGAGAGTGCTGAGTCATACCCACAGGGTATAAAAGCAGGAGGAGCTGCTGTATAGCTTCTTGTGACAGACAAAAACTGACTCTTGGAAACTTTGGCTGCAATATTTCGAGACTAAGAATTTGGCTTCTGGATTTCTGTTTATTAACTGCAGTTATGCTGGCTTCTGAGGAGATAAGAGAACTTGGCAAGCAATCGCAAGTTCGTTGCCAGAACTGATATCTGTTGTAGGAATAAATTGCTGGCAAATATAGTCAGCTTGCGTGTCTTTTTGGTTGTGGTTGGGGGGGACAGAACACTTCTCTACAAGTCAGTTCAGCTAACACAACCAGGGCCCCTGCTGATAAAGATCACAGTAGGCTAGCAAAGCACAGTAAGCCCTCCGTTGCATCCCAAAGTGATGAGAGGCGGAGAGACCTAGCTCTTCAGAAACTTTGTGATAGAACTACTGAGCAAAATACATCTGCCGCAACTAAGGTCTTTAAATCCCCTGCTACTTATAGGCTGCAATGCAGGAATTTGTCACTAGAGGGAGCTCCTGATCAGTTTTCTCTGCAGTTTTCCTCTGAATATTTCTAATGCTGAACTGTGGGGTCCTTCAACTAAGGAATTGGAGAAGGTCATCCAAGCTTCCAGGGCATCCACCTCTGCCATTGTAATTCCAATTAATGCAGAGGTGTGTCCAGCTGTTGGCAAGGACCTGTCTTTGCTTGAGAACATAAAAGACTTTATTATGGACGCTATTGGAAGCAATATTTCTGAGACCTTCCAACAGTCCAGAAGGGCCTATTCTGAGGTCTCTGGATACCCCAACAGCTGTGTGGACCTGGAACAGGAGGATTTTCCTCCATGTCGGAGTCCTGGGTCTCCCATCCTTTCTCAGGAGAGTTTGCCATCAATTTTGGGGGAAGTGGAACAGCAGGAATTGGACCTATTGGATGACAAAGGTTTCCAACCTGGACAGGCCTGTTCCCACCCAGTGTTTTCAAGTTTATTTTTTATTTATTTATTTATTTAGATTTTTATACCGCCCTTCTCCCGAAGGACTCAGGGCGGTGTACAGCCAAAAAGATAAAAACTCAATATATATACAATTAAAAACAAAAATTTAAAACACAGCATATTATAAAAGGCTGACATTCAAAATTTAAAAATTTAAAGATTAAAAAATTTAAAAACCCTAAAACGATAAACCCCAATTAAAATTTAATAAAACTATTAAGCCAGTCCTGCTTGAATAAATAAGTATGTTTTTAGCTCATGGCGAAAGGTCCGAAGATCAGGCACTTGGCGTAGGCCAGGGGGAAGTTTGTTCCAGAGCGTAGGAGCTCCAACAGAGAAGGCCCTGCCCCTGGGGGCCGCCAGCCGACATTGTTTGGCGGACGGCACCCTGAGAAGACCCTCTCTGTGTGAGCGTATGGGTCAGTGGGAGGCATAAGTTTCTGACCAGACTGCGGCTCTCCCAGTAAGCTTTGGTATGTCCCATTCCTGGATGCTGTCTCCACCTAGAGGGAGAAGGAGTGTTGGTCTTACCTGATACGCACCTTCTTGTCGGGTGGAGACAGCATCCAGCCCCACCCCCACTTTGTGCTTGTTTGATCTTCACTTAACAAGATTGTTGTTATACTGACAAGTCGAGTCTGTCACTTTGTATTCGTCAAAAGCGGGAAAGCCCTAGTAACAGAGGCGGAGCTTAACAGCTTTGACAACTGAACAGTTTGAGGTCAACCCATTCCTGGATGCTGTCTCAACCCGATGAGAAGGTGCGTATCTGATAAGACCAATGGCCCTTTTAGTATTGGACCTATTTAAGAATATTTTTAAACATTAGACTCAGAACTCAGGAACTCTATAAAGGCTCTATAGATAGACTGTGTCTAAAAGATGAAAGAGGAATACAAGTTGCATGATTGTGTTTCTGTGTGTCATGTGTGTCTATGTGTTACTGTAACATTGGTGGCTTATAATGGATGCCTATGTTGAAAAACTGTATAATATTCCTGTACTATTCACTGTAATCAATACAAACAAAAGGAAATGAATCAGCAAAACATTTTATTTTTAAAGAATAATTATACGTGCATGCATCTACTCTAGAAAGAGTGCAGAGAAGAGCAACAAAGATGATTAGGGGACTGGAGGCTAAAAAATATGAAGAACGGTTGCAGGAACTGGGTATGTCTAGTTTAATAAAAAGAAGGACTAGGGGAGACATGATAGCAATGTTCCAATATCTCAGGGGTTGCCACAAAGAAGAGGGAGTCGGGCTGTTCTCCAAAGCACCTGAGGGTAAAACAAGAAGCAATGGGTGGAAACTGATCAAGGAAAGAAGCAACTTAGAACTAAGGAGAAATTTCCTGACAGTTAGAACAATTAATAAGTGGAACGACTTGCCTGCAGAAGTTGTGAATGCTCCAACACTGGAAATTTTTAAGAAAATGTTGGATAACCATCTGACTGAGATGGTGTAGGGTTTCCTGCCTGGGCAGGGGGTTGGACTAGAAGGCCTCCAAGGTCCCTTCCAACTCTGTTGTTATATATTACTGATTGTAATTTCTAGTTTAATTTAACAGGAGACTATATGATGTGATAAGATAACCTTTGTTGTCAATTTTCTGTGTACACATAGGCACACATGAAAAATGAAATGCTGCTCTCAAAAAAATATATATACACATACACACACATACATATGCTGCATACACATATGCACCCCTACATCAATCACTGTCCACTTTGAATATACTTTTAAAAAAGTCTTGAGAGTTAACAAGGTTGATACTATACGGTACAAAGCTATTACAGAATCTAGTTGTTCTGTTTTGGATACCACGAAGCCTCCTCCCAGAAGGTAACAAAGAAAACTGGTGATGGAGAGGTTGTGTGGTATCCTTGACAACACTGCAGACACTGGTCAAGCAGGGCTTATATGCCATGACCTGGGTAGAAGGAAGTGAACTTCCAATAAACTTTTCTGCCGTCCTCACCACTCTCCGCACAGCATACCTGTCCAAAACAGTATTAGTTCCAAACCAAACAGTAATACATTATCACGGGATGCTTTCAATCGTCCCTCTATAGAAAATGATAAGGACAGGGAAAGGAAGATGTGTTCTTCTCATATGATACAGAAAGTGCAGGTGCTATTGTGCTGACGTCTTCAGTGTAGCAAGACTGGGGGGATTGCCAAACTCACCCGCAGCCATGGAAACTCAATGGGTCTGTCACCTCAAGTTATAGGCTAGTTGCTATGAGGATAAAGTAAAGTAAAATAAAAATGTCATTGAAGTCCCCTTGAGCTTCTGGAGAAAAAGCAGATTTTAAATATAAACAAATCTAGAGATACTATGGAAATATGAAAAATGTGAAAGGTTGCCAAAGGCAGAGGTGGTTCTCATTTCTTCTGTGCTTGTTTTTAGTGAGACTGAATCAAGTGAACAATTTTGCTTTATCTGTAAAGTGAAAAAAAGCATAATTAAAAATAGATATCAAATGCAAGACATGGAACTTCAGTTTATTGCGTTATCCAGATGAACCAATTTTATTGAATTAGAATGATTCTCCCCTCCTATAATCACAAACTCAGACTTTTTCTCTTCTAAAATGAACACAAAACTTTGTATTATGATCATTAAAATGTATTAAAACATGTTCATTATTGTGGCCCAGTTTTAAAACTGTTATGGTAAAGGTTGTAAAGGTTAGTATAGGTTGTTGGTGATCCTAGGATACTCTTTCCCTTAAAAAATGGCCTTTGAGTAAGTTTAGGCTCTAGCTAATAGAAGAGAAGCACTTTTCAATTTTTACCTTTTCCTCTGTCACTGTATTCTTCATGTCAAATGTTCATTTTCCCCCAGATCAGATTTTCAATGTAACAGAAGAATTTTATAGAAATAATCACAGTTGGTGATGTAATATATAAAACAGTTTTTAGTATAACAAAATGTCATTAGAATAAGCTGACTAGTTTTCCAATGTTTGGATGATCTTATCAGATAGAATTTACTATTCCATTTAGATAAACTTTCCTTGAAAAGAGATGAAAATTTATAGAGAAAAGGAATGTCTGTTAAGTGAATAATGTGATCAATTTTCAATACATGGTATTATCATTCTTTCACAATTGGTTGTACAATCAACAGGTTTAAATGAAACTTAAATAAGAGTGTGCAATTTGATTAATCAGATATTTTTAAATTTTGAACATTTTATTTTGTAGATATTAGCAGATCAGAATCTTACCGAATAAGAGATGATTTTTCTTCATTATGCTTTGAATTAAAATGATTTAAACAGAAATTGTATATTCATTTGCTTACAGTAAATTCTTTTGAATAATATGAAATTTAAGTTTGATTAAATGTGCATAAGATTTTTCTGTCTTATGTAATCAATCTGATAATTGATTACACTGATACCATTCCACTGAATGTAGATATTTACTTGGGATGGATGTTGTTTTAGACATCTTTGACTGATTTGTTAATTATTGCTGTGACATTTTTGAATTTATCAAAGTAGACTGGGTAATTTTCTTTAGTATGCTTTATTACATGCTCTTGTAACAAATTGTAGCAATTTCTAAAATAACTGGAAGATGAAAACTAAACAAATAAAAGCATAATGCAACATAATGTAATGCAGCATTAAGAATTTTCAATTAGGATTTAACGAATTTAAAAAGGGTAGAAAAAAGCACAAAGCAGAATTTAAAAGATAAAATTAAAGATAATGTGAAGATGCCAGAAATACATTAACATAGTTGCTGTGCTGTTAAAAAGAAAAAGTAATAGCTACTCAATGAATAATTTCTGTCTTTGTTTAATCTGAATTATTTATGTCAAGTAAGCTACTTTATTACAAAGTATTTTTTGCTTTGACTCTTGGTGCTTCCAGATGGATGACTTACACATTATTAAACTATTCATTCTATTTCTAGACATATTTTCAATACAAACATAAGGGGTTGGGGACTTAGGACTGGGGTTGGGGACCCTTGATCTAACAGTGTTCTTTTTTGTTTGCTGATTTTTCTAATTCTCCTATGTGTGTGTGTGTGTGTGTGTGTTTTCAGGTGATTCTGAGCAGCTTGAAGTGGCTTCTTGAACACTTGGGGTGAAATATCTGAATAGGATATTTCTATAAAAGGGATGCGGTGGCTCAGTGGCTAAGATGCTGAGCTTGTCAATTGAAAGGTTGGCAGTTCAGCGGTTTGAATCCCTAGTGGCGCGTAATGGGGTGAGTTCCTGTTACTTGTCCCAACTTCTGCCAACCTAGCAGTTTGAAAGCACATAAAAAATGCAAATAGAAAAATAGGGACCATCTCTGGTGGGAAGGTAACAAGGTTCCTTGCACCTTTGGCATTTAGTCATGCTGGCCATGACCATGGAGACATCTTTGGACAGTGCTGGCTCTTTGGCTTTGAAACAGAGATGAGCACCAACTCCTAGAGTCGGGAACGACTAGCACATATGTGCGAGGGGAACCTTTACCTTTATCTGAATGAGATGCCAATTGATATGATTTTGAAATTAATTTGAGACGTTTAATTTAGATTAGGACAGACTGCAGTGGACTGATGAAATATGGGAGGCAGCATTTGGTTCAGAAAAAGGAATCATATGAGTAATATGTAGTAATTAATGTAGAGGTGTCCTTCATAATGTTGGAATTTTCACACTAAATTACAATCTGCTTTTATGGACCGGTCATTCTTACCAGCTATTTTGTTTCTGGCTATATTTGATCTATAAATAAAACTGCATATAGATAACAATGAGTGTTCTAAGAACACATTTTATAAAAAATAAAATGCGAAGTGTAGGGAGCTCAATTTTGATATGCTTTAGAGGTAATTTGTATGAGCAGAATATCTTCTGTGTAAGATGTCTCATCTAACCCCTACTGGTTCTGGATATATTTTGATAAATACCTAGGATTCTCAAGGAGACTTCCATGAGATATGGGAGGCTGCTAGTTTAGTCTCCATTCTAATATATTCAGGAATTTTGTGCTTAAAGATGCAGAATACCCTTTTTAGAACACTCAATTAAGTGTTCAAACTGAGAAATTAAGGACAGTTATCATGGTGCAACAACTCACTAAGTAGTAGAGTGAATTTACATTGAACAAATTACTTCTAAAAGCATAAAATATAGTATTGCTTCTTCCAGCTTCCTTGATAGTAAGAGTTCTAAAATTTATTTTTAAAGTTAAATCTTAATAACAATTCTATAATTAGGTGGTATGTAGACAGTTAAGAACCAATAATATATTACTGATTAATTGTGACTGTTAATAGTGTATTAACAGGCAATTATATAAATACTTGAGACCTAGTATACTGTAGCAATGAAGAACTAGGCGTTTTGAGATCTCATTTTGAAATCCTGTACAAAAAGTGGGATATGCATTTAATAAATAAATAAATAATGTATGTTCTGGAGGAAAATTGCAAAGATGATCTGAGTACATTATTATTTAATCATTATAGTGAGTTTTTACATAAGCCAATTTTACATTATTAAAAGGCTGTTAGATTTCTTGAATTGATTGAAAATGCATATCATGTGATTTAAAACAGGGGTCCCCAATCTCTGGGCCCACTACTGGGCTTTGAGTCAGGCTGCAGAAGTGGTGAGTGAGTACAAATGGAGCTGTGTGTGTGTGCGTGTTTGCCCATGAAACCGTCCCCTTCTCCCTAGTCCATGAAGCCAAAAAGGTTGGGGAATTCTCCTTTAAAAAATATTGCAATGTCCACTAGCCAGGCTAGCAACCAAAGAGAATATATTAGCTTAGGGTTGAACTATGGAGTTCTTGGTGCCTTCTCTGCTTGGTCACTATCTAGTTCTACTTCAAATCTACTACCCAGACTTTTTTGCCTTTCTTGTTAATAATTATTAAGTTTGGAATGTTGTGTAGCAGATGCTTGTTTGTCAGAAATCTAAAATCCCAGAACACTTTGTCTATTTTGTGGCCCTCTAACTCTTGCTTGCAGGCAAGTGATATTACTTGGAGATATTCCAATGCATTTTTGTTGCTACTTTATCATGCCATTGTTTGTAATCAGTCTGTAATTGTATTATATACACAACAACAGCTGCCAGTTCTTTTAGTTGCTCTTGACCTTTGTTTTCATTGAGCTCTTCCCAAGAAATTGGGATGTCATAATTGGTGCAGTATAAGTACGGATCTATAGTATCTCATCAATTTTGATTAGTTTATCAAGATTCCTTAAACATACATTGAGTCTAAAAATCTGCTTGACTGTGTAATCAAGCTTAATTTATTGAACTTCTATGCAATTTCATTCCCAGTGACTTTCATTGCTCACAACAAAGACCTTAACAATAATATCAATAAAACATAAAATATAAAGGTAAAAGAATGGAATCATAGTTCAAAATAGTTCTGCAGCTTTAGATCCTAACTTCCAGAAAGTTTTAACTCTGCAGCTCATCTGTTTCTGATTTCTCAGATATATTTCACTTATTTACATAATTACCAGTAAATTCTAAAAATGAACTGCCCCTCCTTTTGCAATAATTCTTAATAGTTGTTTGAATTTGGGGAGTTGCTTTTACCTTGAATATAGATAAATATTACAGTGCTTGGAGAACTTATTAAGCATATGGCAACCGACCTACCGACAGACAGACGATGGATGGATAGATAATATATTAAGTTATTTCTTTTAAGCTATTATTTTTTATGCAAAATACTGTATTAAATAGGATTAATTTTACATAGGCATCATTTTTTTATTAAAGTCTGGCATTCCTTATAATTTTTTAAAAGGAAACCACCAAGTTTTCTGGGGGAAAAAAGAAAAAGCCAAAGTGAGTTTGTATTTGATGAAAAGGTGATACATAGGGAAATTATGTATGTATATTTGTATGCTTTAAAATTAATCCAAATTCATGGAAATTATAGTTGCTAATGATGATTGGAGGCACAGGACTATGCTGGACCATAGTTACCTAGCCCAGCATTCATTTTCCAGTAGGACATTAGGATGACAACATCTTTGTACTTTTTGCTTCCCAGCACAAAAGAAAGGGGATGTGAGTGGTTATAGAGATCACACATCTGTTGACAACTGGCAAGACAAGCATACCTTGCAGAGCTTTCAGACTGGTGATTTTTAGTTCTTTTATGAAAAGATACTGTGTGACTATATTGTCTTTTCCTCTTTAGAGGATTTCTATGGTAAGAAAATTAATGGAACTAATAGGTGACATGGGAGAGGTTATCAGTGGATGATAAACTCATCTGGTCATTCTTTAACATTCAGTTAACTGTCCAGTAAGTCTTATTTGGAAACATTCTACATCTTGGCTGTAGAATGTTTCCAAATAATCTTGGCGTGGATGATTTTATCTCTCTGTTCTACAAAGCCACTAAGAAAGAAGGCAATTAAGACAAGAGTCTCATGTCCTTTATGACTTCTCAAGATACAATTGTTATCTGGGTCGTTTTTTTGCAGAAGTTAATTGCCTGAAGCAATTCTTTCTACCTCACCCCATACCCAATTTAAAGGAATGGAGGAAAGGAGCATAGGGTTCCCTCCTTCTTTAAAGGAATGCAGGAGGAGATAACACTATATAGGATTTGGGATCTACACATTTCACAACAATTGCTTTTAACAGGACCCCTCATTTCAACCCTGAACTACAAATATTCTCCTTTGCTGGGCTTTTTACAGTGTAAGCATTAATGTATACCATACATGCACCTTGAATGAAATGATGTTGAACAAAGGCAACCTAAATGTAATTCCGAGGGAGTATTTTATTGAAATAAATGCAGCATAGTTGAAACAACTGAACTGTACAACCTTCAGAAACTCCTTTTACAATTACCAAAATACTTTAACAAAAAAAGCTGATAAAGTGCAGAATTTGGAGCACCAGTCCAGGAAAGCCATTCTGTGTTGTTTCAACAAATGTCATCAAGTGTATTTTTGCCCAAGTAAACAAAGGTTGCATGATATGTCACTGATCATTCAGTCGAAGAGATAGGATTTGCAGATTCTGTGTAAGAGCAGTAAGTCAGTTAATAACAAGAATTGCTTTAGCTAAAAAGGAACTAAGAAAGATAGGCTGTTTGATATTTGCATGCAGTTAGCTTTATGATCAACAGTGACCACTGCAATAATTTTTGCAATCCCAACTTCATTTTATTGAAGAGGAAGAGAAGGAAAATGTCTCTGTCCAGTGTATGGTATTGTTGGTATTCTGCCTATGGTGGAACTATCCTAGGAATATGATATAGTAATGAACATCCTGTCCAAA
Source organism: Ahaetulla prasina (assembly GCF_028640845.1). Classification (NCBI taxonomy): domain Eukaryota; kingdom Metazoa; phylum Chordata; class Lepidosauria; order Squamata; family Colubridae; genus Ahaetulla; species Ahaetulla prasina. The sequence continues at coordinate 82,018,001 of NC_080539.1, read as the reverse complement.
CTTTTGTATAAATTGATTAAGTTGTATCCAGAATATTGGACGGACATGAGGAGTGGGAAAAGTCTTGCCATTTTTATAGCTTTCTTTATATTATGGAGAGTCTTCCAATCATTTGGAGTACATTTTTTTTTTTTTTTTAAAAAGTTTTATTTTGACATTCTTATCCAATAACATATCCAATAACATATTTAATGTACCCTCATATACAATTAATCGGATCTGCCTGGTCACCACCCCCTTCCTTTTCCTTTTACTCTCCTTCTTTACCTTCTTCTACTTTCCATAACCATCCTCCCCCTCTCTTATCTACATCCTCTCCTCTTTCCTCCCTATTCCTTTCTTCTCCCTCTTCCCCTCTTCCTTCCTTCCTTTCCTCCTCCTCCTCTTCTCTTTCCTCCTTCTCTCTTCTACTCCTTCTTTCCCTTCATTCTAAAGTAGTAACCAGGCAGGTCCGATCTTACATTAATTATACATCTTCAATCATCTTTGTACATTAACTATCAATCCATTTTCTACCCCTCCCCTCCCTTCCTTCCTCCCCACCCCCAGGACTTCCGAGAACCGAGTACAGGGTATAAAACTAACAACAAAAATTAAAATCTAGCACAAATCATAATCCATAGTCGTTCCTTAAAACCTCCACTCCCCTTCCAAAGACAAAGAAGATACTTTTCTTCCACTCCATTATATATCAGACCATTCCACTCCTAGAATTCTCCAAAGTTTCCAATTGAGTTAGTGTTTATTCTTGAATCATTTGGAGTACATTTTTAGGGGACTGACTGGAAACTGAGACTGCAAAAAGGAATATTCTCCCCCTTTGTCCCAAAGGTGCTTTTTTCAGGAGGCAACCGGACTTTCTTGTTTTTCTTTGAAGACATTTCGTTTCTCATCCAATAAGCTTCTTCAGCTCTGACTGGATGGATTGGATGGATTTACACTCCTTGCAGGCAGTTGGTCATTTGTATTCTTTTAGTGAGACCTTAACGCCACTTAGAGATTTCTCTGTTTCCTCAGGGTCATCTGAGTAGTGCAAGTGTGTGTGGCGCCTTCTTGGCTGCAGGCTGCAGACTCAACCCCAACAGCCTGCCCCTGTCTTTAATAGTAAAAGGACACAGGGCAGAAAACATCATTGGATAAGAAATGAAACATCTTCAGAGAAAAAAAGGCAATCCAGTTGCCTCCTGAAAAAGCACCTTTGGGACAACCATGACCTGGATCACTGACACTCTCCATTTAGCTATGCACTTTGGAATGAACACCCTTCAGATGGTCTGGAAGTATGAACAGATTTCCAGAAAAATTGCAGACTACAGGAGCCATTTGCACTTCAGTTTGATATGCAGACAATACATACCCATCCTCAACAGCCTGTGCCTGTCTTCAACAGTGAAGGGACACAGGACAGAAAACATCCTGCAGCCGAGAAGGCTCCACACCCATTTACACTATTCAGGGGACCCTAAGGACACGGCTAAACCTCCAAGTGGCCTCAGCGGCTATCTAAAAGAATGCAAATGACCAGCTGTCTGCAAGGAATATAAATCCTTCCATTCCTCACTACCCAGTCAGAGCTGAAGAAGCTTCTTGGATGAGAAATGAAACATCTTCAAAGAAAAACAAGAAAGTCCAGTTGTCTCCTGAAAAAGCACCTTTGGGACAGCCATGATCTGGATGACTGAGAATCTCCATAGACATCCTCCCCCTTTCTGCCTCTGCCAGTGGATCATTCACCTTCAAATGATTAAGAGTTCTTTGATATCTAGGACAACTCTGCTATTATATCCTGCTATTATATTTTTATTTGTACATTTCAAATTCTTTAGGATTTTAAAAAACCTTAATTATAAATAGTATTTTTGAATGCCCTTTTAGCAGGGTCTAAATTGCCCCACAAATGGAAACCCCGTTGTCAAAGGCAGGAGGATTTGTATTCAGTAGAAAATGTGAATTTATATCCTTAAGTCTAAATTGAAATAGAAATACTGTGTTTTAATAGAAGAAGACTGTAACCCTGTTGAGGACAATTCCAAAGCCTCTGCTGTACCATTGTTTGGCTTATCTGTTTTTATTTGATTTAAGTTGGCGTTAGGCCTAATAACCATTCAATTAGTACAGTGCAGCATTTCCCAAACTTATTATGAACTGTAGAGTTGGCAAGGTCAAAGACAAATGCTGTAGAACGTATTATTTGTTATCATAACTATGCACAGATACAAATCCTCTCTCCTATCTAGCTCTGTAATTCAAAGCTGATCGTGGTACATTGGCAGAAGAGGCACCAAAATTGAATCTTGCTTCTATTATAATTGCATTTGTATTTCATAATTGGTGATTGCTTGGTTTAACAGTTATCCTAATCCTTGCAGTAAAGAGTTTCATCCTTGCCTACGAGGCTTCTGATTTGTGAGATCAGTTGGGAGAAGCCTGGTATTTTGTTCATGGAATATTTGATTATTCACCAGGTTTGCTCAGTATCAAGCTTCCCTTAATAGATAACTTTGGTCTTATTTATGTATGTATGTATGTATGTATGTATGTATGTATGTATGTATGTATGTATGTATGTCAAGAACGTATTAGGTAATATATATATATATATTATATATATATATATATATATATATATACGTGGCTTGGATACATAAAATAGATACAAATAGAGGAAACATTAGGACAGGGACGGTAGGCACTCTGGTGCTCTTATGCATGCCCCTAACAGACCTCTTAGGAATGGGGTGAAGTCAACACTAGACAGTCTTAGGTTAAAATTTTTGGGATGAAACCACAGAGTCAGGTAGTGCATTCCAGGCATTGACCACTCTGTTGCTGAAGTCATATTTTCTGCAATCGAGTTTGGAGCAGTTCACTTTAAGTTTGTATTTATTGTGTTCCTGTGTATTGTTGTGGTTGAAGCTGAAGTAGTCATTGACAGGTAGGACATTGTAGCAGATAATTTTATAAGCTACGCTTAGTCATACCGAAGGCTCCCCCCCTCTTTTTTTTTGTTTCTTGACAGTTGTCTAAGAATACACCATTGCCACAGTTGGAAAGAGAGATATAACACCAGTAATAGTCACTGAATGTCCACTCATTCAGTGACCATTCAGAGTTTCAGTAGTTTTAAATAAAAGGTACTTAACGATGTGCCCTTGTTGTGGCTGTTCAAGCTTTCCTACAGTCATGTGACCACAATTAGGGCTCTTGGCAATTGACTCACTATTGCAATATCAGTGTCCCAAGGTCACATAATCACCATTTGCAAGCTTCTGACAAGTAAAATTTATGGGAAAGCTGACAGGAGGTTGCAAATGGTTATAGGATACAATCACTGTGGATTGTTGCAACTGCATGGATTCATCTAATAATACCAACTAGGTCTACTGCAATTCCCACTGGAAATTGGCGCAGTCATGTGATTTCATGCTTTACAATTGCATGGCTTAGCAATGGAGTTGCCAGACCCAATTAGCATCATTAGGTAAGGACTATCTGTGCTTCAGTTTTACCATAGGAAACTCTGGTTCTTCCTTTACTGTTCTGGTAGCTGAAACTTGAAATCAATGAAAAGTCAAAGCTTAGATAGTTTTGCAAGCTTTATACCTTATAGCATTTCAGTACTGTACATTAAAGAAAGAGAGGGAGAATTTGGATATGTTTTGTTTTTTTACCTTACTGCAGGAGACTACAAATACATGTCTAGCACCTAGCTAACTGCATCCTACTATCAAAAAGGATTGTGGCAGAGTGAAATGCCTGCCTGAAGAAAAGTGTCTGGGTCTGTGCTAGATGTCTTAGATTTTTTTTTTGGGACAGATGACTCAGCATAGGACTAAGAACACATAGATAGAAAGGGGAAGAAATGCTAGAAGGCACCTGTAAAGTGACATGTACATGCCTTAGATGTACCATATAAAAAGAGTAAACAGAGAAAGGGGGAAGCATGCTATATTTCAGATGCTGCAAAATACACTGCCTGAGAGGATGTCATCTGGTTAATATCGAGTGAAGTGGAGGAAAGGGCCCAGAGATTACAGCCTTGGGACTAGGAGAAAAACCGGGACAAAAATCCTGGAGCGGCTTGTGAAAATGTGAAAAAAAAACAACCAGGAGGACAGACTGCATTGCGTAAGAAGATTCAGACACTGGACAGAAGAAACTTCTGTGTTAAAAGGTTTGTTAGGCAGCAAGACAGCCAGGAGAAAACTCAGACATTCCAGTATCAGTAATTGAGATAAGGAGGAAAGAAGAAGCCATAATAAAGTACTATATAAGTGGAAAATGAGGGAAAGAGACTTGAAAAGAAAGAAAATTAAATAAGTTAAGATTTGACCTGTTATATTTCACATTCTCTTACATACATACTAATTTGTAAATAATATTCTCACTAGTATATTGTATCACACTACTTTATTAACACAAATATTTTACTGTCTAAAAATCCCTCATTCTTCAGAAAGTAGGGACACACAAGGAATTTGACCTCAGATTAGTGCTTTCTAAACAAAGAGCAAGCAAAGTGACGAGGGAATTTAGAGTAAGTCCTTTACTTTCTATCTGTATTCTACTGTTCCCTTGTACTCAATAGATCACGAAGAGCTTGGCAATGGATTTATACCTCCAACAGAAAACAACACAAAAAGTTTGGGTTTTCCTGTAAAACCTTGGGTGTCACCAAGCATTTGTATCCCAATGTTTTAATTTGTTTTATATAAGCAACCCCAAGTGTAGAATTGCTCATCAGTTTCTTCCTCCCCAAATTCTAGAATTTTGAGACCCTATATTAAGTGCTATGGTTGTCATGGGTAGGATTGCAAATTATTACAATGGCTGCATGGCAGGTATGCTCAATTAACACACTACCACCCAAAAGTGAGATGCGGCTTGGAAGATATGCAGGCATATTGATACTAATCAACACCAATAGATTACCATAGACTTGAATAATCTATACTGCTACTCACATTGAGGATATGAATATTATATATGTCTCAAGCATGGGGAGTCTTAACAACAGTCTTTCTAAAATCCCTAAGTTGGGGTATTCCACAAAGAACCAGGATCATTATTCTTCCATCTTGTATGAACAGAAATGGTCTTAAATCATCCATTGTATCTTATTTCCAAATTGTAAAATATTCTACCAAAAGTAACAGTGCTTTATAAAAATTGTATGATCTGTGATTTAGGAGTTTTTGAACAGAATATATGTAAATAGGTCAAAACAAAAAGAATAATGCATTATAGGTTGTAGGTGTTGCTGAGCATTCTTAATTCATCTGTATTGTGCTTTTTTGTTTTTGGAAAAAAAATACCCTGACACAAAGTAATGATAAAGGAAATAGGTCTAGATTCCTATGCAGATGGATTTAATTAGACTTTCCCTCATATCTCTTGCATCACAAGTATTTGCTCCAGAAACTGGTATGAAGGGCAGAGCACCCTAATGGGAATTGGTTTCATTTGGTGGATAATTTTTTTGTATGTGAAAGGACACAATGAGATGCAGCTAGTAGTGTAGGAATCGTTTCATTAATGCACATGTTTTCCAAAGCAAAACATTGGATTGTGATTTGCCAGATAACAGCAGCCAGTATTCAGCTTGTTCTTTTTTTGTAAAATGGCATAGCAAAAAATACCAGGAGAAAATGTTTTAAGTCTGGTATTGAAGTAAAATGCATAATTTATGAGTTACTAGAGAACATTATGATTTGTAATAGCATTTTTCATTTGATTATGTTAGTATGCTGTTAACGTATCAGTTGCCAAGGAAAGTACAGAATTTATTTTCTGCCTCCTTTCATATCCTGGTAGCTATTTTTTATACATTGAACTGTTTTAACATTTAAAAATGCATGGATCTTCTATTTTTTCATGGTTATAAAATATGCTATTTCATTGCGTTTGATTTGCAGAGTATTAAAAGGTGTACTGGTACATTTCATTCCAGTAACACTGAATTTAAAATTAATTTTGCCCAAAATAAATTTTCACTTGAATCCTACTCCCTATTCTTTCCAGATGTGTTTTGATATGAAGGTAGATTTGTGTATTCCCAGGTCTCTCCTGGCTCTGAGAAAAACATAAGAGTTTGCTATTCCTTTATCTTTACTATTCCTTTATTTTAATGTGTATCTTCGTAAGGAACTCTAATTGGTAGAGTCTTAAAATGGTTTCTTTAGCTGTGCTGTACAGATTTCAAATAAATTAAAATGTCAACATGAGGCCTTTTAATGAGGGATTTGTCCTATAAGACTTGCTTTTACAGGGCAGATTCTTAATGATGGGAAAGATTGATAATCAGACGCATCCAGCCACAGCATTTTTGATTCCTTGAGTTAGCTAACAAAGCTGAAAGCAACTAAAATATTCACTATTGTAGTTGAATTCATAATATTTTGTTGCAGAACACCTAAGCTAAAGCTGAGGATGTCTGCAGAGAAATGGTAGAAAAAGTCAAGATGATGGGCATAATAAGATTGAAGCCTTGATTCTTTTTGCTCACATTTTAAAAAGAATATGCCTTCCATCACATGCATCTCAATTTGCATTCCAGATTGGAATACTCTTACCTAAAGCTTAGAACAGCTGAATAATTTTGGTATTCTCACAGCACTGATAATATTCTTAAACGCAGATTGTTATTAAATATTAAGGTAGAGATGTTTTTGCCTATAATTAAAAGATATAAATCTTAGAATTTTTTCAGTTAAATGCTAGTTGGTATTCCATTTGTAAAGATGATGATGTCCATGTGCTTTTGATCAAGGAAAGGTAACCAAGAGTAAATGTAAATATAAGTCTTTGAGAAGGTGCTTGGTAGAAGTCTTGGAAAGAATCCAAGAAAGGACAGTAAGCAAAATATAGGAAGTGTTCTGTAGTTTTATGTTGGGAAGAAGTAGACAAATTAGATCAGTGTGAGAGTGCGAGAAAGTTTATTACTCCTTTACTGATTTAGAAAAAAGTGTATGATCTTCAGTTATGGACTGTTTTATGTGAATATGAAACTGCAGGTTGGTTGCTGAATGAAATAAGAATAATATAGCCTGGAATCTAAATGCAAGTAGTAATATATGGATACTAAGTAACTGGTTTTGTATTGAGGCAGGAAGGAGATAAGAATTTCTTTATGTTCCTTTTGTGGTTTTTATAAAGAAATGAATCAAATTGCTTGCACTGAGGTTAGACATGTTGGACAAGAATGTGAATATATATGTACTTTGGGTGCAGATTATGCTGGTTTTTTTGGCTGAGATGATTTGTACTGAATAGATTGCATGATGCAGCCAGGAATCATGGTCTGAAATTTTATCAAAGAACAAGGTAGTTATATTTCACAAGGAAAATAGACGGAACTGTTGCAAGAAATGCATAAATAAATAGTGAAGAATTAGAGCAAACAGATTTAATCACCCTGATTGAATGTTTACTAAAGTTGGGAATTTAGATAGAGAAATTTTAAGACATTCAAATGCTGGTAGAAAGGGAGCAGGTAGTATATTGACCTTGTGAAGAAAGAATGTCAAAAAAGAGTCAAAATGGCTATGTAAGAGTACACTTGTGTGGCTACAGGTAGTCCTTGAAATACAGTAGTTCACTTAGTGATTGTTCAAAGTTACAACATCACTGGAAAAAGTGACTTATGACCATTTTTCACACTTATGACCATTATAGCATCCCCATGGCCACATGATCTAAATTCAGATGCTTGCCAACTGACTCATAGTTATTATACTTGTAGTGTCCTGTTGCCATGTGATCATCTTTTGCAACCTTCTGACAAGCAAAGTCAATGTGTAAACCAAACTCACTTAACAACCGTCTTCCTAACTTAACAATTGCAATGATTCACTTAACAACTGTGACAAGAAAGGTTGCAAAATGGGGCAAAACTCACTTAAACAAATGTCTCACATAGGAACACAAATTTTGGGTTCAATTGTGGTTGAGGACTACCTGTATTGCATGGAAATGAGAGTTGGATATGTCAAAAGAAATTGAATACAGTGGGAATGGAGTGTGTATAGGTATTCCTTGAATTATAACACTTAACAACCATTTAAAATTACAACAGATTTGAAAAATGTTATTTACAATCTGTCTTTGAAGTTACAACTGCTGTACAACCCCCATGATCATGTGATCACATTTCAGGTGCTTGACAATCCTTTAGTGCTAGGCACTCTTGGTGCTAAAAAGTGAGATGGGCAGTATATAAATTAATTAAATAAATAAATAAATAAATAAATCAGAATGTGTTTGTGATTTTGGTGTCTTTGAGTCATTGTTGACTAATAAAAATCATGGGTCATCTTTGGACAACCCTATTTAGCTTAGCAATCACCTTAATTGCTGCATCTAATATCATTATATTTGAGATTAAAATGTTATCTTAAGTTCTTGAAATGCGGTTGCCATACAAATATAACAAAAACATGAATGCAAAGTGGCAAACCTTTCATTACACGTTATCTTGAAATCATTTAGAAAGGTAAGTTTTTAAAATGACATACTGTATATTAAATAAGTAAATCAGCTGGAAAAGTATTTTTTGGTTTAATTGTGGACATGGTATGTGATTGTCCCGCTGTGCTTATATTTCTTCTCATTCAGCGATGGCTTATGTCAGTGAAATAGTGTCCTAGAATTAATTTTGACTTCAGCTATATTTGGAAATACATCCCAAAGATCTGCAATCTAAAATACTTAATCTTGTTGTCATTCTTTCTCTCTTCTTTGTTTTTAATAGGATGATGAAGTGGTTCTGCAGTGCACTGCTACAGTTCACAAGGAACAACAGAAATTGTGTCTTGCTGCAGAAGGATTTGGCAACAGGCTCTGCTTCTTGGAATCAACTTCTAATTCCAAGGTACATCAAGCTGTCTTGTTCTAATGCTGTTTTAGATATTACCGATTCTGCGTCACAAACCATATCAGATGCCGAGAGAATAGTGGGCTGCAAGGGAGAGCGAGTTTTAACATTGCATACAAACAGCAACAACATGAGGTTTTACTGACAAGAAGCCTGCTCTTTCAGCAGTTTCGGTAGCCTTACATAACTTTGTACATATGCATTCATACATAGATGTATATTTAGGATTCTTGTGAGACAACTGTGTTTATCTGTGATATAAAACAGTTTCTGCAATTTTAAAATAGTAAGAAGTACTCTGAGACTACATTCTTTTTTTATTATTTTTATTGCAACTTTTAAAAAATAAGATTAAAAAGTAATACAAACTAAATATAGAGTAAAGAAGAAAAGTAATGAAACAAAGTCAAGAGAAAGCAAAAAGGGCATCGAGAAAAAAAAGATAGAAAAGAAAGAAAAAAGATACAAATAAATGGCTTCTGATATTCTTCACAGCAGCTATGAGTACAATTATATTTTAACGTCTCTCTCTTAAATTTATATCTCGGAGTACATTCTTAAATGCATCCGAAAAGGCACCTCAGATTTTACTAAAAAGAAAAAGAAAAAAAAGCAGCAATTGAAATTAATGAAAGATTGAATTTACTAGAAATTTGTACAGAGCTTTTGTGGGAAGAATGGGAGTTATAAAACATTAGAGTCATGAGTGACAAAGTGGCTGCAGTACTAAGAATGTCATCATGGACAGAAATAGCTGTAACAAATAAGTAGATAACCCGGTATCTTGATGGATTCATTGTGTTCTCTTTGGGATTGATATTATTGTGGTCTGGAAGCTACAGCTAAAGCAAAATGCAGGAGCAAAGTTAAGTTTTTAAATGTGATATATAAATATAAAGTTGTAAGCACTGATCATAATTACTTTTTCAGTGCTGTTGTACCTTCAGAAAGTCACTAAACAGGGCTGTCATTAAGCATAATCTTTTTGTATCAGTATTGTACATAGTTAGATTCTAGTGTATTTTTAATTCTCTATAATATTTGAAGACATATTTGCATGGCAGGGGATATATGACTATTTTGATTTCTTAAAAAAAACTTAGAGTTTTTTTTCTAGGTATGTTTTTGAAATAGTTTTAGCTACAAATGTTTTCTTTTGGTGAAGTTAGATACGTTGATGAGAGTTGAATATATTTTTAAAATTCTGAATATACGATCTCCAAAAAAGATGGTGAGTTCAGGCAATTTTTTCTCCAATGTTTTCCTTAATATAATTTTAATTAAACATATTACTTCCCATATGGCACAGACTAAATGTTTTATTTTCAGGAGCTCATCATTTTCAAAGTATTATTCATCATCATAAAAATTAATTGGGATGTTAAATATTCATTACAATAGCACTGATCTTGATGGATTCATCTATCCTGTTCCCTTGTAACTGAACAATCCTAAAAAAATGTAACAGAATTGAAGTACAGTTTTATAATAAAAGGTATTAAACAAATAAATATCATTTATGAAAAAGGTATTGTTACCAAGTTTTTGTCCTGGGTTTTAAAGACTTCATGCAAGTATTTGTAATATCATTTATTTTGTTGATTCTTTAAGATCTTATGGAAACAATTTTTAATAGTCTTCATATGCATGTGCATGAGCCTTCCTGTTTTGTCATGTTCTTTCTGTCAGTACTGTGGCTTCCTGACCTGTATATAAATTTCTTATTAGGCCATCAAATTGTTCTGGGATTCCCATTTTTCTGAGCATTTTCCACAGGTCGATGTGATCGACATAATCAGTAAAGCACATATTGACTTCTTTTGGGTATTATTCAGCTTTTTCAATTATCTAGCATGTTCAGGAATAATGTTTTGTGTTCTTTAGCCTTTCTGAACCAGTTTGAACAGCTGGGCATCTCTTTTTCCATGTAGGGTGCTAATACTGCTCCTTGTCACTTTTAACAGCTCTCTGAAGGTTATTGTTAAGTTCCCTTCTGAGATTTTTGTCTTTCATGGCTTTGGCTTGTCTTCTCTTGTTGTGAATTTCATGGTTTGTTCTGACATCCAATTTTCTTTCTTCTGTTTCTTCCTTTTTGGCAGTTTCTATTCATCCTTAATAACCTCTTTAAGTTTGTTCCATAATTCTTTGGTTCTCTTATCAGTGAGTTTCAGGACCTCAAAGAGGTTCCCGATGTTTTCTTTGAAAATGGTAGGGGTTTAAGATTGTATCATGGAAACTGGCTTTCTTCTTCTTTAGTTTAACTTGGAACTTGTACATAAGCAGTTTATGATTGGTTCCATAATCACCATTTGACTATGTTTTTGGCCTGGAAGAAATTTTATTTATTAATATATACTGCAGCTTGTTTATTGCTATAGCAAAATTACAATATGTTACAGTATAAATGACATTGGATCAAATTGATCTGGCAAGTTTAGCCACTAAGATTATTCTGTCAGAAGAAATTTTACTCCTCCATGATAGAATCAAAGATAATAGCAGAGAACAAAGTATCAACTGCCACATGAAATTTATAACTTGGATAATAGTCTGAAAAGGAAAAAGTGACAGAACTGATCTAAATATATTTTTACCTAAATGGATCTTGTACCACCTTTTAAATTACTCTATGGAATAGAATCAGTCTAAATAGAGATTTGTAAGCCAATATATATATATACATTTTAAATAGCACAAGGTTTCTCCTAGCTAAGTCCCCATCCCTCTTGAATTCCTCCATGTAGAAAAAAAAAATTCAGCAGTTCAGACTTTCTTGTCAGTAGGAAAGTGCCAGGGAATGTTTTTTCTTGTAATACCCATAGTTATGCTCTTTGGTTATATTGTTTGAATATGCCCTCAAGTGGTGAGAAATGGTATCTACCATATCTGAGGAAACAAATGCCTCATGATAAAGTTATATTTGGATATTGATTATATCTTTGCTACTTTATTTATTAAATTTATTTGCTGTGAGGTGACTCTGGGTGGCTTTCAATGTTAAAAGTAGTAAACCATTCAAAAATATATATCTAGTAACAATAAAAATACAACATTTGATTATAATATGGGAGGGGAGGGAGAGGATGGGAGGTGAGATCTACTATTGGCCCATAAATCATCTCCAGTGTGATACATCCCCGTTGGGACCCAGGCCAATGGGCACAGTCAGGTTTTCAGGCCCTTACGAAAAGTCAGGAGGGTAGGGGCAGATCTCATCCCGGGGACAAGATGTGCTAAGGGCTGGAGCCACAGCAGAGGTCTGAATCCTGCCAGCCAGAATTTCTTGACCAATAGGATCCGGAGCATGCCTGTTGTCATGGGAGAGGCAGGCCTGTCTCATTGGGATGAGATAGTTCCTCAACTCATGCTATGCAAGGCTTTATATCTTTTCTTTTATGTACACTGAGAGCATATGCACCAAGACAAATTCCTTGTGTGTCCAATCATACTTGGCCAATAAAAAATTCTATTCTATTCTATTCTTTATAGGTAATAATACCTTGAATTACACCTGGAAACAAACCAGTAATCAGTGCAACTTGCGGAATAGCTGTGTGACATGGGCCACTCTAGGGCCCCCAAAGACTGCCAGCATTGTCTGTGGAAACATTCATGTAATTCTGGCCTTTAACTTATGTTGAGTAGTGTTCTTTCTCTTATTAATAAAAGCCAGAATAATAAGATTGCATAAATGAACTATTAATAAATGAACCTTCTGTGTCCAATCACACTTGGCCAATAAAAAAAAATCTATTCTATTCTATTCTATTCTATTCTATTCTATTCTATTCTATTCTATTCTATTCTATTCTATTCTATTCTATTCTATTCTATTCAAGGTATTTTTTATGAACAGTCATGTTTACACCCAAAATACAATGTGCGAATGAAGCCTATTTTTGATGGTTTGAATCAGCTTTTCCCATGTTTTCCGTTTGCAAGTACCCTTGTGTTGTGTGTATGTTATATAAGCAGATGCATAACATAAGCTGTTTTTAGAATACCATTCATTCAGAATATTTTATTGTACCCTTCAGCTGAGAAGACTCACAAATAGACTTACATAAAAGCAAACTCAGTCAGCAGTAAAGCACATACAGTGAAAGCATCATTACCATTGGTACATAACTCTTTTTAGAAATCCTGCATAAAGCATATAAAAGAATACCTTAATATATTAAAAAGAAATGTGTACTAACAAATAAAATAATTCTGTGTGAAAAATGAAACTATATAATTTTAGACTTGTCCTTTCTTTGCATTAGGTCATAAATAAAACTTATAGTCTGCATTCTGCATATGTAATTACAACATCAGTAAAGTACTTCAGTTTACTCATTTGATTTTAATTGTTCCCTTGGATTTTTTTATCGTCTGGCTGATTGAGGCTTCTTCTGTAGTTAGCACAATGATCTTTTACAAGTTTTAAGTGTTTGGCATCACAAACAAAATCACACCAGCTTTTAAAACCAATGTGCATGTAGTTAAACCATTAAACCATTTAAAGCTCCTAGAAGCTTTAACTCCATAGAAGAAAGAACTTAATTAAATTTGCTAAAAGAGCGAGGATTAGACTGAATATATATCTCACTTTAAAACAGTCCTGGCATTGAAATTAAACATAGGGCAATATCCTATTGGGCTCATATTATTTCATTAATTTTATCTTCCATTTCTAGATTCCCTGTTTTCTTATTTCCATTGCTCAAGGTGTACATATAACTGTTCAAATTGGACATGTATGTTAGGAGAAGTCCAAGTGTGAAACCCGCCAGATTGCAGTGGTCTCAAGCATAGGAAGGACAAAAAGAAGGGGGAATGAGCATTGGACATTGACCTCTAAGTTTCCTTTCGGGATGAGTTTAAGTGACTTGAAAATTGTGGTGGCAGTTGCACTGGCACTGGGTTTGAGAGAATATAAAGCTAAGTGTCAGAGATGGACAAAATTCATCCTTTGTAATTATATAACCCCTCCTAAAACTAAAATCCTATGGCATTTCAGGACCCCTTCACAAATGGATATCTGCTTTTCTGTCTAACAGACAACAAGTGGTCAAAATTGGTAATGTTCTATCAAATCCTGTTCCTGTCAAGAGTGGCGTTCCTCAAGGCAGCATTCTTGGACCAACACTCTTCATACTATACATTAATGATCTTTGTGACCATATCTCAAGTAATTGTGTTCTCTTTGCTGACGATGTCAAACTATTCAACACCACAGACAATACATCTACCATTCAAAAAGACCTTGATCATCTAACCACTTGGTCTAAAACTTGGCAACTCCAAATCTCAACCAGCAAATGCTCAGTCTTACATATTGGAAAAAAGAACCCAAACACTAAGTACATACTTGATGGACATTACCTTACAGATGATCCCCACCCTGTTAAAGACCTTGGAGTTTTCATATCAAATGATCTAAGTGCCAAAGCCCACTGCAACTACATAGCAAAAAAGGCTCTAAGAGTTGTAAACCTAATCCTGCGTAGCTTCTTTTCCAAAAACACTACACTACTAACCAGAGCATATAAAACATTTGCTAGACCAATTCTAGAATACAGCTCGCCTGTCTGGAACCCTCAAGACATTTCTGACATCAATACAATTGAACGTGTCCAGAAATATTTTACAAGAAGAGTTCTCCACTCCTCTGAATACAACAAAATACCTTATCCCACCAGACTTGAAATCCTAGGCTTAGAAAACTTGGAACTCCGTCGCCTTCGACAAGACCTAAGTTTAACTCATAGAATCATCTATTGTAATGTCCTTCCTGTTAAAGACTACTTCAGCTTTAATTGCAATAATACAAGAACAACCAATAGATTTAAACTTAATGTTAACCGCTCTAATCTAGATTGCAGAAAATATGACTTCTGTAACAGAATCATCAGTGCTTGTAACACTTTACCTGACTCTGTGGTCTCTTCCCATAATCCCAAAAGCTTTAACCAAAAACTTTCTAATATTGACCTCACCCCATTCCTAAGAGGACCATAAGAGGCGTGCATAAGAGCACAAACGTGCCTACCGTTCCTGTCCTATTGTTTTTTCTTTTTCTTCTTCATCTATCTATCTATCTATCTATCTATCTATCTATCTATCTATCTATCTATCTATCTATCTATCTATCTATCTATCTATCTTTGGTTATTCGGGTTTTCTCCCGCGTAAAATTGGAAATGTCTTGGCGATGTTTCGACGAAGTCCTTTGTTCTTCCTTTTAAAAAGGAAGAAACAGCTGCAATCACACATTGCTCCCAGAAGCACGAAGCTGAAGCCTGAAGATGACGAATGAGACTTCGTCGAAACGTCGCCAAGACACTTCCAACTTTACGCGGGAGAAAACCCGAATAACCAAAGACCTACATACAAACACCCGCGAAAACCTCAGAAAACAAATATATATATGTATGTATGTATGTATGATGTATGCTTAAAACTCCTAATATTTACTCATATATGTTTATATACTATATAATCTTTTGTATGATACTCATATATATTGTTGTGACAAAATAAATAAATAAATAAATAAATAAGATCCCATCTGCTTTTTCACAAAATTGTTTTTATAGTTCTTATAGTGTATATGATTGGATGGAGAGCCTTGGTCTTCCCTCCGGAATATTTATTTATTTATTTATTTTGTATATATAAGCATAAGCATGAAATAACTATACAATATATAAGCATATATATAAGCATAAGTATGTAATAACTATATTAATTGGATATAATGAAAGGAAACAATAGGACAGGAACGGTAGGCATGCTTATGCTCTTATGCACGCCCCTTTCAGACCTCTTAGGAATGGGGTGACATCAATAGTAGACAGTTTTTGGTTAAAGCTTTGGGGATTTTGGGAAGAGACCACAGAGTCAGGTAGTGTGTTCCAAGTATTAACAACTCTGTTATTGAAGTCATATTTTCTGCAATCAAGATTGGAGCAGTTAAAAGTTTAAATCTATTGTGTGCTATTTATTTATTTATTTATTTATTTATTTATTTATTTATTTATTTATTTATTTTGTCACAACAGTATATATAAGCATATATATAAGCATAAACATGAAATAACTATACAATATATAAGCATATATATAAGCATAAGTATGTAATAACTATATTAATTGGATATAATGAAAGGAAACAATAGGACAGGAACGGTAGGCATGCTTATGCTCTTATGCACGCCCCTTTCAGACCTCTTAGGAATGGGGTGACGTCAATAGTAGACAGTTTTTGGTTAAAGCTTTGGGGATTTTGGGAAGAGACCACAGAGTCAGGTAGTGTGTTCCAAGTATTAACAACTCTGTTATTGAAGTCATATTTTCTGCAATCAAGATTGGAGCAGTTAAAAGTTTAAATCTATTGTGTGTTATTTATTTATTTATTTATTTATTTATTTATTTATTTATTTATTTATTTATTTTGTCACAACAGTATATATAAGCATAAGCATGAAAGTAACTATATAATATATAAGCATATATATATAAGCATAAGCATGCAATAACTATATTAATTGGATATAATGAAAGAAAACAATAGGACAGGAAAGGTAGGCACGTTTGTGCTCTTATGCACGCCCCTTACGGACCTCTTAGGAATGGGGTGAGGTCAATAGTAGACAGTTTTTGGTTAAAGCTTTGGGGATTTTGAGAAGAGACCACAGAGTCAGGTAGTGTGTTCCAAGCATTAACAACAATGGATGATTCTGTGAGTTAAACTCAGGTCATGTCGAAGGCGGCGGAATTCTAAGTTTTCTAAACCCAGGATTTCAAGTCTGGTGGCATAAGTTATTTTGAGGAGTGGAGAACTCTTCTTGTAAAATACTTCTGGACATGTTCAATTGTATTGATGTCTGAAATGTGGTGAGGGTTCCAGACAGTCAAGCTGTATTCAAGAATTGGTCTAGCAAATGTTTTATATGCTCTGGTTAGTAGTATTGTGTTTCTGGATAAGAAGCTATGCAAGATTAGGTTTACAACTCTTAAAGCCTTTTTAGCGATGTAGTTGCAATGCCCCCCACCCAACTAGGGATCTCACCTACATCAAATGAACAAAAAAATGTAGGATGGACAAGTGATACTAAGGTTTAAAGCATGGGTCTTTCATCAGGCAATCATCAGGCAATCATGACCGGAAGCAGACGGTGTTGACAGGGGGGCAGAGATCGACTCCAAGGTGCCTCATGTGTGGGGTGCCGCAGGGGTCGATTCTCTCACCCCTCCTGTTCAACATCTATATGAAGCCGCTGGGTGAGATCATCAGTGGCTTTGGGGTGAGATACCAACTGTACGCTGATGATACTCAGCTGTACTTTTCCACCCCGGGCCACCCCAGTGAAGCTGTCGAAGTGCTGTCCCGGTGTCTGGAAGCCGTACGGGTCTGGATGGGGAGGAACAGGCTCAAACTTAATCCCTCCATGACGGAGTGGCTGTGGATGCCGGCACCTCGGTACAGTCAGCTGCAGATGCGGCTGTCTGTCGGGGGTGAATCATTGGCCCCGATGGAGAAGGTACGCAACTTGGGCGTGCTCCTGGATGGTCGGTTGTCCTTTGAAGACCATTTGACGACCGTCTCCAGGAGAGCTTTTTATCAGGTTCGCCTGATCCGCCAGTTCGTCCTTCCTGGACGGGATGCCTTATGCACAGTCACTCATGCTCGTTACCTCTCGCCTGGACTACTGCAATGCTCTCTACATGGGGCTCCCTTGAAGAGCACCGGAGACTTCAGCTAGTTCAGAACGCGGCTGCGCTGGTTATTGAGGAGCGGTTCGAGCTCCCACATAACACCTATCCTCGCAGACTGCACTGGCTACCTGTTGTTTTCGGGTGCGCTTCAAGGTATTGGTTACCACCTTTAAAGCGCTCCATGGCTTAGGACCTGGCTATCTACGGGACCGTCTACTGCCGGCCTCTATCTCCCATCGTCCGATGCGTTCCCACAGAGAGGACTCCTCAGGGTGCCGTCAGCCAAACAGTGTCGACTGGCGGCCCCAGGGGAGGGCCTTCTCTGTGGGGCTCCGACCCTGTGGAATGAACTTCCCTCGGACTTGACAATTACCTGACCTTAGGACCTTTCGCATGAACTTAAAACTTATTTATTTCGTATGGCTGGACTAGCCTGATTTTTATCTTTATTTGATGGGTTTTTAAAGTTTTGTGATTTTATGGGGGAGTATGTTATTTTAACATTTGGGCATTTAAATTAGTTTTTTAAGGGATGTTTTTAATTATTGTGTGTATTTGTATTTTATCTGCCTGTTCACCGCCCTGAGTCCTTGGAGAAGAGCGGTATAAATAAAATATTATTATTAATAATAATAATAATAATTATTATTATTATTATTATTATTATTATTATTATTATTATTATCAAACATGGAACTTTAAAGACAATGCTGATGGAAATGGGGCTGCAACAGAAACCATACTAGGTTGCTGTCATTTCTGTGTAAAATGAATTGTAGATTCTAATTATGATTTGAAGGTAATAGCTACGTGACTTATTCTCCCCCTTCTATACACTACAGCAGAGGTGGGGAATGGTGGCCCCTGTATGACTTGTGGTCTTCATGAGCCAGTCATGCTGACTGATTTCATGAGCCGTCATGCTGACTGAATTGAAGTCTGTTTTAGCAGTCATGAACAAGAGAAGTCCACATGTCATAAAAGAGCCAGCGTTTCCCACCCCTACAGTACAGCAATAGGCAAATTGCCATAGCTTGTTTTGAAGCTGACATTAACAAGGAAGTAAAGGATCCTATCACTAAAATTTTGAAGTCGGTCTCTTTAGGAAAAGATTTCAAAAGCAAAAGATTTTTATTTTATTTTATTGGCAACTTGGGGTAGGTATGGGATTGCTTATTCAACTGGTTTTGTCATTTTGATGAAAAGCGATCATTGAATTTTGATTAGGGTTTTTTTAGACATTTTGTACTTTTGTTATTTAAAGATTTGTTTTTACTTCAAAATCCTATTTCTTTGATATTCTGAAAAGTTTTTATTGTTTAGTATTTGTTGTTTGTTACATATCTTATTAAAAACTACTTTTTCCCCTGTTATGATGAAAAAGGTCTATAAAAATGATTGTACTGTATATAATTCTGAATATCTGTTTTATATTTAAAGTAAAATAAAGTGGGGCAAAATTAATAAAGATTTATTGGATATGAGATGGGCAGCAAATACATTTCAGAAATGTCAGGCTATTCCCAGTGAAACGTACATATTAGGATGCTGGATAGGGGAATTGCTTGGTAAATTGTGCATATTTAAAGCCTTGTATATCTATAGTGCATACCCTTCTGAAGATTTTAATGTAAGGAATTGATTTATGGAGCACAGATTGTATATAAAATAATGAAATAGTTGAAGTTTGCATTTCATCATTTTTCTCCAGCAGGATAAGAGTTTTTCTATGTTTATTAATGTGAATTTTCCACTTTAAGTTGATTAGAAAGGTTGACATGTTTTCTTGTCTCCCTTTATATTTCTAACTGAGGTTTTGAATTTGATCAGTGATAATAGTCAGCCTGAACACATAAACCATGGAGCAATGTCTGTTTGAATGTAGAGAATATTTCAAATAATGTCTGTAGCTGAAATCTTATGCGCATCTAGGAATAAGCCCCATTAATATCAAAAGATCTTCAGATTTTGGGGGTTTAGTGTTATTCTAAGGAGATATTGTAATCTCTTTTACTTAGCAGTCATTGATGATTTAAGAAGTCATAAAGCATCAGTTTATCAAAATGAAATCCTATTAGCCATTCCTTGCTAGGACACACTGTACTTACACATTAGTCTTTTTCCTGGGATGGTGGGTATATTTCTGTTTTTTGAAGGAAGCTTATGAGGCTGATCTGGAGCCCAGAGGCATTCTTAGATTATTCTGAACATTGGTGCTCTGCAGTTTATTAGTTTCATATATTTTATACATGGATTTAGTTAATATATACGTACATGCACATGCACACAGAGTAGAAGAGCAGGGGGACTGCAAAGTAGTTATATTTCCATGTATACTTCAGATACAGATGATTGTGATAAAGTATCATGGAAATGCCTTGCTCAATGCTCTTTTCATAATTTCTTTTTTTCAATTAGAATGTTCCTCCGGATCTCTCCATCTGTACTTTTGTTCTGGAGCAGTCATTGTCAGTCAGAGCTCTCCAAGAAATGCTGGCTAACACAGAGGAGAAAGCAGAAGGGGTAAGTTGTGATATGTTACAAGTGGAATGGCATTTGGAATTAAGGATAAATAATACTCTTTTGTAACATTCAGATTTTGTCCAAGAGGATCCAGATCAATTCTATAGGTCAGGTTTTGCAATATTATATTTTTATTAATTATTGATAATAATAATTCCGTATATACTGTACTAAGATGCTCTTAATAATTCTTAGGATCTTGGTTAAGACTTAAATTAATAAATTTCTACCAAAGCTGTATTGAAATAAAGAGATTGCAAAATTCCACTAAAGCTTTTGTGGTCAAATCAATTCAGAAAGGAAAGAAAAAAAAAGATACTGGTGATTGGAAAAAAAAAGAACAGAATAAAAATTAAATTTTTTATAAGGTAATAAAATAATGGGATTTTGGAAATTAACTTCTGGTTACTCCTTAGTTTTGCTTTTTGGTATCATTATTTGTTTAGATTGCAAGTTGTGGCACACAGCTTTTTAAACCATTTGTAATTTTACCACCAAAAGAATATCGACCTAAGACACAATAATATCTTGGGCCAATTCTGTTCACATAATTTGTATCTCCTTTCTCCTGTGCACTGCAATTTTACCAAAGGCGGATTGCTCCAGCTGCTTGAATAGCATGTAGTCCTTAAAGCCTTATACTCTTCTATTTCCCAGCATTTTGCAAGAACAGCTGCATGATGGCAACCAACCGTCTCTCATCTCTCCCTGCCCCCCCCTTTAAACTAAATCATTTTTGTTTAATGTGTTTTGGTGAGACTATAATTGGAAACGATTGTGTGATAGGCTTGTGTAAACTTGTCTGATATAATTATAGAAATGCATTTTGGTATCATCCACAGTTTGCTTTGAAGTATTTGTTCCTCTGTGATTGGATCCAGAGTTAGGCACATAACTTACCTTTTATTCAAAAGGCTTCACTTTTGAATTATCCCTTTTATAATACTGTTTCTAACTTTGTTGTGAAACCTAGCTGAAAGCTACATTAAGAAAGTTAAATAATTAAAGGGAGATCACAATAAATTAGACTCTTGTGGGGAAGAAGACACTTCTCAACATTATTGACTTGGATACAGTTCCTGTATTCACAGACATAGTGCTAGGGAATTCTTTTTTGTTTTTTTTAAAGAGCAGGAATAATGACATCATCTGCATTTTGCTGCAATCTTCCCTTTAGCTAGGGCAGAGCACATGGATTTTTCTAACAGCAGTATTTTTCTGGGAGCTATCTATTGTAATGCAAAACATTTTTAGGTGGCTTGGTTTTGAATGAGCCCAAGGTGATTAAAAAACTGTTCTGGGTAAAAAGAACTGAATGCAGTTTTCCTTAATATTGGTGCATATATAACCTTTTGCAAGCTAGTCTTCCTGCTTTTCTCATCTCTTTTTGTTCATTGTCTGTATTGTCTTTTCTGCCTTATGTGACTATGAAGGAGTTCTGAATGGGTTTTTTGGCCATGTGCTGTCAGCTAATAGAGGGGAAGGGGTAAAAAGTGTTGAAAAATTACTATGTGTAATTTCTATTTTAGTTTGTATCCTAGTCAATCCCATTCCTCTTTTTTTACTAGTTAATTGTCAAAAACAAAACAAAAGACAGGCAAAAGCAGGGAGTAAGAAAGATAGGTACAACAGGTAAAATTTTATATTATGTATGTGTGTGTACGTGTGCGCATGTATCTCTGTCTGTCTATTACCATGAAGTTTCCAGAGCCTCTGGAAGCAATCTTGTGGATAATTAGCAATCCCAAAAGAATTGAGACCTTTGAATTATGGTGCTGGAGAAGACTCTTGCAAGTCCCTTAGTCTGCAAGGCGAACAAACAAGTCAGTCCTAGAGGAGATCAACCCTGACTGCTCTTTAGAAGGCCAGGTCGTGAAGATGAAACCCAAGTACTTTGGCCACCTAACGAGAAGGAAGGACTCACTGGAGAAGAGCCTAATGCTGGGCAAGATTGAGGGCAAAAGAAGAACGGGACGGCAGAAAATGAGGTGGCTGGATGGAGTCACTGAAGCAGTTGGCGTGAGCTCTGGGGGATGGTAGAGGACAGAAAGGCCTGGAGGAACGTTGTCCATGGGGTCGCAATGGGTTGGACATGACTTCGCAACAGACAACTTTTTATCTTTTATGTACAAAACAACAGAATTGAGATGGAATCCTCATTCTAAACCATTGAGAAACAGTGGATGGGGATGATATATCTAAGGAGACTTGTTTCTATTTAATTCTTTATCAAGGATTTTGCTGCATGTTGTGGGAGGAAATTTCTATGTTTTCTGTATCTTGAAAGATAATGATCTCTGTGTTTGTTCTGTCTATCAGAATTAAATAGGCTAAAAGTAATGTAACTTAACTGCTCTATAATCTGCTTTAAACAGTAGAAAAGCCTTTTCCTCATACATCTTATACTTCCTATTATCTTTGCATAATTATCTTGTTCAAGATAATTTGTGAGGGGTATTTCTTATTAACAACCCTTATGCTTGTAACAATCCTGTGAGGTTGTGAGGTTGACTATACTTAGATGTTTGTTTAGGGATCCTAATGTGAGTAGAAATGAGTAGAAATTCAGTTGATCATAATACATTCTACATTTGCCAGTACATTATTATATGACTATAATCTTCCCTAAATACATTGGAGTGTGAAATGTACTGCTATTCATAATTGTGGCTATTTGCTGTTTTTTATATGCTCTCCCTTGCTGTGCCATCATGAGTGCCTGTACTTCAAAATTTACTAATGCAGTACTGCTTTCATTAGTGAGAGACACTCATTTTTCTTTTTCGTTCCCTGCCTGAATCTCATATGGATTGTGAATTTGTGCAGATTCTTCCTGGAAGCCTTCTAAATCAGTGTTTCTCAACCTTGGCAACTTTTAAGATGTATGGACTTGAGCTTTCAGGATTCCCAGCCACTTTGCTGGGTGGGGGATTCTGGGAGATGAAATCCATACATTTGAAAGTTGCCAATGTTGAGAAAAACATTAGTCTAAACCATGGAAGACCAATCTGGCATGTTTTGCTTGTTTTAGCGACTGACTAGGTGACTCAGTGGTTAAGACACTGAGCTTGTCAATTAGAAAGGTCGGCAGTTTGGTGATTCGAATCCCTAGTATAGGTCTCCTGTGTGAGCAGGGGGTTGGACTAGATGACCTCCAAGGTCCCTTCCAACTCTGTTACTGTTACTGCTTGCTCTCATCTAGAATCATGAAATGGAAACAGTGCAGTTCCATTAATGCTCTAGGAATAAGGCATAAGAACAACCTTATCTAGTTAGATTAATTGTGTAGTTATTTTAATGTTATCAGTATCCTATTGGGTACATGTCCTCCACTATTTAATGCAGGGGTGTCAGACTCAATTTCATTGAGGGCCACATCAGGGTTGTGTTTGACCTTGGGAGGCTGGAGTGGGCGTGGGCATGGCTAGCTCAACATCACTCATGTTGAGGACACCTGTGGTGGCCCAAGTGCTCTGCCAGAGAAAACGGGCTCCTGTTTTTGGGTGCGATGGCCTCCTGCAACCATCTGCCAGTGAAAACTGAGCTCAGGAGGGCTACACATGGCCCTCCTGAGCTCGGTTTTCACTGGCAGAGGCACCGTGGACAAGTCCTTTGCTGTTTCCAGGGTGGCCCCACAGGCCAGATCTAAGCACTCCACAGGCTGGATCCGCCCCCCGGGCCTTGAGTTTGACACTCCTGATTTAATGCCTACTTCTTTAATTGAAGTTGCTAGGTACCATCTATATACAGTATGCTCAGTCACAGAGTCATGATTCCTTCCTGTTGTTCTAAAAACTACTTCCAATTGTGATTCTGGACAAATGCAGCTTTTTTTTCTAGACTATATCTCTGAAATTTTTACAGCTAGGGAATTTGACTTGAGGATTTTATTGCCACATGGAAGCTCCCGATTTTCCATGCAATCAATTTCAGTTTGTGAAACTCACAGTAACATCTAAATTATGTTGTGAAAGGAGATCTCAGTGTGGGATCTGAAGTGGTAACAGTGGGAAAAAGGAACAGCAGCACCTTGAATGCTCTGTTTTAAGTATGTCTGTGTGTGCTTTCTCATGTAAAGTAAGGATGTATTATTATAGCTTCAAGAAATTTCAGTACTCATTCTTTTTGAATGCACATATTCTTAACTACTTGAAAAACAGCAAGGAGTGAGAATTGTTAAAATACCATGGCATTTTTTATGACAGCCAGGAGAGTTTAACATTTTACATAAAACATGCAGCATTCAAAGTGCTCCATTCTATTATGTTACAGTATCCACCTACAAGTGGTAAAATGTTAAGCCGTGAAGTTATTGGACATTGCATGTACATATTGCATGAAATGTAATTTTTCCTGAGGAATTAAATAATAAATACATCATAATACCCATTTCATTTTAAATATGTTAAAACTTAAATTTATATTTGCTTCTCTTTCATTTTACTTCCCCCCCTTCGTATTATGCCCATATGACTGAAATTGAAGGTAGGATCAGTTTTATCTTTCAGTATAATCTTTCTTAAAGTTGTCTTTAGATAGAATATATCTATATCAGTACAATAGTCTGAAAATTGTAGGTTTTTAAGAAAGTGTTAAAATAATTATGTTAACAAAGATCTTGTGAGAACTATATTACAAAATATAATTGTAGTAACAATATTCATTTTTTTCTTTTTACAGCTAGTTGATGTGGAAAAATGGGTACGTTTGACTCTCTTGATGCAATATAATCCTGGTTTATTAGTACCACAAGATTGCTTTGCTAAGCTCAAAACAGACTTTTTTTTGGGAAAAGACTTTTACAATGCTAACTAGTACTGGTGCATCCATAAGTGTTTCTTATCCTATTAAATAATACAGAATATTATTCCTGCAAAAAAGGAATTATACTTACAATTTTGAGCTTGGTTAAGTGCATCTTCTAAATGTAGTGTGTATAATATCTCTTATTAAATGTACGTTATAATGAAATAATGTATGTGATATCATAACTTTTATATATGATATTGAAGATTTGTTTTATTCACCAAATTCATTTATTCAAGTGTTGGCATTTTTAAAAACTACCAGGTAAATATGCTTGAAATCTCCAAGTCTGCATGTCTACATAGTTTTAATTTTTATTACTAACTGTATGGATTAAACATCCTGCCTGGGATGTCTATATTACAATGGTTTACAGTTGTATGTTTATTTATGATTGCATCCCTCTATTATCTTTTTATTGGAATTTATGAAAGAGCTATATTCTAATCTTTATTAGACATGTCACCAAAATTATTGATAAAATATTATTCAGATACTTACAATGGGTCTGCTTACTTAACAATTTGTTCTGAAGTAAGAATTCTAGTAGCATAATAAAATTAAAGTGTTGAAAGGGCCAACTCACTGCTCAATGTAGGAATCAAAATTAAAGCATCCAGACAAATAACTATCCCGCTTTTGGTTTAGCACTCTGGAACTATTTTGATCTAAAGCCAGTTGGTGTTTCAGACTCAAAATGTAAGGGTATATGTGACAGCAACTCTTTAAAAAGTTATATTTTCACTTAAGCTCATGTGTTAGTTGCACATGGAGGTGTAGGTCTCCTTAACTGAAATATATTTTCCTTAAGTCATAGATCTACCTTGTAAAAGGTTTGCAACCCGAATTTGAAGCACCTTTTCTGCTTTGGATCACAGTTGTATCATCCCCTTGCTACTCGAAAACACATCCAATGAAAGGGAGCACATCACCTCTCTAGCTAACTGACTCCATTGTTGAATTGTTCTGATTGTTAGAACATGAGGTTTTTGTTTGGAATCTGTGTTCCTGTAACTTACATCCATTATTATTTAGCCTGTACTTTGGAATAAGAGAGAATGTCTCAATTTTTCTGAGAAATTCAGTTTCTCTCTCACAAATTTTTCTTGAGGTTAAGCATGCTCAATGAAGGCTGCCAGATGTCCAGCAAAAGAAGTACATGTCCACCCTTTTGTCCTTATGTCCTTTGTCCAAAAGGCTTAGCCTTAAAACCAAATATCTGGCTTTTTGTTTATCTAACTCTGTAGCTTTTCTCAGCGGCCCAGCCCTTCCTTAATAAGCTCAATTAAAGGCAATGGCAAACCACTTCTAAAAAAATTTGCCAAGAAAGCTGCAGGGAGTTGTCCAAGCTGTTGCCAGGTGTCAACACTGACACGAAGGCAGAATATCACATAGTTCTTTCTGGACTCTAGGATGTAGTTCATCTGGTCCTGAAATCTGAAATCCTTCCCAAGTGTTTTTATATCATGTTTCTATACTATTCTATTCAAACTTCAGTCCTGTCATTCACAATTCTGGTAGAACATGTAGCCTTTTGTTTCAGGAGGTTGAATAAAATAAGCACTGATAGATTTACGGTTTTTTAATTTACTTTTCTTGAACCAGTCAATCAATCAATATAACATAATACAGGTAGTCCTCGACTTATAACAGTTCATTTAGTGACTGTTCAATGTTACAATGGCACTGAGAAAAGTGTCTTATGACCGTTTTTCACACTTAACGACTGTTATAGCATCCCCATGGTCATATGATCAAATTCCAGATGCTTGGCAACTGGTTCATATTTATGCAGCTGCAGTGTCATGTGATCAGCTTTTGTGACCTTCTGACAAGCAAAATCAATGGGAAATTCAGATTCACGTAACAACCACGTTGCTAACTTAACAAATGCAATGATTCACTTACTAAGTGCAGCAAGAAAAGTCATAAAATGGGCAAACTCACTTAATAAATGTTTCACTTACCAATATAAATTTTGGCCTCAATTGTGATTGTAACTTGAGGACTATCTATACCATATCCAGTAGGTGTTTAAATAGATAATAAGAGTATAAATTTCGGACAGGATATGAGCCAGAGTGATTAGTTGTTTTTATTGACATTGACTCTGAACGTGTCATGCAGTAAATTCAATGTATACTTTTATAATATACAAAACAAATGGAATAGTTAATTCATCTGATGGTAATGATACCAAATACATTAAGGAAATGCTTTACCACAAATTTAAAGGGGATTTGAAACATATTTATTTCTAAGTTCCACTAATTGCAGGAAATGAGACTGCAGTGTGGCATTGTAATCCTATGTGTATTATAATAAGTGCTGTTGGATTAAATAGAATTTAACTCCCGCTAGGTTTCTCTATTTCTTGTCTGAGGAAGTCTCACTTATACTTAAGCAGAGACATATATTATTATTCTACTTTTGTGCTGAATCTGTATTTGCCAGCTTTTGTGCAAATTTTGCATGCTTCGTTTTTAACACCAATTTGGTCTATTGGAAATAACAATCTTTAATTTTTGCTTTGAAAAAACTGCAGATCAAGCTGTCTTGAACCCCATCTTTCTATTGGTTTTCTTTTTCTGATCGGTTAATAACCTTAACATGATCTAATTTATTTATTTATTTTTATTTATTTTATTTTGTCACAACATCATACAAAAAGATTATATAGTATATAAACATATAAACATATATAGGAAGAAGAAAAGAAAAACAATAGGACAGGAACGGTAGGCATGTTTGTGCGCTTATGCATGCCCCTTAGTTCTTCACTTGGTTTACCTAACCTGTTAAAATGTTGTGTGATTTATAAACAAATCTAATAAAGAAACAAAAATAAATAAGTAAATAAAGAAGACATGATTTAAGAATAATAATAATGCTAAAAAAACCAAACAAACCATGGTCTACCTTGACATGTAAAATCAGTCAGCATGGCGTAGTATAAGCAGGATGCTTTTAATAGTATATTGCTACAAGTATTAATATATTATTATAAGTCGAAGAAGAAGCATACAATTATACTTAACTTTGTCCATATATTTTAACCAATGTATCTCCTATTAAATATTTCCATAGCTTTTAAACATAAGACAGACAAATACTTTTTTTTTTGTGTGCAAAATTCACTCAAATCCTAAGGAAATTACTTCTCTCAAGACTGTACATGTTGGTCTGGGGAGTAAAAATCCTTTAAAAATCATTAAAATTTGTTTACTTCAGGGTCCGATTCTGCAGTTGTTGAGCTCAGTAAATATGTATTTGTGTTATGCAGAGAAAGATGTATTAAAGAAACCCTCAGACATAGCTCAGCTATTATATCTTTCTGTACACAAAGCTCCAAGGAATCCCTGTGGCTAGTAAACAGACAGTCTGTTGGTTCTGCATTAGATGAGATTGATTTCTCCTTCTCCAAACCCACCTATTCCCCCCGCCCCCGTATCGCAGGACATTGAAGCAGTGTTAGATTGATTGCGTCATATAATCCATCCCCTCTGGCCACCACTCATTTTTTCTTGATAAAATATAAAACTATGAGCAACAACAGCACATCTATCATAGAGAGAAGGTGAATAACACAATTTCCATCAATACCTGTAGTTCTTACAGAAGCAGCTGATGAAATGGAAGGGGGGGCAGATATGGTTCTACTGTGAAAGCACTTTGGAAAAATGGGGAAAGTGCAGCAGAACCATGGCAATTACCAGAATTAACTGTGTTAATGCAATTGGGTGATTGCCTGTGCTAAATGGGAAATACAGTGAAACTGTGTCAGACTTGTTGGGAGTTATCTATGAACTGTATGGGGCCTGATGGGGCTATAATTGCAGATAAATGCCACTTACCTCTGAATGAAGTATGTCCATCATTAATTATTGGAGCTGCGCAATACTTCAGTCTCTCTCTCTCTCTCCCTCCCTCCCTCCCTCCCTCCCTCCCCACCTCCTTAAAGCAGCTGCATTTTTCCTGGGCAACTTGGGAAAAGATGCATTTGGTTACAAGTATTTGCACCAGTACTATGTGTGCACTCTCACACATTTGAAACGGGTGAAATGCTCCCGGTTTGGACCCGATCGCGCGATCCGGTTGCGATGGGGGTAGGTAGTTCGGAGAACCCGTAGCAAAAATCCCTCCCCCCCACTGCCCAGGCCTCGCTGTTCCTCTTCTCTGTCCCTGAAGCACTCGGTGGTGATATAGCTGCAAACGGCCTTAAATGACTGCCACGGCACTTCAAAGGGCCGCACTACAGCTGATCAGTGCTGTAGGCAGCTAGTAGACCGGTGTCTCTATTTTTAAAGAAGGTAGACTGGTGCCTGCCAAAAAAAGGCACTTGATAGACCAGTGCCTCTCAGTAAAAGGCAATTGCTAGACCGGGGCCTCTCAGTAAAAGGCAATTGCTAGACTGGGGCCTCTATTTTTAAAGAAGGTACCTCTCAAGTTTTGTATACTTTATTATTTTTATTATTTATTATTATTGACCATGCCCATTCAGTCACCTGACAACCAAATCACACCCACCAAGTAAGCTATACCCACAGAACCGGTAGGGAAAATTTTTAGATTTCACCCCTGATTTGAAATAACATTTTGCCTTTCAAATTCAAAGAGCTGCCCAGCTTTATTAGTTGCTTTTGTTTGTCAGTACATAATTGAAAATCCTTTCCTTTGAGAAATAGATTTATCAAAGTTCAAGCATTTCCTCTTTTTCTTTTAACTATCTTAGTTAACACTAAAATTAAAATTAAAAATTTAGTCAACTTTTAACTATCTTTACTTAATTATGTAAAGTAGAAAAATAGTTGCCAATTTTTTCTTAGATTTTTAATAGAAAAATATGTACTCAATTGAATACAGAAGATGGGGTCACAAAATTGTTTGGCAAGCATTTCACCCAGAGAGCGCCTCAGCATTTGAATTTCACTTGACTTTTTAAATCTAAGGACACAATATATTTCTTGACTTTTCATAAGTGGATAGATATGAATGTCAGATTGGATCCAACAAGAAAACCCCCATCTGTTCAATTATACGCTAGCTTTTAGATGTGGAAAAGTCAATGATGACAGCATAAAAAAAGCTCTACTGGACCCATTTTAAAAATGACATATAGTCCAGCTTTTTGTTGCAACTGCCCCATTTTAAAACATGAATGTAATGGCAAATGTAATTGTTCATGTTCTTTAGCACATCCAAATATATCTGTGTCATAAGACATATTAGATAATCAAAATACTACAGTAATACTACTAATAATACAATATCCTACTTTTCTGCCAGTAGAATCTATGATTATTATATAAGCATCACATATCAATTTATCACTTCCAATTAACAGGGTATTGAATACCAGTCTTATAATGGTGATGGGAAGCATTTTAGTAGATCACATGTTGTTACAGGCACTTACAGGGCATGCTTCTTAGTGTGGCAATTGTAAACATTGTGGTACAATAATGTATTTTGAAGTAAGCTAATTTATAAGATTGGTATCCTGTTTTGTTATGCCATTTTAACCCTGTTGTGATTTAGAACCTCCAAAGCATTGAAATCAATACTACACAGTAGAGAATTAAAAATATTCTATTTTTATAAACTGTTTAGAAAAGATTAATGCAGTTCCACTGCAAAGCTGCATAAATAAGTGCATGCATTATTTCAGAATTGTTTTCTCATAAAATTATTTTTTCAGTATCACACCTATTAATTTTTTACATAATTGTTATATATGCATATAATTTATTTATTTCATTTCCTACATAATGCTTCTGCTGTAAATGTAATAATTTTCTCAACTTTTGGTATAAGGAAAAACCAATATTATATAAAAATGCAGACTGACTGTAATGTGTAACTATTTTTTTCTTTCTCTTTTTAATGGTGCTTCAGAAATTTATGATGAAGGTAAGCTTGAAAACAATTATTTCAGTTCATTCCAATAAGCTTCTGTATACATACTGTGTTATAATAACGTTATACATACACATCCCTAATAGAAAAGGAGAGATATTTTATTCTATGATGTAGAGACACTTTACAAGATTTACAAGATAATTTACACTTAAGATTTACAAAATCATTTGCACTTAAGAGAAGTTCTGAACAATATGTTTATATAGCAACAAGAACAAAAAAGATTATGTTTAACAACAGTGTAGCAATTTATTCTAGACTAACTATGCCTTAAAGGTATGCATTTTAAACTCATCAAAGTCAACAAAACATATATTTAACTCAGATGTGATGTCAGCCCCATAAGATAGACCACACTAAGAAACAGACACCCTGTAGATCTAAAGCTATACTTATTGGAACAGCTATAATAACAGAATCCTGCATAACTTAATGTATTTCTCTTCTTCTCTCTTTTATTTTAATGTGAATTAGCTGAGGGTCTGTCTGAGGCATTTTTGTAAACTCTTGTCTTGGACTGGGCTCAGGCCTCATTTAGCTGATTGTTGCCTTGGTAACAGTTCTTCCTTCTGACCTTCAAGGCTGTTCTCTACACTCACTACCTGTGATTATAACTGATATAAGTGTTTATATCAACAGTGAAGACATGAAATATTTCACAAATATGCATCATGTACCAAAATTTTAGGGAATATGACAAACTGCACATGAATGCAAATTTGTTGAACAAGAAATCTTATATCAATTAGGAGTTAGAGCGTGCTGCATATTCCCACCTAAGGAAGATTAATCTAGATATGAGTTATTTTGTCCCATATTACTCTGATTCTGGATGAACTTTGGTTGAAGCATGTTTCCCTTACCAATGTTATAACTTAGTGTTGCCAAAATCTCTAAAAAAAAACTTTAAAACTGAGCTTTTTCAAAGAGCATTTAGATAAGATATGCCACTGATATGCCTATTAGTATTGCTTTTGATCATAGGGTTTGAGATTTTAAGATATTGGTATGATTATTCTGTTTCTATATTGCATATTACCAAGAGACTATGTTTATAAAGACAGCAAATAAATACATAGTAGGTGGCATTTAGTTTCTTGCTTTTCTATTTGGTCAGGCATCCTATGTAACTAATAATAGTTAAAATGCAGACTATGAAATAGAAGTTAAAAAACAAATTATGCAGAAAATAGTTATAAATTTAAAAAGTCAAGAAGAGTGGGATCTAGATGTAATTCTGATGAAACATTCTGACCACTTAATGGACACTACAAAAAAACCACTTTCATTTACGTTGGCTCAGTAAACTAATACAGAAAGATTTCATATATAGGTTTATAGTTTAGATAGTTTGAAGTTGTTCAAATAGTCGTCCTAATTTGTTGAAGACTTTAAGATGAATAGCTAACACTTTAAATTATCCCCACTAAGCAACTAGTAATCAGCACAGATTTAAAAATATATTCATCTTATGATTTTAGGAGTGAGAATTACTTGTAGTATGTTTAAAACATGTTAAGGCTGCATATATAAATGGTATAACTGCATGTGGCGGTTTTTGGTTTAACGTGTTCATGAAAACTGCGTCTCGGTCTGAAGATTAGAAGAATGCTGTTATAATTCCCCTGAAAGCAGGGGAAATAAAAAATATATAGGAGGATTCCTGTTTACTCTATATAGGGAGTTTGGTAGACTTCTGATTGAAAGAAAATGAGGAGCACCAGTAAGCTAAATTGGGGCAGAGTAGGGCAAATTTTTGCTATTCAGTACATCTGAGAAATCCACGAACCATGAGAAGAAACAGGTTTGCTTTTTGCTCAGCAGACAACCTCTTTAGATATTCTGCAACAGGCTATTCTGTTTTTAGAGAATATTGCTTTTATTGGTTATTAAGTCCTGTCAGTCAGGATTAAATACCCATTTGCCGTAATATTTCCAAAAAGGTCTGGATTTCTGCCTCTACCTACCCTAGACTATTCTGGGGACTGCTGATGACCATATTTGGAGCTCTGGTTGCCATTCCAATGTATAATTTAATGGGATAATTGTTTACAAAGACAGCTCTATGGTTTGGTCACTGATATTGTCGATGAGAATGTAAACATTGGACAAATCTTTTTTTTCCTCTAAACTGAAAGAAACAACTTTATGCCAACATGTTACTAATTGTTCTTTTAATTCACATAGACTGCGCAAGGTGGTGGTCATAGAACGCTCCTCTATGGACATGCAATATTACTGCGCCATTCTTACAGTGGCATGGTATGTATAACCTTATCCACAGTATATATAGTGTTGGTATGTTTCTCTTTTATATATTAGGATCAGTACAGTTCAACACTAGGCTTAGATTATGGCTGCATTTCAACTTTATACACTTTTTGGATACTTTATTTGTTTAATATTTATTCAATATGACATTCAATAGATTGCCTCCAAAATGCATGTTTATTTTGCTTGAATGCTGTATTTTCACTGTCTGTGTACCCCATCTAAAACATAGAGTTTTGGTAGCTAGTTTGGAAAATCTATTTTTCATCCTTCAATATTTTCCAAGCTCCAAATATCTTATTTATTTATAATATTTCATTTTTGGAATGTTGACGTGTGATGATAAGAAATACAGACATTTTATGGAAGAGTATTTGCCTTACAGCTATTTATGTTTAATTTTAGTTAATGCTTATGCTGTAAAAATGCATACATAGAGAGGGATAGAGAGTGTCTATGTGTCTCTCTGTGTATTTGTGTTTGTGTGTGTATTTAAAATTTTGCAGCTGATTATATGTGATTGTATGTGAGTTCCCTACATAGAATAGTAGAATATAAATAAAAATAATATTATTTAAAACACTCACTTCTTTCTTTCTTTTTCTTAGTATCTGTGTTGTCTTTCCACATCACGAACATCAATGGATAAATTGGCTTTTGATGTAGGTTTGCAAGAAGATACCACAGGTGACTACTTTGTGAAAAAAAAAGCCTGCATTTTTATTTTTATGGCACTTTTGAGATTTACTAGCTTATATTTCTGACAGAAGTCCAGCTTTTTGTTTACTGTTGGTAGGGTTGGAATTCTAATGGGTTGCTTGATTGTATACATCCTGGGGCAGTGCTGGTTGACTCTCAAAGAAAGATGTAGGTTACAGAATGGCCATTTTCTATTCCACTCTTGAAGAGAGCTCCGTATTATATTCATCCATGGTAGTGATATCATTGGATTGTACTGTACACTGTATATTTAGAATAGAATAGAATAGAATAGAATAGAATAATAGAGTTGGAAGGGACCTTGGAGATCTTCTAGTTCTTCTTAAAAGCTTCCAGTGTTGGAGCATTCACAACTTCTGGAGGCAAGTTGTTCCACTGATTAATTGTTCTAAATGTCAGGAAATTTCTCCTTAGTTCTAGGTTGCTTCTCTCCTTGATTAGTTTCCACCCATTGCTTCTTGTCCTGCCCTCAGGTGTTTTGGAGAATAGCTTGACTCCCTCTTCTTCTTCTTCTTTTTTTTTTGTCACAACAGTATATACAATCATCAACATAAACAATAATTCATCATGAGACAAAAAGTATATATAAGTAAAAGTATAAGTAAAAGTATGCATATAATACTATAATGAAGAGAACAATAGGACAGGAACGGTAGGCACTTTTGTGCTCTTATGCACGCCCCTTATAGTCCTCTTAGGAATGGGGTGAGGTCAATAGTAGACAGTTTTTGGTTGAAGATTTTGGGGTTTTGAATAGAGACTATAGAGTCAGTTCCAAGCGTTAACAACTCTGTTACAAAAGTCATATTTTCTGTAATCAAGTTTGAAGCGGTTGACATTAAGTTTAAATCTATTGTTTGCTCTTGTATTGTTGCGATTGAAGCTGAAGTAGTCTTTTACAGGAAGGATATTGCAATAGATGATTCTGTGTGTTAAACACAGGTCATGTCGAAATCGACAGAGTTCTAAGTTTTCTAAACCCAGGATTTCAAGTCTGGTGGTATAAGGTATTTTGTTGTTTTCAGAAGAGTGAAGAATTCTTCTAGTAAAATATTTCTGGACATGTTCGATAGTATTAATGTCAGAGATGTGGTATGGGTTCCAGACGGATGAGCTGTATTCAAGAATAGGTCTGGCAAATGTTTTGTATGCTCTGGTTAGTAGTGTAGAGTTTTTGGAAAAGAAGCTATGTAAAATTAAGTTTACAACTCTTAGAGCTTTTTTTGCTATGTAGTTGCAGTGGGCTTTGGCATTTAGGTCATTTGATATGAAAACTCCAAGGTCTTTGACAGGTAGGGGGTCGTCAGTAAGGTAATGTCCATCAAGCTTGTACTTGATATTAGGGTTCTTTTTACCAATATGTAAGACTGAGCATTTGCTGGTTGATATTTGAAGTTGCCAAGTTTTAGACCAATCGGAAACAAAGTCAAGGTCATTTTGAAGAGTAGAAGTATTGTTAGTGGTATTGAATAGTTTGACGTCGTCAGCGAAGAGAACACAATAACTTGAGATGAGGTCACAGAGATCATTTATGTATAGTATGAAGAGCATTTGTCCAAGAACACTACCTTGTGGAACGCCACTTTTGACAGGAACAGGATTTGATAGAGTGTTGCCAATTTTGACCACTTGTTGTCTCTTTGATAGGAAGGCATTCATCCAATTGTGGAGAGGTCCTGAAATGCCGTAGGATTTTAGTTTTAAGAGAAGTTTGTCATGTACTACTGAGTCAAAAGCTTTGCAGAAGTCTATGTAGATTGCATCTATTGGTTTTCCTTGATCAAGGTTGGTAGTCCATATGTTTTTGCAGTGGAGAAGTTGTGAGTTACAAGACAATTTTTTTCTGAAACCAAATTGTTTATTAGAGAGTAGGTTATTAGTTTCAAGGTGGAGTGTAATGGATTGGTTTATGATAGATTCCATTACTTTACATGAGACGCAACATAGAGAGATAGGTCTGTAATTTTCAACTAGGCTGGGGTCTCCTTTTTTGAAGATAGGGATGACTGTGGCTAGAGACCAGAGTTTTGGAAGGGAACTAGTTGTGAAAGCTTTATTAAAGATTATGCTTAGAGGTTCTGCTATATTTATTGAAAGTTTTTTTAAGAAGTATGCACATAGCCCATCAGGACCAATTGATAATGATGGTTTCAGGTTTCTAAGAGCTTTTTCAACATTATCTTCTGTGAAATCTATAAGAGTTAACTCATTGTTATCATTTTTGGTACCATTGAGGAATGTCGGATATGAGCCATCGCTGTTAACAAAGACTGAGCCGAAGAATGTGTTAAAGAGGTTTGCTTTAACTGTTTCGTCCGTACATTCTTTACCATTAGGTTCTTTTAGTGGTGGGATGGATCTTGTTTCTTTAAGTTTATTGTTCACAAAATTATAGAAAGCACGATTGGAATTTCTGCGTAGAAGGTCTTCTTCTTGCTTGGTGTGGTAAATGTTACATTCAGTTTTAATTTGGTTGCAAATATTTCTGTAGCGATTTTTGAAGTTTGCTACATAACCCTTTTTGTTTCTTCTCCAGAGGGATTTTTTTTTGGATTGAAGCTTTTTTTATTGATATGGGTAATTTGTTTCTTTTTTTGATTTTAGTGGCTTTTTTGGCAGCCCCTGAGATATTGGAACACTGCTATCATGTCTCCCCAGTCCTTCTTTTCATTAAAGAACTTCAAAGTACACATTGAAAAGGAAACTGAGCTGATTTCTGTGCAAATCTACATGTGGATGCTAATTTTCTCTTACCACCCTCCCTCTCTAAAGATGTGCTGTGCGGCTAAAATGGCATTACACTCCTATTTCCAATATTTTCTGGTGTACCATACCTTCTTATTTTATCTGCCCAATCTGCTGGCACATATCTGGGGTGTAGAGCAGGATGACAAAGATTTGATTTTCTATAAAGACAAAATTAGGATTATAGATATTTTCAAGATTATACCTGTGTGTTAGGACAGGGAAAACTAAATGTCTCTCATAGTTATATTTTAACGGCAACATTTTAAAACATATATTTATAGAATCAGTGTGGTGTAGTGGTTAAGATGCTGAACTAGAAGTAGAGAGATGGAGTTTCATTTGTTCCTGAGATAAACAAATCCATCTGGATAATCTTGGGGTAGTCACTCCCTCTCATCTGAAAGCAACTTTAAGCTCTGTGACAAGCCAACTGATAAACAAAACTCTGTCCATTCATACACTGATAGTTTCACTATAAGAACTAGATTAGCCCACTGTAAAAACAAGCAGACCATGCGACTCTCTGGGACAAATGCAGAAACAACAGCATTTATCAATGTCAGTTGCAAGGTTATTTCTTTTCTTTTTTTTCAGAAACAGTCTTGTAGGCTGATATCACACTTATATATCTCTGTAACTGATGTGGACCATTATCAATTGTAGAATACAGGGTTCAACAGTTGAAGTATATGAATAAACTTGGCCTGATATTCATGTCATTTATTGTGTTTTGAAATGTTTAAAAGAACTTTTGCCCAAACCAAAAAGTACAGTGGAATGTTAATTGATGAAACTTACCTAAAGGGAGTTCTGATAATAATTCTGGATCTGTACAGAATTAACTTCACATCTAACTCACAAAGTTGGCTGGTTTGGGGAGCTCTGTGGTTTTGCATTGTTTTATTTAAAACTATAACACATCTGCTTCTCCTTTGGAATATTGTGACCTTGCACAGCCTATGGGTGATCTGTTTTCTACCAGAGGAAGCTCTTGCATTGTCATATCATCTGTCTCCTTCCTCCTCCTCAGAGTTCTCCTTTTTTTTTATTTCCCCCCCAATGTTTACAATATATTTCCTTCTCTTATTAATATGTTGCTGTAACATGGAACTATGGTTGCTAATGGACTATCTTTTCAGCATCATTGTTTGCAAGAAGCTTTAAAAAGAAGGAAATGTAATTTTAAAGCCAGAAATATTCTCCTCATAGTAGCTACGTGGTTTGTTTTGTATAATACCAAATATATGCATATACTGAAAAGAGGAATGCTGCTGTAATTGATTTTAATAATTTTAAAGAACGATAGAATAACTTTCTATTATTGGTTAGCCAGTGTGAAAACTAACTGGTAGTGATATTTGTAGCATATTAAGTTAGGAAAAATAAAGATAATAACAGTGAGTGATTAGGAAGTGGAAATGACCTACTTAGAACCTTATGTGGAAGCATCTTAAGACAAAGCAATGGTGTTTTAGCCTGGACTGCTAGTATTTCATTGTTGTAGATTGTTATTATTATTAAGCCAATGTTTATATTCACAATTCTAGATGCAAAATAAAACAGTATGTTTCCATGTAGGAGAAGCCTGCTGGTGGACTATACATCCTGCTTCCAAACAACGTTCAGAAGGAGAAAAAGTGCGTGTTGGGGATGATCTCATCCTTGTCAGTGTCTCTTCAGAAAGATACTTGGTGAGCGATGAAGAAGAAAGTATACTATTATATTATTTAATAAAACTTTAAAAAGTAAAAAAGTGACTATGAAAAAATAGATAATATATAAACATGATATGTTTCAGTCATACTCTTATCCAATCCATGCTGGCACTGAAATCCTAATGTATAAGGCAGCTTTTCCAAAAAAAGTTCAATTTTAAAATAAGTTTAAACTATAAAAAAGATAACTGTAGGAAATTAAAATGAGTATCAATGTAATTTTAAATACATACCATGTTTCCCCAAAAATAAAACCCTGTCTTATATTTTTTGAACCCCGAAATAAGTACTTGGCCTTATTTTTATGGATGTCTTATTACTTTGGGGCGCATGGAGCAAGATGGGGCTCCTCTTGCCATCTTACCTGATTTCCAGCTTTGTCTCCCTAACCCTAACCAGAGGAAATGGCAGGGACCGGCTGCGCATGCATTTAAATGTTTTCAAGGAAGGCTTATTTGAGAGAATTTGAGAGATATTAAAGTTCTCTCAGGCCAGAAGATGTGAGGTCTTTTTTGTTCTGTAGGTCATCACAGGAACAAGGTGAAATCAAGACTATATGATAGACTTCTTCTGTGAGAGTAGATATTTATATCATTTCTTTTCAAAATGGAATAAATGCTTAGGCAATAAAAATATTATTATTAAAAATAGCTGTACAAGTATGAACATTTTTGTAAATAGATTTCTTGTTATAC
Organism: Ahaetulla prasina; assembly: GCF_028640845.1. Lineage (NCBI taxonomy): Eukaryota > Metazoa > Chordata > Lepidosauria > Squamata > Colubridae > Ahaetulla > Ahaetulla prasina. The sequence goes on along the minus strand of NC_080539.1, from coordinate 81,979,029 downwards.
AGAAATCTAAGTTAATAGCAAATATAAATGATGTTATAAATGAGTCAGTTCTGTGTCCACTCTAGAAAAGGTTCTTCCTGTATCCATTTGTTTATATCTATTATGATTCAGATACAAATATTGCTTTGGGTCAAGGTGCTTAGGAAGATGCTACAGGTAGTCTTCAAGTTGTGATGGTAGTTGCGCCTGGAATTACTGCCGTCAAGCAATATGTTTGTTAGGCAAACTTCATGAAACTGCAAAACTTCTAGGCAGCAATCCCAGCAATCCCCATTGTCATAATTAACCAAATCCCACCATTGTTTGGCAAGGACCCATCCACACCCAAGACATTCCTGGCTTGGTCTCTCAGCCCCAAGGCATGGTAAGGCAAGGAACTGCCTTCTTTTTAACTACATCCCACTTCTCTCCCCCCTCCCCATCTCTGCTCTTTTGTTTATCCTACCCAGTAGCATTTGTCAGCAGCAATGGTCCTGCTGATGGTATTGGGGCTGAAATAGAGGCCTGGAGCCTCTGACAGTCTCAGCCAGCTGCCACCATCCCTGTGCTTCAACTTCAGGCTTAGTGCTACCATCATCAAGGAGTGGCATCAAGCCCCGTGCCATGGCAGCTATCCCAGCACAAAACCCCATTGGCCAAGCTTCGCATTCCCAGCTGGGCCAGCTGATATTACCTATGGGCTACCAAGTACTCAAATTTTAATCACATAACTTGGTGCTGCAATGGCTATAACTTTGGGAACCAGGTATACTTACCATCATTCAATACTATTTTAATTTTGAATGATCACTGAATGGATGATCGTAACTCAAGGAGCACCTATATTTATCCAACCAGAGTTCATCTGGAGCAGGGGTCTCCAACCTTGACAACTTTAAGACTTTTGAACTTCAACTCCCAGAATTCCTCAGCCAACAAAGCTGGCTGAGGAATTCTGGGAGTTGAAGTCTACAAATCTTAAAGTTGCCAAGGTTGGAGACCCATGATCTGGAGGACACATACTTGATTTTTTTTTTTTGAGGTTTTGAACTATTGACTGTGATTTTCTACAGGGTCATTTCTGTGAGTTGGAGTTGGGGCTACAATGTTATAGTGATTCCATTCTTAGGGCAGTGACATTGTATGCTATTGACCCCATGAGGATAAAATGGTCTCCATTGCTTGTAATGGAATGCAGCAAGGAGCTGGATTCCTAGGAAGGAGAGGGTGCATTCCAGAGGAATGCAACTCAATCTAGATATTACCTTTGACAGAAATGGTGAAGACAGCCCCTTCCTTATAGGTTACAAGAGTATATTGTAAATGCAGAGATTAATAATGGAAGATTTTTGTCTATAAATGTGAGAAAAATAAAGAACTCAGCTTGGCAGAATCATCACATGTCATTTTTGATGTGGGGCCTGATACACTATATGAAACTGATGGGGTCAATCATCAGGAATTTTGGAGAACGGTATCATCAATTTGTTTATGATATTCAGTTGTATTTGTCTGGACTGGGCCCTGGATGTAATGTGGGATTGGATGAATGCCAATAAATTGAAGTTAAGGGCTAGAAAGACAAAGCATCCTAAGGATAAGAATTTGAGATGTGCTTGTTCTACATGTGCTTTCTCCCAAAAAAACAAATTACAAATTTTGCAACTTTTTAATTCATCATTTAATCAAAAATTCAAATTACCTTAATGTCTAGGAACACTATTAGTAGCTTTGATTTATTTTTAAATTATATCTTTTATTGGATAAGGCTAGTCTGGCAATTGTAATTTACCCATTCATAACATCGTATCTGGAGATTATAATATACTTTATTTTGAATTTATTTATTTATTTATTTATTTTATTAAATTTTTATACCGCCCTTCTCCCGAAGGACTCAGGGCGGTGTACAGCCAAGATAAAACACGAAATATATACAAATTAAAACATTTAAAACCTAGCAAATTACAAAAAGGCTGATAATTAAAATTTAGTTTTAAAATTTTAGAAATATTAATAAAACCCTGAATTAAAATTTAACACTATTATGCCAGTCCCGCTTGAATAAATAGGTGTGTTTTTAGCTCACGACGGAAGGTCCGAAGATCAGGCACTTGATGTAAGCCAGGGGGAAGTTCGTTCCAGAGCGTCGGTGCCCCCACAGAGAAGGCCCTACTCCTGGGGGCCGCCAGCCGACACTGTTTGGCAGATGGCACCCTCAGGAGACCCTCTCTGTGAGAGCATACGGGTCGGTGGGAGGCATAAGGTAACAGCAGGCGGTCTCGTAAGTACCCGGGTCCTAAGCCATGGAGCGCTTTAAAGGTGGTAACCAAAATCTTGAAGCACACCCGAAAAACCACAGGAAGCCAGTGCAGGCTATGGAGTAGTGGTGTTACGTGGGAGTCACGAGCGGCTCCCGTTACCACTCGCACAGCCGCATTCTGGACTAACTGTAGCCTCCGGGTGCACCTCAAGGGCAGCCCCATGTAGAGAGCATTGCAATAATCCAACCTAGATGTAACCAGAGCGTGAGTGACCGTGCATAAGGCATCCCGGTCAAGGAAGGGACGCAACTGGCGGACCAAGCGAACTTGGTAAAAGGCCCTCCTGGAGATGGCCGCCAGATGTTCATCAAAGGACAGCCGTCCATCCAGGAGGACGCCCAAGTTGCGAACCACCTCCTTTGGGGCCACTAACTCGCCCCCAACAGTCAGCCGCGGATGCAGCTGACTGTACCGGGGTGCCGGCATCCACAGCCACTCTGTCTTGGAGGGATTGAACTTGAGTCTGTTTCTCCCCATCCAGACCCGTACAGCTTCCAGGCACCGGGACAGCACTTCGACCGCTTCGTTGGGGTGGTCCGGGGTGGAAAGGTACAGCTGAGTATCATCAGCGTACAGGTGATAACTCACCCCGAAACCACTGATGACCTCACCCAGCGGCTTCATATAGATGTTGAACAGGGTAGGCGAGAGAATCGACCCCTGAGGCACCTCACAGAGGGCCTCGAGGGCGACCTCTGCCCCCCCGTCAACACCGTCTGCGACCGGTCAGAGAGATAGGAGGAGAACCACCGATAAACGGTGCCCCCCACTCCCAATCCCTCCAACCGGCGCATCAGGATACCATGGTCGATGGTATCAAAAGCCGCTGAGAGGTCTAATAGGACCAAGGCAGAGGAGCAACCCCTGTCCCTGGCCCTCCAGAGGTCATCCACCAACGCGACCAAAGCCGTCTCCGTGCTATAACCGGGTCGGAAACCGGACTGGAACGGGTCTAGATAGACAGTTTCCTCCAGGTGCTGGGGGAGCTGCCATGCAACCACACTCTCTACAACCTTCGCCACAAAGCGAAGTTTGGAGACTGGACGATAATTTCCCAAAATAGCTGGGTCCAGGGAAGGCTTCTTGAGGAGGGGTCTCACCACCGCCTCTTTCAAGGCGGCGGGGAAAACCCCTTCCACCAAAGAAGCATTTATAATCCCCTGGAGCCAGCCTCGTGTCACTTCCTGAGCAGCCAGCACTAACCAGGAAGGTCCAGTAAACATGTAGTTGCATGCAACCTCCCAGCAACCTGTCCACGTCCTCGAGAGCCACAGAATCAGCTGGAAATAATAGCTAATTCAGAATATGTTAGCCAGAATGAAGGAATGATTAAGTATTTATTACATAAAGCAACTGGTGCTGTAAAATCAGGTTCATGATATTACTTTTTGCTTTCAAATCCTTGAATAGCTGGAACTTGGATACCTGGCAACTTGCTTCTTCAGTTTAGACATAGTCAAGAGGGGAGCAACCCGTGGTGGACTCCTGCTGCTTCACACCTCTGAAGAAATCTTTTTTGCAAGGAACCAGGAAGGAAAGATTCTAGCCTAATCCTAATGTTAATTGCCCATCCTGCTGCTTTAAGTGTTTTCAGAAACTGCCCAGACTTTCTGTCTGTAGCTGAGCTTCTCAGGAGTCGTCCTCTCACCTCGAGTTTATTGTTGTACTTTTATTCCTGGGGCTTGAACAGCTGTTTACAGAAGGGTTGGCATAGCCATAGAAGAAATGGCTGAGAGGCAGGATGTAAGCTTGGCATTCTGTCTGATTTTTTTACTGCCTTTCTGGGGGCATGTGATCTTTCCTTAAATTCTGGATGACTACCTAAGGATATCTTGTGAGATGAATTAGACCAGCTGGTATCTTTATGTGGTGCAAATGAATCAAATGATTGCTTCTCCTGAGTGCTTTGTCAGTTCACTGAGCACCATAAAGTCCAGTTGCCTCTTGAAAAAACACCTTTGAGACAGGAGTCTCTTGCATTGCTTCAGAGTGGCCAAACTACATGATTGCTCACTGATAATAAGTGGCTCCTTCCAATTTGTTATAGTTTGCTCTTATGATAATAGGGCATAGTAATATGGCACCAATTGTAGAAAGTTGGCGCCCATCCCTCTCTTGGAAGAATGAAATATTTTGAGAAATATTAAAAAGGAAGAATATATTTCCCTGAATGAGAAACGGAGAGACATGTTTTCTTAGAGGGAGAAAGCAGCCGCCATCTTCCTTAATAGCCCACAGAAGATGTCAGCACTTAAGAGATAAAGAGATAGATAGCTATATCCATAGGCAAAGAATCCTTGCAGCAAGTCTGAACAAAGGCAGAATGGGATTAGCCCTCACTCAAGGTGTTAATTTGTTAATTTGTCTCTTTAGCTCAGCATTTTGTAGCCCAAATATGCCCACCCACTTTCTGGAGAGCTTAAATGACCTCTCTGCTAACGGGTTTCACTTTATGAGCAAGAGTTGGCTGTATTTTAATTATTTTAATGCCTCAATGTGCTCTGGCACCTGTCTGATTTGTAACTCTGGGTTGCAGGTATTGCTGAGGAAAAGGAAGGTATTCAGACAGAATGGTTTAGCTTTCCATGACAGCTGTGACTCATTGATCTTCAGTGTGTATTCCCCCATTTCTAATCTAATGATTGCTATTTAGGCCAGCTTTTTGCAAGCAAAGAAACTTTTTGTATTTTTGTACAGGTAATCCTTGATTTACAGCAGTTCATTTAGTGACCATTCAAAGTTACAATGGCACTGAAAAAAGTGACATATTACTGGTTTTCACACTTAAAAATAATGAAAAGTTACACAATGAGTATACATCAGTATGATAACCATAGATTGATACATCAATATGATAATTTTTCCTCTGATTATGATACAAAAAAGTAGTAATAAACTTTTTCCATTCAGAAGTACTCTAGCTAGAAAAAAAGAAGGCTCTTTTATTGCTAATCATTTTCTGGTGCACAAATAGCAAGGAAAATCACAAGATAAACAAATTCAATCAGAACAGAAAAATATAATATCTGAAAGAAAATATTTAGTCATAGCTTTGAAAACAAAACTTATTTTTAAAGTTGTTATTTGAAATTTAACCATTAATTAAAATACATTTTCAGTAATTTTACTAGACCAATTATTTAGAAATGATAAACGAGATGACGTTTGCATAGTAATATTTATTGTACTTTAGTTTATAAAACTGTAACACTTGTTAAGATATTTTGCATCTAGGTATCATATTAATAAAGTTGTATATTAGTTGACTATTCTAAAGTAGTAGAAAATACAGTATACTTCAGGGTAAGTAACTATTTTCACTTTACTAACTAAAGTAAAGTCAATGAACTATTTTCATTTCTAAATAATATAAGTGGTTTGGTTTCAATGTTATGACAAGCTGTACTTTTTTTTAACAAGTAATAATGGCTGGGATTATACATACTGTACATTCAATCAACACCAAACAAACTATTTGCAGATTAGCAATACTCCAACATTTTTGTTGTAGTTGCTATTCTACACTGACAATTTCTCCGTTCTGAATTTCAGGGAAAGACTATTAAGTACTTTTGAAATGGACAAGGGAATTTGGAGGATGCTTGCAGTATGATTAACTTGCTTTGAATTAATTCTGGCTGTAGTGGTCTTTTACTACTAGTTCTCATCTGATCTAGAGCTACTGAAATTTTGAATATTACTTAGGAGAAACTTGAATATGTTGGACTTCAACTGATATTTCATAGAACACAGTGCTATACATTTGGCTAATCCAGCTAATTGAATTTTTGCAAAGACTACTAAAGTATGTAACAAATGTGTAACTGCAGGGTGATTGTTATGTATTGTTCTATTAGTCTAATGACAGACTTTTCCTTTATTCGATTTATGTATCCAATGATTGCAGCATTTATCTTACGGCAACAGCAGCTTGCGTGTGGATGCAGCTTTCCAGCAAACACTTTGGAGTGTTGCCCCAATCAGTTCCGGAAGTGAAGTAGCTCAAGGTACCACTGTTAAAAAAATAATGGTCATTGTGCTTTAGGTTTGTTGTTTCCGTAATGTGACAATGACTACAATCCCCTGCAAAGAATTGTAATACAAAATAAGTGTTCTTCAGATTTTTATATTTATCCATTTAGGAAAAAAAAAATAAGGCAGATGGTAGTCCTGCTTGTTATAAAATTAGGTTTATTCAGGAACACTTAGAGCTGAATTCATAATAAATATGAAAGGGAAGGCAAGTGGGTGTTTGGCAAGTAGTTGTATTAGCATTGGGTATTTTTAGAGTCTTAGCCACCTACAGTACTATCAAATCTTTTATAATCTACCTGTTCTTTTGCATACCATAAAATCTATCTTGAGAGAGGTTACATTAAGGGTGATTTGGCTTGGCTTTTTTTCACATATAAAATACATAGGGATCATAGATTCATATTTTCCTGTGAAACAGTTACTGTGATTACATATAATATTTTCACCATAAGACAAAATAATGCCAAAGTGTCATGTTGTCAAAACAGCTAATAAGTATTACCGTATATACTCGAGTATAAGCCGAGTTTTTCAGCACGTTTTTTGTGCTGAAAAGCGCCCCCTCGGCTTATACTCGAGTCTACCCTTGCAGCTGGGCCGGCAGGACGAGCCCAAATGCTGCCGGCATGCTTTGCCAGCTCGGCCGGCTCGTTTTGGGGCGGCAGCTGGCCTCCGGCGTTTTCTTCCGCCGCTTTTTGATGGCGGCGGTGGTCGGCGGAGGGGGCGGGGGGCGGAGGGGGCGTTCGACATTTTTGCCCCCCTCTCACTCGTCCTCCTCTCGCCCTCGGAGGCGGAGGGGCATTGTCACCCTCGCCTCCTCTCCAGCCGAAATTGAGTGCGGCGGCAGTGGGGTGGGTGGGTGGGTGGGGAGGCCGCCTTGAAGTGCCGGCAGGACGACCCCATAGCCTGCCGGCATGCTTTGCCAGCTCGGCCGGCTCGTTTTGGGGCGGTGGCTGGCCTCCGGCGTTTTCTTCCGCCGCTTTTTGATGGCGGCGGCGGCGGTGGTCGGCGGAGGGGGCGGAGGGGGCGTTCGACATTTTCGCCCCCCTCTCACTCGTCCTCCTCTCGCCCTCGGAGGGGGCGGAGGGGCATTGTCACCTCGCCTCCTCTCCAGCCGAAATTGAGTGCGGCGGCAGTGGGGTGGGTGGGTGGGTGGGGAGGCCGCCGTGAAGTGCCGGCAGGACTAGCCCAAATGCTGCCGGCATGCTTTGCCAGCTCGGCCGGCTCGTTTTGGGGCGGCGGCTGGCCTCCGGCGTTTTCTTCTGCCGCTTTTTGATGGCCGCGGCGGTGGTCGGCGGAGGCGGGGCGGAGGGGCGTTGACATTTCGCCCCTCTCACTCGTCCTCCTCTTGCCAGCGGTGGGGGCGGAGGCGTTGTCACTCGCCTCCTCTCACTCGTCCTCCTCTCGCCTCGGAGGCGGAGGCGTTGTCCTGAATACATCCCAATAAAATGCAAAGGTTTCAAAGCATGTTTTGGAAAAGCAGCGAGGATGGGGGAGAATGCTGCCTTGAATGTGAAAAGCGTGGAAAACTCCAACTACAGTATAAAAAAACATTTGCACTCAGTACTTTTTATTTTATTTTATTTTTGCCAAGTTTTCCCCAGGGTTTTTCCCCTATGGAAATTGGGAGGTGGGAGAAAGAGGTGAAAAGAAAAGCCTCTTGGAAAGCGGAGAAATACGGCAAGAACAACGATTTCTCCCCGCCCCTCGGCGCCGTCCTTCTCTCCCGCCAGTCACACGGTTCAGTTTTTCAGGCTAACTATGCTGCGTTTCACTCCCCTAGTGAACATTGTAACCCAGATCACCCGAGACTTGCTCGTAAACAGCGAGCAAAATTACGGTAATCTCCTCTGCCAAATCTATTCCCAAACCCTCCCCAACACCTCCGCTCCAAAGGCAAGAAATGAGCGCCGAATCCGAGAGGGGCAGGAGGAGGAGGAGGAGGAGGAGATGGGGCATTGCAAGCTAGGGTGGGAAGAAGGAGGAGGAAGAAGAAGGAGGCAAAAGAAACCGACCCTCGCGCAGATCAGCAAATTAGCTTTCCTTCTCCAAACCAATTTTTTTAAAAACCCGTTCTACCCAGAGCAAATGGCAAATAAGCAGCCCGTTTTGAGTCTGATTATTGTTTCATGATGGTTGCCCTCTCTGATCTCCTTGTACATGACAAGGCACCTCTAACCCAGCGCTTTGTGTTTGTTATTGGTAATACTCCTCTCCTTCTTCCATTGGAGTCCTCTCCCTTCCTTTCCGAGCAGGCGGGCGATTTACCTTCTCTGCCTCTTTTATTTTCCTGGAGGTGGAGGTGTATTCCTAAGGATGCCTTCAGTGCTGGGGAAGGAGCCGATCCATGGAGGGAGGCGGCGCTGCCGAGCCGCTGCTTACAGAGGCGAAAGAGCCAGGAGACCTTGGCATGGGTGGGCGGCTGGTGTAAGGAAAGAAAAGAAAAGAAAGGGGAGTGAAAATAAGAGCAGTCCAAGCTCTGAACTGGGGAACGAGAAGGAAAGAAAGAGGAGAGAGAGAGTAAGGACTGCCACTGGGGTCAGGAGCAGAGCACCAGGAAACAGGGCGCCAGCAGCATACTACACACACACAAACACAGAGCCAGCTCCTCCTGCAGCTGTTGAATCTTACTTCACGCACTGAGTCCTTCGGAGAAGGCGGTATAATAATAATAATAATAATAATAATAATAATAATAATAATAATAATAATAATAATAATAATAATGATGATAATAATGATAATAATAATAATAATAATAATAATGATGATGATGATGATAATGATGATAATGATAATAATAATAATAATAATGATGATGATGATGATAATGATAATATTGATAATGATAATAATAATAATAATAATGATGATGATGATGATGATGATAATGATAATGATAATAATAATAATAATAATAATAATAATAATAATAATAATAATAATAATAATAATAATAATATTCAGCCGTGCTTCGCTTTGATGGCAGCCTGACGTAAAATGGGGGGCAGGGGGATACATACACGGTTAGGGAAAAATAACAAAATAACGTTTTGGGCTCAATTGCAGTCTTAAATTGAGGACTACTTGCAATTTGAACCTTATTGGACACTTCATTCCTGGAGGGTTTTTAAAGAACAGACTGGACAATCCTTTGTCTGAAACAGTATAGGATCTCTTGCTTGAGGAGTGGGGACTGGACTAGAAGATCACTGTTAGTTTGGGATATGTTCAGAGCCCACACATCTGATGACATAAAAAAATTGGCAAAGTCATCTCAAGTCACTTTGGCCGTTATTCCAGGTGGGCTTACATCTGTATTGCAGCCCCTAGATGTCAGTTTAAATAAACCTTTCAAGGACCGTGTGCGAAGGATGTGGCATGAATGGATGACATCTGGTCAAGCTCGTCTGACAAAAGTTGGAAATCTGAGAAAGCCAGACATAGAACTAATAGCACAGTGGGTTCGTGATGCATGGGAAGATATTCCAGAGGACATGGTGCAACGTGCCTTCAAGAAATGTGGCATTAGTAATGCTATGGATGGCAGTGAAGACAGCGCATTGTATGAGAGTGACAGCAGTGATGATGACGACTGTGAACTCAGTGATGACGACAACGTATATGCGGATAACATCACAGAAGCTGAAGTAGCTGAAGCTCTGTTTGGACAAACAGATGATGAGGAGGAGACCTCCAGTTTTGAGGGATTTTAGCTCTCGTTAGCTTGGTTGCTGTTACTTTTAAAGATACTGTATTTTTGATACCATATTCTTTTTGGGGACCCCCTTTTGCACTTTTATTGTTTTTCGTTCAAATAAATATTCATGTTATTTTACTTGGCTCTATCTTTATTTTTTACATTGACCAGTAGCTGCCTCATTTCCCACCCTAGGCTTATACTCGAGTCAATAGTTTTTCCCAGTTTTTTGTGGTAAAATTAGGTACCTCGGCTTATATTTGGGTCGGCTTATACTCGAGTATATACGGTAATTGAAAATAAGCAACTTTTATACATTTGGCATATGCTAACACCAATATAATAATTAGCTTTGTGGAAGGAAAGCTGTTTTTAAATTTTTGGTGTATAAAATTCTTCCTATCTTTTCTGTGCTATTTTTAACTTTTCTGGTGCCTTTGAGTATGTTGACTCCTGGGAACCTCTTGGACTAGTCCCTGAAGTTTTCTTTGCAAGGTTTTTCAGAAGTGGTTTGCCATTACCTTCTTCATAAGACTGAGAAAGAATGACTGGCTCAACGTTACTCAACTGATTTCATGCCTAAGGCAGGACTAGAACTCACATTCTCCCAGTTTTTAGCTGGTGCCTGAACCACTACACCAAATTGACTCTCTTTTCTGTGCTTACTAATGAAGCTATATTGAAACTTTTAGTGTATAAAAAAGTTAAGTTTCTTTTGCACTGGTTTGCTTGGCAATTTTTTCATGAATATTTAAAAATACTAATTTTTCAATCTATCATAGAGGCTTCACCATTTTAGAAGTATGGTTCAGCCCTTCAAAATATTTGTATCAAAAACATTTCTTTATCCTGTGATGCAGAAAAAGTTCTTAGATAATCAATTAATTTTGTTGAATAGTGCAGTTTTCTTCTGTAGCTATTATTAATCTCTGTAATGATAGTATCTGTAACCATTTGAAATTAATTATGGCATAGTACGTGAACAAAATATGAACAAAATCCTATTTTATTCAGGATTTATTCATAATTGAATAAATTTCTATTGATGTCCATATTTTGCATCACATTTTATAGATAATAGAGATAATCTGAGTTGTAAAGGAAAATTAAAATATAATTAATGCATAAAAATCTGTTTTGGCAAGTGAATTATATGTATTGTTCCAAGCAGACTTCAGATAGTATTTACAGAAGTCCTATATTGTACAGCATGCCTGTAGAGACTATACTTTGGAAACAATAAAGTTTTCATAGAATTTAATGAGGAAGACCTTATGGTACATGAAATTGTCTCATTAGATGACAATACATGCTATTCTGAATCTATCATTTCCATTTGTCCTAGTATAGTCTTTTGAAAATTAAATACAAAACTGAGAAACTGAACTAATATCAAGAATGTTTAGAAGTTGATGAAAAATTTTAGGGAGATAGGATTAATTTTAAAATATACAACCTTTCATTTGCTTCGCATTATAGGCTATCTAATAGGAGGTGATGTACTGAGGTTATTACATGGTCACATGGATGAATGTCTGACGGTTCCTTCAGGAGAACATGGAGAAGAGCAGAGAAGGTAAATGTTTGTTAAATAAAACAAAGGCTATTAAGAGAACCCGCTTAAATAGATATACATCAATGTGCTCTTGGACATTGTAAGACAAAATTTCTCAGTGATCTATTCATTAATATTATCATGAATACAGTTTTGTAATGCCTGCAAAGCAAAGGATTTCGCAGTAGAAATTAGGATTGTATATGGTTTGAAACTGATTTAGAAGAACTGCTTTGGGTCTCGTAAACACTGCCGCTTGTCTGCCATCAATTAAAGACATAATGGGTATGTCTAGTTTAATGAAAAGAAGGACCAGGGGAGACATGATAGCAGTGTTCCAATATCTCAGGAGCCACCATAGAGAAGAGGTAGTCAAGCTATTCTCCAAAGCACCTGAGGGTAGGACAAGAAGCAATGGGTGGAAACTAATGAAGGAGAGAAGCAACTTAGAACTAAGGAGAAATTTCCTGACAGTTAGAACAATTAATCAGTGGAACAACTTGCCTCCAGAAGTTATGAATGCTCCAACACTGGAAGTTTTAAAGAACATATCGGATAACCATTTGTCTGAAGTGGTGTTTCCTGCCTTAGCAGGGGGTTGGACTAGAAGATCTCCGAGGTTTCTTCCAACTCTGTTATTCTATTCTAAAGCATGTTTATTTTCTTCATAAAAATAAAAAACTTTTACTATATTTTAATGAACAACAGTGAGATGTCTTTCACTCTTTCCAAATGTCAAAGTATGCACAGCTCTAAAATAAGTACATATAGCTTTATGGTAATCAAGTAGCAGCAAGTTATTTAACATTAATTAAAATAAGGTTTAGGTGACTGGTTTTTGAATGTTAATATTTAAATCTAATCTAATGTAAAAAATATTTGGAGAAAAGACTCTCTATTAAAGATATAGCCACATGATTTTCTAGGTATGCAGTTGTCATATCAGAATTTGAAGAGGAGAAACTTGCAAATACTTAACCTGGCTGTAAAATACAATGAACATTGTATGACCGCAAGGACCTATGACCATAATTCTGGCCTCAATTATGATCATAAATTGAGAGCTATCTATATTTCATGGAATTGCCCTCTTGACTGAGGTCAACTTTAATTTAATGAAAATAATATTTTTTCCTGGAATATAGTATCTCCAAAACTGGTGTTGGGAATTTTTATGAAGTATCTTAGGAAATTTAAAATTGAATTGAATTAAATTGAATAAGTAAACACTTATTAAAGCATATAATTTTACATTTCTAAGATATAAAATATATTCCTATGAATTATATTGAAAAAGTTCTTTGGTAGCAGACTTGACCAAGGACCATGACCAAGATGTCAGGAAGCTTGATAAGAATAGAAAATACATTCTTAACAAAATTCATATAACCCCTTTCCCAGTTATAAATGAAGCATTATTTAAAATTAATAGAAATGAAGGGGTTTCTGACTGTGAGTGGCCTTTTTATGAGAAGAACATTGGCAACAAATAGATAAATCTTGAATTTTATAGGAACATTTCTTATCAGTATAACTTGATCATCTGAGCAGTTCATAGAAAAGGGCTAGTCTGAAGTGAATTAAGTTTGAATTAGCCCACGGCCTACAGAACTAGTCAATTTGTTATCTTCATTTACTGAAAGTAGAAATAATATTTTAAAATCTTCTCATTTTCTTGTTGCTGCCCATAGTACCTGGGGCTTGCCTCAGGGATTGGCATGTGTGAGAGATACAAAATAATGTAGTAGCAGCTCTCAGAGCTGAACTCAGAAGGAAAAGTAATTATCTTGTGTCACTCCATTTTTTTCTGGAAAAATATTGTCCATAAGAGAAATATATATCTTTTGAGAATGCTAGTTATCATTACATCATTACATTTGACGATGCTTGTTATCATTACCTGAATCATTCAAACAGATTTTGCCTAAAGAGACAGTCATTGAAATACCGCTATATTTTAGTATTTACACTTTTCTCACTTTTGTAATGCAGTTCTTCAGTTGAAAATGTGTATGTAAATGAAAATATAAAATTGTTATTTTTAAAAAAAGATAAACTAATAAAATCACATACAAAATAATATGCTAGGAGAAATGTGCATGAAGATGAATATGCAGGTATTCCTTCACTTATGACCACAATTGAGTCACAATTTCTGTTGTTAAGCAATTAAGTGAGCATTGGCCAATTTTATGACATTACATAAAATATAACCTCACTGCAGTTGTTAAGTGAATCATGTAGTTGTTAAATGAATCCAACTTCCTTCATTGACTTTGCTTGTTGGAAGCCAGTTGGGAAGTTTGCAGATGGTGATCACATGATCAGGGGATGTTGCCGCTGTCGTAAATACATGCCGGTTGCACTCAAATTTTGATCACATGACCATTGGGATACTCAGTTGTAAGTGCGAGAACTGGTTATAAGCCATTTTTTCAGTGCCATTGTAACTTTGAATGATCACTAAGTGAATGGTTATAAATCAAAAGACTACCTGTATAGCTTTATGTATATTGTAATTTATAGTTATATACGGTAGTTCTTCATTTTCAAGTTTGTTTCATACAAACGTAAGGATGAAAATATGAGAAACTGTGTACCCCTAATTTAGCCCACACTTAGGTTTTGTTGAATGATAAAAACAGATTAAATTCAGAGAACTCATGAGTCCACTCTTATGATTGTCTGAATATCTTCAAATTGCTTTGAGAAAATTCAGTCATAAGCAAATAACTTAAGATATTTGGCTCTTTTTCCTCAGAAGTAAAGGTGGAAATGGATACGTTATGCCCCTCTGAGGCAAAAGTTTCATCCTTAAACTTTCCCACGCTCTTTCTCAATCTAAAAAGGAAGTCTTGAAAATGTTTCTTTTTACCTATTTAGTGGCTTAATTGTGTTACAGACTTACCCTTCGGTGGTCCTCAAAAAATAATCTAAAAATATTTTTTTCTAAAAAGAATGTGCAGCCTCCTGATTGAAGAAAATACTTTGCCTCTGGATTAGGTAGATTAAATGTTCAAATTGTTCCCTAATTAAACTATTCTTTATGATTACCCTAAAACAGTATTTATTTATTTATTTATTTATTTATTTATTTATTTATTTATTTATTTATTTATTTATTTAGTCACACAGTATATATACGCATAAGCATGAAATAACTATACAATATAAAAGCATATATATAGGTATAAGTATGTAATAACTATATTAATTGGATATAACAAAAGGAAACAATAGGACAGGAATGGTAGACACGCTTGTGCTCTTATGCACGCCCCTTACAGACCTCTTAGAAATGGGGTGAGGTCAATAGTAGGCAGTTTTTGGTTGAAGCTTTGGGGATTTTGGGAAGAGACCACAGAGACAGGTAGTTTATTCCAAGCATTAACAACTCTGTTACTGAAGTCATATTTTCTGCAATCAAGATTGGAGCAGTTTACATTAAGCTTAAATCTATTGTGTGCTCATGTATTGTTGCAATTGAAGCTGAAGTAGTCTTTAACAGGAAGGACATTGTAATAGATGATTTTATGAGTTAAACTCAGGTCATGTCGAAGGTGGTAGTTCTAAATTTTCTAAGCCCAGGATTTCAAGTCTGGTGGCATAAGGTATTTTGTTGTATTCAGAGGAGTGGAGAACTCTTCTTGTAAAATATTTCTGGACACGTTCAATTGTATTGATGTCAGAAATGTGGTATGGGTTCCAGACAGTCGAGCTGTATTCAAGAATTGGTCTAGCAAATGTTTTATATGCTCTGGTTTGTAGTGTAGTGTTTTTGGAGAAGAAGCTACACAAGATTAGGTTTACAACTCTTAAAGCCTTTTTTGCGATGTAGTTGCAGTGGGCTTTGGCACTTAAATCATTTGATATGAAAACTCCAAGGTCTTTAACAGGGTGGGGGTCATCTGTAAGGTAATGTCCATCAAGCTTGTACTTAGTGTTTAGGTTCTTTTTTCCAATATGTAGGACTGAGCTTTTGCTCAGTCAATGGTTAAACAGATTCTGAGATTGTTAAATGCATGCACTTTTCAAATTGTTTAAACCTTTAATGAAAAACTACATTTTAGTTAAAATACATTAATATCACATTAAAAACAATTAATTTCAGATTATCTTTATATAGTAACCCTCAAGTAACCCTCAAGCTACTGCTTCTATTCCTAGTTATCATAATCTCCAAAATTGTGTAAGGCAAAGTATTTTAATGAGCACAATATGACTATAACATTACCATATAGTAAACTTTACTGAAGAGTACATTATATTGTGCCCTTTAAACTCATCATAGCCAGTACAAAAAAGGCAATACAAATAATTGAAGAGTTGAAACAATTCCCTTGTGAAGAAAGTAGTGTACTTCAAACAAACAAACAAACAAACAAGTTGTGGGGGAAGAAAATTTATACCCATTTCTTCTTCACGTACCTGCCCAGCATGCACTGCAGTCACCTGACTGTGGTGTGTGTGTGTGTGTGTGTGTGTGGGAGAGAGAGAGAGAGAGAGAGAGAGAGAGAGAGAACAATTTACAACAGGGGTACTTTATGGGCTATAAAGCACCTGTTCTGTGACTGCCATAACTTCAAACATTTATACACATCTCAAGGCCTCTGAATTTATATCTTGATATAAAAATAATGAATAATAACTAAATGACCTTTTGCAAAATATGCAATGTAGATCTTTGTAGGAGATTCGTGAGTGCATTTTTCAAAAATCCTTCTTCACAAGTGAACTTTTTTACTTTCCCCGGTTTTTATTTATTTATTTATTAAAATTTAAAATTTAGATTAACTTTTAGATTTAGATTTTAGGAATTAGATTAATTTTTAGATTAACTTTTAGATTTAAAATTTAAAATTTAAAATTTAAAATTTAAAATTTAAAATTTAAAATTTAGATTAACTTTTAGATTTAAAATTTAGATTAACTTTTAGATTTAAAATTTAAAATTTAAAATTTAAAATTTAAAATTTAGATTAACTTTTAGATTTAAAATTTAACACTATTATGCCAGTCCGCTTTAATGAATAAATATGTTTTGAGCTCACGACGGAAGGTCCAAGATCAGGCACTTGACGAGGCCGGGGAAGTTCGTTCCAGGCGTCACTGCCCCACAGAGAAGGCCCTACTCCTGGGGCCGCCAGCCGACACTGTTTGGCGGACGGCACCTGAGGAGACCCTCTCTGTGCGAGCGACGGGTCGGTGGGAGGCAAAGGGTAACAGCAGGCGGTCTCGTAAGTACCGGGTCCTAAGCCATGGGCGCTTTAAAGATAGTTACCAAAATCTTGAGCGCACCCGAAAGACCACAGGAAGCCAGTGCAAGCTATGGAGCAGCGATGTCACGTGGGAGCCACGAGCGGCTCCGTTACTACTCAGCGCTCCGCATTCTGGACTAACTGCAGCCTCCGGGTGCACCTCAAGGGCAGCCCCATGTAGAGAGCATTGCAATAATCCAGCCTAGGCGTAACCAGGCGTGGTGACCGTGCATAAGGCATCCCGGTCAAGGAAGGGACGCAACTGGCGAACCAGGCGAACCTGGTAAAAGGCCCTCCTGGCGACGGCCGCCAGATGTTCATCAAAAGACAGCCGTCCATCCAGGAGGGCGCCCAAGTTGCGAACCACCTCCTTTGGGGCCACTAACTCGCCCCCACCAGTCAGCTGCGGAGGCAGCTGGCTGTACCGAAGTGCCACTCCGTCTTGGAGAGATTGAGCTTGAGTCTGTTTCTCCCCATCCAGACCCGTACAGCTTCCAGGCACGGGACAGCACTTGACCGCCGTTGGGGTGGTCCGGGGTGGAGAAGTACAGCTGAGTATCATCAGCGTACAGATGATAACTCACCCCGAAACCACTGATGACCTCACCCAGCGGCTTCATATAGATGTTGAACAGGGTAGGCGAGAGAATCGACCCCTGAGGCACCCCACAAGTGAGGCGCCTCGAGGACGACCTCTGCCCCCCTGTCAACACCGTCTGCGACCGGTCAGAGAGATAGGAGGAGAACCACCGATGAATGGTGCCCCCCACTCCCAATCCCTCCAACCGGCGCAGCAGGATACCATGGTCGATGGTATCGAAAGCCGCTGAGAGATCTAATAGGACCAAGGCAGAGGAGCAACCCCTGTCCCTGGCCCTCCAGAGGTCATCCACCGATGCGACCAAAGCCGTTGAATATTTATTTTTAGATTTGTTCTGCCTTTGGTTTTTTTTTTTAATAACTATATATAGTTTTGCACATAGTTCATTTTTCCCCTAAGTGGTAGCAATTTGTAAAGGCAACCATTATAATAAAATAATCTCCATAGCATCTTTAAACTTGCTGTAGTCTAATAAATAATGCTATATATAATTGTAATTTATTTATAAACTCTGCTTTAGTCTACAGTTGGGAAAGGAAATAATTTATTTGATGTAGAAATATATAATAATAAAAAGTTGGTTTACTCATACCAATTAACTGGCTATTTAGGAAGCACATTATATTTGCTGGATATTTTTGAAGAAGAGTATTGGTCTATGGTGGCAAAAAAAATCAAAGGGATCAGGATTTTTGGCAAACAAGAAATTAATAGTATCATTGAGTGAGAGATTGCTGAAGATATATACATCAAGAAAGTTCCAGGCAATCTCAGAATATCTCAGTGAACTTAATGGGTATTAATATATTAGAGTTCTTACAATTCTTAATTCATAAGTATTTATAATCTGTCTCACATGAAACCTGCATCTCTATAATTCCTGTGAAGGTGTGCTCAGTTGTTTTTTTCAACAATGTTTTCATTGTCTTTAGCTCGAAAAGCCTCTTCATAAGACAGATCTGTATAAATTTAAAAGTCTTCTCATTGCAAAATAGCCAAATAGGATTTCTATCACATTTCTGTGAGTCTTTCACACCCATCTCTCCAAACAAAGAAGCAAGAAGAATGAAGAATTAGCAGCAGGGGAGATTTTGGAAAAGTTAGATTAATTTTTTAGATTAACTTTTTAGATTTAAAATTTAAAATTTAGATTAACTTTTTAGATTTAGATTTTTAGGAATTAGATTAATTCCTAAGAGGTCTGTAAGGGGTGTGCATAAGAGTATCAGTGTGCCTACCGTCCCTGTCCTAATGTTCCCTTTAATTGTATTCACTTTATGTATTCAATTCATGCTTTTACTTATATATATTATCTATATATTATCTAATATGTACTCAGCAAAATTAAATAAAAAATAATAATCAAACTGTCTTTTTTCCCTACTTTCACCAACTTCCCAATTTAAATCCTGCATCATTTTAGCTATTCTATGCACCTAGTTTGCAGCTCATAAAACTCTTTTAAAGATTCCTCCTTGTAATTTTTTGGAAAAGAGTATAAAAGATTCTGCTACAAATTTTTGTAGGAATGGATTTTGATTTTTGTGTTAAATTAAAGATGGAAGAAGTGAAAGTCACCCACGAGAGACTTTAAAAAATGAAGAACTGGAGATTTTTCACTTTGTAAAATGTACAGTTTAGCTGAGGGATTTCTCCTCATCTCTATATATTACAAATATGGTTTCAATGTCTGCACAGATGCCATCCATATGTTCTACAGCTGAGCTGATTTTGGTAACCCTAAATACTCCCTTGCATTACATAACTGAAGGATATTGAATTGTATACCGTACTTTCTTCTGATTACAATTGATTCATGTTCAAGATTGCTATGCCTTCTGAATTTACTATACTTTTTCTTGCATTTTTAAATAATTACTCTGCATTTTCTCCCCCTAAATTTACTGTTTGTCTTTTGTCAGTAATTCACAACCTGAATGTCTTGGCTTGTTTAGATGCTGTATCAAGTGTCCCAGATTCAGATGGATATTTTCTCTTCCTTTTAGATTTGGGCAAAGGCTTCTGAGTGGATTCAGGTGGTCACTCTCAATGTTTCACGAAGATATACAATAGCTGATATCACTTTAGGGTCTTGAATGAATGAGAAATCTGTCCATTGAAATCTTCTCCATAATCTATACAGAGACACCATCATCACTCTAGAAAATACTACATGGTCACTAACTCTTTTTACTAGTACTTTACTTTTCCTTTATGTACACTGAGAGCATATGCATCAAGACAAATTCCTTATGTGTCCAATCACACTTGACTAATAAAAAAAAATTCTATTCTATTCTATTCTATTCTATTCTATTCTATTCTATTCTATTCTATTCTATTCTATTCTATTCTGTTTACCTCAATTAATATTTTCTGTTCTGATTATTGGGTGAGCCTGTAGAAATTTATCTCAATTTTATTCTTTATTTTATTTTTAACGGCTTCTGTTGTAATACTGTTACCTTTTCTTATTTAGTATCAAGAGCACAGCTCAAAAATAAAATGACTGCCATGAATGGGTGTGTGCTGAAGGGAAAACACAGATTTTTTGCCTAATCATAGCAGCAATTCCTTTCTATTAGTAGTTTCATCACCTACAAACTACACATTCATCTCTATCAATCACACCAGGGAGCTCTATCAATCATTATCACTATCTATCAATCTGGATGAGGACTTGTTGACCTTCTCATCACAAGACATTTAGTACTATACTTGTTGTTTTTAGTTGCAAAGTCGTGTCTGACCCATCATGACCCCATGGACAATGTTCTTCCAGGCCTTCCTGTCATCTATCATCCTCTGGAGTCCATTTAAGCTCACGCCTACTGCTTCAGTGACTCCATCCAGCCACCTTGTTTTCTGTCGTCCCTGTTGTGGCTCCAGCCGCCACCCCCCCGGGCCTGGCCCCCTGCCAGAGAGTGACTCAGAGAGTGAGGGGGAAGGGCTGTCAGGGCTCCCTTCTGCAGGGCTGGCTTCCCTGGCTCAGCTCCAGGAGCCAGAGGCAGGCCAGGTGGAAGAGGTGACAAAGCCTCTTTCTCCTGTATCTCCCCTCACCCAGAAAACACTTCCAGACCCAGCTGAGGACAATTAGTCCTGGTTAGATCCCAGGTTTCATAGATAAGAGAGGCAGGAACAACAGAAGCAAGGGTGGGGCAGGCCTAGAAAGTGCTGAGTCACGGAGCCACACCCCACAGGGTATAAAAGCAGGAGGGGCTGCTATATTGCTTCGTGATGAACAAATCCAATTGCCTGGAGAGAATTTGAGCTGAAGTGCTATTTATTCCTGGCTTTCTGGTTGACATGCCGGCATCAAGGAAGATAACAGAATAACCTTGGCAGACGCTTGCTGGGTTGCTGCCAGAGCTGATAGCTGCCGTGGACTCAATTGCCGGTTAATTGAATCATTTCTCGTGCCTCCTGGACTGAGGTGGGGGACAGAACAGTCCCATTTTTCTTTTGCCCTCAATCTTTCCCAGCATTAGGCTCTTCTCCAGTGAGTCCTTTCTTCTCATTAGGTGGCCAAAGTATTTGAGTTTCATCTTCAGGATCTGGCCTTCTAAAGAGCAGTCAGGATTGATGATCTCTAGCACTGACCAGTTTGATCGCCTCACAGTCCAAGGGACTCTCAGTAGTCTTCTCCAGCACCATAGTTCAAAGGCCTCAATTCTTTGGTGCTCAGCCTTTCTTATGGTCCAACTTTCACAGCCATACATTGCAACTGGGAAAACCATAGCGTTGACTATACACACTTTTATTGGCAGGGTGTACACAGTACTATACTAAGCAAATGCTATGAATGAAAAGCTGGGAAGCTAGCTGATATGTAGCTGATAATTCAGGGTGTGGAATTCAGTGCATTGACTCTGATTTTCACAGTGATGTTACTACAGTAGCACTGTTCCATGCTACTAAGGACTTGTATCAGAGGCTAGTTTTCATTATTCCAATTCAAAGGATTCACAGGTAATGAAGCATTGTGCATTGTATGGACCTGGATGTACCAGATTTTTCTTAGCAACAATATAATTCTTGGAGGAAAGACATCCCTTTTTGAATGCCAGTTAACAAAATCCCACTTTGAAATTGCTATTTTAATTGCTATACTTTTAGGAGTATAAAAAATAGGGATTTATCCTAAACACTGAGCTTGACTGCATGATCTAAAGTACATGGGTGGTTGGTATCAATTGCTTCAGTCTACTTTTTCTAAGATTGTGTAGATTATAGGGCATAATCAGTCAAGACTATTTCATGAATTATCGTTGCAGTGCCATAATTCTTTGGTGTATTCTCTTTTCTTTTACTATTCTACTTGAAATATAGATGCTTCTCTGCACAAAAGCAATCAAAGTTTTCCATTCACAGGATTTTATTTCTATTGCTTTATGTTTCCAAGCTGAGATAGTACCCTGAAACCAAATCTCAAGACATGTTGTTTCATTACTCCTTGTACGTTTTAGGTTGAGATATTTACATCCATACTTCCACAACTGCACCACAGAGATTGGTTAACATAGGTTGTTTTAAACAGTGTATGTTTCCATATCAGCATTTCTATGGATCGTAAATCCAATTCTTTCAATTCAATGTTGTTCCCTCTGGTCTTTCAATATCACCTCAAGTATTTGCAAAGTTCATGCATATGTGGTGATCTGCTATTCAAGGAATTTAGATACTTTATTTTTCCAGTAATTCTTTATTGGTCTATCTAATGGTAGAAGATATGTGTATCAACTTCATTATTAAATTAGCTATTCTAGATTTTAGATATATATGACAACTATGAAAATCTCAAATGACCTTGCAATCCACATTTTTAGCACTTATGCTTAATTCTTATAGGATTAATTTTTCTTGGATCTAGCAAGGAAATGATGTTCATTGCTCTTTTCTTTATATATTTTTGTACATTTCATTTGCGCTCAACTGCTTATACTCATTCATCATTTTCATCAATGGTAGCAAAGCTATACCATCTCAGTCAAGAATATCTGTTTTTTCCACATTTCCCCCCCCACATTCCTAACTATTTTAGTCATTAAAGAAGATAAGTTTCCAGGGCATGACTATAAGACAGATACAATCTGCTTCAAAAAAGAAGCTGTTTGTCAATATAAATAAACTTCAATTTAGAAGCCCTTAAACTTTCAAGAGAAGGTTAACAGGCAAGATACTCCATGTGGCCAAGGATAAATCTGCAACCATATTTGAAGATGTTTCAGTAAAGAAGAGGAAGAGTTGTAGTGAGATATTAACCATAAACAAATTTTGTTAGCAATTTTTTGTCTTAACTAGGCTGTTGTTTTTTTCAGTGTTATTTTCTGCTTAATCACACAGTTTAAAATATTATTGGAAATCATGGCATAATATATTTCTGTTTGGTCTGACTTTCTGATTTGTTTAGACCACTATGTTGATATCTGGATTATGTAACCTACTATGCTTGGTTGAATAACATTATCTTTTATGCTACATTAATTGGCTTGGTCTACCTCTGATAAGTGTATAGTTTACTATGCAAGGGACGATAATAAAGAGGGACAGTTTGCTCACTAACTGTTTCATTGATTGGCAGTCTCTGCATTCACACAAATTTCTGCTTTCCCAGTGTGGGTACTTACCTCACTGAGGTAAGTAATAGTTCTTCATGTATGTTCAATGGGAGGAAACATTTGGCATCCCTTCAAATCAGCTCAGCTCTGGAATGTTCTGATGGTTTCTGCCCAGGAACACGAAATTCATTCAATGAATGCTCAGATGACTGCTTATAAAACCACAGAAACAGGTAAGCAACCTGATCCTTTTCTAATTTTTAAAAAGCCTGAATGCTTACAAGAGCGTCGTGCTCTTTGGATCTTCTCTGTTTCTCCAGCACTTCCAGGAATGAGTATATGGCTATATAATATGGTATGGCCTTGTCCTTCCAAGAAACTCTGAAGGAAAGAGACAGTTTCCAAACTCATTTCTTAATGCAGCTTTATATAACTCTGAATTTTTAAAAATTAAGCAAAGACATGAATTCACCACCTTATAATTTTCAAAAAAGAAATGCTGTTCACTTTGGTAGCTGTTAAAAATATATATATATATACCTTGCAAAAAGTTCCAGAGCTGTCCTATTGCATTGGTAAGGATATTATGTAATGCAGTCTAATGCACGCTCTTACTGCTTTGAGAAAGGTTATCTGAGATTAAAAATGTAAATTTTAAAAGAGTTTGAGTGTGTACACATTGTTTTGGTTATTGTAGATGTAATATTTATTTTAACCAATTTCTGCACTGGCCAAATACATTTCCGGGGAAAACAATTGGTTTTTAGCACAAATATCTAAAAAAACGTCGGAAAATGTCTTTTGTATTGTAGAACTGTCCATTATGAAGGTGGTGCTGTGTCAATTCATGCTCGTTCTCTTTGGCGATTGGAGACTTTGAGGGTTGCGTAAGTAAATGCTGGCATAATATATCCATTATGATAACTAATATTCCCTTTTATTAAATGAAGAGGGTTTTTTTGTTATTGTTACAAAAATCATAGTATGCTAAAAGGTTTTGATTCCATTTGGAAATAGTACCAAAATAATAATGTTCAATGACTTAAGATATCATTTGAAATTAATTGTAAGTATGTTTATTGATGCATATTGCGGCCATATACTGTCTGTTTCAAAATATTTGTTTTGAGGAAATCCTGCAGAAATGAATGCTTATTGATTGATTGCTTAATGAGAGTATCTGTAAACAAAGATTATGTCACAGTTCTGTTTGAAAAATTAAAAGCTCAAATTTTTAGCATTTGATTAGCCTCAGATTATGATTTGACAAATATACAGTATTTTTGCTTTAAATTCAGTTCGGCAGTAATGATGTGCTAATAATTGTATAAAGAAGAATCTTCTTTCATATCAGAACATATTCCAACCACTCAGTGAACTTGGGCATATTTCTTCTTCACTTTTCTCTCCTGTGTTGTTTTATTGAAAAGTAAAACATTTAGTTAAAATAATTAAAAGGACTATTTTAATCATTAGCATACCTCTGTCTTCTTCACCTGTTACGGGAAAACTTACATTTTCAGTTGAAGGAGAAAAGACCACGAAGGATTGGAGAAACAAGAATTATTTATTTAATTATCTGCGCAAATAGGTACAGACTTCCACTTGCATGGAAAAACAAAGTCTGGATCCCTGACACCCCCAAGCATAGCATTTTATACCTTAGATGCAGTACATGGCATAACAGGAAAATACGAAATGATACATAATTGGCTTTCAGTAAACTTGACTATATATGGCAGTATCATACACCTTCTAAGACACGAGACAACCTCTGACACGCATCATTACTTTCAGTACCCATTTCATATACATTGAGTTACAAAAATCAAAACTGATAAACAGCCTACAGTATGTAGAAATAGTTCTTTCTGGTTACAACACAGTGCGTCTGCCAAGCTAGCCACTTCTGCTTTTCACAGATTCAGTGATTTTCCATAAGAGATAGTTAAGATTTGATGGTACAGTTCACACAAATTTCTAACTGAGTCTTAGGTATTAGGGGTCGATATACAAAAGGGGTTCTTTATGGGGTCCTTATCACACCCATACATAAATACACAATTCTTAAAGCAAGCAAATTAATTTCAGTTGCTGGGAGAGGGTTTTTCTGTCAATGCATGTAGGTCAATTTGATCTGCGTTATGTAAAGAATGAATATTTATTATATACAATATTGTAAACAGAACTCAGAATTTTGCAGCCTTCTGTTGGTTATATTTGGGAATCTGCTTAACTGACCCTATATGTCTTTTTTGTTCCAAAAACACTGGAGCAGTAGATTATATGATGAAAATATTTTGTTATGAACTCAGTTATTACAATATTACAAATATGCCACTTAAATATAAATGAATAAATGAATATCTCATATGTGGACTTTACAGGTCTCATTTCTTTCTGTTGATTTCATGGATGTAGATTTGTTTGTCTTCTGATGGCCCTCATGCATGGCTCATCTATGATTTGGTGGACCTGGTTTCCATTGAAATTAGCAAGTGTTCTTAGTTGAGGTTTTGAGTTGAGGTCCTGTTTGATGTCTGCTTTAAATGTCTTATAGTTGAAATATCACTGAAAAATGATATCACTGAAAAGTGATTTCGGTATATCTTTAATTCTAGAAATAAAATTGAATGTTCATGTTTCATGTTTTCATTGAATACTTAATATTTTACATTGTTTATGAATGCTAATTTTATTTTTTTATTAGATGGAGTGGAAGTCACATTAGATGGGGGCAGCCATTCAGATTAAGACATATAACAACAGGGAAATATTTAAATCTCATGGATGATAAGAGTCTTCTTCTAACAGACAAAGAAAAAGCTGATGTGAAATCTACAGCATTTTGTTTTCGATCTTCCAAGGTAAATACTTGTAATATAAGTTATTTCTCCATTTAATTCATTTTATTTTAATTTAATTTCCTAATGAAATGAAATTTAATTATTTAATTGGATTTTTTTAGACATCATCCCAGTCCAAACTGAGGTGTACAATAAGCCAAATAAAAGAAAATGCAATATATTAACAAATGAGTAAGGAATGGAATACAGAACATGAAGAGGCCCTATGCAAAAAATGAAATTATAATTAATAGTTAATTATGAATAATTAACCAATACTTAAATGCCTTCTTTGGTACATACTTATTGTCTGGTGCTTACTACCTGGCTTAATATCTAGTATCTGGTTCAGGTAAATCAAGGAATGGTTAATTAGAGACTTGGGGCAGTGTTGCTTGCTTCCAATAGAAAGAGAAAAATAAAAGCATTTTGTAAGCCAAGATATGATTGCTCAAAATCTACCAATAACAGGAGCAACTTCTCATATACAGCTTCCCTTAATACAAGGTGGGTAACCGTGGGCAACCTGTCAGCTTTTTTCAATCCCCCAGTGTCCTGTGTGTGTGTCAATCCCCCAGTGTCCTTTAACACCTCTTGTTGAAACTTGGCAGCAAGTGTTTTAAGGCTAAGAATGGGAGTGGTTTACTTCTCAGAGGCTTATAGCTTCCAACTCTTTGGAAGGTTGGATTGTGACTCCTGACTTGGACATTTCCTAATGCAAGAAGAATGATAGAGATAGCGGAACTGCATCTTATATTGGTAATTTTGTGGGGTGTTTTTTTTACGTAAGTATGTTGCATTTTCTATTTCTCCTTATTTTACTTTGCTTTGATTTTCCCTGAATTGGTAAAAGGTAAAATCTTCAGATCCTCACTTATTGCCTTATTTGTCCTATCGCACTAAATTGTTTCAGTTATTTAATAAACCTGAATGACTTGACTTATAACACATACTACCTAAAACAAACCATAGTACATTATTGTTCAGTGTGATTTATGAACTCAGCCACTTTGTTGAAGTCCTTTTCTCTAACATATTCCTTTTTTTCCTTTATCCATTTATATAATATCCATTCTACTTTTATTGATGACAAATAGTAAGATAAGACTACAAAACTCTCAGTTGCTTATTTGCAAGCAGACACAATAATTTTAAATCAGTAGCTTTATTGAGACAATTGGGAAGTCACACGCAGAAAGAAGTAATATGCATAACAGCACATGGGGAAATATTAGTATGTCTTGGGGTGGGTAATATGTCCTGCTTAAAAGAGCCAGTGGTACAATCTGTCCTTAAGAGATCATCTCTTGGTTCAATTATATTAGGCAATTTTCACTCAATGTCAAGTCTCTCTACCAAGGAAGATTCTGGAGAAGATAACCAGCTTTATCTAAAGACATTTTTAGAAGTAATGAATTACTTTGATCCCTTGAGTTAGTATTCAGGCCTGTGCATGAGATAAAAACAGGATTGATTGTCCTAGTTTATGAATTTTTCTCAGGATGTAGATGAAGCGAGACTATGCCTCTTGGGTCTTTAGGCAGTGCTTGATGCATCAAGCATGATTCCTTCTGGATAGCCTGAGAGGTTTGTGAGAGGGAAGCAGTGCTTTATAGCCTTTCCATTTTTGCCTTATCTGCAGGCGAAAAGCACGCAAGAGGTAATAAAGGTTAAACTCCTGTTACATGGCAATGAAGATATTGCTCAAAGGTAGCTTTTATTTTCTATGTTTTATAACCTGGCCATAAATGAAGGGCAAACATCAGTAGATGAAAGATAGCTTCCCCCAAACTTGCTGTTCTGTTTCCCTCCCCCCATACTCCCAACAAAGAGTCAGTCAAAGGCCTCTTCCTAATTTATTTACATTTGGCTAAATTCCTTCTGGCACAGAGATGTCTCCCCACATGCCTGCCAAAATCCCTGGAGATAACCAGAAAATTATAGATAAAGCACGATTCACTCACAAACAGATTCTTCTCTCCATGATACAGTTTGCCCAAGCAATTACACTGCTTTGTCCAAGACAAAAAGCCAGGAAGTTCCGCCTCCTGCTTTTATAGACTCTGTGCATGTCACTTCATGACTCATCATTCCTTGACTTTGTCCCAACGCCTCCTCTGCTGTGCGCGCCGGTCACATCTGCGCAGTCTTGCATCAAGCCAAAATTGTTCTTGGGGTGTTGTCAAATCAGAAGAAGGCCCGGGGGAATCAGGCCTTGCCGGCCCCTCCTCCTCCCCTTGGGTGGGTGCCAGGGAGAGAGAGGGCCCAGGAGAAGCAGGCCTTGCCAGGTCTTCTTCCTCACTTTCTGAATCATCCGAGTCCAGGAGTCCGAGTCCAGGAACCTGGGTCACAACACTTGCAGAAATTGTAAGTCTTTATTAAATATGAGATAACTGAAATTCAGAATGGAAAAATAATTGTGCCAACCTTAAGTTAAAAATACAACTCTGTGAGAAGTTTATAAGTATAATCGATGACCTTGGGGATGACTGGGAAGATATGCTGCCTACGAAACAACCAGATCAGAGAGGCAGGAGTCCTCAATGAATGGTCAAGGGAAGAAAATTTAGGAAAGACGCATCCAAATTGTTCAGGTGTTTAAAAGTGGCAGGAAGTTTGTACTTTCAAACTTTCCAGTTTCTGTTAATGCAACCTTACAATAAAGTAGAATTAGCTCATCTAGTCCTGCTTCCTGTCTGATTTACCCATGTGGGCTGACAATAAATGTTTTAAATCCAAATCCAAAGTTAGTTTGGATCTTGAGGGGGGGGGTGTTTCCTGATAAAACCATTGTTGAAAAGTTTCTTAATGATCCAACAATTCATGTTAAAAGGACAATAATTACATTTGGCTGGAAGAAACTATTAGGAAAAAATGTATGGGAAACAAAGTTTGATCAGACTCTGGAACAGATATATAAGCGCAGTCCCCAAATAAAAAATCAGCTTGAATAACAAAGTGTCATATGAGTTGTGGACAGAAGGTACATTGGGAAACGAGAATGTGTTTGAATAAGAGAAACACTTATTGGGTATCAGAATATTTTCCAAAGAGAAACCCTTTCTTGGTATGATGATTAAATAACACAGTTAAAGCAGCAACATTGGGAATAAAATAATGAAAAAAATGGCAATGAAAATGCTGTAGGAGGGTGGTCCAGGATAGAACAGATTCAAATTTAGCTGGATGCATCGGAAGTTTATTCTAAGAAATGTGGTAATCCAAATAAACCAATGAAGGAAGTGCTTCTTTTCAGCTTAAAATAAAGCTTGCGATTTTTATTTTTTTATTTTTTTTATTTATTTTGTCATACAGTATATATAAGCATAAGCATGAAATAATTATACAATATATAAACATATATATGAGTATGTAATAACTATATTAATTGGATATAACGAAAGGAAACAATAGGATGGGAACGGTAGGCACGCTTGTGCTCTTATGCACGCCCCTTACAGACCTCTTAGGAATGGGGTGAAGTCAATAGTAGATAGTTTTGGTTGAAGCTTTGGGGATTTTGGGAAGAGACCACAGAGTCAGGTAGTTTATTCCAAGCATTAACAACTCTGTTACTGAAGTCATATTTTCTGCAATCAAGATTGGAGCGGTTAACATTAAGCTTAAATCTATTGTGTGCTCATGTATTGTTGCAATTGAAGCTGAAGTAGTCTTCAACAGGAAGGACATTTTAATAGATGATTCTATGAGTTAAACTCAGGTCATGTCGAAGCGGCGTAGTTCTAAATTTTCTAAGCCCAGGATTTCAAGTCTGGTGGCATAAGGTATTTTGTTGTATTCAGAGGAGTGGAGAACTCTTCTTGTAAAATATTTCTGGACACGTTCAATTGTATTGATGTCAGAAATGTGGTATGGGTTCCAGACAGTCGAGCTGTATTCAAGAATTGGTCTAGCAAATGTTTTATATGCTCTGGTTAGTAGTGTAGTGTTTTTGGAGAAGAAGCTACGCAAGATTAGGTTTACAACTCTTAAAGCCTTTTTTGTGATGTAGTTGCAGTGGGATGGCACTTAGATAATTTGATATGAAAACTCCAAGGTCTTTAACAGGGTGGGGGTCATCTGTAAGGTAATGTCCATCAAGCTTGTACTTAGTGTTTAGGTTCTTTTTTCCAATATGTAAAACTGAGCATTTGCTGGTTGAGATTTGGAGTTGCCAAATTTTAGACCATTCAGTTACAAAGTCAAGGCCTTTTTGAAGGGTAGTTGTGTTGTTGGTGGTATTAAATAGTTTGACATCGTCAGCAAAGAGAACACAATTACTTGTAATATGGTCACAGAGATCATTAATGTATAATATGAAGAATGTTGGTCCAAGAACGCTGCCTTGGGGAACGCCACTTTTGACAGAAACAGGATTTGATAGAGCACTGCCAATTTTGATATGTGCCGGTCCACCACTTGCGTGGCCTAGTTCCTCTCTATTCCCCCACGCCCAGCCAGGCCGCCAAGCCCACAAAGGTTGGAATTGCTGATATACAGTTTAACATTGGGTTTAGATAAATGCTTGACTTGGTCAGACTGAAAAAAGTGCTTGTTATTAATCAAAGTTACCAGAAGCTTTGTGGAAAAGATGTATAACTTCAGACTATAATCTTATTCCAATTTATTTGGAATAAAATTCATCATATCAAATGACTGTTACTCTTCAATAGAGAAATTGCATTTTAAAATATTATTCATTTTTATGTTTATGTTCCAGGCCTTTTTTCTAGCCTTCTGTTTTTCAGTAGGCTGAACTAAAATATATCAGCTTTAATATAAAGCTCTATACTGCTTCATTTCAGATTTGCATCTTATATTTACATTTTTTAAAAGTTCCAAGAATGGATAAAATAATCTGAAAATATAATATAAGCTAGCTTTTTGATGGAATAGCAATCTTATTAGTTTATTAGAACAATGTTGCCAAAACCAAATAATTTTTTTAAAAAAAATGTGGACATGAGCCATTTCCTGCAAAAAAATACCATAAGATGAAAAGAGCCCTATTTTATCATACCTACATAAAGAAAACCATAGGTGTTTATGGAATGTGTCATTAAAACAATAGATGGGATGTAGAAAACTGGCCTGTAACTTTGAAATTCTAGTTTGCATGTACAGTACAATGTTAACACTATGAATATGTAATGATTTAGATAGAACTACTATAGAATTCAGGCATAGAATTAGTATTAGTAACAATAAATGAAAATGGGAATAATAAAGAGAATTATACACATTTATTATGTGCCTGGAGTATTGGTAGTTGCTTTTTCTTTAAAGATTACCTGCATCTGGAAAATAAGCGTATTTAAATACTATTGAAATTAATCTTGTACCATAGACGTTATCATTTTTAACATTAAGTGTGCTTTACCATTTTCTGTTGAGGTAAAAACTGTCACCTTTCAAAATGGTTTTGTAGATAACAACTGGCTTCTTTTTCTTTGTAGGAGAAATTAGATGTAGGGATAAGAAAAGAAGTGGATGGCATGGGAACCCCAGAAATAAAGTATGGAGATTCAGTCTGCTTTATACAGCATGTAGACACAGGTTTGTGGCTTACCTACCAATCAGTGGATGCAAAGTCTGTAAGAATGGGATCTGTGCAGCGCAAGGTAAGGTGTTTAAAACAAGGTTATTATATTAAATATAACTTTGATGTGACAAGGAAATTAATGCTGAATGTTGAGATTCTAGAAAGAGTACAGAGAAGAGCGACAAAGATGATTAGGGGCCTGGAGGCTAAAACATATGAAGAACAGTTGCAGGAACTGAGCATGGCTAGTCTAGTGAAAAGAAGGATCAGGGGTGACATGATAGCAGTATTCGAATATTTGAGGAGCTCTCACAGAGAGGAGGGAGGACAACCTATTTTCCAAAGCACACAAAGGCCAGATAAGGAACAGTGAATGGAAAGTGATCAAGGTGATTCAACTCAGAAATAAGGAGACATTTTCTGACAGTGAGAACAGTCAACCAATGAAACAGCTTGCCTTCAGAAGTTGTGGGTGCTTCATCACTGGAGGCTTTCAAGAAAAGACTGGACAAGCACTTGTCAGAAAAGGTATAGAGTCTCCTGCTTGAGCAGGGAGTTGGATTATTTCACCTAGAAGATCCCTTCCAGCTGTGCTATTTTTTTATTTTAAAGTTTACCCAGAACCCAATTTCAATGTGTTTATCACTCAACCATCATTATGTATACCGAGAGTGTATGCACCAAGACAAATTCCTTGTGTGTCTAATCACACTTGGCCAATAAATAATTCTATTCTATTCTATTCTATTCTATTCTATTCTATTCTATTCTATTCCATTCCATTCCATTCCATTCCATTCCATTCTATAGCTATAATACATAAGAGCTCAATCCCAATTCCCTAAAATGGATGTTTTCTATTTTGAGTAGTATTGATGATGTTACCTAGTTTGGGAAATGAAATGTCTGGAAGAAAATAACCAAGCTCAAAGAGTACCAAGGTTATTTCAAGCCTGTGCTACGAATATTTTCCTTTATAGGCTTATATTCATATATTTATATGCACATATATTCACGGTTTCCTTTTTACTTGTTCACGTGGCAAACTTTTTTTTTGTATGCAGATTGCTCAGAATGCTTTCTGAAATGCAAATACAGGTAGTCCTTGCTTAATGACCACAATTGGAACTGACAACTCCTTCCCTAAGTGATGTAGCTGTTAAGCTGACATCACGAGGATATGACAGACTTATGACCTCACTTCTACTACAATTGTTACTGAAAGCAAGACATCATGTGATCATGATGTGATTTTACTGCCAGCTTCCCCATTGATTCTTCTTTTTGAAAGGTGGCTGTAAAGCGTTGAAATGGTGATCAGGTGACTGCAGGGATTCTGTGGTGGCCTTAGGTACGACAGGTCATAAAGTTAGTTTGTCAGTGCTGTCATAACTTTGGTTGCTAAACAGAGCAATAATTAAGCAAGAATTACCTATATTTTATTTATATTGATATAAACATTTTTTGGTTATATGAGGACTTTTTACTGGAGTTCAGCAAAATAATGACTAAAGACATTTCTCTCATTTTTGTTAGCATTATGCTTTACTTGCTTTATAAAATGTAAGAGTTATATAAACTTGTCTAACACAGAAGGAAAATGGATATTTCCAAAACTACTGAAAATAATTGCAATTGTGGCAAAAATCTGTTAAGCTAAATGGAAAAAAATATATGCAAGAGTATATTTTTGGCAGAAGTAAATAGAAAGTTAATCAGTGACGCTACCTTTAAAATCCACAAATATCTCTAGTTTCCTATAAATATTTGCATGTTTATCAAATCTTGGCAATAAGAATATATTGTTCCGAGCATGGCTCAAATACTCTGTAGTGATTTCCACCAAATATTTTGTCGTTTCTGCTTGATTACTGCCATTGTTTTCAAAACAGCATTTTAGCATGTAACCTCTATAAAACAAAAATAAAAAAGCAGGAAAGTCAGAAGGTACACAATGTTATCTATGAAATTAGTTTGGATTCAACATATATGCATTAGTAGGAAAAACTTTATTTGATAGACAACATTGCCTGGATCTCTGTAGGTAAACAAAACACCTTGATGATTAAAGAAAATAAATCAATGGACTTTGATTCAAGAAATATAGATTTGAATCTATATTCAAGTCTATATTATAGGTAGTCTTCAAATTATAGGTAGTCTTCAAATTACAGCTGGTCACTTAGTGATTATGTGAAGTTACAACAGACCCTACTGTTGTAACTTACTACTCAGTTTTGAAGTTCTGACATTCTGGAAACCAACTTTTACTTCTGGTTTCCAGAAATAAATGCCCTATAGCACTTAACAGTCCCTGCCAAAAAGGTCATAAAATTGGGTTGGTCAGGTGATGACCTGTTTTATGACCATCATGGCTTGCAACCATAATTGCCAGGCTCAATTACTGCCAAAAGTTGATGACTACCTGTAAAGTGGAATGAAGTAATGGTAAAAATCTTTCACATAAATTACACAGGAATTTCTTTGGAACCATGCAAACCCATATTAATCCAATTGGTGGGATAAAACTCATGAGCTAGCTAGCTATTCAGAAAAAAAAACAACTGGTTGGTAAACTGGTTATACCCTTATGGCAAAAGTACAAGATTTCAGAACAACAAATACAGAGGTCCTAGTATCTCTGAGAATGCATTTAGAAGAACTTAACAAAAATTGTTCCATGGAAGAAAATCTTAGAAAGTTTACTGTATAATACAAAAGTTGTCTTGTGAAGGACAAGTAGATACTAGTCTTTGCAAAATGGAATCTATCAGAGGATGTGTGCAGGATACTCTTCTTATGCATGGGTCCACCTATACACAGTTCACAAAAAGCAAACCTCATTATCTGGAATAAAGATTTTAATCACAAATTGTGAAGTGGTTTGCTATTGGTGGCTATAAATTGCCATTCCAAATAGGTCATTATTCATTCTGGATTTTCAGCAATATACTCCTTCTTTGATTTAATTGACATTTGGGAATGCTTCAGAACTGTTTTGTTTTTACTATCAAGACTGGATTATTTGGTTGGGTAATGAATTCATAGTTATATAGGGATTTGCCTATACTGTATTGGCGACATATGGATTTTGTCCATTATTTTCTGTATTGTTTGAGATATGCAATGTTTGCATATCTCAAATGAAACAATGGGTGAATAATCTTTACACTTTTCAAGAATAAGCTTTGAGACATAGAATTATGATGGAACTCATTGCTATAAATCATTGATAAATAATTGACTTACCTGGATTGAGACATCCAGAGAAATAGAATTAGGATGAACAAAAGATTCATCAAACATTAGCATGGTTTTCTCCATTAAGTTTTTTGTTGCAGGCCATCATGCACCATGAGGGCCATATGGATGATGGATTGACATTATCCAGATCTCAGCATGAAGAATCACGTACAGCACGAGTAATTCGCAGTACTGTCTTCCTTTTCAACAGGTTCATAAGGTATACATATACTACTCTCTCACTTCCTCTTTCTGTCATATTTAACAGAAAGCCAATAGCTTCATAAGATTATTTAGGAGAAGAGTGCATGAATCTTCACAAAACTATATTTTGGATTTGTTTTACTTGAACATGAGATATTTGAATGGTGCTGTGTCAGCCATACCAAGTTATATGAAGACTTCTTTATGTAAAGTACTTTGCTGTCCCAAAACAATAAACATATGCTAAATTTTAAAAGAATTATCTTGAAAGCTGCTACATCAATTTTATATAACTTTAATATAATTCTTTCCTCAGAACTTTTTAGTTTGCCTGCAAAAATCATTGTGCTATTTGGAAAAAAATAATTATAGCTTTTGTGCTTTTCACATGGAAGACTGCTGCTCCAGTTCTTTGAATCACAATCTGGGCATTAGATTATACTAGATTATGTCCAGAGCAAACTGCTTGGTTTATTTCCAGAGCTGTAGAACAGAACTGGACTGGATGATCTTTATACACTCATTTTATTTAGTGTTGGTTCCTTATTAAAACTGAGACACATGTATTTGTTAATTATCTGGTTAAATTGGGATATTGTAATGATAGCATTAAGAAGCAGATGAAAATACATGTCTAATTAGTGGGCTTTTACATTAACCTTAGGGGCCTTGATGCTCTCAACAAGAAAGCTAAGTCTTCCATAGTTGATTTACCCATTGAATCAGTCAGCCTTAGCCTTCAGGACTTGATTGGTTACTTCCACCCACCAGATGAGCACTTAGAGCATGAAGACAAACAGAACCGACTAAGAGCTCTGAAGAATCGACAAAATCTCTTCCAAGAAGAGGTAACTGTCTTGTTTTTTTTATGGAAAAAGTTAAAACTGTTTTAAATTTGTAGTATCATGGCTACAGGATTTTTAAATTCAGGTTTTTGTTCCAAAACTAAGGCAAAACTTGTTAGAATAAAAAGCATCTTTATCTTTTGAGGATTTAATAAGTCTGTAATTCCTTTCCTTATATGTTATTTCTAGATCAGTAAATAAGCTACAAGTACAGGTTACAAACAAGTTAAAACTACTATTAAAATGTCTTACCATATCTAGGTCAGAAATTGAGTTAATTTATACTAGGATTTGTTGGAACCAAGCACGTCAATATCATAAGCGATATGATTTATATTGTTTCAGTATCCCTCTTTTAAACTAATCACTTTGTTCTTTTTGGGATTCAATAATAAGCCACAATTAATTAAAACATTTAATTTTTTAATTAAAATCAAAAACAATTAATTAAAACATGAAGTTTTAATTAAAACATTCCAGTGTCTTACATGCAGACCTGCAAATAGAAGATGTGAGGTGGGATGATGGAGTATGCGTGCTCAAACCTAACACACAGAATCACATTTTAGGTCTCATTCCATTATAATGCTCCAGGAAAACATGAGGAGATATATGAACTACCTATAATATGCCCATTCTTGAAAAGAATGTAAATGCAGAATATTAGAAGTACCGGTATATTAGGTTTGCAAAATATATGGCTCAATGAGACCATGTAACCATATGGAATTAATATAGAAATACAGTGCTTTTAAGATGCTAGCTAAACAATATCTATGGAGAATTGCAGTTTTAAAGATGGATTTTATCATAATGCAGCATGACTTACTTCTTCCTAAATATATGAAGATGGGACTGTCCTGCTTATAAGTCAATACAGTATTTACCTGTGCCTTTTTCTGCTTCTTGGGACAGTTTGTTTCTCCAAAGATCAGTTCCTTTATTACCTACATATTACCTAAGTGCAAATGTAAGTGTGCATACAATATCACATATAAAAAAAACTCAGAGATTTTTAACACTGTGTGTGTGTTGTATGTATGTGTCAGAGGTGGGTTTCAGCAGGTTCTGACCAGTTCTGGAGAACCGGTAGCGGAAATTTTGAGTAGTTCAGAGAACCGGTAGTAAAAATTCTGACTGGCCCCGCCCCCATCTATTCTCTGCCTCTCAAGTACCAGCTGATTGGGAGGAAATAGGGGTTTTGCAGTAACCTTCCCCTGTCATTCCCACCAAGCCACGCCCACCAAGCCATGCCACACCCACCAAGCCACGCCCACAGAACTGGTAGTAAAAATTTTTGAAACCCATCACTGGTATCTGTGTATGTAAATTAAGAGGCAGAGACTTTATGTGTATTCTGTGCAAAATACAGAATGGATGAGAATAAATACCTCTTTTCTTATAGGGTATGATCAATTTAGTGCTTGAATGTATTGATCGCTTACATGTGTACAGCAGTGCAGCTCATTTTGCTGATGTAGCTGGAAAGGAAGCAGGAGAAACTTGGAAATCTATTCTAAATTCACTGTATGAATTATTAGGTAAGACATACCTTCGAGTAACTGAGATTAGTAACATCTAAACACGCACAAATATATGTGTTAAAAACCCTGGGATGTTGAAATGTTATGATTTATAGAAAATATATTTTATTGTGTATGATAAAGATCTTCAGATGTCCAAGTATACCCTTGAATTAGAATCAAAGGATTTGCTTAGACTGTAGTTTAGACCAGAACTGCAATGCACTTACTGTATATATTGATGTAGGATGGTAAGTGGTAGTTTCAAAATATAAAATTGTTTTTCCTTTCATGCGAACTAAATTAAATGTGGATACTGCCTGCTGATAAAAAACAAAACCCTCTGTGGTAAATTCTCTAATCCTATTACATCCTCAGATCTTAATTTGATTCCATTACATAATACCGTAGTGTAGCATGGCATAGTACCCTATTGTGTACACCGCCCTGAGTCCTTCGGGAGAAGGGCGGTATAAAAATTCAATAAATAATAATAATAATAATAATAATAATAACATAATGTAGCATAACCTTGAGTTTTTATTTTTTTATGACAGATCTCTGGCCAGTTTAGCTGAAGAATATTATAAGGAGTAAAGTTTTCAAATATCTCTGTATTCTAGCAAAATAAGCGCTATTGTGTGATATTTAGCTTAGGTACAGATAGTCATTGAATTACAACCATAATTGACTCCAAAGTTTGTGTTGCTAAGCAAGACAGTTGCCCCATTTTACAATATTTCTTGCCACAATTGTTAAGTGACTCACTGCAGTTGTTAAGTTAGTAATGTAGTTGTTAAGGGAATGTGGCTTCCCCATTGACTTTGCTTGCCAGAAGGTCGCAGAAGGTGAGCACATGACTCCGGGACAATGCAACCGTCAGTTGCCAAGCATCTGAATTTTGATCACATGACCATGGGGAGGCTGCAACAGTTGTAAGTGTGAAAAGCGGTCATAAGTCACTTTTTTCAGTACCGTTGTAACTTTGAATGTTCACTAAATGAACTGTTGTAAGTTGAGGAATACCCTATTCTGGATATTAGCAATTTTATCCTGACCTCTGGATTTCATAGCTAACCATTAAGCATGCGTCAATACTGCTATCATTTATAACAGTCCAAATATAATTATGCTTTTCATAGAATATTTTCTAATCTTAATTATGATTTATGCGAGTTTAGCAAACTCCAATTTGGGGTCAAAATGCTATATGATGATTTCAGCCAGTGAATGTGAGGATTTGTAAATTAAGAGTTGATCTCTTTATTCATTCCTAGCGGCTTTGATTAGAGGGAATCGTAAAAATTGTGCTCAGTTCTCCGGATCTCTTGATTGGCTCATTAGTAGACTGGAGAGATTGGAGGCATCTTCTGGTATGTTTCTTGACATTATGATATATATTTGAATTCATGGATTCTTCTTCCACAATTCAATATGAATATTTGGTATAGAACTAATTCAATAATGATCCCTTGGGTACCTACAAACAGGAATTGAAAGTTGTTGTTTGTGAATCTGGTATAAATTTTGCCAAAAGCAATATTAAGTGGTATATTTGTTTTGTTTTGTTTGCTGCCTATATAATCTGATCCAGGTTTGTTTGGGATATTGTGTTGTACACAGAAACTTAATATTATGGTCTGATATTTTTGTCGGTATGTGTTTCTCACAGGTTAAAAGGATAGAAATTCCCTTAAGTTGAGCTATGCTCCTGGGGAGGTTCAAGATACACTTTGACAATAACCTGAAATGGTTTGTTTTTGTGTTCTTCTGAGATAAAGTGTTTTGTAGTCCCAGTTTAATTTACAGTCTAGAAATACCCTGATTACTTTCAAATACTACACAGAAAAGAGGACAGGCAATGAAAATGAAGGAGCAGAAAAAAGGAGGGAATGGAATTCCAAGTCCTAGTGAATAATTTTTTTAATTAATTTTGGTTATTTTTTTTTCACTGCTTAGCATCTGCCCCTACTTTGTGTTTTCAGTCATCCATGGTCAAAGAGATTATTATTAACTGAATAATGGATATATTTTCTATCATATGCAGCAAATATCAATGGATTTTTTATTCCTGTTTCTCTAAGCACCTACAATGTTTTAAGCACGGTACTTAAGTTAAAAGCGATTTGGTTCTTAGTTCATAAACAGTTTAATAATGTATAATTAAAGGAGCTTAAATAGCAATAGTTTAGATCAGAGGTGTCAACTTCGATTTCTTTGAGGCTTGCATCAGGATTGTGTTTGACCTCAGGGGGCATCGCCAGGGTGGGTGTGGCCAGATGTGGGCATATATCACTGTTAGGGACACCTGTGGTGGCATGGGTGGGGCTGGGGGGGATCCTCCTGCAGCCCTCTGCAAGCGAAAATGGAGCACAGGAGGGCCACTTCATTTTCACTGCCAGAGGCACTGCGGGACTGCTCTTTCACTATTTCCAGGGTGGCCCCAAGTGCCAGATCTAAGCACTTGATCTTAGCAGATCTAAGCCTTGAGTTTAATACCCCTGGTTTAGATCAATAAGGATCTAAACTTGGCATTTTAACCAAATTGATGATTTCTGCCCTGCAGTTCAGACTGGTCTAGTTGCATCTTAGTAATGAAAGCTGTTTTTCAATTAGTTATAGCTGAACTATAGACTGTATTTTGGATTTTAGGGGGAAAAACTAACTTGGAGCTTTGTTTTAAACAGAAAGATGTTTAAGGAAGATAAAATAAAATTGAGAGTTGCCAGATTGTGGCATGAAGTAAATGCAATAAATAAATATATCTCACCAAAATTAGATGCATAATTTGTTTTATGGATATGGAGGATTTTAATATTTAGTGCATGAGTTGTCCTTGTACTATTTCATATGCTGCTGAGATTTTCTGCATATTTGGTTATATTTAATTTGTTTTAATTTTTTTATTAATTGAACTGATCACTCTGCCCATCTACTAGAAGATATTCTGGGTAATGAACAAGGAAAAAAGTATAACTATGGCAAAAAACTTTTTGCAATTAAAAATATATAATAGTATTATGGAGAATTTTCCTGTTTGCTGTTGGAAAAAATGTAAAAGTTCATAAAATATCTAATTGCATACCCTATTTTTTTCATTTTCATAATATTGATTTTATCCCACAAACTAAAAGATGTTTTTCTTCACATAATTCCATTCCATTTGGATGATACAGTTTGAAATGTTCTTATCTGCTAAATTGGATATTTTCCTCGGAATACTAATCAACAAGTACTGTATTTAATAACTCCTGAACAAAAACAAAATAAAATTACAAAATAAAAAACTCAATTAATCTTTGACAACCTTCAGAATCTTCTTGATAATTGGTAAAATATTGGATTTATTTCAAATCAAACATTTGATTTATTTAAATTTGTTGTAAAACAAAGCAACGGTAGAGAAGCTGTAGCAGAATCTGAGGGCTGCTTGAAATTGAGGAGATATGAATTCTCGTTCCAAGTTTATCATTACATATGATAGCCTATGTTAAGCTAAGCAGCCGATGTTAATTGCCTAATCTTTTTATGTTATTCTCAAATAACCATGCTTGTGAAGATTAGTATAGTAATCATTAGTCATTAGTATGAAGATTAGTATAAGAAGCATTTTCTTAGGAATGCAAGTTAATTCAATATGAAAGCAACAGCGACTATGTTGTCATTGTTGTTTTATTTAAAGTATTCTTTTCTCTTGAATCTTGATAATTATAGAAGAAAAGGGATTATTATGATTATTCTTAGATTATTATGGCTGTTCTTTATTGTATGTTTTTAAAAGAATATAAAGAGATAAATACTAAAATGGGGTTTCTATATTTTAAGGAATTCTTGAAGTACTACACTGTGTGTTGGTGGAAAGTCCAGAAGCATTGAATATTATTAAAGAAGGACATATTAAATCAATCATTTGTCTTTTGGACAAACATGGCAGAAACCATAAGGTATACAAGACAAACATGAATTTATTTGAATAGTCTATGTGATTAATATAAGTTTATAAATAGAACATAAAGTTTATTTAACATAACAATGAAGTATATTTAATTTTTTTTAACAGAAGCTCTAGTGATTTAAAACTTTCATAACCACCTCTATCATCATTTTTCCCAAGGTATTAGATGTTCTTTGTTCATTGTGTGTATGTCATGGAGTAGCTGTGCGATCCAATCAACATTTGATCTGTGATAATCTTCTGCCAGGGAGAGACCTTCTTCTTCAAACTCGCCTTGTCAATCATGTGAGCAGGTAAAAAATGGAATAGAATATTGTTTTTAGTACTCATGTATATGTATTTATAAATGACCATATATATGCAGGCCCCTCTATAATAACATTATTTTTATTAGGATTTGCTTGGTGTAGGCCTTAAAAAATTGGTAATTTCCTTTTTTTTAAAATCTACTTCGTGATTTTTTTAAACTGATTTTTTAAATGTATTGTTTTGCTTGTATTTAGCATGCGACCAAATATTTTCCTTGGAATCAGCGAAGGCTCTGCTCAGTACAGAAAATGGTATTACGAATTAATGGTTGATTATGTGGAGCCATTTACAACAGCAGAAGCTACTCACCTTCGTGTAGGTTGGGCATCAACAGAAGGCTATTCACCATATCCAGTGGGTGGAGAAGAATGGGGCGGCAATGGTGTTGGTGATGACTTATATTCCTATGGTTTTGATGGACTTCACCTATGGTCAGGTAAGACTAATTGTTTAATATGTATTTGACAAAATAAATGAATGAATGAATGAATGAATAGAATAGAATAGAATAGAATTTTTATTGGCTAAGTGTGATTGGACACACAAGGAATGAATGAATGAATGAATGAGTGAGTGAGTTACTTCAACAACATTGTCTCACAGAAATTGACAATACAACTGCAAGCATGAAAATGAGTCCTCCTTTAGCTTCCAAGGGACCAGGGTGCCTCTGAAGGTCAGTGCTCTAAGCACTAAGAACCCAGCACAAATCTAAGCCTGTATGCACACCAATAGTGAAAATACCCTGCACAGTGTCTCTTGGCAGAAGGTTAATTTTCATAGGCGTTGGGGTGGCTCTTTTTTTTTTTTTGGCAGGGCAATAAGGGTCTCTAATATCATTAAACCCAAGTGTGAGGAAAAAGACAGCAGCTAAAATGTTAAGGCCAGTTGTGTGACCTTCTCCAATACAGTTGGCCTGGCTGTTTGCCAAAACTTAAAACACCCTCCCATCCCCCCTCCCTGCTAAAGCTTCTTTCTTAAAACAATTGTGGTCTTTGCCTTTCATTGTGCCAATCGACTTTAGAAGTCTGTGTGTGTGTGTGTGTGTGTGAGAGAGAGAGAGAGAGAGAGAGAGAGAGAGGGAGGGAGGGAGGGAGTGCAAAAGGGGGAAGGAGGATTCCCAGCTCTAAACAAAGGGAAATCCCGGAATGCCAGCGTGAAAGGCGGTGCTCACGTTCCTCCTCCCTTGCTCAAAAGCCCCAACATGATATTGGAATTGGATGCCATTATATACCTGCTGAGGATAATTTGAATAACTTGAAAGATATAAAAGCTCTAAACATATTTGTTTAAAATCTAAAATCTATACTTAAAATAAAATGAATATAAAGTAATAAAGTTCTTTAAAGTTGTAATTCACTTTGCTGCTGAAAAGAAAAGAAGCTTAACACCTTAAATGGTATTTATTAACTGAAATATCATCAAATCAAATATATAATGAGGTATATTATAATGACCTTTGTTTTCAGAAAGAAGCATGATGGAAGTTTTTCAATAAAGGGAAATATAGAAAAACTTAGTGTCATGCTCATATATCATCTTTACAGATGTTGTTAACACTATACTATGGCAGCATATGATGGTACAATGTTTCAATCAATTTCAGGATGAAAAACTCATCAATGAGGAGGAGGTATAATTTATTAACCTTGTATGATATCAGTTTCTCAAGGACTCTAGAAGGACCGAGGAAGAAATCTCTGCCCCTCCCACTTTCCCTTTCCAACCCAGCCTTCCAAGGGGACCTTTGAGGAGAAATCTCTGCCCCTCCCACTTTCCCTTTCCAAGGCAGCCTTCCAAGAGGACCTCTCGAAAGAGCGAAAGCTTTCTCCTGGCCGTTTTACCACCACCACACCCTCCACGCCGGCCATGGCACGAGCTCAGATTGCCGGCTGGGGATGATGGGCGCTGCAGTGCGATCTCGGGAGAGACTAGGGCGGAAGAAAGAATGACTGTTTCCCCACACCCTAGGATTG
The DNA here is from genome assembly GCF_028640845.1 of Ahaetulla prasina. Classification (NCBI taxonomy): domain Eukaryota; kingdom Metazoa; phylum Chordata; class Lepidosauria; order Squamata; family Colubridae; genus Ahaetulla; species Ahaetulla prasina. The sequence continues at coordinate 81,935,576 of NC_080539.1, read as the reverse complement.
GGAAAACATTGACCCCCCCCCTTAGTTGCGGGAGAAGGTTGCGCTTCAAAGCGGTCGCCTCCATCCATCAATCCATCCTTCCTTCCTTACTTGCATCCATCCATCCATCCATCCATCCATCCATCCATCCATCCATCCATCCATCCATCCATCCATCCATCCATCCATCCATCCATCCTTTTTTTTCCCAGCGGCGGTGCGTGTGTGTGACATGCAAGCAAGGCGTCTCACAGGCGTGTGTGTGCGTGTGTGTGACATGCAAGCAAGGCGTCTCACAGGCGTGTGTGTGACATGCAAGCAAGGCGTCTCACAGGCGTGTGTGTGACATGCAAGCAAGGCGTCTCACAGGCGTGTGTGTGACATGCAAGCAAGGCGTCTCACAGGCGTGTGTGTGCGTGTGTGTGACATGCAAGCAAGGCGTCTCACAGGCGTGTGTGTGACATGCAAGCAAGGCGTCTCACAGGCGTGTGTGTGCGTGTGTGTGACATGCAAGCAAGGCGTCTCACAGGCGTGTGTGTGACATGCAAGCAAGGCGTCTCACAGGCGTGTGTGTGCGTGTGTGTGACATGCAAGCAAGGCGTCTCACAGGCGTGTGTGTGACATGCAAGCAAGGCGTCTCACAGGCGTGTGTGTGACATGCAAGCAAGGCGTCTCACAGGCGTGTGTGTGACATGCAAGCAAGGCGTCTCACAGGCGTGTGTGTGACATGCAAGCAAGGCGTCTCACAGGCGTGTGTGTGACATGCAAGCAAGGCGTCTCACAGGCGTGTGTGTGACATGCAAGCAAGGCGTCTCACAGGCGTGTGTGTGCGTGTGTGTGACATGCAAGCAAGGCGTCTCACAGGCGTGTGTGTGTGCGTGTGTGTGACATGCAAGCAAGGCGTCTCACAGGCGTGTGTGTGTGTGCGTGTGTGTGTGTGCGTGTGTGTGACATGCAAGCAAGGCGTCTCACAGGCGTGTGTGTGCGTGTGTGTGACATGCAAGCAAGGCGTCTCACAGGCGTGTGTGTGACATGCAAGCAAGGCGTCTCACAGGCGTGTGTGTGACATGCAAGCAAGGCGTCTCACAGGCGTGTGTGTGACATGCAAGCAAGGCGTCTCACAGGCGTGTGTGTGACATGCAAGCAAGGCGTCTCACAGGCGTGTGTGTGACATGCAAGCAAGGCGTCTCACAGGCGTGTGTGTGACATGCAAGCAAGGCGTCTCACAGGCGTGTGTGTGACATGCAAGCAAGGCGTCTCACAGGCGTGTGTGTGACATGCAAGCAAGGCGTCTCACAGGCGTGTGTGTGACATGCAAGCAAGGCGTCTCACAGGCGTGTGTGTGCGTGTGTGTGACATGCAAGCAAGGCGTCTCACAGGCGTGTGTGTGACATGCAAGCAAGGCGTCTCACAGGCGTGTGTGTGCGTGTGTGTGACATGCAAGCAAGGCGTCTCACAGGCGTGTGTGTGCGTGTGTGTGACATGCAAGCAAGGCGTCTCACAGGCGTGTGTGTGACATGCAAGCAAGGCGTCTCACAGGCGTGTGTGTGACATGCAAGCAAGGCGTCTCACAGGCGTGTGTGTGACATGCAAGCAAGGCGTCTCACAGGCGTGTGTGTGACATGCAAGCAAGGCGTCTCACAGGCGTGTGTGTGACATGCAAGCAAGGCGTCTCACAGGCGTGTGTGTGTGCGTGTGTGTGACATGCAAGCAAGGCGTCTCACAGGCGTGTGTGTGACATGCAAGCAAGGCGTCTCACAGGCGTGTGTGTGACATGCAAGCAAGGCGTCTCACAGGCGTGTGTGTGACATGCAAGCAAGGCGTCTCACAGGCGTGTGTGTGACATGCAAGCAAGGCGTCTCACAGGCGTGTGTGTGACATGCAAGCAAGGCGTCTCACAGGCGTGTGTGTGACATGCAAGCAAGGCGTCTCACAGGCGTGTGTGTGCGTGTGTGTGACATGCAATTAAATTTGAAGGGACATTGATTTTTGAAATTGAAATTGAAAATTTTCAAAATTGAAATTTTGAAACCTAAGGAAATAAGAATCAAGAGATATATATCATCTTCTTCTTTTCTTCTTCTTCTTCATCATCTTATTTACTATTATAGTATTACAACTGATTTAACAATTTAATGTTAATGTTGAAGATGTTTGTGTTTCATCTGTTATCAATTCTAATTTAATCCAAATTTAAGTGAATTATTTAAATCATTTAACTTGTTATTCTAAGGACCTATTGAACATACTCAAGTTCAATTATAAGTAAATATGCATACAATTTTATTAACATTATTCTAAATTACATGGCGTATGAAAATAACAAATTAAACCACAGCTAAAGGTAAATTCTATCAAGGTGAGCAAGAAAGTAAGTTAATTGCGAACAATTTAGAAAACTAACAGCCCAAAAGAACCTAAGGTATTATAAAAACTGCTCAAATACAGTATCTGCAAGTAGAACTTTTCAAGAAATATTTTATTTAATTAACATAGAGTCTGTCACATTGTACTTATATTACAGAGTACGATTTTTGCTCGGAGGTCGCCATGGGGAATTTAAATTCCTTCCCCCTCCAGGATATGCTCCATGTTTTGAAGCTATTCTGCCCAAAGAAAAGTTAAAAGTAGAACCCAGCAGGGAATATAAACAAGATTGCAATTGCTCAAGGGATCTCTTGGGACCAAATATTTCTTTCTCATTTCACGTACCTGTCTGGGAATCTGCCTCAGAATGGCTATCTCCCTGCCCCTATAAGTCAGTGCCCCACTCCTATGTTTTCTAAAATTTCATCTCTCGTCTCTCTTTTCACAAATTTGACATGAACCTCTCTAGGAACTGCATGCGTGCATATTGTGAATTAACTCTATAAACTCGATCCACATCCCAATTCATAAAATCAACACCTCTCCCAAGAAATTCTCCCAACAGTTTAGTCACAACATCTCTCAAGTCTTCTTGGTCCACTTCTTCCAAATTTTGAAACCTAAGGAAATAAGACATTTTATCCATCTGTAGTCCAAGCACAGCATTGCTTGTCGTCTCCCTCTTTTCTGCACTGCCGCATCTCACCCTCAGACCTTCCACTTTCTGCTTATTTTCTGCTGAGACTTGTTGAGTATCCTTTAAATCCTTTTGGATAGTCACAATTTCTGCTCTTATTTCATCAGTTTCTTGTCCATATTAGATAACTTTTCCAGAATTCTCTCCATTTCTCCAGCAGTTGGTCTCTGACCTTTTGCCATTTAAAAAAAACAGATATAGAAAGAGTAGGTAACCTTAAGTTGGTAGGGACTGATTAAATTTGAAGGGACATTGATTTTTAAACTGATTTTTAAACTGATTTTTAAACTGATTTTTAAACTGATTTTTAAACTGATTTTTAAACTGATTTTTAAACTGATTTTTAAACTGATTTTTAAACTGATTTTTAAACTGATTTTTAAACTGATTTTTAAACTGATTTTTAAACTGATTTTTAAACTGATTTTTAAACTGATTTTTAAATGTATTGTTTTGCTTGTATTTAGCATGCGACCAAATATTTCTTTCTCATTTCACGTACCTGTCTGGGAATCTGCCTCAGAATGGCTATCTCCCTGCCCCTATAAGTCAGTGCCCCACTCCTATGTTTTCTAAAATTTCATCTCTCGTCTCTCTTTTCACAAATTTGACATGAACCTCTCTAGGAACTGCATGCGTGCATATTGTGAATTAACTCTATAAACTCGATCCACATCCCAATTCATAAAATCAACACCTCTCCCAAGAAATTCTCCCAACAGTTTAGTCACAACATCTCTCAAGTCTTCTTGGTCCACTTCTTCCAAATTTTGAAACCTAAGGAAATAAGACATTTTATCCATAAACAAATTTTGTTAGCAATTTTTGTCTTAACTAGGCTGTTGTTTTTTCAGTGTTATTTTCTGCTTAATCACACAGTTTAAAAATATTATTGGAAATCATGGCATAATATATTTCTGTTTGGTCTGACTTTCTGATTTGTTTAGACCACTATGTTGATATCTGGATTATGTAACCTACTATGCTTGGTTGAATAACATTATTTTTATTAGGATTTGCTTGGTGTAGGCCTTAAAAAATTGGTAATTTCCTTTTTTTAAAAATCTACTTCGTGATTTTTTTAAACTGATTTTTTAAATGTATTGTTTTGCTTGTATTTAGCATGCGACCAAATATTTTCCTTGGAATCAGCGAAGGCTCTGCTCAGTACAGAAAATGGTATTACGAATTAATGGTTGATTATGTGGAGCCATTTACAACAGCAGAAGCTACTCACCTTCGTGTAGGTTGGGCATCAACAGAAGGCTATTCACCATATCCAGTGGGTGGAGAAGAATGGGGCGGCAATGGTGTTGGTGATGACTTATATTCCTATGGTTTTGATGGACTTCACCTATGGTCAGGTAAGACTAATTGTTTAAAGTCTAAAGATATTGCAAGTTAGGTTTTAAAGAAAAGAGTTATATAGGATAACAGCTACAGAAGGTTTGAAACAACTGTATCACAAGTAGAAAATCCCAGATTCTGTTCTTGCATATGGCGCAATAGAGAAAGATTCCTATATGGAATTGAGGCACCTCTGAGTTAGAAAAATTGATACTGAATTAGCCTATCTATTATGTAGTTTTGTGTTTCTCAATGTGCTTATGAGATCTTTGGAAGTAGGTTTTCTATCAGGATCTGCAATTTTTCTCTAATAATATTCATTCTTAATTATAGGTTGTGTAGCAAGATCAGTCAATTCTCCTAATCATCATCTACTCAAGACTGATGATGTCATCAGCTGTTGCCTTGACTTGAGTGCTCCAAGTATTTCATTCCGAATAAATGGGCAGCCAGTGCAGGGAATGTTTGAGAATTTCAACACAGATGGTCTTTTCTTTCCGGTTGTCAGCTTTTCAGCAGGGATAAAGTTTGTATCCACATCCAATTATTTTCTTTGCTAAAATCTAATCTAGATCAGTGACTGTTGACATTGTAATTTTAAAAAAAACAGATGTAGAAAGAGTAGGTAACCTTAAGTTGGTAGGGACTGATTAAATTTGAAGGGACATTGATTTTTTGAAATTGAAATTGAAAATTTTCAAAATTGAAATTTTGAAAGAGGAAATAAGAATCAAGAGATATATATCATCTTCTTCTTTTCTTCTTCTTCTTCATCATCTTATTTACTATTATAGTATTACAACTGATTTAACAATTTAATGTTAATGTTGAAGATGTATGTGTTTCATCTGTTATAAATTCTAATTTAATCCAAATTTAAGTGAATTATTTAAATCATTTAACTTGTTATTCTAAGGACCTATTGAACATACTCAAGTTCAATTATAAGTAAATATGCATACAATTTTATTAACATTATTCTAAATTACATGGCGTATGAAAATAACAAATTAAACCACAGCTAAAGGTAAATTCTATCAAGGTGAGCAAGAAAGTAAGTTAATTGCGAACAATTTAGAAAACTAACAGCCCAAAAGAACCTAAGGTATTATAAAAACTGCTCAAATACAGTATCTGCAAGTAGAACTTTTCAAGAAATATTTTATTTAATTAACATAGAGTCTTTCACATTGTATTTATATTACAGAGTACGATTTTTGCTCGGAGGTCGCCATGGGGAATTTAAATTCCTTCCCCCTCCAGGATATGCTCCATGTTTTGAAGCTATTCTGCCCAAAGAAAAGTTAAAAGTAGAACCCAGCAGGGAATATAAACAAGATTGCAATTGCTCAAGGGATCTCTTGGGACCAAATATTTCTTTGTCACAAGCAGCATTCACTCCAGTACCTGTAGATACCAGTCAGGTATGTAAAATGTACATTGACTTTAAACATGCATTAGATTTAATTTATATTATGTTAAAACTAGGATTAGTTGGATGACAAGCACCATGTGACTGCTAGAAGTATTGTTATATCAATATCATCAATATCATAGTTTGAGATGGTAATCAGAATTCCACTTTCCAGACATTTAGCAGATATTAATAGCAAATATAGGAATTAAGCTGAGTTTTGTATAATAAATGACAACATATATAGCCAGAATAAAATATATTGAGAAAATAGCCGACAACCTGGAAAAAGAAGCTTAAGAAACTGTATTGGTCTATGTGTAATAATCAGTGCCATAGTCCCTTTTTCCTCAAATTTGCCTGTTGATAAAATCCCTTGTGCATTTTTTTTCAATTCAGATTTTAAATGACAGAACACACATCCACAGCTCCAATCATTTTGATCTCTGTATAGGTGAATCCACAAGGTTAGAGTTATGCTTAAGGTCATATCAGACAAGCAAATTTATTTATAACATTTATATTTGACATTTTAAATATGTCAATTGCAGTTCAGTTCTGGAATTGTTCTGGAATCACCATAAATATGAATTCATTCTACATCATGGTTGTATTGACCTCATATATCCATGGGGTGGGAGATGACAATGCAAGCATTAAGATGCAAATTGCACAACTTATGTGCTTGTATGCAAAATTGTGATGCAAGGCCATCTATCTAGACCCGTTCCAGTCCGGCTTCCGGTCCGGTCACAGTACGGAGACAGCTTTGGTCGCGTTGGTGGATGACCTCTGGAGGGCCAGGGATAGGGGTTGTTCCTCTGCCCTGGTCCTATTAGATCTCTCAGCGGCTTTTGATACCATCGACCATGGTATCTTGCTGCACCGGTTGGAGAGTTTGGGAGTGGGAGGCACCGTTTATCGGTGGTTCTCCTCCTATCTCTCTGACCGGTCGCAGACGGTGTTGACAAGGGGGCAGAGGTCGACCGTGAGGCACCTTACTTGTGGGGTGCCTCAGGGGTCAATTCTCTCACCCCTCCTGTTCAACATCTACATGAAGCCGCTGGGTGAGGTCATCAGTGGTTTCGGGATGAGTTATCATCTGTACGCTGATGATACGCAGCTGTACTTTTCCACCCTGGACCACCCCAACGAAGCTGTCGAAGTGCTGTCCCGGTGTCTGGAAGCCGTACGGGTCTGGATGGGGAGAAACAGACTCAAGCTCAATCCCTGCAAGATGGAGTGGCTGTGGATGCCGGCACCCCGGTACAGTCAGCTGCAGCCGCAGCTGGCTGTGGGGAGTGAGTTATTGGCCCCAACGGAGAGGGTGCGCAACTTGGGTGTCCTCTTGGATGGGCGGCTGTCGTTTGACGATCATTTGGCGGCCGTCTCCAAGAGGGCCTTCCACCAAGTACGCTTGGTGCGCCAGTTGCGCCCCTTCCTTGACCGGGATGCCTTATGCACGGTCACTCATGCCCTTGTCACTTCCCGCTTGGACTATTGCAATGCTCTCTACATGGGGCTGCCCTTGAAGTGCACCCGGAGGCTGCAGCTAGTCCAGAATGCAGCTGCGCGGGTAATAGTGGGAGCAACTCATTGCACCCATGTAACACCAATCCTGCGCAGTTTGCACTGGCTTCCTGTGGTCTTTCGGGTGCGCTTCAAGATTCTGGTTACCACCTTTAAAGCGCTCCATGGCTTAGGACCCGGGTATTTACGGGACCGCCTGCTGTTACCTTTTGCCTCCCACCGACCCATACGCTCACACAGAGAGGGCCTTCTCAGGGTGCCGTCTGCCAAGCAATGTCGGTTGGCGGCCCCCAGGGGAAGGGCCTTCTCTGTTGGAGCTCCTACGCTTTGGAATGAACTTCCCCCTGGCTTACGTCAAGTGCCTGATCTTCGGACTTTTCACCGTGAGCTGAAAACGCACCTATTTATTCAAGCGGGATTGGATTAAAATTTTATTGGGGTTATTTATATTTTAAGATTTTAAATTGTCTTAAATTTTCGGCCACATTATAATATGTTTTCTTTTAATTTCTTTTAATCTGTATATAGTGTATTTTTACTTGGCTGTACACCGCCCTGAGTCCTTCGGGAGAAGGGCGGTATAAAAATCGAAATAAATAAATAAATAAATAAATAAATAAATAAATAAATAAATAAATAAATAAATAAATAAATAAATAAATAAATAAATGAATGTGAAGCTTTCTTCATGACATCAAAATACACATTTCTTATAGGCACATTACAGCATTGTAGATCGGAATGTATTCATTTGATAGCTATGTAAAATCTGACACAAAAAGTGTTCTCTGATTAGATGTATATTGTGTAAATGTTTAAGATAAAGCATCTGAGTGACAATACTGTAATGGTAATTTTAAATAACTTTTACTCCGCTGTTTTATTAATATAAGAACTATGCTGATGAACAGCGTTGGGTTCATGAATAGAGTTGGGTTCAGTGGAGAATGACAGTGCTTTATCTGCAATTTCTTGCAGTTATATTTTGAATCTTGTTTTCTTAATTCTGAAGAAAACAGATATGATAGATGATAGATTTTTTTTAATGGAACAATATTTCTAGAAATTATAAAGAGGCTGAAATAATTGGATTTTTATTTTTTTCACCATCTAACTATAACTGAAAGGTAGAAAAATATTTTTATTAAAATGAACAAGTTATATACAGTACTATACATGTGGCATTAAGATATTTACAACACAGCCCTTTATATTTCTACTCAAAGGTAAATTTCAATTAGTTCATTGGGTTTTCTTTTTGGCAATGGCAATTTTAACCAATAAAAAATAAGCCCACAAAATTACTAGGATAATTATTTCATTGGTTTGTTTTTTTCTTAATTGTACTGTTTGCCATTTTATTTTTTAACAGATTCATTCTTCTATTTTTAGATTGTATTACCTCCACATCTGGAAAGAATTAGAGAAAAACTAGCTGAGAATATCCATGAACTTTGGGTGATGAATAAAATTGAACTTGGATGGCAGTATGGACCAGTAAGTACTTTTCTAAATTTAGCATTTTATTAATTAATTCATATATGTTTATGTATATAATTTGGAAGTCTTTTTACTGCCTAAATATTAAATGACTGTTTTGGTTTTCTAATGAGTTTTGTATCATGTAATAAATATACTTTAAAAAATTACACGGAAATCCAATCAGGGGCATCCACAGAGTGTGGTCCAAAAAGTTAAGCAACAGACTGCAACAGGGCAATTAAAGCTTAACCTGTATTTTATGAACATCAAGTGTGCAACACATAAAAAGCAGGTGGAACGTCTGTTGTATCTGTTGTGATCTCCATCTTGCATTTTTGTCACCATTCTCTGCAGACTCATCTGAAATAGTTCCATTATCTACAGAGAGGAACAATCAGGGAGAACTAAATTCCAAGAGCTAAAAATTGCACACTTAAATAAGAGTGGAAAAACCAATGCACAAATATATTTTTGTGTGGAATTTTACCAAAAAGATGGACTTGGATATTTTTGCAGGGAAATTCCTACTTCTTGTCAGTAGAATTGATCCTTTTAGACTACAATTGTAAGATAAACTGAAATTCTGTTTTACAGATTAGAGATGACAACAAGCGGCAGCATCCCTGTTTGGTAGAGTTTGCTAAACTGCCTGAACAAGAACGGAATTATAATCTTCAGATGTCACTAGAAACATTAAAGTAAGTCAGACTTAGGTTTATATTTTTGCAAGTAAATTTATATGAATGTATGAATTCTTAATAGATTATGAAATTTGGTTTATACTATACAGGATTAGCAAGGTACTCGTTAATTTTCTAATATAAATATGCATATTTGCAAGTAATTTCATTTGATATATACTGATTACTCATACAAAATTAGGTACTGAACCTTAATTTTTAATGAGAATTACAAAACACTCACGCTGTTATTTTTAAAATATTTCTCAATAATCATATATTATATAAATGGAAGAGAAAAAATTGCAGATTGTATAAACCTGGATAGCAAAACAGTTTGTTAATAAGTGATTACTGGTTTATGAAAATTTGAACACAAAAATCTACAATAAGATATCATAGCTCTGAAATCATTTTCAAAAATATGAGCAAAATAAGAAAAGACAAAATTCTTCTCATCATGTAACTATAATAATTACAATTGTAACTATAACTATAATTATAATAGTTACGATCATGTAAACATAATAGTTGCAATCATGTAATTGTAATAGTTACAATTGTGTAATAAAATTGCACAAGTAACTATAGCCTTGCAATTCAGTTAGCATATTTTGCTTGGTTTTAATCACTTTAAATATAATGGTTTTGTCTTTTAGAACATTGCTGGCATTAGGCTGTCATGTTGGAATTGCTGATGAGCATGCTGAAGAAAAGGTGAAGAAACTAAAACTTCCCAAAAAGTAAGTTTAAACTCAGACTATTAAGGGATGAGAATGCAAATATGTCTACTTTGTCTCCTGTACCCAGTCTTCTTATATACAAATTGAAGATAACTGAACCTCCATATGATTCTATGTATGAGACAGAATATTTATGTAATAAAAATTAAATCTGGAAGTCAACAAAAATTAAGAATAAGTGATGTAATGTGGTACATTAGTTAGGAAAGAGTCAGGAAGTTGATGTATTTCATTTCTAAGAACTATAAATTTTGGAATTTGGATTTTGATTTCTAAATTATTGTACTGATTACTAATTCCAGTACAAGGAAATGAATGATCTGAATCTAATAACATTTAATACCAAAACAATGCAATGATCAAGGCTTAAGTTTTTATATTCATAAGAATCCATTAAAGTTTTTTTTTAACAGTTATCTATTATCAAGTGGATATAAACCTGCTCCTATGGATTTAAGTTGTATCAAGTTGACTCCATCTCAGGAATCCATGGTTGATAAACTTGCAGAGAACGCTCACAATGTATGGGCAAGAGATCGTATAAGGCAGGGATGGACATATGGAATTCAACAGGTAAGTCCAGACATGCTAGAATCTTTATAGAAATCATATTACGGAACCAAATGTCTGACAATTTATTTATTTATTTATTTTGTCACAACATCATACAAAAAGATTATATAGTATATACACATATAAACATATATAGGAAGAAGAAAAGAAAAACAATAGGACAGGAACGGTAGGCACGTTTGTGCGCTTATGCACGCCCCTTATGGTCCTCTTAGGAATGGGGTGAGGTCAATAGTAGAAAGTTTTTGGTTAAAGCTTTTAGGATTATGGGAAGAGACCACAGAGTCAGGTAAAGTATTCCAAGCACTGATGATTCTGTTGCAGAAGTCATATTTTCTGCAATCTAGATTAAAGCGGTTTACATTAAGTTTAAATCTATTGGTTGCCCTTGTATTATTGCAATTAAAGCTGAAATGGTGAAATAGATAAAATGTTTTGCAGTTTTACTTTTTTGACTTCAAGTTAATTGATACATTTTCAGAAATAAACCTTTCAAAAGTGGAGATATGGACAAATTGAGGAAAACAAGCTCTCCTTCCCTATTATGTCATCACAATAATGTTCCTGATATCAAGCAAAAATTGATACTGTACAGTATAACCATGTCATTGTGCATTATATTAATACTCCACAGTGTCCTAGTGAGTGTGTAGTGGGTTATTTTACTAGTTAATAACTGGTAATAGTTAATTAACACTACAAAAAGTTGAATAGTTGGGTATACACAAAGTTGTGCATGTATATACACACAAATTGCTGAACATCCTATAGAATTTGAGTTAGTTTTAAACTGAATTTTTATTTAAAGTATTGGCCCATCCTCCTATTAGGAATATTTGATAAGCTCCACTTTTATCTGTTTCTAAATATGTTGAATAGCCTCAGGAACCTACTTGATTGTTCCTTCCAGGTTGGTGCAGATCTATGGTTTTTACAGTGTTAGTCCTTTAAATTACCTTTCATAATTTTTATATTGTATAGGATGTGAAGAACCGTCGAAATCCTCGCCTTGTCCCCTATACACTTCTAGATGATCGCACTAAGAAATCAAACAAAGATAGTCTCCGAGAAGCAGTTCGTACTCTCATCAATTATGGATATAACCTTGAAGCTCCAGATCAAGACCATGGTACTGAAATTATATTGAAACAAGTTTTTTTTAAAAATATATTATTGTATATGCTATTAATTCAAGGAAGGTAAGAATGTCCCATTTTTAATTTTACTTTAACTTTCCAAAATACATTCATATTTATTTTTATATTTCTAATTATTTGAATTTTTTGAGTCAAACAGAACATTAACAGTTTTGAAATAATGCCAAACAGAATAATAACTGTAATAAAACTGACCAAAGAACTCACTGGAAATATATTAAAAAAATACAACATACACAGACTCACATAACTTTATATTTAAAGGAAACCCCCTCCACCCAAATGCTCTGTTAAAATAATTCAATCAATCAATTAGAATAGAGGGACCTTGGAGGTCTTCAAGTCCAACTCCTGCTCAAGCAGGAGATCCTATACAACTTGAGACAAGTGGCTGGCCAGTCTCTTCTTAAAAACCTCCAATGATGAAGCACCCACAACTTCTGAAGGCAAGCTGTTCCTTCAGTTCAGTTCCTTGAGCATTCCTTTTGAAGTCCCCTTCCTTGGAAAGTAATTAACACTGGTACAATCTAGAGTGGATGTTTACATGTAGTAAGCATTTCTCAACAAAAGAAAGTTTGTCTCATTCTAACACACTTGGATTGTACTTGTGAGTACAATAATGTCAAATCTGCTAAGATTTCAACATTTCAAAAGAGGGTAGGTAGTAAGTGCAGTTCTTTTGTCCATTATTTGACCTTTTTTTCTCTTTTGCAAACATTGGACTTAAGTACGTTGTAAAAAGATTCTCCTTTTCTTTTTAAAACTTTGCTAAGTCTTGAGGAATTATTGAGAAAATACAAGATGTTTTCTGCCTTTCCTTTAGACTGCCAATCTGATAAAACGGATCCTAACTTTTCCAAAACTTTTCAAATCAGTATTGATGATATTGCCTAGTTTGGGTAATGAAATGTCTGCAAGAAAACAAGCAAGCTCAGAGAGCACCAAAGACCCCACATTTCAACCCTGAGCTACACATATTCTCCTTTATTAGTACCATAACTATACCTAACCTTTAAAAATTTAGATAATGTGATTTAATATATATATAAAAATATATATCCTTAAAATTTGAACTTTTGCAGCTGCAAGGCCTGATGTGTTTGATGGCATGATAGAAAGGTTCAGGATATTCCGAACAGAAAAAACTTATGCTGTAAAAACTGGGAAGTGGTACTTTGAATTTGAAGCGATAACTGCTGGAGATATGAGAATTGGCTGGGCCAGGCCAGGTTGTCAGCCAGAGCAAGAGCTTGGCTCAGATGATCAAGCATTTGTATTTGATGGTTTCAAGGTATGTGCACATTTTTTGAGACAGGGCAAAAAAACAACAACAATTAGCCTTGTTGTGTCTCTCTTGTTTTCTATAGAACTTCAGGACCTATCAATCAAAGAATTGAATTGAGACTTAGAGGGTTAGATACAGATCTACATCTGAATTACAGGTTGTTCTTGACTTTGAATAGTTCGCTTAGTAGCTGTTACTTAGAAGAAGTTACAACGGCACTGATAAAAGTGACTTGTAACCATTTTTCATGCTTATAACCATTGCAGCATTCCCATGGTCATATAATTTACATTCAGATGTTGAAGACTAACTTACATTTATGATGGTTGCAGTGTCCCAGGGTCATGTGGTCACCTTTTGCAACCTTCTGACAAGCAAAGTTAACAGGGAAACCAGATTCACTTAAACAACTGGGTTACTAATTTAATAACTGCAGTGATTTCCTTAACAAATGTGGCAAGAAAAGTCGTAAAATGGGGCAAAATTCACTTAACGAATTTCTCACTTCGCAACATAAATTTTGGACTCAGTTGTGGTAGTAAATTGAAGACTACCTGTACTGCCCCCAGTAGATAATATATAAAACTTAATTAGTGGGAGGGTAAACACATTTGTTATCAATTCTAACATTGGGGTAGTAGATTTTAGTAGGTTTTCTGAATCTCCCTGTCATTTATTACAAATTGATCTTTCAAATAGGAAAAAGAGAATAAAAATAAGCGTTTTTGCCCTTATGTTCTCTACCATAAAGTGTGGTCTTATCTACTAAGTGAATTGTTCGTTGAATTACAAGCGGATTGTAATTTGTGTGTTAAAACATAACAAAGCTATGTTATGAGATTTGTCCTTTTGGCAAGTGAGATCTGCAATATGGTGAATGTGAAGGTTGGAAGGCACCTTACAGATGATCTAGTTCAAGCCCCTGGCCATATAGGAGTTCACTATCACAGTTGTCCATATATCTTGGAAAGAGAGGGATTTGCTTCTTCTAAAATAATGGAGATCTCCTTTTTCTCTTTTAAAGGAGTAACAGTAAGATTATTGAGAATAATGTATAATATGCTCATAAATTATTTTCCAAAAATATTGAATGTTGCTGATTATTTAGAAACTTGTGGCACAATTGATGTGTTTTAAAAATTATTTTTATATAATTAACTGTAAGATTTACAATTGATATCTACTTATAGAGCAAAGTATTTTTAAACAATGCTAAAATCATAAAAATAACAGTTTTGCATAAAACCTTTTATTATCTAGGCTCAGCGATGGCACCAGGGAAATGAGCATTTTGGGCGTACTTGGTTAACAGCAGATATTGTGGGATGCATGGTGGATCTGAATGAGCACACCATGATGTTTACACTGAATGGTGAAATCCTTCTTGATGACTCAGGTTCTGAACTTGCATTTAAAGATTTTGAGGTTGGTGATGGTAAGTTCTTGAGTAAATTTGTGCTGCTTTCGGGCTGCGTCAGCAAGTTTTTCCTTGTTATCTTAGAGAAGTTTTTAAAACCAGCCATTAGTTTATTCAGACAAAGGTTATGTCTCAGAGACAAAAATTACCTCAAGAATTCTATGTGTGAGCCATCAGCATTCTTGGATTATGGTACTGAAATATGGTAGAAAAGTGGCTGGATTTTGGTGCAGTGCTGACTACTATTTGGGGTGGTGGTGTTTAAGTATACAGGTGCAGTCATTTGGTCTTGGGACCTCCAATTTGATTACAGTCATTAACTACTTCCACCTTAAATTTGTCCAGTAAAGAGACCAAAAATGTTTGTGTACACCACACATCTAAGAATGTCATAACTTGTACTGTGGCCCTTCAGAAAGTCAAGAAGCTGAATTATGGTCCTTGACCTATCAGACATTGTCTATATCTGATTTAATTGTATATCATCAGGGCAGGCAGCTGACCTCTTTCTTCCATATTAAATCTGCTCATCATGATTGTAGGTAATTGATTTCAGTACTGAATTGCTCTCGCTATTAGAAAATTTTGGTTGGATAATTGGTAGCAGACTCTTAACAGTAGTACTGTTTCCTTTTTCCACTTATTTTATCCTCAATAGTACTGCATATTTTCTTATTCATATAGATGGAATATATTGTGCGTTTTGAAGATTTGATTGAAGTTGTGTAGTTTATAAGGAAAAGACGAATTAAGTACATGAGAATAGTTGTTAATATTTATCATTTACATATTATATCTGTCATTTTTGCAGGCTTTATACCTGCCTGTAGCCTGGGATTGTCTCAGGTGGGCAGAATGAACTTTGGCAAAGATGTTAGCACTTTGAAATATTTCACTATTTGTGGCTTACAAGAAGGCTATGAACCTTTTGCTGTGAATACAAATCGTGACATTACTATATGGCTGAGCAAGAGATTACCTCAGTTTCTTCCAGTACCAGCAAATCATGAACATACTGAGGTTTGTCTCTTAATTTATTTTGGAGACTGAACATAGTAAGTGGTAGCAGTTAATACAGTATGTAGAGCCATCAATATACTATACAGTATATAGTAAGGCCATCAAATAAGTATGGAATGATTCATTATTATTATTTTATAATAATAATAATAACACTATATTATGATCCTTTCTATGTATTTACCTTAAAATGTAGAATGTAAAATTAAAGAGACTAGCATATTTTTTATTTGTAAGCTCAAAGGCTTTGAGTTAAAGGGAAAATGCAGGGATTTTATTTGTATCCATAATAATTCTTAATCCACCTGCATATTTTTATAACAACTTTTGTTGTCTTTCAGAGTCCAATATTAGGTTAATACAAAAAAATTAAAAACAATAGGCTGAAATTATGCCTCTTACTCTCTAGAGGAAATTTTTTAGTAAGTAATTCATCTAGCTTGCTTCAAGATAGGCAAGGTCAGAGACAGCAATCATTATGGGTCTTAGAATATACTTTAATGCAATCAGCATATTAAAACAGCGTGTCCGTGTGTCAAAGCCTGATTCCAACCTATATCTAATGTTATTAAAACAAGAGTTGCGTATGAATCTAATATCGGGCTTTCCCCCCCACATTTTCTAGTTTTGTAGAACTCAGATATCTTTTCTGTAATGGTGCTTCATTCTCCTGGCCCTTCTCTGAGTCAAACCTGCATTTCACCACACCTGCCGCAATATTACAGAGAGCAAGAATAAATGTATACTTATTTATATACTATGAGAAACCATTAAGCATAAATAAAGACAACATTTTGTTTTATGTTTCCATTTTACAATTGAGTTTTTGCATTTCATAGGTTACAAGGATTGATGGCACTGCAGATAGTTCTCCATGCTTGAAAGTCACACAGAAGTCCTTTGGATCTCAAAACAGCAAAACAGACATCATGTTTTATCGTCTAAGCATGCCCATTGAATGTGCAGAAGTGTTTTCTAAAATGCCTGGAGGAGGAATGCCAAATTCTAATCTTTTTGGCCCAAAGAGTGATTTGGATGATTATGATGCAGATTCTGATTTTGAAGTTCTCATGAAGACTGCTCATGGTCATCTTGTACCTGACCGTGTAGAAAAAGAAGCTGCAAAATCAGAGTTCAATAACCATAAAGATTATACACAAGAGAAACCTTCACGCCTCAAACAAAGGTCAGATAGTTTGATCTCTTCAGGTGTTTTATACACTGTTCACTTTCAAGGATACAAATGAATGTATCCTTGCCATATTTTCGATGAATTTCATTGTGATGTCTCCTGAATAAAAAGGGCAGCAATTTCTGGCTTTAAATTTTTGCTTTCTTTATGTTCCAGTTTTCTTATACATGAAATATAAATGAAACATGGACAAGTTTCTATAAAATATTTAATATAAGAATTACAAATCTGCAACTGTAAAGAGATATTTGCTGCTCTGACCCTGAAATATATTAGCTGATATTAATAACTTTAGACATTTTGACCAAGTGTGTAAAAAGGGCCAAATTGAATTGAATAAATATCTTGATACCTTCAAATTCAGCTTTATTCAATAGAGGATTATTCTGAATCAACTGATATAAAAAAATGTATTCACTATTTTTCATTTTTATACATTACAGATTTATGCTGAAAAGGACGAAGCCAGACTACAGCACAAGCCATTCTGCAAGACTAACTGAAGATGTCCTAGCAGATGAACGAGATGATTATGATTATCTAATGCAAACATCTACAGTATGGCAATTTAGTATTAATATTTCCATAAAGGATAGATTAAAGTTATCAGATATAATAGGAGGATATTATATATTACGTGTTTATCTCTATGGAGCAGAAATGGTTGGAATTGTCTTAAAGAATTGCTGTTAAACTGCAAGCTTAAACTAATATTTCATGAGAATAAACTTTCCTTTGAAATGCTAATTTCAAAAGAAACTTGGTTTTCCATCCTTCTTATGCATGGATAGTGTGAGATTATTATTATTATTATTTATTAGATTTCTATACCGCCCTTCTCCCGAAGGACTCAGATGGAGAAATAGAGGTAGAATGTGTTCAGTGGTGTCATTTGTTCTAAGCCTTGACTTACTGTCTATTTAACTCGGTATCTTCTCTTCTGCTCCCTAAATTAGTCTTGATTGTCACTATGTGCTGCTAATTATAATTTATATATGAAATAGATTGATGATAAGACTCTGACTCTTACATGGTCCTAGAGATTTTATTCTTGCTTCTAGCAATTACTTAAGCTTCCGGGTTTGGGGTTATTTTCAGAACAAGATGGATTTTTCAGAAAAAATAATTCAGGATATTACTGAATCAAAGTGAAATATTAATATTGTGGGTAATATTTTTTATGTCTTGGCAGTATTATTATTCTGTACGTATATTTCCTGGACAAGAACCTGCTAATGTTTGGGTAGGCTGGATTACATCTGATTTTCATCAATATGACACAAACTTTGATTTGGACAGAGTCCGTACTGTTACAGTAACCTTAGGAGATGAAAAAGGGAAAGTTCATGAGAGGTTGGCTTTATTTTTCTTTTGTTAAGAAACAATTGCTATCAAATCATTCTATCGTGTCAGTGAATATATTATGCAGTTAAAACTGTAATATTGATTAAAATTAATACCTTGCACATTATTTATTATTTATAATAACATGAATATTACATGATGCTGCATTTCATTTGATAGGTACTCCATTTTTTAAAATGAAGTTTTCTTTCTGTTAGCATATGATTATAAAATCCTGAACTCAATATTGTATTAAGGGGTTTCATTGGAATGAAGGTTTATATTTATTTTGCAATCCACACCTAAGTGTGAGCAAAATACAATTATCACATTTTATGATAAAATGATAAAATTCATTATCACAATGAATTTTAAATGTGGAATCCAAAAGTTATCTTTTAATAGAAGTGTATTTAAGTGCTAATTCCCTGGAGGTTATAACTCTATCCTGTTCTAGCATGATTAAGAAATACATCTCACTGTGATTTTACAGATAGTCATAGTAGCATAATATTCCAATCATAGCACTCTCAAATGAGAGGGTAGTGTGTATCTCGGTGTAGGCCACAATGGCTCTCTCCATCCTTCCTTCTATTAGTAGAATAGAGCAGAACAGAACAGAACAGAACAGAACAGAATTGAATTCTTTATTGGCCAAGTGTGATTGTACACACAAGGAATTTGTCCCCAGAGCATAATCTCTCAGTAGACATACAGAACAAGCAAGAAGTGATAAATCATGATCATAATCATAAAATACAATCATAATAAATCATAAGATACAACACTCAGTGATAGTCATAGAATACTAAATGAGCAATCGACATAAGTCATAATAGGATACTGAATAAAAGCATTCAATATAAATCATATGATACAAACAACAAAGTAATCATAAGAAGCTAAGGAAATAGGAAAGATGAGAATGTTAATACAGCCCTACTAAGTGGTTTGTTTAGTCTATCAGCAATGGCCTTTGGAGAAAAATATGCAACTTAAATTTGAATTGTAGTTATCTTTATGTCTGCTCATGAAATTTATTAATATTCATCTATTGTTTATTTTTAAAATTAAATGCAAATCTAAATATGCCAGAGAGATTTATGAAAAAAACCCCTATCTAACCATTGTTTCTAGCTTCATCAAGAATGGCTTGAGCATTGGATAAAAATTCTTTCCTTTGCCTCTCCTTATTCTAGTAGGCATCTCATTATTTTTTAGATTTTATTAAAAAGCTCTTCATTTTAACTCATCTAGGGAATTCTGCGTTTTATTAGTTAACAGTCCTTCTTGCATCCTCGTTTATAACTAACATTAAAATAGAGTGTTCTAGTTCTTATTTAAGAAGGAATTCTACATTAATACAAGCCACTTAAATGGGAGGGGCAAGGAAGGAGCACTCTCTTAGATACTTATTTATTTTTGCTTAATACATTCATTCATGAATGTATTATTTTCTGATATATGAATTTTTGAATAATTGCCTGAAAAAAGCCATTATGTGCAACCTAGAGCTAGATCTCTGTGAAGTCCTAGTGTAATACATGTGAGTTAAGCATTCATTATAACTGCGATAACTGCAATAAAATAAGTCTAATTTTACCTGTATGTATTTATTTGCTTGATTGCTTGCTTACAGGTAATAACTGTATTACAAAATTGTCCCATGAGAGCAGTGGTGGGATTCAATTCACACTTCGAGAGAACCGGTTGTTAACTTTCTGAGCAGTTTGGCAAACTGGTTGTTGGAAGAAATCATTAGAGCAGAGAACTGGTTGTTAAATTACTTGAATCCCACCACTGCATGAGAGCATTAGCAGATTTAAAGAAAAACACATTAAAATGTCATCATGTAGAAGATCTAATACCTGTAGTATTCTTAGAAAACTATACATGCTGCTTTATCTTCTCTTTGCTTGGAAATGCTCTGCACATGTATTAGTGAGAATTTCTGGTTGGTGAGCAAATATTTTTTAATATTGAAGAGAACTGGATAGATCACACATATGGCAGAGCCTAATGGAGTTCATCATAATCTTGTAACATTAATCTATTATCAACCTTTTGAAATGCAGTATCAAACGAAGCAACTGCTATATGGTGTGTGCCGGAGAAAGCATGAGTCCAGGGCAAGGACGCAATAATAATGGATTAGAGATTGGTTGCTTGGTTGATGTTGCAACTGGTATCCTATCCTTCACTACCAATGGCAAAGAATTAAGCACTTATTATCAGGTAATGATTTTTTTTCTTGGTTATAGGTTGCCCAATAAAATCTGATTAATTTTAAAAAAGAATATATTTATTATATTTGAAAAGAAAATAATTTCCCCAAATTTTAGCTTTGGATAGTACTTTATGAAAGATTTAAAACTTTATTGTGGCAAATGCTTAGGTCAATAATGTTCTTGTCTGCAAACTATCTTTATACCTATTTTGCTTATAATATTTTATTTCTATTTGTTTTTTACTTAGGTGGAACCAAGTACTAAATTATTTCCTGCAGTATTTGCACAAGCCACAAGCCCTAACGTTTTCCAATTTGAGTTGGGACGAATAAAGGTAACTATCACCCATTTAGTTTACTGTATTTAAAACATTCCTGATACTCTGGTTCCAACTTTTTATAATAGTAACAAAAGTGGAATAATTTTTTTCCTAATCTACTGGTAGAAGTGTGGACATTTCCTTTCTCAGTTCCTCATTATCCATCAGCTATATTGAGAGGAAAACCTTGAATAAATGCAGGGTTATATACAAAATCAGTAACAGAACATAGTCAAATAGATTCCTTTCTTTCTTAGATCTCCCATTTATCTCCTATGACCATAGAAACCATGCCAAGCTCTGGTTTTATATTGAAACAAGAGAAAAAATGGTGGGGGTATTACCTCCATTTTTTTAAAAGAAAAAAATCTTCAGTGACTGTTGAACTAATTCAAGTAATCTGTTCATTATAATCTTTCTTTAGAACACAAATGGTTCTTCATCCATATATAGTTCTGATTGGAAATTTACCATAGCCAAAAGTTTCATGCCCTTTGAACAAGAAAATTAAAAAAAGGAAAGGTTCCTGAAAGTGTGAGAAGGTAATCTCTAAAAAGAAAAAGACTTCATAAATTCCAGTGTCACCAACATATGATAAACCTAATTAAAGTATCTGTAATGGAATAGCACTACAGTCAGCCCTGAAGGCCATTTTTAAATTTGGATCTTCAGGGCTGTCACATGTGGGGAATAGGCAAGCTTTGGGAATGGGAGGGGAGTGGATGGAGACAGTGTGAGATGTATAGCCATAACAACGTTTTTTCCCTTGGGAGTCGAGGATGTTCAGCCTGCACCTGGGGAGGCGTGACTGGGAGTCAACTTCAGTTGGATCAGTGACCTGATTGGACCTTGTGATGCCCATGTCAATGCAGGGGAAGGAACTTTGACTTTACTCTGGGTGGGGAAAACCTGGGGGCTTTCAGATTCGGGTTTTCCCAGATGTGCCAGTATGACATTTCTAATAAATTCAAGCTTTGAGGAAATGCCTGCCTTGGAGTTTTGATTTTATTGGGGGTGTTACTTGGAACCCTGACAACTAGTACACTACCAAGACATAAGTCATACTTTTATCTAGTGGGCATCTGGCAGATCAGCTTTTTAATTTTTATATATTAAATTTATATGCTTTCCATCTCACTATCCAAAGTGACTCTGCGGTATTTTATCACTACACTGATATGAGTTAGAGTCTGACTTCTTTTACTGAAAAAGTAGTTAGCCATACAACTATAGGGGAGTATGTTCAATTTTCAGACTTTCATCAGAATAAGTGTATTTCCAGGAGTCAGATTACCACCAAAGTACTCTCTGACATCTGAATTAATCAGAACTTTTGATTTCTTCTTTGTTTGTTTAGTTAAGTGTTTGTACTTGAATGTATGCCTTTTCATTATTCCATCCCTTAAAGTGGCTTATTAGACATGAAATATCAACTCCACAATGAAGGTCCAGTTAAACTGATTTATTGTTAATCATACCCAAGAATCTTTTCAACTAATGGTTAACATCTGCTTGTGGTTAGATAAGGGTCAACAGAATTCAAGAGAGGTTGGATTTTATTTGTTTGCGGCTCTTTAGAGATTCTAGGCAGATCCTTTTTTAACTCTGCCCTCAGTTTTTGCTAGTTCTATTCCTATACTTACGACAATAATTGCAATTTTAAAAACAATTAAAATCAAACATTATAATTAAAAATTTGTCAAAATAGTGGTTTTTTACCATCTCCTAAATAAAGGAAGAGTAGGAACCTATTTCATAGACTAGGAGCCACACAGAAGAAATTTACCATATTTATATTTTGTACTGATTAGCAGATTGGTTGCTGTTTTCTCTACTACAAGCAATGTTCAGACACTTTTCAAGGATTGTCCTATATAAAACATATTTCAACAGTTAAGACATATTGTTATCGAAGTGTGATAATTATATGTTTTATATGCTCAGGAAGATCACAACTGATACACTGGTTTTAATACTGAAAAAAAAACTCTAAGTGATAGCTGAAATTCAGGAACATTCCCAATCTGTGAACTAGTTTTGCTGTGAGAGTACAATCCCTTTGGGAAAAAGCTTTTTGGAAAAGCTAAATGGTTTCATGCAGATGCTACACAACATAGGAATAAAGTGGAATTCAATGGGATACCATTGGTTAATAAATAACAAGTGTCAAAGTAGAGTCTGGCATCTTCTCGGAATAGTACAACTATAATAATTGCAAGACATATTTTCCAAGATCCAACCCTGCCAAATGGCCCAAAAAAATACCATGTTATACTTTACATAGACTGGTTATTGATAGTTTCATTCCAAACCAGATTTTGCTATCATGTTTGATATACTCTTTAGAGGTATTCTTGGTGCTCTCTGAGCTTGGTTGTTTTGTTACAGATGTTTCATTATCCAACTAGGTAATCCTGGAGAACGAAATGTCTACAAGAAAACAACCAAGCTCAGAGAGCACCAAGGACCCCACAGTTCAACTCTAAGACACAAATATTTTCTTCTGTTGATACTCTTCAGTTTATGGAAAGGTTTGATTCTGTGCCAGCATTAACATATTTATATATATATATAGTCCCTCAGTTCATTGGGACTATAGGACAATGGTTTTTCTTCCATGCAATATCAGGCCCAAGTCCAAAGATGACACAATAGAATCCAATTCTTTACCTTTTAAAACATAATAGATTGAATCTTGCCAGACTAAAGCTATAAACTTCTAACCCAGGGGTCCTCAAACTTTTTAAACAGGGGGCCAATTCATGGTCCCTCAGACTCGTGATGGGCCAGACCAGATGGGTGGGCATGGCTAGGTGGTCATGTGACTGGTTGGCATGGCCAATTTAGCAGTCCATTAAACAATACACACAAAATAAACTTTAATTTGTTATGTTCCTGAGAGTGGAAAGGGATGTGGTTGTCTTGGAGTATGTGTGAGGGACTTCTGTTTGTGTGTGTGTGTCTGTCTGTCTCATGTGCACGCTTTCTCTGGAGACAGGGGAGGCCAAAAATGGGCAAAGAAAAACTCTGCTGCCAAAAATCGAGGCCATTTTTGGCCTCCTGAGGCCTCCGGCATCCCATTTTTGGCTTCTAGTGCCATTCTGCTGCCCAAAAATGGCCCCATTTCTGGCCTCCTGGGGCCTCTGCGCATCTTGTTTTTGGCCTCTTCAGCTTCCAGAAGGCGGATGTGGGCCGGCAGGTAGCTGGGGCGATGTGGGTGGGGGAGCCTTGTGGTCCCTCACAGGCCAGATTAATAGTTTCGGTGAACCATATTCTGCCTGTGGGTTGTAGTTTGAGGACCCACGGTTTAACCCAATAGATATACCCTGAGATATTTTAGAATGTGGTTTCCCTGAACCTATTTCACCTTTCCCCATTCAAGTTTGGGACTGCAGAATTTCTTATTTTGGGCTTTTGTCTCAGAATGTACTGCCTTCTCACTAGGAAACCATGGTGTTCCTGTCTATGGAGATTCTCAGTCATTCAAGTCATTATTGTCCCAAAGGTGCTTTTTCAAGTGGCAACTGAATTTTCTGATTTTTCTTTGAAGACATTTCACTTCTCATCCAAGAAGCTTCTTCAACTTTTTGAATCACTAGTATTCATAGATAATAGACTATTAAAATCACATTGGCTAGGAGACCATGTTCTGTTTCCATAGTTCTCCATATTTTCATACTGGCAGAGTGATTATAGTCAAATTGTGGCATTTCTATGAAAAGTAACTTTGGACATTCACATCAGTCAATCTATTTTTCTTGCATTCTTCCCCCTCTCATCTTGTCAGCTAGAATGTTTGTTATATATATATATTCATAGAATGATCTTTATGTATGAATGCATAAGATGACAATTAAAACACAGTTTTACAGGTAAGCAATCTGCGCTTCGACAAGGTCTCTCACTCATCATCTTCAGGCAGATCGCCAAGATACTCTCTCAACCTTACACGGGAATAGACCCGAATATGCCAAGACCTACATACCTATACCTGTGAAAACTACGGAAACATATTTATCAGAAAACATATATATATATATATGTATGTATGTATATATGTAGGTCTTTGGTTATTTGGGTTTTCTCCCGCGTAAAATTGGAAGTGTCTTGGCGACGTTTCGACGAAGTCTCATTCGTCATCTTCAGCCTGGTGTTTACAGCTTCGTGCTTCTAGGAGCAATGTGTGATTGCAGCTGTTTCTTCCTTTTAACTGCTAGTGGGGGTTTGAACTGATTGGTTGGGAGCTTGGCCGTGTTCTGATTGGGTGGAGGTGTGTTCTGATTGGTTGGGAGTTTGTCTGTGCTCTGATTGGATGGTGGGGTTGGCTGTGCTCTGATTGGATGGGGGTGTGTTCTGTTTGGGTGGGGGGGCTTGGTTTTGCTTAGGTTAGTCTGAGTTCCAGGGGGATTTGAGTTGGTGAGCTGCATTGCTGTTGTTTGGCTTCACGTTTGTGGTCGTGCTACATCTTCATGGTGGGTGTCAGTCTGCTGCATGTATGGATTGGAGGGGTTTGAAATGGCTAATGATGCAGCTGCGGTCTGGCTTCTGGTCCATGGTCATGCTTCATCAGTGTGGGTTTGAGTCTGCTTTCCGCGTGGATGTGTGGTGGTGACATGCTGTGTGGCACTCGTGAGTGTGGGTCTTGTGTCATTCTTCATGTTAGGGACTCGTTTGTCGATAAGGGCGGGTTTCCAAATGGCAGATAGGGGGGAAGTATCATCTCATTTATTCATGCTGTGTGGGCGTTTTTCTATCTCAATGGCTTCTCTGATTATTCTGTTGTTAAAGTGTTCAATTTTGGCAATAGTTCTGGTATTTTTAAAGTCAATTTTATAACCTGTGGCTTTAAGGTGTTGGACCAGGGAAGAAGTTGGTTCCTCTTTTCTGACTGAATTCTTATGTTCTTCAATGCGTGCACTTATTCTTCTGTTGGTTTGTCCGATGTATGTGGTGCTGCAGGCAGTGCATGGGATTTCATATACTCCTTGATTTTCTAACTCAATTTTGTCTTTGGGGTTTCTTAGGATGATGGATATTTTTTGGTTTGTGCAGAATGCTGTCTTGATGTTGTGTTTGTGGAGGATCTTGCTGATTCTGTGGTGCCTTTTATATATGGGAGGAGGGCTTTGCCGTTTTCTTGTTCTCTGTCTTGGATTTTAGTGGGGGTTCTTTATGGATTAGTTTGGTAATCTTATTTCTTTGGAATCCACTGGATGTTAGTATGTTGGTGAGAGTGTGTAGTTCGGTTTTTAGGTGTTGTTCGTCAGCTAAGCATTTTGTTCTGGAGATGAGTATCTTGGCTACGGAGTTGATCTGTGCTGATGGTGGTGTGAGAGTGTGTGCAGATAGCGGTTTGTGTGTGTTTTCTTCTGGTAGATGGTGTGTCCAAGGGAGCCATTAGATTTCCTGTAGACTAAGACATCCAGGAAGGGAAGTTGGTTGTTAGCTTCTGTTTCCATGGTGAATTGTATTTTGGGGTGTAGGCTGTTGAGGTGGATGAGGAAGTTGTCCAGTTTTTCTTTCCCATGTGGCCAGATTATGAAGGTGTCGTTTACGTATCTGAGCCAGAGTTTGGGTTTGTGGTCACATTTTTCTAGAGCTTAGGTTTCAAAGTGTTCCATGTAGAGGTTTGCAATGTGTTGGATAGGTGAGAGGGGTGATCCCATGGGTGCTCCTTTTGTTTGTATTTTTGTCCTTTATAAATAAAGTATGTGTTGGATAGGCAGTGATTGGTCAGATCTAGGATGTGCTTGGGGGGGTGTTTATTTGTTTTGGATGGCTGTTAAGGCTTCTTTGATTGGCACTTGGGTGAAGAGGGATATGACATTGAAGCTCACGAGTAGATCGCTGGGCTGTAAGTTTTGTTTCTTTATGATCTCTATGAACTGGAATGAGTTTTTTACGTGTGAGGTGATGGATTCTGCATAGGGCTGTAGTTGTTTGGTGAGAAATTTGGCTAGGTTTTGTAGAGGTGAGCATATGGAGCTGTCTATGGGTCTTCCTCCTTCTTTGTGTATCTTGGGGAGACCATAGAGCTTAGGGCATCTGGATGATTTCTCTCTGGGAATGATTCTTTGCTGGATTTCTTCGCTGATGGGGAAGGCTTTTATTTTGGATCTAGTGGTTTTTTCTAGGTAGGTGGTGGGGTCTGTGTTTAGGGGTTTGTATGTGGAATCTTGGAGTAGGTTGGTTAATTTGGTTTGGTAGTCAGATATGTTCATAACCACCGTGGCGTTGCCCTTGTCTGCTGGTAGGATTATTATGCTGGTGTCTTCTTTCAGGTTAAGTAGTGCTGTCTGTTCCTCTTTGGGTAAATTGCTTTTGGGTGGCTTGCTCCCTCCCACGTAAAATTAGAAGTGTCTTGGCGATGTTTTGACGAAGTCTCATTCGTCATCTTCAGGCTTCAGCTTCGTGCTTCTAGCGTGATCGCAGCTGTTTCTTCCTTTTAACGGCTGGTGAGGGTTTGAACTGATTGGGTGGGAGCTTGGCTGAGTTCTGATTGGATGGGGGTTTTTTGGTGCTCTGATTGGCTAGGGGTGTGTCCTGTTTGGGTGAGGGCTTGGTTGTACTCCGATTAGTCTGAGTTGCAGGGGGATTTGAGCTGGTGAGCTGCATTGCTGTTGTTTGGCTTCGTGTTCGTGGTCATGCTACATCTTCATGGTGGGTGTCAGTCTGCTGCATGTATGGATTGGAGGGGTTTGAAATGGCTAATGTTGCAGCTGCAGTCTGCGGTCCCAACCAATCAGAATACACCTCCACCCAATCAGAACATGGCCAAGCTCCCAACCAATCAGTTGAAACCCCCACCACCAGTTAAAAGGAAGAAACAGCTGCGATCACACATTGCTCCTAGAAGCACGAAGCAGAAAACACCAGCCTGAAGATGACGAATGAGACTTCGTCGAAATGTCACCAAGACACTTCCAATTTTACGCAGGAGAAAACCCGAATAACCAAAGACCTACATACAAACACCCGCAAAAATCTCAGAAAACAAATATTTATATATATGGTTTTTTTCCTATCGAAGCAACCTGGTCTACCGAAATATGGGAGGTCGCATACTGTTTCCCTTTCACCTTTCAGCCCCAATCCAGGAGTCCTCACAGGTAGTCACTTTCACGACAAACAAATATTTTTGCGTTAAATTTACTGACAAAGAATAAAGTCATATACATCACATACACACACACACACACACCCCTGTATGTGTGTGTGTGTGTGTGTGTGTATACTGTATATATTCATATATATATGAATAAATGATTTAAGTGTTTTTTTTCCAGTTTACTGCATTTACTGAAGAACTGTTTTACTGCAATTTACTGTTGCTCTGTTTTCAGAATGTTATGCCATTGTCAGCTGGCTTGTTCAAAAGTGAGCACAAAAATCCACTTCCTCAATGCCCACCCCGTCTCCATGTTCAGTTTCTGACACATGTTCTTTGGAGCAGAGTGCCAAATCAGTTCCTGAAAATTGATATATCACGGATCAATGAACGGCAGGGCTGGTCAGTACAGTGCCTGGAGTCTTTGCAGTTCATGTCCCTTCACATTCCAGAGGAAAACAGGTACTCCTTGGTTGCAGTTAGAGATTAAACGAGATAAGATGTTGACCTTAAGTGTATGGTAAATTATATATCTGGAAAAAAAAAGGATATGTTAGTATATATTCATAAAATCCTATTAAATATGCAAAGGAAGAAGGACAATAGGAAAAGAAAATTGAAACTAGATAAATCTAGTTTACAACAACACTATTTATCACCTGTGTTTTATTTTATTTTAATATTTTATTTTAATATTTTTTTATTGTATTATGTATCCCACCTTCATTATTTTTACAAATAACTCAAGGCAATGAACATATCCAACACAACTTCCTCCTCCTATTTCTCTGCAAAAGAACCTACTCCTATGAGGTAGGTTGGACTGAGAGAGGGTGACTGGCTCAAAGTCACTCAGCTGCCTTTCATGGCTATGGCC
Source organism: Ahaetulla prasina (assembly GCF_028640845.1). Taxonomy (NCBI): domain Eukaryota; kingdom Metazoa; phylum Chordata; class Lepidosauria; order Squamata; family Colubridae; genus Ahaetulla; species Ahaetulla prasina. Next base: position 81,906,817 of record NC_080539.1, on the reverse strand, counting down.
ATGAACTAACAGTCTGCTACTTTCACATAATTTTCTAACAGCAGAATCTATTTTTGCTTCCCTCAACTAATGTTCATCAATCACGGGAAATACCTTTAAGTCTTTCTTTGCAAAAGATTTCATCTATTAGTCATGGTTATTCCCAATGCAAGACTGTGTTTTTAATTCCAAAGGATAAATAATATTATCCAACCATCGTTAGCTATAGTTACTGAATACATCAAAGTGCTAAGAAAGAAACTAAATTTTTGGTGAAAATTTTTAATTACTCGATAAAGAATTATACTGTCATTGAAAAAAACTATTTTGGAAATAGTTAAAATCTAACCAAACTTACTTCCATGTTTGCATATGTAAATGTGCTCTCTAGATTGCAAGCCTTATCAATTTACTGACTTAATAAGATAATAATTATGAATTTTTTCTTAGAAAACTGATTGTATAGATGTAAAAGCACTTTCCACACAAAAAACTCAAATCTGCTATGTTTAATTATTTTCCTTCTTTTTTTTTATTGCAGGTCTATAGATATTTTAGAACTGTCAGAACAAGAAGAACTGCTAAAGTTTCATTATCATACTCTCAGACTATACTCAGCAGTCTGTGCTCTTGGGAATAACAGAGTTGCACATGCTATGTGCAGCCATGTTGATGAATCTCAGCTTCTCTATGCAATTGAGAACAAATACATGCCAGGCTTCTTACGTGCAGGCTATTATGATCTTCTCATTGATATTCACCTTAATAGCTATGCCACTGCAAGGTTGATGATGAACAATGAATTCATTGTCCCAATGACAGATGAGACTAAAAGCATTACTTTATTTCCTGATGAACACAAAAAACATGGCCTACCAGGTATTGGGCTTAGTACATCTTTACGACCCAGAATACAATTTTCTTCTCCCAGTTTTGTAAGAATTAATAGTGAATGCTACCAATATAGTCCTGAGTTTCCTCTAGAAATTTTAAAGTCTAAAACCATAGAGATGTTGACAGAAGCAGTTCAGGAGGGTAGCCTTCATGTCAGAGATCCAGTAGGTGGTACTACAGAATTTCTGTTTGTTCCTTTGATCAAGCTTTTTTATACCCTTCTTATAATGGGAGTCTTCCACAATGAAGATCTGAAGCATATCTTGCAGCTCATTGAGCCCAGTGTGTTTAAAGAAGATAACGGCCATGAAGTTGAAACCCGAATATTAGTGAAGGAACTAGTTACAGAAAGTCTAAATTTAGAGACAGGTGTGGATGAAATCAGAAGAGAGAAGGTTCCAGAAGAAGGACTTCTTCAAATGAAGCTTCCTGAGCCCGTCAAATTACAGGTAATCATGAAAGAATGCATAGGTAATTGTATATTTTGTGCATTATTTTTCTACCTGAGACACATTTATGTGCCTATATATGCACAAACATAAAAAAAGAAAAATTTGGGTTGGAAGTTTAAGAAAAAGTTCTGGACATAAACAAAAGTGAATATAAATTGAAAAGAATATTTACAACATATCCATACTGAAAAGAATGTTAAGAAGAAGAATATTGACAGAATAAAGCTGTCAATAAGCAATAAATAATACATTAAACACAAATAATGTGGTCAAAAGGAAATTAAAATTCTAAGCTGAGGGAAAGATAAGAGCAGAAAATTAAATTTTTCAGTATTTTGAAATGGAGACAATGAAAGGTTTAAAAAATAGAATAGATGACAATGGACGTAGTTTTTATTAAAAAGGAGAAATGACTCAAATTAAATAAAAGAAATACCCCATATCTGAAATTGTAGTTTTAAAACTACGTTACCCCATTTATTTTGTTGTCTTCTATTAATTCTATTTCAGATGTGCCATTTACTCCAATATCTATGTGACTTCCAGATACGCCATAGAATAGAAGCCATTGTAGCATTTTCAGATGATTTTGTAGCAAAACTCCAAGAAAATCAGCGTTTCCGATATAATGAAGTTATGCAGGCTTTAAATATGTCAGCAGCTCTTACAGCCAAGAAAACGAAAGAATTTCGATCCCCACCACAAGAGCAGGTTAATAACCTAATAAATATTTTTATATTGGGTGTTTGTTCAGTTTAAAGAAAATCTGTATAAGGTAATAATTTACCTGGACCACAGTATAAAGGTAAAGGTTCTCCTCGCACATACCTGCTAGTTGTTGCCGACTCTAGGGGGCGGTGCTCATCTCCGTTTCAAAGCCGAAGAGCCAGCGCTGTCCGAAGATGTCTCCATGGTCATGTGGCCGGCATGACTCAACGCCAAAGGCGCACGGAACAGTTACCTTCCCACCAAGGTGGTCCCTATTTTTTCTACTTGTATTTTTAGGTGCTTTCAAAACTGCTAGGTTGGCAGAAGCTGGAACAAGTAACGGGAGCTCACCCCATTACACGGCAGCACAAGGGATTCGAACCGCTGAGCTGCTGACCTTTCGATCGACAAGCTCAACGTCCTAGCCCCTGAGCCACCGTGTCCCCTGGACCACAGCATACCAGACTGTAAATAAAAGCTAAACTGCCTTGGTGAATGAGAATTCTGATTTCCATAACATTCAGCAATTGTGTTTTACAAGTCACTTTTGATAAGCGTTTTGCCGTCCATGAAAAATATGGATCAAGCCTAACATTAATTCAACTGTTTGTGACTAAATATAAATTAAAATATTCTCTGTGGGGACCCCCCCCCTCACATTAAACAGTTGCCTTTTGGTGAGATGAGTTTTGTAGAATTCTGATGTATTCATTTTTATATGTACAAGTTTTTAGTCATCTCTAATTTGAATACTTCAAACTTTTCAATGGAAAAGGTTTATAAATACAGGTAATCCTCACTTAATTACCACAACTGGAACTGGAAAATTTGATCATTAAGTGATGTGAATTTAAGTGAGATATCACATGATCACATTGAATTTAACAACCGTCTACCTTATGTATTAAGGGAATTACCCATGATTGTTAAATGAGACATCATGTGACCATGAATTGCAATTTTACTACTGACTTTTCAATTGACTCTGGTTGTTTGTAGCAAATGCGTAAATGGTGATCACATAAGCATGGGACATTGTGACAGTTTAAATGCTCATCGTTTAGTTTGCACCTAATGCTGATCACATGACATACAACCATCCAATGGTTGTAAATTACTTTTTCAACAGCATAGTAACTTTGAACTGTAAGCTACCTGTGGTTTCTTTTCTACTTTTGTATGTAGAGTTCAGTTGACCCTATATTCTCTTCTTCTATCCTTGAAGTATGTATCTTCAGTAATATGACAGTGCCTTGGATATTCATTACTAACTGTTGTATAAACAAGTTGTTGGAATTTGGAAAAGAAAGACACTTTTGACATCTTCCCTCCAGTCCTTCTCCCAAGCATATTGTCCCCTATTTTGCTCTGAATGGGGATCTTTTAGCACAAGTTATGGGTCATGGAGCCTGTACTAAAAGAAGAAGAATAGGAAAATCCTACTACATCTATTGAAAATTTGCTCTTTTTGTTCCTTATTTTGATCCCTTTTAAACTTTCTGAGGCACAGAAGTTACTATTGATAAAATGTAGCATCATGTATGTGCCAAGAGATTTTATTTGTGAGCCTTGCTATTTGTGAAAGAATAAATTAAAATTATTATTAGTCCCTACACAGGGACAAATTAGGGTGCCCATTTTTAATTTAAGTTTTAAAATCCTGAGCATCATTTAAACCATTTCTAACCAGCACTAAAAGGCATCCTTGATGACATTGATAATGTCGTAGTACAAGCCAAGAGACAAAGATGTGGCTGCATCATCTTTTTCAATATATTTTACAGGAACTGAATTACTGAGTTGTAGAAAAGTGAATATAATGATAATTCATTAGAATGAACAAAATATATGCACTTCTTTCTATCCTTTCCTTCCATGGGGAGTTTCAAAACATGACTTGAGTCTAATAATAATATAGTAAATGTTTTATTCTATCTGCATACCACTTCTTACATATTGCTTCAAATATATATTTGCTTTTAAAGATCAACATGCTGCTGAATTTTAAGGATGATAAAAATGATTGTCCTTGTCCTGAAGAAATAAGGGATCATTTCCTGGATTTTCATGAAGATCTGATGGCACATTGCGGTAAACCTGAACTCTGAATATTTTTTCCTGCTCCAAATATTAAACAAAAGAAAATACTTACAGTTTTATTCAACAGAATATGGTAGATTGAAATGTAATTCTAATACAAAGACACTTAAAATTGTATTGAATACTGTTTTAGAACTGCAGTAACCATATTGTCTTCAAGAACCTGCTGTCTCATGTAACAACTGCTGCCTTGATCTAGCTTTAGGGAAATCATGTTGAGCCTATAAGATAAAATTGGCAGGACTTGGCCAACTACCATTAAATTGGTTTCTATTTTTTTTTCCAGAACTAGGTTCTAAATTTGAAATGTAGTTGCCATAATATTGGCAGAGTGTAGCACATACCTGCTGTCCCTGGGTTACTCTTTTGCAATCCCGAAAAGGACAAGTTATGTGAAGTTATACATCAATAAATAATGTACTTGAAAATATCAATCAAATTAGGGTAGCTGTATTGAAATATCTTAATGCTTTATTGGAATCAACATTCATTTCATTTCCCTAATTAAAAGTTTGATTTCTGGAATACTCTAAAAATATGGCCAGGCATGATTTCAAATAATGAAGCACTCTACTAACTGATCTCAAAGTTCTGAAGCTAGTCTTGGAAATGAATACAGATATATTGTTCAGTTGTTTTAATGCTGTCATAAATATTTAATATTTATGTCTAGGTATTCAGCTAGATGAAGATGGAATTCTAGATGGAAATAGTGATTTAACTATTAAAGGTCGCCTGCTATATCTTGTAGAAAAAATCACACACTTGAAAAAGAAACATGCAGAGAAGCTACTGGATGATAATAACAAGAAACCATGTAAGTAAAGTAAAATAAGGTTTAGTTGTTACTTAAATCTAAAGTGAGCATAGTTTAATAATTCTCTCATTCTGATATCATAATCTATTTCAGAATAAATGTCTATAAATTCAGTACTTTAACTTATAATATTCTGAGATAATTGCACATTTTAGAACATAATACTACATTCAAAAAGCTATAAGAAGCTATATCTTCTGGCAAATCCTTGTTGAACTGATGGGATGCAAAACAAGTAGCATTCAGATAGGCTAACAAAATACTGAGCAAATGAATAATTTGCCACTAGTAAGGATGCATTCATGTGTGTTTGTGGGAGGGGGGATAGGTGTATGGTCTTTGATAGGAAATGAAATGATGCGTAGAGGCATTTACTTACACTTGTAAGGATGCATTCATGTGTATTTGTGGGAGGGGGGATAGGTGTATGGTCTTTGATAGGAAATGAAATGATGCGTAGAGGCATTTACTTACACTAAATTCTTTACTTCTTTCTTTCTGGAAGTTTCATAGTTAGGGCAACTCTTCTGCAATGTGACCCATAGCCCATCAGGACTGAATCTTACACATTTATATTATTTAATTTTTATTCTGGAACACAAATGCCTAGGAATGATGGTCATTGCATGACAACAGCTTATCATATTTTCTTTCCCCCTTTGACATCATTATTGGATAGAAGGTTATTATTGTCATTAATTCGCTTACTTTATAAATTTAATTGATTAAATGATTATCTTCAGTTTGTTATTTTATTTTAAAGAAATTTTGTATTGTTATCCGTTAAAAATAATTTGAATTTTTCTAGCCCAATAACTAGTGAATTAACTGTTTCTTTTCCTCCAAATTGACTCTGTACTTTTTACATATACAATTTCTAATTTGATTATGTATTATTTAATGATTTGCTTTTTTCAGAAATTCATTGTTCTGAATTTCTAATCCAAATTGGCATAGCATGTAATGATTATTATTAAAGGTGGAAAAAAATGTTTTGTTGTATGTTTGTCTTAATGCTTTCTACATCTAGCAACTCTCCAACAGCTGATATCAGAAACTATGGTACGTTGGGCTCAAGAATCTGTAATAGAAGACCCAGAGTTGGTGAGGGCCATGTTTGTTTTGCTACATCGCCAATATGATGGGGTTGGTGGCCTGGTTCGAGCTTTGCCCAAGACATACACAATAAATGGTATATCAGTGGAAGATACCATCAACTTGCTTGCATCTCTTGGCCAGATCCGTTCTCTCCTCAGTGTTAGGATGGGCAAGGAAGAAGAGAAGCTTATGATTCGTGGATTAGGGTAAAACCTTTCTTTCTACATATAATTTAATAGTTATATAATTGCCTTTGGTTGCTTACTAGGAGAGAAGACTGATAGTTACAAGTTTGTTCTCATAGGCTTTAAGGAATTTGCATTGTGGACAAATAGGCTAATATGTGAAACAAAAATCTAGAATACTGCTTATTTCTAACTCATTTCCTTCTGGCTTCTGACTCAAATTGAAATAATCCAAACAATGATCAGGTTCCTTGAGAACATATGATAATATTTGGTAATTTCTTTTTTTTAAACTAAAACACCAAAATATTGGTGTTTTGTATTTTAACTTTTCTTGAATAAACTAAATATTATTCTTAAAAAAAGATACTATTCAATAATTTCATGGGGGAGATATAGATATGATATAGGAAAGATGCTAGGTGACATTTTTAGAGATAGAAAATATGTTTTTTACTACTATATTAACTTTCTTTTTAATAAAAAAAAGTTTTCTGAGATCAAAGTACTGGTATATTTTTTCTAAACAACTTAAACCACAAAGCTTTCTTCCTATAAATCAAGCATATCAGTATCATGTTTTTCATTTCTTTATATATTCATTTTTTAAAAGTCTGGCTTATACAACAATATATAATTTTTTAATAGGAGCAAAGGAATTAGATCTGATAGACAGAATGCCTGAAGAACTATGGACAGAGGTTCGCAATATTGTACAAGAGGTAGCAACTAAAACCATCCCAAAGAAAAAGAAATGCAAGAAAGTAAAATGGCTGTCTGAGGAAGCTTTGCAAATAGCTGAGGAAAGAAGGGAAGCAAAAGACAAGGGAGAAAGAGATACACTCAATTGAATGCAGAATTCCAGAGAATAGCTAGAAGAGATAAGAATGCCTTCTTAAATGAACAGTGCAAAAAAGTAGAAGAAAACAATAGAATAGGAAGGACCAGAGATCTCTTCAAGAAAATTGGAGATATGAAAGGAACGTTTCATGCAAAGATGAGCATGATAAAGGACCAAAGTGGCAGGGACCTAACAGAGGCAGAAGAGATTAAGAAGAGGTGGCAAAATTACACAGAAGAACTATACAAGAACGAATTTAACATCCCTGATAACCACGATGGGGTGGTCACTGACCTTGAACCAGACATCCTAGAATATGAAGTCAAATGGGCCTTAGGCTGAGCATCAACAAAGCTAGTGGAGGAGACAGTATTCCAGCTGAGCTATTCAAAATCTTAAAAGACGATGCAGTAAAAGTGTTGCACTCAATTTGTCAGTAAATTTGGAAAACTCAACAGTGACCACAGGATTGGAAAAGGTCAGTTTACATTCCAATTCCAAAGAAAGGCAATGCCAAAGAATGTTCAAACTATCGCACCATTGTACTCATTTCACATGCTAGTAAAGTTATGCTTAAAATCCTACAAGCAAGGCTCCAGCAGTATGTGGATTGAGAACTACCAGAAGTACAGGCAGGATTTTGAAGAGGCAGAGGAACTAGAGATCAAATTGCCAACATACGCTGGATCATGGAGAAAGCTAGGGAATTCCGGAAAAACATCTACTTCTGCTTCATTGACTATGCTAAAGCCTTTGATTGAGTGGATCACAACAAATTGTGGCAAGTTCTTAAAGAGATGGGAGTACCAGACCATCTTATTTGTCTCTTGAGAAACCTGTATGTGGATCAAGAAGCAACAATGAGAACTGGACACGGAACCACTGATTGGTTCCAAATTGGGAAAGGATTCAGGCAAGGCTGTATACTATCGCCCTGCTTATTTAACTTATATGCAGAGCACATCATGAGAAAGGTGGGGCTAGATGAATCAAAAGTTGGAATTAAGATTGCCGGGAGAAATATCAACAACCTCAGATATGCAGATGATACCACTCTAATGGCAGAAAGCGAAGAGGAACTAAAGAGCCTCTTTATGCAGGTGAAGGAGGAGAGTGCAAAAGTTGGCTTGAAACTCAACATTAAGAAAACTCAGATCATAGTATCCAGCCCGAAAGCTATGGCAAATCTAGACAGCGTACTAAAAACCAGAGACATCACCCTGCTAACAAAAGTGCTTATAGTCAAGACTATGGTTTTCCCAGTTGCAATGTATGGCTGTGAAAGTTGGACCATAAGAAAGGCTGAGCACCAAAGAATTGGCTGAGGCGTTTGAACTCTGGTGCTGAAGAAGACTCCTGAGAGTCCCTTGGACTGCAATCAAACCGGTCAGTCCTAGAGGAGATCAACACTGACTGCTCTTTAGAAGGCCAGATCCTGAAGTTGAAACTGAAATACTTTGGCCACCTAATGAGAAGGATGGAGTCACTGGAGAAGAGCCTAATGCTGGGAAAGATAGAGGGCAAAAGAAGAAGGGGACGACAGAGAACAATGTGGCTGGATGGAGTCACTGAAGCAATTGGTGTGAATTTAAATGGACTCCAGAGGATGGTAGAGGACAGGAAGGCTTGGAGAAACGTTGTCCATGATGTTGCAATGGGTCGGACACGATTTCGCAACTAACAACAACAAGAAGCAAATCTGCATCATCCATATTCAATAGAGAACAGCCCTGACTTAATTTAACTGATGAGCTATTAAAAAATAGCAATCTTTTTTTTCCCTTGAAGAGAATAAAACGGTGGAACTCAGATTAAAAATCAAAGAGATGTAAAACCTGCTTTTGGCAACTGAATCTGTCATTTTCATTTCTCTCATTTTACAATATTTTATTTTTGAATTATATGAAAATACTTTTAGGTTTTCAACTAAAAATAACTAAAAAAATTCTTGCCCGTAGTTTAGATTAGTGGTTCTCAAATATTTTGATCTTAGGACCCCATTTTAATTTGAAAAGCAGTAACCATAACTCCTATTTTTTTTTAAAAAAACTTTATGCTGTCACTTGAATTCACAGAGTTTCAAGTTCAATCTAACTACCAATTTATGCAAATTTGTTCATTTACTTTATTATTTTGAGGGAGAGAGAAGTATGGGTTTTCAGAAAGCCTTCTTAGGAACTTGAAGATATGTTCAGACAGAGTGGGAGTGATGTGTGAAACCCCAGTGATTTTTTTATGACGTTTTAGAATAACTGCTCTGGGATACTGTGAATAAATTTCAGGTTTTTTTGCTTTTAAAAACCACATTAAATGGTATGGATTTTATAAGTAGATGTAAAATGACTGAGATTTCAATTTATTTTCTTTTTTTTTTACTATTTTTCTATTTCTAATAGGGACATTATGAACAATAAAGTTTTTTATCAGCATCCTAATCTTATGAGAGCGTTGGGGATGCATGAGACTGTAATGGAAGTAATGGTGAATGTACTTGGAGGAGGAGAATCAAAGGTAATGTATAAGCATAATATATATTTAAATTTTGGCTCTAATGCTAGACAAAGTTACTTATCTCTTGTTGAAGACTTGTTGTTTATCTCTTGTTGAAGACCAGATCTTACTTGGTTTAATTTGGAATTCAAATCATTTGCAAATTTGCACATTTAACAACGGCACTCTATAAACTGGTTTCCTAAGTCTAAGAATGATAAATAAGTTTAAATAATTTTGTTGCAGGCTGCAAACGGAGCAATCAATATTAAGTAAAGGTTTATATATGGATTTTGCTGTCAGTTCGTTATGAAAGCTCTGAATATTATTACCTAGTTTCACTAAAAGCTTTCCATTCCAAACTTTCAAATTAATATTATCCTCCTCGCCAATATTTATTTTTATTTTATTTATTTATTTTTGTCGCACAATATATATAAGCATAAGCATGAAACAACTATACAACACATAAGCATATATATGAGTATGTAATAACTATATTAATTGGATATAATAATCAGAAAGAATCTGCTAGCCTTTTTTAAGAGTAACAAAGTTGTTACAGGCTTTTCTGAACTGTGGTTTATTTCATCAGAAATATGAAGTAGCTTAAAGGAGGTAGGATTGAAATTTATTGGAATGAGCACAGTTGAATTTATTGGTTGTCTGTATTCAAGTAAAGGTCTACCACCAAATGCCTCAGAAAGTAGAATGCTTGCATCTATTGTAATATTCTTATTAAAAATGCATTGAGTGGCTTCAGTTGTGAGCTGTAGGTCAGCAGAAATCTTTTTGTGGTTTCTCCCTGGGAATCAATCTGGCTCTATTGATTTGTGTATTGATCTTGTTGAATGCTTTGTTTAATTCCATCAGTTAGCTTTCTTTGCCTCATGAGCACATCTAGTACCTAGCTGAAGACCTGCTGAATTTTTTTGCTTACCAAATAATTCTCTGTTTTTTTCTCAGGCAGCAGCAGCAGCAGCAGATAGTCTGAGCTATTTAATGATAAACTGGGAGAGACCACTTTATCCAAGTTTATGTTAATTGTCATGTATTTCAATTCATGAAATTAAATGCCCAAATTTTATTAAAATACACGCTTTACGGGGACAGTTTATTTTGTAGAACTATAATTAGCCCTAAACTGGCCGTTTATCTAAACACTAATATACTATATGGTTTTGATGGAAGTGGAATTGGGCTGTGTGTGTGTGGATTTATCAACTATCCAGATCACCATTGTATATACTGTAAACTAGTTAGCAAACAATTACATGCCTATGCGATTTATTTTTCCATTTCTTCCTCCACCAAATGATAAGTACAATATACTGTTTGGCTGTGATCAAATGAAGAAATATGTGCAAATGAAGAATGAAACTACAATAGCATATTTTTGTACTTTCTCTTTCCAACCGATCATTAAAATTAAGTCTACACAGGATATATATTTTAGGAATGTGTACATTAATTGGCATACATTAACACATTTCAATATGTTAATATTGTCTAATATGCATTTATTTGAAAGGAAATTGAAATACATCACTTTAGTTACTTGTTACCTTTTGGATTTCTGCAAGTAAGCTTCTCTACAGATAAATGTAGAGATACTGTATGTTGAATTCTGTCTACTTAATAAGGAAAAGTCTAGTGAACAATGACTACTGAAACCATTTGTCAAGAGAACTTGTAACATGGGCTGGCCAAACATTAATGCAAGGAATTAGTGAGAGAAAGGGGGAAAAGGTTGAGGCAATACTTAAATTTCATGTCACAGTTTAGAGAGGGATGGACATATAATGATGTAGAAGGTCAGCAAGCTTAATCGGCTGGCATTAACCTTTAAAACATTTCAGAAAAATTCAGCAGTAATTCTAAAATATGAAAACAGGATTGGTAGTAGAAGCAGTTAAGAATGTATTTTCTAAGAGATAGAGCTATCATGATCATTTTCAAAGAAGGGATTACTTGAAACAATAGAGATAGGAGGCTTTTAAGACTTTCATTATTAACCTCCGTCTGAACACTGAGGTGTTGCTCCTAGAGTACATACTCTTACACAGAAAGTCCTGTTGCAGTGTGATCTTAAAAATCCTTTTGGTAATATCTTGCCTAGTTATGGATTATTAATGAATAGATGGGGGTCTAGGTGGAAGTTACTCCAGCAGGCAATACATTTTGTTCAAAGTATGCTTTGATCCTAGGAAATTATTCTACCTTTCGTTGCGCCAATAACAAAAAATTAGAATTAAATTTCTGTTGGGCAGTAAACTTGATGGAGAAGTCTTTCTTTGAGCAGAGGGAAAGTTTGAAGGCAGAGGGACTGAAACTATAGAATCTGCATAAAAATGAGAATATAGAGCAGGATTTTTCAAAGCAAAATTCAAGCTTGATTTGTGAGGAGAAAGGGAAGAACATTCTGGAAATGTCAGAGAGAAGATCAGCAATAAGGAGCAAATACTTGATGGGATTGTTGGTTTTTTTACTTAATATCAGAGCCAGCTTTTCCTAATGCAGTCCCTTTTCTCCTATTAGGAAATTCTTAGGATGCTGGGATTTTTTTGGTCATGTACTTAGAATTTTCTTTTGTTGAAAAATTTGCCAGAGTGCATTGGAATTTTCAATTAGCCATGATGACGCTCTATGATACCATAGCACAAGTTTTGTTCTTGCATTAATCCATTACTCGTATTCAAATGTCAGGGGCACACATGCAGGCATTTGGATCACAATGCATATTTTATGCCCCCCTACTTCTGCCAGATAATTTTTACAGTGGAGCCAGCACTGACTTGCTTGACAATAAAGGTCACATCCTGTGGTTTTTACTAATGAACCATCTTCCTTGGATGGAGATTATTTGGTTTACAATTTTTAATCTCATGAATAATGGAACTGAGCTGAACTTTCCGTTTATCTATTATGACCAAACTTCAATGTATCCATTTTAGGTTTTTCTCCCTGTGATGGCTTCATTTTATAATACACAGAACCAACTTTAATGGAGCCAAAAATTTAAGCAATCAAGATTTTTACGATTCTCGAATATTTATCCAGATACAGTATTTGAGTAGTTTTGCAGAAAATTACATGAAAAAGGAAATAACTTTATCCTCCGGTTTTTATATATATTCTTGCTTTTCTAACATAGTACTGTTTGTCTAGGAAATCACCTTTCCTAAGATGGTGGCAAACTGCTGTCGTTTTCTATGTTATTTTTGCCGCATCAGCAGACAGAATCAGAAAGCCATGTTTGACCATCTAAGCTATCTTTTGGAAAACAGCAGTGTTGGACTTGGTAAATATGTATTATATTTTCTCTACAGTACACTACCCATTTTGTATTTATTGCTATGAAATCTTTTTGGAATTCATAAATTAATGGTTACTTTGTATGTGCATTCTAAAATGTTTCAAGGCTTCCAACACCTCTTAATAATGAATTATTCTTATTAATTAGTATTATGTGTCAGCCATTGAATTCACTGGCTGACCATTTAAGCAGTTTACCTTGCTTGGAAAGGATGTATTTTTTACTGCATCCTCACATCTCCTAAATACTGAAAAAAATGTATGCCTAGTTGGTATATGGAGTAAAACTTTAATGTACAATAAACACAAATGTTGTATTATTTGGATCAAAAAAAGCATGGCTGTATATTATAAACTCTAGTTTTCAAATTAGAAATAATTTCATTTAGCTACTATATTTTGTTAATAGGATTTTGTACTGTTTTAACGTTGCCAATTTCTGAATTTATTTGATAGCTTCTCCTTCCATGCGGGGATCAACACCTTTAGATGTTGCAGCAGCATCAGTAATGGATAATAATGAGCTTGCATTGGCTTTAAGAGAACCTGACTTAGAGAAGGTAAATCATAAATAATATTATAGAATCTATATTTTGTAAGTATGCATATATTTAGTAACATATAGTAATAGCAGTCTGCATCCTGTTAGCAATGTAATTTTCATATACAAGAACTCCACACATGACAGGACTTACAATTCATACTACCACCTAGAAGTTCAATAATTGATTGGTTATGCCAGCTACTCCAGTCATAAACATTTTGAGGTAGGGATCTTATTTTGATATTATGGTGCAATATATATAGATTCCCATTGAATCTGTGAGTAAAAATGCCAATCATTTTGGATACAGCAGTTAACTTATATGAAACCTCCCCCTCCCTCCCTCCCTCCCTCCCTCCATCTCTCTCTCTCTCTCTCTCTCTCTCTCACACACACACACACACACACACACACACACACACACACACACACACACGGAGGGAGAAAGAGAGAAGCTTGGTTTCAGTTTCATCTTAAAGACACAAAGTTTTCTTGGAAGAGTAGATCTATGGACAGAAAATGCCATAAGCCTGTGGGAGCAACACGAAAAACAATCGGAGACAGAAGCACCCATTGTACAACTCATTAAAAAGTGATCACTAACATAAGAGAAAAATCAGAACTGTATACAATTTCCAGAATAGAAATAAATTTAGAAATTTAGTACATTTATTTTTTCTGTAGATGTATTGACCACTAGATTGTTAATAAAGGTAAATGCAATAAATTGTGTTTAAGCTGAAGGTTTTTCATTGAGTTGAAGGTAAAGGAGCTAAGACTATGGTGATTCTCTGGAGAAAAGGGCAGTTTGAGAATTATAGATGAAGATTTAAAGAGCCAGAATGGAGAAGGGAGGAAGATTCTATGAGTATGAAGTGTGTAATGGGCATCTTCAAATTGGGTAACAAATTACAAGATGACTATGGAATCTAGACATTGGTTATACACACACACACACTCACACACACACACAGATAGAGAGAGTGGGAGGGAGGGACAAGGGCAGTAAATGCTTCTATTGTTTAATTTTGTCTTGTTCTTAGGTAGTCCGCTACTTGGCTGGCTGTGGTTTGCAGAACTGTCCTTTACTAATTTCTAAAGGCTATCCAGATATTGGATGGAACCCAGTTGAAGGAGAACGATACCTGGATTTCCTTCGTTTTGCTGTTTTTTGCAATGGTAATGTTAAGATACTACAGTTTTTGAATAATCTTGCTATTCCTAATCCATTATATTTTAACTACATTTATTAATCTACCTGATGAAGTGCTGCTTCTCAGTGTGGTTATGACATCATTGTTTGATAAATGTTTCCTTTGAACCATCTTCTTAAGTGCTATGCAGCACTGAGAGAAAACTTGAGAGAAAACTGGAATCATTCAATGAATAGCATATCTTCCCTACCCAACACCATTGGTATCTTCCTCCCCAACTTCATCCTTCTGTGTTTAGAATCTGCATGAAGCTCAGTTTATCCATTCTTTTTCTCCTCTCATATTCCAGTACATGCCCTATAACTTTGCTAACTTCAAATATTCTGACACCATGCTTTGACTCCATCCATCTCTGGCTTGCCTGCTGTGTTGTGACATTTCTAAGTGCTGACTTCAGGTCAAATACAAAATGTGCTGAAATACAATTATTAGGAAGTAAGAAAGAAGAGGCAAGAAGAGGCTCTTCTAATGTGGTGGCTGGAATAACTTCTAATGTTGTTAACTGAGACTCTTTTGGATACTGACAAAGTGGATGGAGTTTCTCATAGTTTAACTGTTTAATTCAATCTAAGGAAGTTTGCTTTTGGGCTAGAGATAGTGGAGCTTCAGCCACAATGTAGGTTCTCTCTCTTTGCTAATATAGTTGTCAAATTTCAAATGAATAAGACGATGGATGGATGGATGGATAGATAGATGACAGATAGATAGATAGATAGATAGATAGATAGATAGATAGATAGATAGATAGATGATAGATAGATAGATAGATAGATAGATAGATAGATAGATAGATAGATAGATAGAAAGAAAGAAATATTGGGCTTTTTTATCATGTTACAGAAACTAACATAGATTTTTGGCTTCATCAAGTAGTTAAGTTTCTATATGATTGTAGGAGAGAGTGTTGAAGAAAATGCTAATGTGGTAGTCAGACTGCTCATTCGACGGCCTGAATGTTTTGGACCAGCACTGAGAGGTGAAGGTGGAAATGGCTTGCTTGCTGCCATGGAAGAAGCCATAAACATATCAGAAGATCCTACAAGAGATGGTCCTTCATCAACTAATGGATCAACTAAAACATCGTAGGTAGAATGGAAATGTTTAATCCCTAAATAAAATTTATTTCAGGTGTCATTGTTTCTAAAATGAATTGTATGGTGCTGGTCAATGACATTAATAACATTTGTTGTTTCAAAATTCTATTACGCCTATCACAAAGCCTGATACATTTCTTAAGTATAATATCTAATGTTAATTTGTATTGAGAATTTTAATAACAATATTATTTATGATAAAAATGATAAGAATATTCTGTTTACTTTAAATACAAATCCTCAAGATTGGAAGATTTGCAAAATCAGTATATGGACATAAAAGCATTTGTAAGTCATATATCCTGTTTATATTCTGTCTGCCTATCCATAAGTAGATCATAAATAGGCAGATAGTATTTAATCACTACCCTGCATAATTTAACTTCTATGTTATAATTTCCATGTGTTCTAAACTTTTTATGGCACAGATCAGGGGTATCAAACTCAAAGCCTGGGGGCTGGATCCAGCCCATTGGGTGCAGAGATCTGGACTGCAGGGCTGCCCTGGAAACAGTGAAGGATTGGCCCGCAGTGCCTCTGCCAGCAAAAACAGAGGTCATGAGGGCCACACGTAGCTCTCCTGAGCTCCATTTTCATTGGCAGAGGGTTGCAGGAGGCTGTTGCAGCCAAAAACTGAGTTCGCAAGGGCTATGTGTGGCTCTCATGAGCTCCATTTTCGCTGGCAGAGGGTTACAGGAGGTCGTCTCAGCTGAAAATGGAGCTCGGGAGCCCATTTTCGCTGGCAGAGTGCTCAGACCTCTACAGGCACCCCTAACGTGTGACATCAAGATGGCCATGCCCACCCTGGCCATGTTCACTCCAGCCTTCCAAGGTCAAACACAACCCTGATGTGCCCCTCAGTGAAATTGACCCCCGGCATAGATCCCTTTACTGACATGGATTTTTCTGTTCACCAGCTATTATAATTGTTGAGCAAATAGTGTTCCCGCTGTTTTCAGAGAATCTTTTGTCCTTTGATCCAAGCTGAATCTGCAGTCTGATTTCCCAGCAGCATAAGAGCTGTGGTGGTGCAGTAGTTAGAGTGCAGTACTGCAAGCTACTTTTGCTGCCTGCTGGCTGCCTGCAATTTGGCAGTTCAAATCTCACCAGGCTCAGAATTGACTCAGCCTTCCATCCTTCCAAAGTCAGTAAAATGAGAACCCAGATTGTTGGGGGCAATATGTGACTCTGTAAACCACTTAGAGAGGGCTGTAAAGCACTGTGAAGTTGTATATAAGTCTAAATGTTATTCGCTTTTTTAATTTAGAACTAGAGAATTGTTATGGATAATTACTGCTAAAAAGCTCCTTAAACATTTATATTTATGTGATGGCAGTTGGAGGTAAATATGGCTTCATCATGATAAAATGATGAAATTTCCTTTAAATGAGTAGAGATGAATTTATCTTTAAAAATGAAGTGGCTTAAAAGAAACAGAGAGAAAAGAAGAGTTTTGCTTTTTTTCCAAAACATATCTGAGATAAGTCTTTTCTAAATGGGGGACTTTAAATGTGTAATGAAAAGTTAACCATATTTTCACTTCTTAGATTCTTCCCCAAAGATTCAGACGGTATTTCTATTCCAGTCCCAACTCCCCTCCCTTCTCTCACATTCATGCACACGTTTATATTTATAGTCTGGCATAAATGTTTATGATTTGTATACCATATTTGAAAAATAGAAACTAGAATATTCTATTATATAAAATATGAAATGCCTAGAAGGAATAAATAAGATTCATTGTGACTGTGGGCAGGTGGTTTATGATAAAAAAACATGTTAGAGACATTATATATATATGCATACAAAAATGCCCCCTCTCCCACCAAACAAAAAGCCTTCTGTTCTTTAAGCTAAGGGCTTAAAATTAGTTTAAAACTATCACTATAATCCTAATTGTATTGTCTGAGCACTAAAATCTAAATTTTAACTGGTTATGCCAAGGCTTGAACATAGGTATCGCTAAAGATGCATTATATAACAGATTTTATACAGAAATTATTACTCCTTCACTATTTTTAAATTTCTTTGAAAAACTAAACAGAAGTGAAGTAGAAGAAGAAGATGATACTGTTCACATGGGAAATGCCATCATGACTTTTTATGCTGCTCTGATTGATCTCTTGGGCCGCTGTGCTCCAGAAATGCATGTAAGTATCCATGTAATTAGTACTTACTATTTTTGTTGAATTTATATCTTATCTGTTTTAATGAATAATGTAAACCAGGATGTGTGATTCTTCATCCTTTTTCTGATTCACATATTCCTGAATTCATGGACTGCTGGGTGAGATAGGGGTACCTATGAACAAAAAAATGTACCAGCAAATTCTGGGTAATGACATGGTTTGTAGGAGTATGAAATCTTCAGCAGGATCAATCTTATCTCTATGTAACCTAGTGAAGATTTAATATTATAGATAATTATGTGGCTATTCTAACTATTAGAATAATAGTTATTATTATTCTAACTATTAGAATAATAGATATTTGTGTGGTAGGGGTAGTTGAATGGAATAAAATAACTTAAGCCAGAATAGAATCACTTCACATTGTGGCCATAGGGAAATTAAATAAGTAATTTGCCTTTATATAAATGCGAACTTCTCATTTCTGTCTTTTTTGACATAGAAATGATTGAAATGACTATTGCTATAATTGCCTCTTCAGATCCTTCAGGGGAATATTTACCATGAGAATGGCACCTCCTTTTAGTAGTGTGTCATTGAATATGATACCAGACCCATCTTTAAACAAATGCTGAACTCTATGAAATTTCAAGTTATATTGTATTAATTCACAGAATTATTATCTGCTGTACATGCACATGCATTTATAATTAGATTATTAATAGAATTCTTATGTATAAGGAAATATCTGCATTCTTTGATTGCTGCATTCTCATACAAGCTATCTAAATACTTAATTGCCTTATTCCATTAGCTCATCCATGCTGGCAAAGGAGAAGCCATTAGAATCAGATCTATTCTGAGGTCCTTGATTCCTTTGGAAGACTTGGTGGGTGTAATTAGCATTCCTTTTCATATGCCAACAATAGCAAAAGGTAAGAAAACTTGCAGTTTTTCTTCCTATTATTTATTATGAGTGACTTGATTATTTCTTCTTCATCATGTATGTAGAAATAATTCTCCCTCTCTACTTCCCCCTCCTTTCCTCTCCCCATCCTCTTTTTTTTCCTCAGATGGCAATGTTGTAGAACCTGATATGTCAGAGGGGTTTTGCCCTGATCACAAGGCAGCGATGGTATTGTTTCTTGACAGGGTCTATGGAATTGAATACCAAGATTTTCTTCTACACCTACTAGAAGTTGGCTTTCTGCCAGATCTTCGTGCAGCTGCTTCTTTAGATACGGTAACAAGTAACTTTTAACTTTCCTTATTTAGTATTTTCTGTTTTATCTAGATTTATCGAGTGCATAAATCTGGATAAATACTTTTTAATACTTTTAAAAATGATGATGTTTTCAGTTAAGGCTGAACACTTTGGATTCAAAAAGAACAAGGCAGGGGTGAAATGCTCCCGGTTCGGACTGGATCGACTGATCCGGTAGCAATGGCAGCGGGTGGTTTGGAGAACCGGTAGCCAAAATCCCTGCCCCCCCACCCCTGCCCAGTTGAGCCAAGCGATCATCAGAGGGTTTTTTTACTTTTAAAAGCATTTTTCCTTCTGCTGAAAAAATGCTTTTAAAAGTAAAAAAATAGCTTCTGATAATCGCGCAGCTCAGCTGAGATTGTCAGAACCCTTTAAAAGCATTTTTTCTACAACCTCTTTGGCCGAAGAGGCTGTAAAAAAAATTGCTTTTAGAGGGTTCTCAGGCAACTCAGCCAGAACCCTTTAAAAGCATTTTTCCTACAGCCTCTTTGGCCTGCTTTTAAAAGGCTCCTCTGGCGATCCCAGCTGAGTTGCCTGATCATCACAGGCAACAGCCGAAGAGGTTGTAGAAAAAATGCTTTTAAAAGTAAAAAAAAAAAAGTTGGCCATGCCCACCAAGTCACATTACCCCCCCTCCCACCAAGCCACGCCCACAGAACCGATAGTAACAAATTTTACATTTCACCCCTGGAACAAGGTGTGGGAGCCTTCATGTACCCCAGTCTTCAGTTCCTTAAGGTAACAGTGATTTATCCTGGAATTCCATGGCTGTCTTTTGTAGTTGTTGTATTATTCTTGGAAAGTAAACTTTTGGTTTAAAGCTTTTGAGACCTGGGAGCTCAGGTTTCAAGCTTAGTAGAAAGTTAATAGTGAACACAGTTTCTCAGTGTTAATTAACCTTTAAAAAATGACATTTGTGTTAGTAGAGAGAATGAGTGAGGTCTCCTTGCGTTTTGTATTATATAATATTCTTCTTATACAAGTGGGTTTTGAAGTTGAAACCTTGACATAGCAACATAGACATTCAGTTTTAAAAAATAAACTGTAATTCAAGGACCAATGAAATGTTCAAATGAGTTACCTTTGTCTGATTAAATATTTGATTGTTATTGAATAAGATGATGCAGAAATAGCTTTAATAATAGGCTAAATCCAGAGTGTTGTGCCATCACTGCTATTTCAAAATTAATGCAATTTTAATACGGGAATAATAAAGCAAATGATTTGTTTTATTATTTATAATTATTTCTACTGCAGAAATTGGGGCAACCATGAGATAGCTAAAAGATGCAGAAAAGCTTATTGCCATCTAGTGGTCCTTCAGTGTTTGCATTCTTAATTTTAATAAAAGACTGGAATAAAGAAAAAAAATATAAAATATATATTTCACATTCTTAGCAGCTCTGAAAAGGCTTATCTCAAACACACTGCAACTGTGTGTCATTTTTGTGCAGCAAAATATCTGAACTGCTTTGTAATTTGTTTTATAGGTTGCCCTGAGTGCCACAGATATGGCCCTGGCTCTTAATCGGTACCTCTGCACTGCTGTTTTGCCTTTATTAACAAGATGTGCTCCTCTTTTTGCTGGAACAGAACATCATGCTTCCCTTATAGATTCCTTGCTACATACTGTATATCGGCTTTCCAAAGGCTGTTCTCTTACCAAAGCTCAGCGGGATTCTATTGAAGAGTGCCTACTCTCCATTTGTGGGTAAGGATGGGTTAGACAGCATGGGTGGAGAAAGAAACACTAAAGGGAATACCTTCTGCAAGATACTATTCTTTTTAAAAAATATATTGTTATTAAGATTTTTGATTACAGTAGTCTAACCTAACAGAAACTGCACTTACAGAAAGAGAACAGAAAAAGTACAAGAAAAAGGAAAAGAATATAAAAAAGGAGAAGAAAAGAAATATGTAAAGAAGAGATTTTCAAGCTTGATTGCATCAAGTGTAAACAAACTTAATAACTTTTCATCTCCTATAAGGTTAAACAGATATCTCTTCATCCTCTCTCTTACCTATAAGCAAATCCATAAAACATCAATCCTAGTGTCAGCAAAAATTCGATAAAGGGCTGCCAAAACTTTGCAAAAATGTTTTATTTTACCCCTGATCAAATAAACCAACTTTATATTTCTTTTTACTTCTACAATCTTTATCTTTAATTCAATCAAATAATGTAGAATTTTCAGTTCTTCTGATTTCTTCAAAGCGTTAACAAGCTTCTTTTGTAAATCCACTGGATTTTGCAAATCCAGTAAGAAAATATTTTAATATTTATTTATTTATTTATTTATTTATTTTTTCGTATTTTTATACCGCCCTATCTCCCTAGGGACTCAGGGCGGTTCACAGGCAGATAAAAAAGTACATATAAATACGAAATAAAACATCAATTAAAAAACTTATTCCAAATGGCCAAATAATTAAAAATGACAGTATACATAATAAAACCCATTAAAACCAATTTAAATTTAAAATCTAATCCAGTCCTGCGCAGATGAAAAGATGAGTTTTAAGCTCGCGGCGAAAGGTTCGGAGGTCCGGAAGTTGATGAAGTCCTGGGGGAAGCTCGTTCCAGAGGGTGGGAGCCCCCACAGAGAAGGCCCTTCCCCTGGGTGTCGCCAGATGGCACTGCCTGGCCGACGGCACCCTGAGGAGTCCTCTCTGTGAGAGCGCATGGGTCGGTGAGAGGTATTCGGTAGCAGCAGATGGTCCTGTAAATAGCCCGGCCCTATGCCATGGAGCGCTTTGAAGATCGTTACCAAAACCTTGAAGCGCACCCGGAAGGCCACAGGCAGCCAGTGCAGTCTGCGCAGGAGAGGTGTCACATGGGAGCCACGAGGGGCTCCCTCTATCACCCGCGCAGCCACATTCTGAACTAACTGAAGCCTCCGGGTGCTCTTCAAGGGGAGCCCCATGTAGAGAGCATTGCAGTAATCCAGACGAGACATCACGAGAGCGTGAGTGACCGTGCATAGGGCATCCCGGTCTAGAAAGGGGCGCAACTGGCGAACCAGGCGAACCTGGTAAAAAGCTCTCCTGGAGACGGCCGTCAAATGATCTTCAAAAGACAGCCGTTCATCCAGGAGGACGCCCAAGTTGCGCACCCTCTCCATCGGGGCCAATGACTCGCCTCCAACAGTCAGCTGCGGACGCAGCTGATTGTACCGGGATGCCGGCATCCACAGCCATTCTGTCTTGGAGGGATTGAGCTTGAGCCTGTTTCTCCCCATCCAGACCCGTATGGCTTCCAGACACCGGGACAGCACTTCGATAGCTTCGTTGGGGTGGCCCGGTGTGGAAAAGTACAGTTGAGTATCATCAGCGTACAGCTGGTACCTCACACCGAAGCCACTGATGATCTCACCCAACGGCTTCATATAGATGTTGAACAGGAGAGGTGAGAGAATCGACCCCTGCAGCACCCCACAAGTGAGGCGCCTCGGGGCCGACCTCTGCCCCCCTGTCAACACTGTCTGCGACCGATCGGAGAGATAGGAGGAGAACCACCGATAAACAGTGCCTCCCATTCCCAATCCCTCCAACCGGTGCAGCAGGATACCATGGTCGATGGTATCAAAAGCCGCTGAGAGGTCTAAAAGGACCAAAGCAGAGGAACAACCCCTATCCCTGGCCCTCTAGAGATCATCAACCAACGCGACCAAAGCCGTCTCAGTGCTGTATCCGGGCCGGAAACCGGACTGGAACGGGTCTAGATAGACAGTTTCATCCAGGTGCCGGGGAAATTGACATGCCACCACACTCTCTACAACCTTCGCCGCGAAGCGAAGGTTGGAGACCGGACGATAATTACCTAAAACAGCCGGGTCCAGGGAAGGCTTCTTGAGGAGGGGCCTCACCACCACCTCTTTCAAGGCGGCAGGAAAGACTCCCTCCAACAAAGAAGCATTCGTAATCTCCTGGAGCCAGCCTCGTGTCACCTCCTGAGTGGCCAGTACCAACCAGGAGGGGCATGGGTCCAGTAAACACGTGGTGGCGTTCAACCTACCCAGCAACCTGTCCATGTCCTCGGGAGCCACAGGGTCAAACTCATCCCAGACAATCTCCACAAGACCGCCCTCAGACGTCTCATCTGGATCCACCCAATTTTGGTCCAGACCGTCCCGAAGCTCAATGATTTTATCGTATAGATAACCGTTAAACTCCTCAGCACGTCCCTGCAATGGGTCATCCCGCTCCCCCTGGTGAAGGAGGGAACGAGTCACCCGAAACAGGGCGGCCAGGCGGTTATCTGCCGACGCAATGAGGGACGAGACGTAGCAACGTCTCGCTTCCCTCAGTGCCACTAGGTAGGTCCTATTGTAGGACCTAACTAGTGTCCTTCAGCCTCCGAACGACTGGACCTCCAAGAACTCTCTAGGCGTCTTCTCCGGCGTTTCATCCCCCTCAGCTCCTCGGAGAACCAAGGAGCCGGTTGGGATCTACGCCGGGTTAGAGGCCGCAAAGGCACGACACGGTCTAAAGCCCCAGCTGCAGCCCGTTCCCAGGCCGCGACTAGTTCCTCAGCCGTGCCGTGAGCCAGACCCTCAGGAAACAGCCCAAGCTCCGTCTGGAACCTCTCCGGGTCCATCAGGCACCTGGGACGGAACCAATGTATTGGTTCTGTCTCCCTGCGGTGTTGGGTAGCGGTCAGAAAGTCCAGGCGAAGGAGAGAGTGATCTGACCATGACAAAGGTTCAGTGACTACATCCCTCAAGTCCAGATCCTTCAACCACTGACCAGAGATAAAAATCAAGTCCAGCGTGTCTCCCCCAATGTGAGTAGGGCCATCGACTACTTGAGTCAGGTCCAAGGCCGTCATGGAAGCCATGAACTCCCGAGCTGCTGTTGATTATGTGCCGGAAGATGGCAAGTTGAAGTCCCCCATGACTATAAGTCTGGGGGTCTCCACTGCCACCCCAGCAAGCACCTCCAGGAGCTCGGGCAGGGCAGCTGTCACGCAGCAAGGAGCCAGGTACGCGACAAACAAGCCCATCTGACACCTATGATCCCACCTCACAAAGAGGGATTCACACCCGGCAATCTGAGGTAATAGCTGATAGCTTTAAGCTGTGCAATAGGCCATTTCAAAAAGTCATTAGAAAGTGAAGCTTGCAAACTTAGTGTCCTTTAAAAACAAGATGGGTGATCCCTTCATTGTCCAGTGCTCAAACCTGGAGAAAATTGCTGTCCTGCTACCCTCACAAGCAGCTGTCAAGAGCACATGTGGGTAATCTCCTGTCCTTTTCTAATCCAAAAAGTTTCCAAGGAACTGGTCTACTCGCCAGTTCCTTCATTTTTGCCATGGTCATCAGTTCCAGAGACATTAGTCAGTCCACCATACCTCCCCTAGAAGCCCTGTAATAAATTATTCTTGAGGCTGTTGCTTGCTTGAAAGAAAACCAAAAGACCAAAAAACTTCATTTAAGGAACAACATGCAGATAGATGTTCTTACAAAAGTAGATAAAAAAGTGTAGAGTCCCTCTGCTAACTGTTTTTGTATCTGTTAAGGCAAGAAGTCAATGATTTCATATATGCAGAAAGTTTGTGCAGCTGGAGTTGAATTCCAGTAGGATGTAGGATTGATAGTAAAATGAATCAATAGATCAAAAGTATCTGTAATTACTTCAACTACTAGCATGCAATAAATACCAGGTGTTAACTAATATGTAATGATTATAGTAATAATAAAATAGATATCAGGACTGATGCTGTTAAAACATCTAGCTGTGTTGCTATAAAGAATATCTGTCATAAACAGGATTTCCAAGAAATCATTCTTCCTTAACAATTTGTTAATGAAGGTTGATTCTCAAATAAAAAAAATTAAATTATTTAGAAAGAGTATTCCACATTTGTTTTCTAATAATCACATTATATTAAGTATGAGTACAACTGGCAATTTAAGTTTATTAAGTTAAATACTAAGTTAAATATTCAGTTAAATACTAAGTTAAATACTAAGTTAAATACTAAGTTAAATACTAAGTTAAATACTAAGTTAAATACTAAGTTAAATATTCAGTGACTTCATTTTTTCAAAATTGTTACAAAGTGATCCGATACCAGTTTTTGTTGTCTGAGATAATATTTGAATTAGAGAAATGCAAATACTGATATATTTAAATGATTTTAAGGTAAAATAATTAAATATAAAGAAAAAACTGTCATGAAATACTTATCTTTGCCTTGTTTGTTCTCACTCAGCATTACAATTCCTGAAAAACTAGACTACTTTATAAACAAATATGCTGAACATTCTCATGATAAATGGTGCATGGAAAAGGTAAAGTGTATGTTCACACCTATGCATCGTTTGCATCTCTCTCCCTCCCTTCCTCCGCTCCTCCCTCCCTCTTCTTCTCTCTGTCTTTCTCATGTTGCTGGGATATATGTAAAGCATTAGGGAATGAATCTTGCTAATGATCTGACTTTATTTTTCATTTCAATATTCATCATGGAATTTTGTTTATGTTGCATTAATTAAAACATTCTAATTCTTTAATCAGATTTATAAATTTTTAAGTGCATTTACTTTCTCTAAGAAAAGGAACAGCCCAGTTTTTACATTTTACACAGATCCATTCAGTTAACAAGTTTATTTTAATAAGATTTTTTTCGTATCACAGTATCATCACATAATTGGATGGCTGCATTTGCATGGTTGTCTTTTACAATGCCATTATTTTTAAAAAAGATTAGTTTTTTAAAAAAATTAGTATTTGTCCCAGTCACTTTCACTTGAAGAACATCTGTATCTTTCCTCTGAAGAGTTTGAAAAATGGAGACTGATACTGCAAGAGGTTATAATCATTAGCAATTTTTTTTTTGCAGTGCTTGAACATAACCTGTTCAATTTTTCTGGTGTTGTCAATATTTGTCAAATACAACAAGGCCCAGCCTTTATAGGGAACAATATCCCAATGGACTTGATGGCTCTTGCCATCAAGGGAAGGGACTCAGCTGAATTCCCTTGGGAAATGTGGCTTTGTTTTACTTAGAAAGCCTTAAGTAGTTTGACTTAAAAGTAAACTTAATTAATGGATTTTTTTTTAGTAAAAATAAATATAGTAATGATAGTGTTAATAGAAAACAACTGAATATGAATTTGGCTTTTGTACTACCCCCCTCATTGTTTTGTGCCATACTGGCTTTGTTCAAGCATGAGTCTGAACATATTTTATCTCCATATTTCATGTACTATTATCTTTTAATCAGAAATACTGATTAAGCTTCTGTAGTGATTACAGATTACTTGCATAATCACAATAATGGTTATAAATCTAATCTATGTTGTACTGAACTTTTTTTTCAACTGATAGTCAGCTAAGACCTTCAATGATGCAACATTTGTTGAGAAGATTTTTTCGTATCACAGTATCATCACATAATTGGATGGCTGCATTTGCATGGTTGTCTTTTACAATGCCATTATTTTTAAAAAAGATTAGTTTTTTAAAAAAATTAGTATTTGTCCCAGTCACTTTCACTTGAAGAACATCTGTATCTTTCCTCTGAAGAGTTTGAAAAATGGAGACTGATACTGCAAGAGGTTATAATCATTAGCAATTTTTTTGCAGTGCTTGAACATAACCTGTTCAATTTTTCTGGTGAGCTCAAACATAGACAGGTTCTTAGTACCCTCAATGAAGATTCTGAAGTATATTTATTGTACTGTATTCTCTTCCTCCCACTCTTCATTCTACTCAACAGTCAGTCAGCATTTTGTGTCCATTAACCATGCTCAGTTTTTATCAAGCTGTTTTTTAAATTCTTTAGAGTTTTTGCCCCATAACACTTCTATACCTTTGGAAATTCTGTGGTCTGTGATGAATTAATTCTTCCCCCTCATGCATGAGTGTTAATAATTGGGATATAGGAT
Organism: Ahaetulla prasina; assembly: GCF_028640845.1. Classification (NCBI taxonomy): domain Eukaryota; kingdom Metazoa; phylum Chordata; class Lepidosauria; order Squamata; family Colubridae; genus Ahaetulla; species Ahaetulla prasina. The sequence goes on along the minus strand of NC_080539.1, from coordinate 81,879,804 downwards.
AGACACTTTAAGTATGACCTCTGTATCAGTTTATAAAAGCGATCGCTATAAAAGATGAAAAATATTACAATGTAATATACTGTATAACACTTGTGAAACTAAAATTTGCATGACAAATTAAAGCCCGGGAGTTTTTAATTGCTGTTATAACAAGTATTAAGATCAGAAGAGAGTAGACGAATCAAGATAAAAATATGAGAAATTTCATTTGCTTTATGAGCTTGGTATGGTATATTGATAGCATGCAAAAAGAGCATCCAAATCATAAAAGGCATCAATTTTCTTGATCAACTTATCCCTTCCTTTTCTTTAAACTTTTGTCAGTTTGCAAATGGGTGGATATATGGTGAAACATATTCAGAATCTTCCAAAGTGCAGCCATTAATGAAACAATATAAACTATTGTCAGAAAAGGTAAGAAGTTCATGTCAGATTTTTTTTGTTGTAATCTTTTCTTTTAATCATTGAAAATAGAAGCCAATTTTAGAGCTTTCCCATTAATTAGAAAACTTCTTTAAGACTTGAAGAATATATGTCGTTTCTTCTGTCACATGTAAAATTTTCAGTTGGAAAGGCAAGAATAATAAATTCTGGACAGTGAGAATTTTCTCTAGATTCTCTGCCTTATTACAGCATAGGACTTATGTGAATTCTTCCAGAACTCAAGAAGAAAGAAACATACTCCACATACCAGCAAAAATAGTGACAGGAACTCTAGCTTCCATTTTTTTTTCTCTTTTGCTCATCCCTATCAAACTTCATCACTATGGAAAGGCTAAAGAGATTGTGTGCAATGAACTTTATAGTGTTTGCACTATAAAGGAGAGCACTAAAGCTAGGGTTTGAAGAAAAAACTTTACACCTATCATAATTGAGCTTTTGCTCCATAAATCCTTATAGATCTAAACATTATGATCACAGGACAATAGTCTGTGAAAATGATTGTTGAACCAGGATCCAAGTATTTTTCCTTGAATTATGTATCTTACATTTGATCACTGGTTAAAGACTTAAGTATTCTGCCTTAGGCCTGGAAGTATATTTCTGTCAGTCAGTAGTATTTTAAGCTAATTCCAAAGTATCCTCCTTTATTGAGTAAATGCACTGCTTTCATATGCTTGTCATATCACTTGCAAATCCCATTTAATCTCATCAGCTTTTGGGGGTGAAGAAGTTATTTGAAAGGATCTGTGGGGGCAACAATGCTGTCCTAGCAAAATTGGCCACTGCAAAATCGATAATAATACTTCCTCCATAGGATGCTAAACCCTTAAGAGTTTGGAGGTGGGGATTTTCAGGTTGGTAAAGCATGGAGATTTTATTCCTTCCCATGGATACTGATTTTTTTAGTGTCCCAAGCTTTTAGCAATCTTCCTACTAATTTACTACTTAATCTATCTCTTAATTGTGATAGATCATCAATCTTCAAAGATCACATCAGTAAAAGAATAGGAATAGGGGGTCTTCTGAAGTGTATGATACACCTTCCACTTTATGGGGGCATGATATTTCTGCTTTTCCTTCAGTTGCTAGGATAGGATAGGATAGGATAGGATAGGATAGGATAGGATAGGACAGGACAGGACAGGACAGGACAGGACAGGACAGGACAGGACAGGACAGGACAGGACAGAACAGAATATCAGAGTTGGAAGGGACCTTGGAGGTCTTCTAGTCCACTTAAACCAAAAGTATAAAAGGTTCATTTAATAGGAATTGTTTTCCTATATAATGCTGCAATTTGAGGATGGTACTCTTGTCCTTACAAGGTAGTCATCAAATGCTTATGATATTTGTATTATATTTAATAAATTTTTACAAATATCCTTTTTTTTGGTTATTGCCACATTTGTATCTCTTCTAATGTACTATATAAGAGATATGAATATAAAGATTTAAAATAGTTATTTCGTAAAGAAAAGCTATATAAATATTTGGTTATCATATAGATAATAATATATTCAGTGCTCAATTTGAAATTATTATTTATTTTGGTCATAGAACCGCATAAGATAACAATCACTATAAAAGAAAACTTTTGCCAAGGTATTGTGTTACAAATAGGAAAATATGCATATATTGTAGGTGTATATAAAAGCAATGCAGCAAATTGGAAATGATTCCAATTGCCCTATCATCTTAAGAACAGAGTCTCGGCACTTTTGGTATGTTGCAAAACTTTCCTTCCCAAAGGATCAAGAGGAAGACATTGTAGCAGGCATGTGTGTAAAGGCATAGCTTTACATTCTCATAGACCTTTATAGACCAGAGTTATATACAGACTACATACATACATACATACATGTTATATACAGACTACATATAGACTATAATTTTATAGATTTCACCCTGGTTTTAATCCCTATACTTTGTAATTCTAGTGTGGTATACTAGTCTTTCTTTTCTTTTATTCTCTCAATGTGATATTTTATTCTTCTATTTCAGAGTGATTGTTTTGTTATTGTTATAATTTCTAATTGAATGTTTGGCTGCTAAGGAAGTTACTTTAAAAGAGGTGTGCATAGAATCAAAGCAGATTTTTGCAATCAAGGATCTACCTTTCATAGAGAGTTGCTGGGTGGTAGTCTCTGTTATTTATAGATATCTCGAATTCAATCAAAAGATTGGGTGCTACTAACCAGATGTGAGGACAGCTCTTTTACCACTAATAGGATCATCACATATGCGCTTCTTTCAGGAAAAAGAAATTTATAGATGGCCAATTAAAGAGTCTCTGAAAACCATGCTTGCTTGGGGATGGCGGGTTGAAAGAACGAGGGAAGGAGATACTATGGCTCTTTATAATCGTTCACGTCGGATATCACAGACAAGTCAGGTATATTTTGAGCTGCAAGCACTTCTGATGATGTTACTTAGTAGCTTTATCTGCAATATTTCATAGTTATTTTTTAAAATGCTATTTTGGAGGTAGAAACTACAGCATTCCTTCAGTGTGAGCATTGGCTTCCAAGTTCTGTAATTAGGGGGAAATAATCTAAACTTTATATAGTTTAATGCTGTTTCTTTATTTTGTATTTGCTGTTTTTGAAGTATCTAAAGAAAAAGATTGTGATTTTTATAAAACTCTAATGAATTTAACAGGCCAGTATATAGAAAGAAATGTAATTTTAAATATAAACAAGCTTGAGAGAGAATATGTATTTTTTCTTTTCTAGGAGATAAATCCTTTCTATACATTTACCTTCGTTTTATTGTAATTCAATGCATATATCATCTATTCATTTTTAGGCAAATGTAAAATTGGCATTCTAGAATTCGTGGCATTCAGATTTATGTATTAACTATACATAATAATTAAAAATTATTATTTTGAATAATGAGAACTAGCACAGTCTTAACATTTAGGATTTAATAGAGAAATATATGAAACCGTGATAAACTGATAAATTTGTCAATGTTTTCCTTTTCCTTGATGGAGCCCCTCTGTAGCTGTCATTAAACTTGTTTAAATATGTTCTATTGTTCTTTTTTTCTATTAACACCTCTATTGATATTTATTCAGGTTTCTGTAGATACAGTCCATGGCTATACTCCCCGTGCAATTGACATGAGTAATGTTACCCTGTCCAGAGAGTTACATGTAAGTTACATGGCTATTGTGATCAACATTAAGAATGTAATGTTTTAAGAAGTTTCCATGGCTTTTTCAATACTTAGTTAATGCAGTTCTGTCCCAATCCTCTGATAGTTATCATTTTTTCTCCAACTTTTCTAACAGATGCTTGGACCTGCAATTGGTCTTCCAAGAATGGAAAGGCTTTTGATACAGTGGTTCCAGCTGGTGGAAGGGTAAGAGGCAATTTTTGCCGATTCCTCCTTTCCCTGGCAACTTTCCCTGCTACTTTTGACACTGATCTGGAAGGTTCTCCAGTCTTCCAGACCAGATTTTAGGGAAGCACAAGGAGCTGAAGGGTGAATTGGCAAAAATTTCCTCCTCCCAACTTCCTGAGGGAGCATGCTAGGAGCAGAATTCTGCTCATGCAATTTCTGTAATATTGGAGAGAATTTGTGGAAGTCTATCAAATTAATTATTTAAAAATATGTCTGAAGTTGGTACTTATTTATTTTGGTTCAGACCAAAAATGCAACAATTACTTTGTTTTTTAAAAAATGAAAACAAGCTTAACTAACCTACTAGAGAACAAATTGTAATTATTTATGACTTTCTTCTTCCTTAGGCAATGGCTGAGATGATGGCCGAAAATTATCATAACATATGGGCGAAAAAAAAGAAAATGGAGCTTGAAGCCAAAGGTAAAATCTCTTTTAATATATATATATATATAAATGACCCTAAGCTGACTATCAAGAGTAGTTGTTAAGGACATTCTGCATTTTGAAGTAGAAAATTGAGAGGCCCAGAAATTAACATTCTATAGCCAAAAACAGTATTTCCAGTATAATTTATCTTTTTTGGTTAGATAACTCTGTGATATGCTACATGTAATAATGATTCTGTGCGAAAAATATATTTTAACATTTTAAGTGCAATTTTACATATGGTGTTATGTGATCAATTTGTCATAATCTAAATAACAATTTCTGCAGTGCCTGACCTGGTGAAAGTATTAAATGCATGCAAATAAAAGTGATTCTAAGATATTTATGCAGAATTAATTGTAGAATGACTTCTGCAACATATGACTGAAAATTTTAAATGAACTTCGAGTAAGAGTCCCTTGATAGTAAGATGGGTGGCATATAAATTTAATAAGTAAACTGCATAACAGGCTAATAATATGGATTGTAAGAGTTGGGATTTTCATTCTTAGCAATAAGCATTAGTGAATTAAAATATTAGCATATGGAATTAAATATTACCTATTTTAACAATAAGGAGGATACTAGAAAATATATCTAGCTGGGCAAAGTGAATAATGTAATGCCTATGTTTTATGAAGTTTAATTCCTTTTAAAAATAATGCTACTGCCATTATTTTGTCATTTAATTTCTTAATGCATTCTAGTGGGAGGAGGAAATCATCCCCTACTTGTACCCTATGATACATTGACAGCCAAAGAAAAAGCTAAGGATAGAGAGAAAGCCCAAGATATTCTGAAGTTCCTTCAGATCAATGGCTATGTTGTGTCCAGGTAAATTATAATTGGTTATTGCTGTAGGCTTTAAAGCTGAAATAATCTTCATTATGTACTTTATGTAGCTTAAAAATGTACTGCATGGGAAAATTTTTGTTTTTTATAAGAAAATAAATACATCCGAGATATGCATTTATGTGCTGGTTTGCCCTTTTACAAACAATATCTTCCTTAAATATTTATGTGAAGGCATAAATATTAAATGTTGATTTTTTTTCCTTGCCAAGTCGAAGAGTTATGGTCCAAGATTACATTTCTTAACTGTGGAGAAGTAATAGAAAAATTGAAGATGTCTATGTTGTTGTGAGAAAGAATATGTGAAGAACATCATCATTCTCTCCAGGTTTGGCAGGGAGGAACTCACATGACAGAATTTTGCTCTGCATGAGTTTCCCCCCTTCTCTTTTAAGGAAAAAAAACCAGTAACTGAAATTTGGCGATATTCTCTTTTGCTAAGTTTCTTAATATTTTATTTATCTTCATTGCCAATTGTTATTCTCTCTTCTTCACTTCAATATTTTATTTTCTTCTGTCTCTGTCTCCCTTGCTGGACATTGGCATCAATTAGAAAGAAAATGAGAGGGGTGCAATGGCTCAGTGGTTAAGAGACTGGACTTGTTGGCTGGAAATCAACAACCCAGGTTTGAGACCTGAGCACCATGCAACTTGCCCCAGCTACTGCCCATCTAGCCATTCAAAAGCACACTTTGGTGGGAAACTTACAGGTTCTGTGTGCCATGGCGTATAGTCATGCTGGTCACATGACCACAGAAGTGACTGTGGACAATGCTAGCTCCCTCTGTTGTGACCCAAGCCCATGTAGGTAGTAGTAGACGCACTACTACTCAAAAAACAAACATACTTTATTAGAAGAGCTGAGAATTATCTCATTCTCAGAGTAGTCTAAACTAAATCAAAGCAAATTCTTCATAACACAAGTCTTCAGTCTTATAACCAACCTTGGTCTAATTAGGCAAACTGCCAAAGGCTTTTCTTGGCAAAAGTTCAAAAGCAGAAGATGCCGACAAGAAATAAATGCAGCAAGACAAAGAGCAATTCTGTCAACGTTGCTTTCCGACAAAGAGCCCAAACACCATTGCTGGTCTTTTAAGCCTTATGGGAGGGTCCAATCATCTCTTGGCCCTATTCCCAAGTCATGCTCTTAGCTTTAGCTGCTCTTGCCTTCTGGCAGCTCTTCTCATGCGTGCATTAGGAACAGGCTCCTCCTGTTCCTCTGCCTCACTACTGTCAGCCTCTGGAGGCTCTGGAGTCTGCACATCACTCCCTGATGGCCCTGGCCCCCTCTCTGCCTCTGACGCAGAGCCCCCATCCGGGCCTTCCCCAGCCTCCAGGACTGGCCCATGTTCTTCCTCAGCCTCATTGCTGTCCGACTCCGCTGCCAGCTCCGCAGGCTGCTGGTGGACCACAACACCCTCGGCTAAGAAACGGAGATGAGCACCACACCCTAGAGTCATATATGACTGGACAGGGGGAACTTTACCTTTACTTTAGAAAGAAAACAGGTATCAAATTTAACCAGGAATATTGAGTATGGAACATATTCATTTCAGAGAGATTCGTAAAATGTCCCAAGAAGGTGCAGTCTCAAAACTGTTTTTCCAGTTCTTTATCCCAAGCCTAGCAGCGAGGTAACATCAGGAATGAGGCCAACTGGGGTCCTTGGACAAAAGAATTCTTCTCCAATTGTGCAAAACAATGGGAAGTTTCTTTCAATGCACGGCGAGTTAAATGGACCTTTCCTTGATTTCTCAGACCAAGAGCTTAATGGTTTCATATTCCTGGAGCAGTATTGCCTTATGCGCCAAGATATCAGCAGAACAGAATAATTGTCTCTTAAAAATCACTGCATTTACACTGATTGCTCAGCTGAGAACTTGTTTTGCCATTTATAATTATATTTTCTGATAAGATAAGAGCTCACACGGGAGACCAAAAGATTCTTAGGGGAAAAGAACCCTAAGAATCGGGAAGTAACATGTTTTAACTGAATTGCTCATGAGCAATTCATTTTTTCTAAAAAACACCTTTCCATTAAAAAAACCTTTCCCTCTTTTTGATCTCTTAGTATAGCTCTCTTATATGTATAAGAAATGGAAAAAAGATGGTCATAAACATCAAAAACACTCCCCACTCAGAAACATTTTTCTTTCACCAAGTTGTTAATTGTTCATTGATATTATTGGTTTAATGTTGATTTTTAATTATTTTACTGTCATGTTTTATATTCTGTAATTGTTTTATTGGTTGCAAGCTGCTTTAAGAAACGTAAGACAACAATAGCAACTCATGTAATTTCTTAAATAAACTGATAGGGCTTCATTAAGATGGGAAAGCAAAAGATCAGTTTTGTGATTTCCTACCTTTTAAGAACTTCGTAAGGATGAAGATTTTCATATAAAGAAGAGAAAACATAACTTTCATGGCAGTAACTAGTCTTCTTACTCATAAATGTAGCACAAAATAGCTTTACATATGCGTATTGTCATTCAATCTATTGTTAATAGTTTCTTCTTATGTTTATAATGCAGCAGAAGTCTGTTATTGTGGCTAGAGCACTGATAGATATGTACCAGTTCAGTGTAGTGGTTAAGACACAAGGCTAGAAAGCAGGAGACCACAATTCCAGTCTCACATTAGCCATGAAAACATGCTCGGTGACTATCCGCTCTCTCCTCAGCCCAACCCAGCTCAGAAGGTTGTTGCTGTGGGATAAATAGGGGGAGGAAGGTGTGTTGGATATGGTCACTGCCTTGTGTTATTTGTAAAAATAATAAAGGCGGGACTCAAATAAATAAGTAAATAAAAATAAGTAAAATATTGAACTAGAGACCCACAACGTCAAGCTCCCTCTTTCAGCCATAAACCTTCCTTGACAGGCTTTTACACAACTTAATTCAATAAGTTGACTTTGTAAATATACAAATAGAATGAGACTATTGCCTTATACACTGTAAGCCGCCCTGAGTCTTCGGAGAAGGACGGGATATAAATGTTAAAAAAAAAAAAAAATTCAAGGTGGTATTTGTAAAATTGTAGGTGGGAAAAACCAGAAATACAACCTTGAGTTTCCTACAGCAAAACCAATATAATAAAATAAAATTCTGGTACTGTGGTTTAAATTAATTCATAATTTATTATACCCAAAGGGGCGGACTTTCAAACCTGTCAGTCTCACAATTTAAAATTTTATATCCTGCCCCAACCTGAGGAGATTACAAAAATTTAAAAATTATAAGAAGCAATAATAAGAACAAATCAACCTTCGTCCAAGATGGATACCAGTAAACCTTGGTGGTTTTGAAAGCTAAGCAGAAAGATGTACAGATAAGCTTGCCAACATAATGATGCAGAAGTAAAAGAGCAAAAATAAAATGAGTTACATCAAAGGGTGGAACAAAGTCACTACTTAAAAGGAATGTAATTTAAGTCTAAATTATTTATTTACTATATTCCAATTGATAAATAAACAATGTCATGACTATCTCTATGATAATTTCAAAGTTTGTATAAGATCTCCTTTTTAAATGTTTTCTTAGTTGGGGGCAATATTTTTTTAATTTGTTCCAGAGGCTTAAAGGATTTAGAATTAGACACACCATCCATTGAAAAAAGGTTTGCTTACAGTTTTCTCCAGCAATTGATACGATACGTAGATGAAGCCCATCAATATATTCTGGAATTCGGTAAGATATTGTAAATATATATTTTATATTATAAAATATAGCCTTAAGTTCTTTTACGTGGATAATAAGAAGCACATGGCTTTAGAAAGTGTTAAAAGTATGTGTGATGACCCAGGGCGTGATACAAAGGCAACACAGCCAGAGAACCGATATGAGTTCCTTTATTATCACCAACTGTGCTCCCAATGTCCCTTTCAACTCTCCGACCTGGAGAGAGTTCTTTCATCAACCTGTAATAGTCTTTGGCTGGCAATACTTCAGTTTCAAATGTTGTAAGTAGAAGACTTCTAACAAAAAATCCAAAGGCAAGACAAGGTAATTAATCTGGCAGAGCAAGCAAAATAAGGAATACCACAAGTAAAGTAGCGTGGCAATAAATCAAGCCAGTTGGGAGGATGCCAGGATTCAAAAAAAACACCAGATAAACTCAGCTTTTGTTCCTGACAAACGCCCCTCCCATTTGTCTTTCCTTTTAAACTCCAGCAGCACCTGTGTCTTGTAAAGAGGATTGGGTCCCTTTCCTCCCTCGTAAGCCATGCAACCCACTTTGTTCTCTTCTCCATTCCTCCCTGCACTGCCTAGGCTGAGGAAGGGGTGGGCCTTAGTCTTCATCTGAACCCCCTCTCCCTTGTTCTACCTCTCCCCTGCTCTGCCCAGCCTGACTTTGCTCTTCCCCAGTTTTTTCCATAGCCAATGGATCTACTTTCTCACTCTCTGTCAGCCGTTCCTCTTCCCCTTCGGATTCAGACTCTGACAGGGGCATGACAGTATGTTTTTTTTTTTTTTTTGAGATACAGTTCAACATTACTTCTTTTTGAGCTATAGCAGTTGAACACCTTCATTAATAAAGACTTAGTCCACACACAGTGCTAAGCTGTAGTGTGGTTTCTCTATCCTTGTTGTGCTAGTACATTGTAGTGTTACATTTGATATCAACCAGGTCACTATGGCTTCTGTAATAAGCCAGATCATAAAATGAGTCAGATGCAATCATTCTCGTACTTACTGAAAAAAAATCATAAACTACATAAAAATTTTCCAAAGGAGCAAAACAATTATCAATGAATAGCTGTCCAACTGCTTTGTGCCTGTAGGTAAGGAAGATATAATGTAATGCTCTCTACATGGGGCTCCCCTTGAAGTGCGCTCGGAGGCTTCAGTTAGTCCAGAATGCAGCTGCGCGGGTTATAGAGGGAGCTACGCGTAGCTCCCATGTAACACCGCTCCTGCGCAGACTGCACTGGCTGCCTGTGGCCTTCCGGGTGCACTTTAAGGTGTTGGTTATGACCTTTAAATCGCTCCATGGCTTAGGACCTGGGTACTTACGGGACCGCCTGCTGTTACCACACGCCTCCCACCGACCTGTACGCTCCCATAGAGAGGGACTTCTCAGGGTGCCGTCCGCCAAACAATGTCGGCTGGCGGCCCCCAGGGGAAGGGCCTTCTCTGTGGGGGCTCCCACACTCTGGAACGAACTTCCCCCGGGTTTACGCCAAATACCCGACCTTCGGACATTTCGTCGCGAACTCAAGACTCATCTTTTTATCCGCGCAGGGCTGGCTTAAATTGGGATTTTAATGTTTAAATTTATTAATTTTAAACGGGGTTTTCTTAGTATGGTAAATTTTAATCATTGGGCTAATTTAAAATAAGTTTTTTAAATCGTATTTTAAACTTGTATATTGTATTGTCGGTTTTATTATGCCTGTACACCGCCCTGAGTCCTTCGGGAAAAGGGCGGTATAAAAATCAAATAAAATAAATAAAAATAAATAAATAAATAAATATTTTCTAAGAAGAGTCAGGAAAATTAGATGTAAAGTTTACTTCTTATCAAAGTAACAATAGTATTCTATTAGTAGAATACTGATAATAGTAATAATAATTTATTAAATTTATATGCTTCCTGACTCCCAGAGACCCTAGTAATGTCTGAAATATAGAAAGCTGAGTTTTCAGAAGTGTACACTTCTTCCCCTCTTCCCAATCCGTTTATCACATAAATGAAAAGTAAAAACAACAACAACAACAGTAGTGGGAATTTCTAAGAAAGTGTAATACATTCATGATCCGTTTTAACTTCTTTTTTTTCTTACTTTTGGAAGAAGAACATTTCTGAAAGAAATGGACCAATACTGATAATTCTCTTAAAATATAGAACACTGAATAATATGAGGTTCTTAATATTTACAGTCAAATACTATATAGTAACAATTTTTCAAGTCCTGTATATTACAGCAGTTTTATGAAATCTATAAATTTCTATTCATCAGAAGTAATTTGTATTTTATGTAGCTGAGTTCTTAGCAAATGCCTTGGGGATTTAATTTGCTCTCCTAAAAAGAGAGAGAAAGAATGCCTTTTCAAGCTGCTGCTGATAATGCAAGACACTATTGCAAATTAACCAAGACTGAATTCTGTTTTTGTTTTGTAGAGTATATGAATGTTATATACTGAAATCAAGTTTGTTACTGTGCTGCTTTGTGGGTTAAGAAGAATTTAAAGCATCTAAAATAAAAATCAACATTTCAAGTCATGTAGTACTGTAGAATGGATAGATGAAAACTTTAGTTTATAAAGAATACAGTGCAAAAATTGGCTATAATATATTCAATTAAATTTGTAGCACTTTTTTTCTTATACAGATGGTGGCAGCAGAGGGAAAGGAGAACAGTTTCCTTATGAACAAGAAATCAAATTCTTTGCTAAAGTAAAGTATATGCTGTTTTTCTGTAATATTTATTATGGCAAATTAAAAGTTAATATTAATCAACTGTAAAGCATAGTTACGCCACTGAGAACAAGCCACATAAATGCTGCAGATGGTAGCACAGTAACATGTTCCTGATTGCTAATCATTCAGTGACTTGTAGTGATTTTTTTTTTAATTAGAAAAATAGATGCTAGAAGCAAAAGTTATTCTTTGGCTAGTACTTTGCCAAAGTACTAGGATCCATAACTGCTTGAGCAAGATGATTCTCCATTGCTGAGCTATTATTGCTAATTCAAGATCAGACATAGAAAGAATTTCTGCAATTAAAATAATAAAGTAAAAATATAAGAACATTAAAACTGGAAGCTATTTTTTTACCTCCAGCTAAAAGGATAAAATTTTGATCTAATAGCAAATCCTACTAAAGGACATATTCTAGAGAAAAGTTGAATTTATATTAATAAATCTTGCATAGTCTGTATGTTGACAGGTCTTTAGTGCCATGAAACTGAGGAATAAAAATAGTAGAAGTAAGAAACTGTATTAATCAGTATACAGTATTTTATCACTTCCATGTATTTATTTCAGGTTGTACTTCCTTTAATTGATCAATATTTCAAAAATCACCGCCTGTATTTCCTATCTGCAGCAAGCAGACCTCTGAGCAGTGGAGGTCATGCTTCTAACAAGGAGAAAGAAATGGTAACCAGGTAAAAACATATATAACATAGTATATGATAAAGTCAATTTGCATATTCTAAAACATTGGCAAGTTCATGGATATATTTAGAGACGTGAGAAGCAACAAAAACCCAACATCTATTTTATAAGATTATGAGCTCTAAAAACTGAAATTTGAATAATTTTCTTTATCCTATATCCTATATCTAGTAGTGTTTTCCATGTTTTGTCACCTCTTATATTCTCCCCCCCCCCCATTGCATTTAACTAGAGAGGCTCATAGCTTTTATGTTTTGGCAGCTGATAGTCATCTTGTATACTCTGGAGGTAGAAAAACAGGACATAAATTATACACATGCATATTAATAATTTTGTCATTCTGTGTGCTCTCATATTGATTTCACTAGTATATTTTTACATAAGTTGACATACAAGCATTAACCATATTTCCCTACAGTTATATTAAGAAATTCTAGAATTTCCTTGTTTTTTTACTGGTATTACTGGTACAGATATGCATACACATACATGCTAAAATATATTATGGCTAACATTCCTGTTCCCATCTTTGTATTAACTTCTATATATAGTAAACTTAAAACCAGCAAATGTAGAAGGCATACATTTTCATAAACTATATCTCACATGCATAACTATGCATTTTCATAAACTATATCTCACTTCATCAGCTAGTTTATGCTTTCTAATAAGATAGTAATAAAATGTGCTACCAGACCCCTTGTCAGATTACATATGATGTGATTCTGTTCATTTATGACATCATTAACAGAGTCTTTTAAGCTGGGAAATTTTGAAGGAAGGATATAATGAAAGAATCAGTGTCCAATGTCAATATCCTAGGAAACTAAAATAGGCCAAATATTTGATTCAGTGTATTCAATAATAGCAGGTGATTAAAATGGCATACACATAATCCATCATGTTCTCGTTTAGAGTAAGCAATATAATGCAACATTCAGAAAAAGCAAAGTAGTAAAAAAAATTCTTCTACCACATTTGTGTACTGATTCACTCATTGCCTTTTGTTCTCATCCTTTTCTTTTTGAGGATCTTACCAACTTGACTTTTTCAGACATTCAATCTTTTTTCATATAGACATTTTGTGATTGATCCTCATTTATTCTCCCTACATAATCAAACCCACCTCAATATATTTCTGTTGTACTGATCATTCTGTTTTATATTTAATCAATTCATCACCCATTCATTCTTCATTTTTTATATTCTTTTTTAACCACATATCTTTGTTAAAGGATCTACTGAATTCAACTCAGTTTTAGTTGAATTTAACTCCTGATATACCCAATTCTCACTCCCATAAAACAAAGTGAACAGAAGTATATATTATATACAGTATTTTTCTTTTTACATTTCTTTGTCATAACAGAACACATACCGCTTACTACCTTAATATGCACATATGTGATTGTCTCAAATTGTTTCTCCATCTTTCATAAACATTTTACCAAAGTACACATGAACTTGCTCCATTTCGTCTGTCAACATGGCTATTTGCATCATCAATACATTAATTTTCAAGTTCATGTTCTTTGTTATATCTTACAGTCTGTATAGCAGGGGTCTCTAACCCCTGGGTCTCTGGCCACTACTGCACTGTGGCCTATTCACAAGTGTCGGCGTGCATTTGCACAGCTCAACTTGCATGAGTGGCGCGCACACCTCAACTTGTGCAAGTTGAGCTGTGTATGCATGTGCACACTGGCCCAATGTTCACATGGCCCAGTTTCATTTGCTCCCATTAGGGACCCCTGCTGTATAGCATTCACTGCAAATTATTTGGGTTCTTAATTAACAATATGGATGTCCTTTTACATGTAGACAATGTAGCATCAAATGGCTAGCAAATGGAATTTGAGACTAATAATTATACTATATAGTCAATCCTGTGTAATTCACCTACTTTCAAAACTCTACTATTTTCTTTGAATATGAATATTTGCAACTGTTTTATCCCATTTAATAATTGAAAACAAAATATGAAAATAATAGCAATAGCACTTACACATATACCGTTGCTGCTTTTATAGTCCTCTCTAAGCGGTTTACAGAGTCAGCTTATTGCCCCCAACAATCTGGGTCCTCATGACAGAATAACCGAATAAATATGTAAATACACTTTATCAACTTGTTCTGAATTAGACAAAATAAAAGAAAATTATAATGTTTTTCAGTGTCTTTTTTAAAATTACACTGCTCTTGGATTTTCAAAATAAGATATTGCTTTAGAAATACCTCTGGGACTGATATTTTGAGTCATTAAACTAATCAATGTAACATTAAGCAGTGCAAAGTTTTCTTATATAAAAGAGTGACTGAATTAGTCAACCTATTAAGAGATAATTAAAAGTAATTATGTCATTTTGTCTGGGAGCACTTAATACCTAAGATCAAACATACTGTATAGAACATACATTTCAAGGAATTTCGGTTTGAGCTTAAGTTTACTTCATTCTGAGACATAAAGTATATTGTTAATATTTATTTACTTATTTAATTCATAATCCCTTGAAATATCACACCATCTCTGAACTTGTGGGAATAATGAATTCCAGAATTAATCCATCAGCCTTCTTATAGAATGACTTGAGTTCATAAAAACTCATATCTGCATTTACAGATGGAACTCTCTTTTGCATGGAAACAGTTTGTATCAGTGAAACAGAGCAACCAGATGCAATCTATTTTATAAAAACCATGCCATTCATATCTACTTTTGTATCTTACTCATTTTCATTAACTTTAATTAAGCAGAATTTAATGTACTTAAGCCCACTGAAATGAATGGCTTTAGTAAATCTGTGTTGGACTGTGGCCAGTAGGAATTGTATAGGAAACACAGTTTATTTTAAAAAAGCAATATAAGCTTTATGAATACGTAAAACGAATGTACTATGTACTATTATTAAATATTTACCTATTACTCAGTCAGAACCTTTTCTCTCTTGCCTTTAAAAATATATGTTTATGTTTACACTTGTATCTAAATACTAGGCTACTGATTGAACTTTGTTGCCTAATACCTTAAAGGCTATTTCTTGATAGGGCTTCCAACTTCCTCTGTTTCTTTACCTCAGTTATGTGCTTTCTTAACTACATTTGTTGTGGATCAATTCTTGGAAACTTTTGTAGTATTTTCAGTCCTACATTCTGCTCAGAACTGATTCTTTCTGCAAAACATCATGTTGCTTTTTCCTGCTCATACATCACCTCTTATTTTCTTCCTTTTTTTCTTTGTCCCCTCCCTTCTCTTTTATTTATCCTTTGTCTTTAGCCTATTCTGCAAACTTGGAGTTCTTGTCAGGCATAGGATTTCACTGTTTGGTAAGGAGACCCTTGACAAATGCTTGTTTGAGCATCCCTTGTTTTTCTTACCATTATTTGCAACTCTGTGTGTCTTCTTTGTTTGCATGCTGCATGATTTTATGTGTCACTGATAATATTTGGGGGCTAGCAGATAAAGGGAACTTATATATTCAGTAAACATGCAAATTTTGATTTGATTATATACCCACAGTTTTCCTGCTAAAATGGCATAGCATTTCCATAGCAGTCACTGGGAATCCTGTGTATTTTGGAGTCATGGCTATTCATTTGATCCTGCTCTCTGTGTTCCCCATATCTGTATCTATCTATCTATCTATATATACATGCACACATAGCATTTGCATAGTCTCTTTTGGAGTTACGTGCCAAAGAGATCAAGTAATTCTGTTGCTCTGTTTTTCATAAAATAAGTATTGCATGTTTGCCTCTGAGTATGAATCATGAAAAATTCCATATAGATTGGCAGAATAAGTTTCCCATCCCTAATACTCACAAGGTGTTGCGTGGTGTAAAATTGCTTTAAAAGTTCAATTATGTATATAGCTATGTTGAAAGCTTATCATTACTATTCATCTAAAAAAAGAGAATGATTATTGGAATCCTTGCATATTTGAAACATAATTTTGACCAGGACTCTGGCTATTTCACAGTAATTTGAAACAGATTATTGATGAATTATTTTGATTTGTATAAATATATTAGAGTCCATTATAAGTGATCCTAATAGGACAGCAAGTGTTTAGTGGTTAAAGTACTGAACTGATGCTAGGAAGACATAGATTCATGGCCACAGTGAGCTATGCAACTTAGTGAGTGACTCTGGGGTGATCATTGGCAAAAAGATTGGCAGAGGGGTTTGCAAAGTATTTATTTATTTATTTTATTTATTTATTTTGTTACAACAATATATATAAGTATCATACAAAAAGATTATATAGTATATAAACATATATATGAGTAAATACTAGGAGGAATAAGCATATATATATATAAGAAGGAGAAAAAGAAAAACAATAGGATAGGAACGGTAGGCACGTTTGTGCTCTTATGCACGCCCCTTATGGTCCTCTTAGGAATGGGGTGAGGTCAATAGTAGAAAGTTGTTGGTTAAAGCTTTTAGGATTATGGGAAGAGACCACAGAGTCAGGTTAAAAGACAGAAGCTCAGTAAAAACCTATACCACTAGGTTTGTTTGTTTTTTGTTTGTTTGTTTGTTTATAGGGTGTGTGCCACCCTAATGGTAACCCACTAATCCCATTCCCCAAAAATTTTTTTAGGAGTACTTTAGGGACTATGCACTTCTTTTTTTACAGTTTTTTTAAAAAATGCCTGCAAGTCACTGTTTAGCTCTTTTTCAGCTGTAATTTTAATCACAGGTTTCTAGGGTCTTAAAGTCATTATTTAGTTCTTTTTCAGTTGGAATTTTATATCCAGCCTTGCATAAAATGATCAGAAATCAACCGAATAGACAGCCTAGTAAGCCCTTACTGAACATGCAGATTTTGAAATGAAAAGCCTTGAGCTTATCTCTGATGTTTGTTGCTAATTTTATTTTACTGGTTTAAATATGGCTTGATCGAAGATGCCTACCATGGCAAACGTGAGATTAGTCATGCTGGAGCAACAGAAAATGGTTAGCGGTTGATTATCTTTGATGCAAACCCCTATGTCGAGTGTTGACAGAAGCTAAAGCAAGACTCACAAAAAGTAAGGGACCTGTATCAGCATATTCCACATAGCTACAAGATTTAGAAGAGTTCTAAAGTAACTTCTAAATACCTGAAACAGCCAAACATTTCAGTAAGGCTCAGTCATGCTGAAAAACTCCAAAATACTGAATACTTGTAGAAGGAGATAAAATAGAAATCACACACAACATCCCAAAAAGGATTGTGACTTGCATCCTTAAAGAATGCACTTCTAATAGAAAAGCGAGATATGCTTCAAACATTTGTAAGAAGTCATTCTTGCATGACAGATATACTGATTAAACTTAAATATATTATTGTAATTACTGGAACAGTGCATCTTAGATGTATTTTATTTTTGAACCTCAAATACAGAATTTCTTTTGTCCTCACTCTGTGTATGTGTTTGTCTTAATGCAATTCTACATGCATTTATAGCAAATCAGCCATTATCTGATGTCCCTTTCTAAACCCTGTGTTTATCAGAAGTGAGAATTGGAAAGGGAGAAACGGTTTTCACTAATGGTGCCTTAATAAAAGTCACCTAATATCAGTTTTGCTATTATTTTCTACTTCAAATGTTTTTCTTAATAAGACATTTTAAAAAATAAGCACATTTGATATATTTATATATGTGAAAGTATGACATTAATTGCAATATTATCACCTTGTTACTTTTACTTAGGGTTTTTTTTGTACACCTATAAATAAATGGAATGTACATTCTTCAGATAACAGTAAAACACCTACAAAACATTCATTCATCTACCTAGTATTTTTATAATTTATGAATTTAGTAGTTTTAAGTTTTATTTATACTTTTTCTTAAATTTTCTGTTCAATAGAATTCCGTGTTTAGGAATTTTATTATTATAAAATTATTTAATTTTTTTGAGTCATTCTTAGTAAAGTTAAAGCTTTTATTCTGTTAAAAGTTTTTTGACATTCCATTTTTTATATAGTTAAACTTTCCTTTAGGATATTTTACCTGAACATTATGGAGGGAAAAAATCATCACACTGAAATCTATCAACATGGAAGTCTGAATTTGGTGTATTTTAGGAATATTTAATTCAAAATGTTACTAATTAATTTTATATATGGCTCAGATATGATGGAGACAATATGGTTTATATAAATGTAAATGTAAATAAATATAATAAATTAAGTTTCATTAATACAACTATGAGACAATGTACACTATAGACCTTAGTTTATACAGAAATATTACACTTACCATCATATTTCTACTCATAATTGTATGCAGCTGGTGTAATTGTAGAAAAAAATGAGTCCTGAACAATTCTTGAATTGGAGTCATGTTTTCTATATTGTGACTCCAGCAAGAAAAATACTGCTGGCAAAAAAAAATATCTAAGGCCCGTAAATTTCAGTGAAAGATATACTTTCTTAGTGTATGAAGGGCAAAAATCACTTAACTATAGTCTACTGGGTTATATCCTAAATATAACTTTGTGAATTATGTAAAAAAAATATTTGCAAAAAACTTTTAGACGTTCTTACAAAAACTCATTACAATTTTATTATTGCCCAAAATTTTGAAAAATCTATTTTTGACATCTCCATTCTCCAAATTCTTCTTTTAAACATCAATTGATATCTTTGCATGACTCATTGCTTTCATTATTCTTTATCTGACAGCTTTAGATTCAGATGTAATTCATGACACATTATAGTACATACGCTTCTATATTAATGCATACATTAATGTGATGAAAAGATTAACTTTTAAAGAATACAATCTGAAAACTTGAAATGTCTAAAAATATTCAGGGGGCTTATCACATTCATGAAAAATATGTTGTTTATCTTAGTTAGATGTTTCTTTTTTTGCATCTGCTGAAATCATTGAAATAGTATTTTAATTAATATAATGTATAACATTAAATTCTACTTGTAAGTTCACAACTACTGGTAAAAAATAAAAATGGTATAATACAAAATCTGTCATTTTTCTCTTTTCTTCTGGTGCCCTTAGGAAATGATGCAACTTCAATAGTCAATTGTCTTCATATCTTGGGTCAGACCTTGGATGCGAGGTAAATGGCTAAATAGATTTTATTAAATTATTGTTTCAATTTGCAGAAAACTGATAGGCACAACATTATTTTAAATGATTACTTAGTTGTCTTTTTCCATAAATGGAGACTTGCTAAATCAGAAAGATTATTAATTCCAGGGGGAAAACTATCAGTGCTTCCATTCCACTGAAAATGTGTTTCGATGAGACATCATCTATTTATGTGTCCCAATTCCTAATTGTCATATTTAGTACTTTTAAGTTTGCTTGGAAATTTCATAGATTACATATTTATATATGAGCTATCATCGTAACTATATTCTCAATTAGGAATGATGGATAATTGCATGGTGAAAATATTTCATTACAAATCATAACATTACATATTATGTGAATGTTTTGAATGTATTTAAAACTATGGTGCTATTACTGAAACTTTAAAAATTAGTTATGTTGCATTAACAAACACCATCCTCACCATTTCAGAAAAATATTTTCTAGCAAATAGTTCAACAGTGTATCACTTGTTTTACACTGTATGTTCTGAACTGATTCTCAAAACTATATTTTCAGATCTTTTGAAGTCTACTTTTGACATAATCAGCTTGTTCCTACTCTTTATTGTTGCTTAGTCTAAATATACGCAACTGTTAGAGCTGCGTACTGCTTTTTCCTCTTACAGAGATTCCTAAATCAACAGTTAGCTAGTGTGTTCTGTATTTGCTATTACTTCAGGGTAGCCTCAGGCACAGAACTGACTTGAATCTAATTATGATGTTATCAAAAGAATTATCATAATGTAGAGGCTAGTATGGCTTCATACAGAGCCAACGTACATTGTAGTCAATATATCAGACTGGACTAAATATTCACATGTTTAAATTTCTACTTAGTGATGTTACACAATTCTATATGTATAGTACTGGGTAAATTTGAACTAGTTGCTATCTCTCATACAAGTTTACTTTGTAGAGATAAAAAAGAGATAGAAGATTCTCATGTAAACTTATCTTAATTTCCCATAGAAATATAAATCATAACATAATAACCATAGCTAACTTCCCCAAATCCCTTTAAAAGTTCAGTTTTACTGTAATTAATGTCTGGATGGAGCCAATCTTCCTTCCAGGGAGGAAGCAACAACAGAATTATGTCAACTAACAATTTTGCTTTTTTTTTTTTTTTAAATTTACATTTATATCCCGCCCTTCTCCGAAGACTCAGGGCGGCTTACAGTGTATAAGGCAATAGTCTCGTTCTATTTGTATATTTGTATATTTACAAAGTCAACTTATTGCCCCCCCAACAATCTGGGTCCTCATTTTACCTACCTTATAAAGGATGGAAGGCTGAGTCAACCTCGGGCCGGGCTTGAACCTGCAGTAATTGCAGGCTACTGTGTTCTAATAACAGGCTTCTAACAGCCTGAGCTATTACGGCCCATATTACTAAGTTCAAGACTAATGAACTATTTATATAGATCTATAGTGTCTTTTCATGACACTTCTCTAACCACTTGTAGTGATTCTCAAAAAGTGTGGTGCTTGGTACATAGGAACTCTATGGATTTTGTTCATAATAGAATATAAAGTTATTTTATGTACATGTGATATACAGGACAGTGATGAAGACAGGTTTGGAAACAGTTAAGATGGCTTTGAGGACATTTTTGGATAATGCTGCAGAGGACCTGGAAAAAACAATGGAAAATCTTAAGCAGGGGCAATTCACACACACTAGGAGTCAGCCAAAAGGAGTAACACAAATTATTAACTATACAACAGTGGCTCTCCTACCAGTATTGTCTTCATTATTTGAGCACATTGGACAGCATCAATTTGGTGAAGATTTGATATGTAAGTATTAAAATGAATAATTTATACCCTTACAACTCTAAATTATGTTTAAGAACATCATAGCTTGGCTTCTAATATTCCAGACAATAATACACCAGTATCTTGATTTTATTGGAGTTTATAAAAACAATTTTCAAATAACAATCCCAGCTTCATGTGTTTAATTATATTGATTGTATTATTCATCTTCAAAATGAAAATAACTATATGCTCTTGATGAGACAGATTCAGCTATTCGTTAGCTATTTGTAATAATACTAGCATGTTTGCATGTCCAGATGTAAACTTTCTAATTGTTCTAAATTGTTTTCTGGTATGTTTCTACTGGTCTCTTAGTTATGTTGTAGATAACAATTACAAGCAATGCAAAAAATTGTTTAGCTTTTCTTCCTGTTTTTCTTAGTGGAAGATGTTCAAATCTCTTGTTATAGAATTCTGGCTAGCTTATATGCTTTGGGAACCAGCAAGAGTATCTATGTGGAACGGTAAGAAAGAAATATGCAATATTAAAAATGTATTATGATCAGTTAAGTGAATTGTGCATGTTTATTAGGTACAGTGTCATCTTACAACTTCATTCCACCTTCCCCATTATTTTGCTGGTGGGAAGGTGGCAGTGAAGATCACAAATGGCTATCAAGTGAGCAGGGGATGTCGCAACAGTCATAATTACATGCGAGTTGCCAAGCACAGGGGTGCTGCAATTACTGAAACTTTGAGGACTGGCTTTAAATCTCATTTAGCATCATCATAACTTTGAACAGTCACTGTACAAGGATTACCTGTATCTCTATCCAAATAAGGTGAAGAGCTAATAGTAGGCTCTTCATCTGTCAAAGAATCCATATATGCTATCTCTAATAGTAAATATTAGAGATACCATATATGGTCTATATGCGTAATAGAAAATATGATTCTATTTTCTACTGTAAAAGAAAATATAATTCATTAGGGGAGTGCAACCTCTTCTGGAATACACAAATCCATTAAAAACCTGATTCCCCACCCCGTTGAAATTGCTTCATTTTATTGGCCTTCATCCAGTCCATTTCTTCAATCAGGTCTTAAACAGCCATCTAAATATAATAAAAAGTGAACTATAATTACGCATATGATTGAAAGTAAAAATTAAAAATTAGTTTGGGTATTCAACAGCATATAAAATTAGAAACTGGTGAAACTCTATAATGTAGACATTGCAGAGTTGAGCACAATAAAGATGATTAGAGGACTGGAGGCTAAAACATATGAAGAATGGTTGCAGAAATTAGGTATGTCTAGTTTAATGAAAAGAAGGAAAAGGGCTAATACGATAACACCGTTCCAATATCTAAAGGGCTGCCACAAAGAAGAGGGGGTCAACCTATTCTCCAAAGCACCTGAAGGTAGAATGGATGGAAACCAATCAAGGAGGGAACCAACCCAGAAATAAGGAGACATTTCCCGACAGTGAGAACAATTGATCATTGGAATGACTTGCCTTCAGAAGTTGTAGGTGCTCCTTCACTGAGGGTTTTAAGAAGAGATTGGGCAACCATTTGTCTGAAATTATATGGAGTTGGACTAGAAGACCTCCCAAGTCCCTTCAAACACTGTTATTCTATTATTCAAATACCTCAGTACCATCTTTTGGAGATGATATTTCAAATATGAGCAGAACCACTGCAGGAATACCCTTTCTAAAAACACTCTAGAAAGGTATCAGGGTCTGTCAAATTGAAAGTGATTGAGAAATCTAAGGAAATCAGCAACATCAACCTCTCAGATCAAGAAGATAGTTTCAGAGCCAAAACCAGCCCTATGACTGAAACATAAATAATGTTTATATAGTAATAATCTGAGTTAATTCTGTATCAGTGTCTACTCAGATACCGTTGTTTGGCAATAGTTACCAGGCAAATTGAACATCTTAGAAGTCTTATTAACATGAAGCTAAACTAATTATATTTGCATTGACTTTAAAAAGATTCTTTTTTTTTTTACTTTACAGTCAACGGTCAGCTTTAGGTGAATGTTTAGCTGCTTTTGCTGGTGCCTTTCCTGTGGCATTTTTAGAAACTCATCTGAATAGTCACAATATTTATTCTATATACAATACCAAGACAACAAGAGCAGGTAACTCAGTATGAATTTACTGAATTATCCAGAATTAATTATACCGCATATTTGCTTTTCAATTTTTTTAAAAATTCTTTGATAATGACTATCAAAGTGAAGCATTTCACTTTCTGTTCCAAAGAGGTTTCTTGGAGCAGCTGCATTTTTTCCCCACTGGAATCACATTTTATTCTCATTCTCTAAACCATGTGTTGGAAGATTATGGAAAGCTGTTTTAATTTTCTACCTTAACTTTGGGGTTAGTTTTTTTAAAACGAAATCCAGTCGGATGTAATCGTTTAGAATTTGTATTCCATCAGTGTAATTGAAGGAGCATTATTCCTTTTCATCCCTGAACTCAAAATTTTTTCCCTAAGAGATTTTAGAAAAACCATTGAGCAGATTTGAAGAATCTGAGGAAGACGAAGGAAGAAGGGAACCATACTGGAAAAGAGATTATGCTAAAAAAATCTAATATGCAAACAAAAATCTACTCAAGTTGATTTTTTATATGTGAATACTGAGTCACATATATTCAGAAAATAGATGTGAATTACCATATTTTTTAGAGTATAAGATGCACTTCCCCCCTAAAAGAGGGTGGAAATTTTGGTATGTCTTATACAGCCATTTTTGGCCTCCCATTTTTGGCATCCCGTTTTTGTGAAAAATGGGCCCATTTTTCGCAAAAACAAGGTGTGCAGAGGGTTTGGGAGGCCTTCAGAGTGCTCTTGGGGGCTGAGGAGGGCAAAAAGGGAAGGCGTTTTTGCCCTCCTCCATTCCCCAGGAGCACTCTGCTGGCCTCCCAAACCCTCTGTGCTCCCTGTTTTTTGCAAAAACGGTGTTTTTGCCTCCCAAGCCCCAGGAGCACTCTGCAGGCCTCCCAAACCTCTGCAGGCAACCTGTGCAGAGGGTTTGGGAAGCCTGCAGAGTGCTCCTGGGGGCTGGGGAGGGCAAAACCCTTTTTTTTTTCTTACTTACCTCTTCAAAATCTTGGTGTATCTTATAGTCTGAAAAATACGGTATGAGTGATGCTTGGAAATACATAGGTATAAATCATATGTGTGGAAATATGTATCACTAGCACACATATTCAGCATGAACTAAAGGATTATTTGCTAATACTGTTAAACATGGTATTATATTAATTCACAATATTGTTCTTTTAGGTTTCAGTTTACCAAACAGCGTAAAGGAACTTTGTCCAAATATTCCATCTCTGGAAAAACTAATGGAAGAAATTGTAGAATTAGCTGAATCCGGCATTCGCTATACACAAATGCCTCATGTAATGGAAGTTATATTGCCCATGCTTTGTAGTTACATGTCACATTGGTGGGAACATGGACCAGAAAACAATCATAACAAGAGTGAAATGTGCTGCACAGCATTGACTTCAGATGATATGAATACTCTTCTGGGAAACATTCTAAAAATCATACACAATAATTTGGGCATAGATGAAGGAGCCTGGATGAAGAGATTAGCAGGTAGGGGAAAGTTTTGGTTCACTTTCGCCGACATTTAAAAAAATTATAAGGAAATTGAGAAAAGGAAAAACAGCTAATTTCAATAGGTGCATTGCACTTTTTAAAAAGGCTAAATGAAATATGAGAGGCAGAGGCTCTATCAGAAGATGTATGTGGATTTAATAATAGGAATAAAAAGAAGTGAGCAGGATTTGACAAAAACTAAAATGAATGGAGATGAACATTGTATAACTTTTGATTTGCATTTCTTTGAAAGATGACCAAAACTCTAGTGTAGTAACTTTAATATAAATCTGTTGAAGACTGTAATATCTTTTATTGTAGTTTTTCCACCTACTAATATGTAGTAAAATTAATGGATTATTTACATAGTGTTTTCTCAGCCTATCATAAGTAAAGTGAAGCCAGAACTTCTGAAGACACATTTTCTTCCACTGATGGAGAAACTGAAGAAAAAAGCAGCTCTGGTGATTGCTGATGAAGAACACTTACGAGCAGAAGGCAGAGGTGATATGTCTGAGGCGGAACTTCTCATTCTAGATGAATTCACTACACTTGCCCGGGATCTTTATGCCTTCTATCCATTGTTGATCAGATTTGTGGACTACAACAGGTATGCAGAGAAGTCATTTTTAAAAGCCTTGTTTTAAATCACATTATGGGAGTGTGTTCTCTGATTTATTAACGAGAATTTATTAGTTGTTTATCATTATTATGAATTAATTTAAGACCAATGTTTTTTTAATTAATGGTATAGGAATTTAGTTCATCAGTACAATATCTCTGCCCCATTCAATTATTGCTTCATCTAAGGTTACTAAAGGTAATTCTTATCGTCTCTTCCTTTACTGATTTTTCTTTTTACCATTTTTGTCCCTTCTTTTTCCTTTTACTTAGAGATGCTAAGAATCTAATCCTCTTGCTCAGGGCTGTGTTTCATAAATCCCCAATATTGGACTGTATGCATGTATGCGACCACATGTTTATTGGACCCGTGTCCCTCCTGGTTGGTTTTGGCCACCCGGGAGGTGACACGAGGCTGGCTCCAGAAAATTGTGAACGCTTCTTTGATGGAGGGTGTTTTCCCCGCCGCCTTGAAAGAGGCGGTGGTGAGGCCCCTCCTCAAGAAGCCTTCCCTTGACCCAGCTAGTTTAGCAAATTATCGTCCGGTCTCCAACCTTCGCTTTGTGGCAAAGGTTGTTCAGAGTGTGGTTGCACGACAGTTGCCCCAGTACCTGGATGAAACTGTCTATCTTGATCCATTCCAGTCCGGTTTCCGGCCTGATCACAGCACGGAAACAGCCTTGGTCGCGCTAGTTGATGATCTCTTGAGGGCTCGGGACAGAGGTTGTTCCTCTGTCTTGGTCCTATTAGATCTCTCAGCGGCTTTTGATACCATCGATCATGGTATCCTGCTGCGCCGACTCGAGGGACTTGGAGTGAGGGGCACTGTTCATTGGTGGTTCTCCTTCTACCTCTCCGACCGGTCGCAGACGGTGTTGACGGGGGGACAGAGATCGACCCCAAGGCGCCTCTTATGTGGGGTGCCGCAAGGGTCGGTTCTCTCGCCTCTTCTGTTCAACATCTATATGAAGCCGCTGGGTGAGATCATCCGTGGTTTTGGGGTGAGTTGTCATCTATACACTGATGATACCCAGCTCTATATTTCCACCCCTAACCACCCCAACGAGGCTGTTGAAGTGATGTCCCAGGGCCTGGGGGCCGTACCGGTTTGGATGGGGAGGAACAGACTCAGACTAAATCCCACCAAGACCGAGTGGCTGTGGATGCCGGCGGCCCGGTACAGTCAGCTAATTCCATCACTGACCATTGGGGGCGAACTATTGGCCCTCACAGAAAGGGCTCGTAATCTGGGCGTCCTCCTGGATGCACGGCTGTCTTTAGAAGATCATATGATAGCTGTCACCAGGGGAGCTTTTCATCAGGTTCGCCTGATACGCCAGTTACGGCCCTTTCTGGATCAGGCTTCCTTATGCACGGTCGCTCATGCCCTTGTTACATCCCGCCTGGACTACTGTAATGCTCTCTACATGGGGCTCCCCTTGAAGGGTACCCGGAGACTCCAACTGGTCCAGAATGCGGCTGCGCGGGTGATAGAAGGAGCACCTTGTGGCTCCCGTGTAACACCCCTCCTGCACTGGCTCCCGGTGGTCTTCCGGGTTCACTTCAAGGTACTTGTTATCACCTTTAAAACGCTCCATGGCCTAGGACCGGGATATTTACGGGACCGCCTACTGCCACCATTAACCTCTCACCGACCAGTGCGCTCTCACAGAGAGGGCCTCCTCCGGATACCGTCAGCTAAACAATGTCGGCTGGCGACCTCTAGGGGGAGGGCCTTCTCTGTGGGGGCCCCTACCCTCTGGAACGAGCTCCCTCTGGGGCTTCGTCAACTCCCCGATCTCAGGTCCTTCCGCCGCGAGCTGAAGACGTTGCTGTTTCGAAGAGCAGGACTAGCTTGAACGTAGTTTTTAAATTGGGATTTTTAAAAAAGGGGTTTAAATGAGGTTTTAAATTTGTATTTAAAAGTTTTAGGGCATCAATTGAATTTAACTGTCTATTCTTTTAGCTGTTTATATGTATTATATGTTTTCTGTTGGTTGTTTTTTTTTTTTGGCTGTGAACCGCCCTGAGTCTTTCGGGAGATGGGCGGTATACAAATATAATTAATTAATTAATTAATTAATTAATTAATTAATTAATAATAATAATAATAATAATAATAATAATAATAATAATAATAATACAGGTTTTAAAGTTGAAGATTCTGAAGTTTCTTTGTCATTTCTGCTACTAATAGGAACGATAAGGTTTTTTTTCTTTCTTTTTTTTAAAATTTCAGAGCAAAATGGCTCAAAGAGCCCAACCCTGAAGCTGAAGATTTGTTTCGTATGGTTGCAGAAGTTTTCATTTACTGGTCAAAATCCCATGTATGTATTTTCTAAATTTCATAAATAAGAATGTTTCTATATTTAGCATTGTAGTATAGTGAGTATTGAGTGTTGTAGTATAGTGAGTATTGAGCCACATACAGATGGCTCTTGGTACAACAGCATCCAGATGAGATATGCAGTCCAGTCAAAGTCCTGACCATTTTTGTACATGTGTGTGACATTAATATACATACAAAAGCGATAAGGTTTAGATCACATTGCTGCAAATGCCATCTTGCTTTTTTGACTCCCCCAGTGCTGCTGCTTCAGTGTGTGAATGTGGATACATCTATAAAAAAAAATAGAAACAGGAAAGAAAACTGAACTCTTGAATGTTTTTTTTTTCCTTTTGCAATTTGTTATGCAAAGCTTTACTCTTCCATCTTATAAATAAATGCCAGATACATGCATAAAGAATCTAAGGAGTTGTCTGGGTTATCTCTTTTCTATTCTGATTTTTCCCCCCAAATGGGTTCATTAGAATCAAACTTTCATCAAGTACTTAGCATTTCTTGTCATTATAATATCTTAACGATTCAAAATATTTGTTTTTATTTGTTTTTAAAGTATTGGATACAATTCTTTTGCAAACAATTTGAAACGGAGCAATAGGGAAAGTATATTTTCTCAAAAGAAAAATGTTTATCTGCATGTAATACTTTCAGTTTTGTTGAAAAAAGATACATATTTTTATCTTTTTATACCATTATATTGATTAAGGTTTTATAATGCAATTGTATAGCATTATATACAAGATTTAAGATTCAATGTGAAGGAAGCAGTGGAAGAGCCAGATAGTGACTTTTGTAATACGTTGTGTTTTTATGTTCTTCATAACATTGCAGAATTTTAAAAGGGAAGAACAGAACTTTGTGGTGCAAAATGAAATCAACAATATGTCTTTCCTTATTACTGACACTAAATCGAAGATGTCCAAGGTATAAGATTTTACAAATGTTACTGCATTTATCAAAATATTACTAAAATCTCTGGGTTTTTTAAACAACTAAAATATTTCACATATATTAGAATATGTTGAAATAGTCCAAACATTTTTAAAGTATTCTAAATATTTCCTAAATATGTTATTTGTAGAGATAAAGATTGTGGAAACGGTGCATATTCCTAATTTGAAATTTTTTTAACTACTATAAACCAACTCCAAATTTTACATCCATTTACAGGGGGATCACTAGGCCCATTTCCATCAGTGTGGAATCTCTGTAGTGCAAATGGCTAAAAAATGTAATTACCATGTAACTTGTGTCATATATAGAAAATAATTATCCTCATTCTGAAACACTTCTCTCCCCAATACATTAATTTTATATGCATCCTTCAATAGATATTTTCCCTCTTTTACTAAATATGCATTGTTTTCCCTTTCTAATTTTTTGAAATACAATGTCCTACAGAGAAAGTTGAGGTCATGCCCAGCATATCCATTTTTTCAGGAAACTTTTTGGAAAACCAAATTGCTAAATGACATTGTAGCTTCTCTCTGTACTGTATTCAATCTTTTTACAAAAATTAAAAGAAAAGACTAGTAAAGGTATCATTACTGGTTAAGTGAAGGAAGTCAGCATGACTGTTTGGGGGAGAGATGTATAGTACATCTATACATGAACATTCATGTGTCCTGAGGAGGGAGAAACAGCCAGAAGTAGAGAAATGGGAGATGGAGATATGAGTGGGTTCAGAGAGGCCAACTTACTTAGTGGCCCCTGAGCTATTGTCCATTAATATTTTTTCAGTATTTCAGTTCTCATTCTTTTCTAAAAAGAAGTATAGGATTAATATTAAAGTAGACTCAGTTGTATCTAACTGGTAATGCGTATTGTTGACCACTGAGACAACATAGGAAAAGCAATTAAAAAATCTAATAAAAGTTTTACAAGACCAGCACAAAGCATTTGGCTGCAGGAGGTATAGGACAACCTACTGTTGTGCTTTCTTCTCATATCCACCAATAAAAGCTTACAGAACTGCTGAAGGACCCAGGACAGTCACATGCAATACTAATTCTGGTTTCTAATACAGTGGTTGAAAAGCTGCCACATTTATTCCTCTGAACCATCTATCACCAGTTTGTAGGATTGGCGTTGCATTACCCAATGTTAGGATAATCCAAGACTGGTAGTCTTCTACTAAAAGAATCATTAATTGCTCTGCTCCTATTATCAAACATTAAGTATTGAGTTTAAAAATCCCTTCCTTTGGTTTGGTTTGGTTTTTGAGGTTATATCATTATTTTAAAGTGACATTTTAAAAATGTACACCTGATTAGATTTGCCATCTAACTCAGAGTTGTCAAACTGGCAACCTGTGGGTCGGATGCCTCACACGCAGGCCAAGCCCACCCTGTTCCACGAAAGGGAAAAACATCGTGAAACATCTTGTGATGGCAATATGACACTGCAAGTTTGACACCCATGATCTAACTGAAGGCCATAGGAAAGATGTGCAGTTAATAGGCAGATACAAGAATTCCTTCTGTGATTTTTATATTTAAAATGAAACAAAGAAGTAGCATGTCATTCCAGCAACTGGAAAGACATGCAGCTGTGAAAAATTGTACTGTATTAACAATAAATCATTAAGGAAACTGCTTATTATGAGAGCAAAATAATAGCATGATGGTAATGTAGTTGAAAACAATAAGACATAGCGGCAATATCATAGGAAGTTCCAACTGCTCTGTACAAGTGCAAATAAAAGATCATAATAAAGTTTGTCACAAAAATAGCATAAGGATAATACAAATGAAAAATTATATTGCACTTCTAGATTACTGCCATCATTACTGATATAAAACGTTTCATGGCAAAGTAATTTTCCTAGTGTTTCTTCCTTTTTCATTTCAACATCCCCAAGAGATAATTATTGCTTCTCTTATTTTATAATTTGGGAATGAATTATTACTTTTATATTGCAGACAGCTGTTTCTGATCCAGAAAGAAAAAAAATGAAACGGAAAGGGGATCGTTACTCAACTCAAACTTCTCTAATTGTGGCTGCATTAAAAAGATTGCTTCCTATTGGGTTAAATATTTGTGCACCTGGTGACCAAGAATTAATTGCTCTGGCAAAAAATCGATTGAGCATGGTAGGTTTCCTCTATAAATCATTTCTATATGTAGAACTTCATTTAATATGTTCAATAA
Source organism: Ahaetulla prasina (assembly GCF_028640845.1). NCBI lineage: Eukaryota > Metazoa > Chordata > Lepidosauria > Squamata > Colubridae > Ahaetulla > Ahaetulla prasina. The sequence continues at coordinate 81,848,932 of NC_080539.1, read as the reverse complement.
TTGTGTAAATCCTCCTCTTTATGGAGGCAGTACTCCTATCTGTCTGACAGTGTTAAAAATGCTGTCTTGATACTGTTTATTATTTATTGATTTATAATTTATATTTCTTAACCACCTGTCTCACTTTGAGAGGGCTCTAGTCTATGTGGTATACAATATAATCAATAAAATTAAACATTAAAATCAAAATATTTTAAGATTTAAACATTTAAAATTATAAAACAACATTATAAAAATTTCAAAAGATGAAGAATTCCAAGCAAGGATTCTCATGGCATCAGTATGTATCAGAAAGCAATAGGATATTTGCCTGGTTTAATTCTTCATAGAAGATAATTGTCTTCCTGCCATTAAAAATAATGCTAATTACAGGGATTTCTTGTCCATTATTTACTCTTTTTTTAAACATATGAGAACTAGCTTCTTCAGAGGCTGGTCTTTTCTTCTGGGACACACTTGGGTGACAACTGGTATATTCAACAAGAATGATATCAGAGAAGATGTCATCCCTTTCCTATAAATAAGATGCAAAATGATAAAAAAAACAATTTCCAAATAAATATGAATGAAGCTGAAATGGCTTAGATACCAATAATACCAGATAGCTGCTGTATCCTAACTAAATGGAGCTGGTTGGAGAACAGAGAAATCCTTTCCTCTAAATTACTCTTGTTATGGTTATTACAAAAGAATATTTCACCCAAGTAAATATTGCTCTGCTATGGAACTCGTAAGAACATTTATAAGAAATTATAATAAGTTTAATACCATTTTGCATATTTATCATGGCATGCCAAAAAATTGCAGCTTTGCAAGGTGCTTAGAATTATTTTTCTGCAAGGGCTATTCCCTTCTTATATAATGTTTTTCAGTAAAATATTTGGTATGTTTTCTCAACAGAAGGACACCGAGGATGAAGTTCGAGATATTATTTGCAACAACCTCCATTTACAGGGCAAGGTAGTTTTCAAATGTTAACAACTTTTGCTTCTGACCTAATGTTTTGAACAGCAAGTTATATATGAGTGTAAGTTGACATGTATATGTTTACATCTGTTCATGTATCCATATGTGCACACCAGCTGTTGAGCCAAAAATTGTTCAGATATCTGTGAAATGTAAGCAATGATTCTAATGGTCTCATAAATAACAATAGAACAGAACAGAACAGAATAGTTTTTTTATTGGCCAAGTGTGATTGGATACACAAGGAATTTGTCTTGGTGCATATGCTCTCAATGTACATAAAAGAAAAGATACCTTCATCAAAGTACAACACTTACAACACTTAATGATAGTCATAGGCTACAATTAAGCAATCAGGAAACAATCAATTACAGTATAAATCGTAAGGATACAAGCAACAAAGTTACAGTCATAAGTGGAAGGAGATGGGTGATGGGAATGATGAGAAGATTAATAGTAATGCAGATTTAGTCAATAGTTTGATAGTGTTGAGGGAATTATTTGTTTAGCAGAGTAATGGCGTTCAGGAAAAAACTGTTCTTGTGTCTAGTTGTTCTGGTGTGCAGTGCTCTATAGCATCGTTTTGAGGGTAAGAGTTGAAAGTTTATGTCCAGGATTTGAGGGATCTGTAAATATTTTCACAGCCCTCTTTGATTCATGCAGTATACAGGTCCTCAATGGAAGGCAGGTGGGAAGCCACTGTTTTTTCTGCAGTTCTAATTATCCTCTGAAGTCTGTGTCTGTCTTGTTGGGTTGCAGAACCAAACCAGACAGTTATAGAGGTGCAGATGACAGACTCAATAATTCCTCTGTAGAACTGGATTAGCAGCTCCTTGGGCAGTTTGAGCTTTCTGAGTTGGCGCAGTAAGAACACTCTTTGTTGTCCTTTTTTGATGACGGTTTTGATGTTAGCTGTCCATTTTACCTTGTGATATGGTAGAACCTAGAAATTTGAAGGTTTCTACTGTTGATACCGTGTTGTCTAGTATTGTGAGAGGTGGAAGTATGGAAGGGTTTCTCCTAAAGTCTACCACCATTTCTACTGTTTTGAGTGTGTTCAGTTCCAGATTGTTCCAGTTGCACCACGAGGCTAGTTGTTCAACCTCCCATCTGAATGCGGATTTATCATTGTCTCGAGTTCACTATTGTGTCATCTGTGAACTTCAGTAGTTTAACAGATGGATCGTTAGAGATGCAGTCATTGATATACAGAGAGAAGAGAAGTGGGGAGAGCACACAGCCTTGCCCCCCCTCCCCCCGGTGTATAAGTATCTGATGTGATTCTGCTTAGCTTCACCTGCTGCTTCCTGTTTGTTAGGAAGCTTATGATCCACTTACAAGTCTGTTCAGGTACTTGTAGCTGGTTTAGCTTAGTTAGAAGAGTGTCTGGAATGATGGTGTTGAATGCTGAGCTAAAGTTTACAAAGAGGACCCTTGCATAGGTCTTTGGAGATTCAAGATGTTGTAGGATGTAGTGCAGAGCCATAGCAATAGCACTTAGACTTATATACTGCTTCAAAGTGCCTTACAGCCCTCTCTAAGCAGATTACAGAGTCAGCATATTGCCCACAACAACTTGGATCCTCATTTTACCCACCTCGGAAGAATGGAAGGCTGAGTCAACCTTGAGCCGATGAGACCCGAACTGCGGAGCATCTGGCAGCTGGTGATCAGCAGAAGTAGCCTGCAGTACTGCATTCTAACCACTGCGCCACCTCGGCTCTTAAAGTTCAACATGTGCCAAATAAGTGTAGCGATTTATTAGATTATCACAGTAATTCCAACAGTCTATATAAATTGTTTGGTTATTTATAATTTGAGACATATTTTTAGCACCTCGCATATATTTTCTTGCAGCTTGAAGATCCTGCAATTAGATGGCAGGTGGCCCTTTACAAAGATCTTCCGAACAGAACTGATATCACTTCAGATCCAGAAAAGACTGTGGAACGGGTTTTGGATATAGCTAATGTACTTTTCCATCTGGAACAGGTTAGGTGTATTAGTGACATTTTAATATTAATTAGTTTTACAGATTCCATAGTGTACTGTGGAAAAATGGCCTGCTGAGATATATATATATATATATATTTTACACTGAAAGTATTTGTTTTACATTCTTCCAAAAATCTTTTGCACTCCATGAATATGCTAGTAGTCCTTGCTTAACAACCATTCATTAAGCTTCTTCACTCATCCTTACCATGAAGCACACCTCTCCTCATGATGAAGCAGCATAACAGGATCTGGGGGTGCACAAAAGGGAGAAGCAGTATAGTCATTCCGTTGCTTATGCCTAGGTGAATATTCAAAGTATTAATGAAGAAATGAAAGAATCTGAAATCATTAGTCTGAAGCATGCATACAAGGCACCTGGCTTTCAGTATGAACTGAAGTGACATATGATGGCATTTAAACTAACAGGTTATTAAAAGGCGTAATGATAAAATGACAAAGTAGATCACAAACTACTTCTTGTGGTAGACAACATCACCACCATCATGGATTTGTAACTGGCTTACAAACAGTACTCAGTGAGTCATTCTTAATGGTACTACATCCTTAATGGTACTACATCTTGTGTGGTACCACAAGATTCTGTCTTAGGCCCAGTACTCTTCAATAGCTTCATAAATGACTTAGATAAGGGAATAGAAGGGGAACTCATCAAATTTGCAGATGACACTAAGCTGGCAGGAATAGCCAACATCCCAAAAGACAAAAAGGATCCAAAAAGATCTTGACAGACTTGAACAATGTGCCCTATCTAACAAAATGAAATTTAATGTAGAGAAAAGTAAGGTTTACACTTAGGCAGGAAAAACCAAAGGTACAAGTATAGATTAGGCAAAAACTTGCTCAAAAACACTAATTGTGAGAGGGACCTTGGAATCCTAGTGGATTATAACTTAAACATGAGCCAGCAGTGAGCGGCAGCAGCTAAAAAACTCCAATACTTGGTTGTATAAACAGAGGCAAAGAATCAAATTCACGTGAAGTATTAGTACTGCTTTATAAAGCCTTAGTAAGGCCACACCTGGAATACTGCATGCTGTTTTGGTCACCACATTATAAAAAACAAGTTGGATTTTGGAAAAAATGCAAAGTAGAGCAACTAAGGCCTAGAGACAAAAACATATGAAGAACGGTTGCAGGATTTTGGTTTGGCTAGTCTAGAGAAAAGAAGGTCTAGGGGGGACATGATAGCTATATTCCAATATTTGAGAGGCTGTCACATAGAGGAGGGAGTCAAAGCACCAGAGGGCAGAACAAGAAATAATGGATGGAAAGGAGAGAAGCAACCTGGAATTAAGGAGAAATGTCCTAACAGAGAGAACAATTAACCAGTGAAACAGCTTGCCATCAGAAGTTGTGAGTGTTTCATCATTGGAAGTTTTTAAGGACTGTAAAGTCACTTTTCTGAAATGGTATAGAGTTTCTTGCTTGAGCAGGGGATTGGACTAGAAGATCTTGAAGGTCCCTTCCATCTCTATTCTGATTGAAATTTCTGATTGACTTTGTACTGCCCAAAAAGAGGAAATGTCTTCTTGAAGTTCCTTTACTCTTTTGGAGAATTTAATTTAGTATTCTTAAATAAGGTATATTTAACTAAACGGGATTCTTCCCTAACCAAGTCAAGGCGACAAAAACAAACAAACAAACAAACAAACTTGTGCAACTTGAATGTGATGGAATCTCACATCAAAATATTTTTGGATTGGGAAAATCATTGATATTCTATTCTGGATGAAAACATTAATCCTCATCTACGCACAGTCACCATGTTCATCTTAATGTGGCTGTATTTAATTTTAAGATATTTACACTCTTTCAAGTAACAATATTTTTAATACCCTTTCTTTTATCCACATATGTAAAATTAAATGCATCATTTTGATTTTTTTCTACTTCATATATTTATTTTCTTTTATTATTTCCAGAACTTCTCTAATCGTGGACGGAAATGTTTCAGAATGGGAAGTATAGAGTATATGCTCATATGTTATGTTAGGAATGAATTGGTTTTGTCTTTAATAATTATGTTTATGCATTTTGATGTGTTAAATCTCTAAATCTCTGATTTGTGATTACTTTTTTTTAGGTGCAATTTCTCCTAACTTGCTTGCTACACTTAGTTTTATTCTTACGTTTGAAAGGTTTTGCACTTAATCTGACTGAGTGTTTTTGTATTACACTTTTATCTCTTTCTTTGTTTCAGTTATGACATTCACAATTCCTTATTTGGGTTTCAGTTATTCAGTGCACTAATCAATTTATTTTATGCCCTCACAATGTGTGCTTTAAGTTTACTTTACTAAAAAGTAAAGTTCTATTAAAGTTTCATATATCCTTCCAGGATGAATCACGTAGACATGCTGTAATTTTGTTCTATGTTCAGAGTAAATATTTATTTATTCAATTTCTACAGCGGTATATTAGCCAATATCATTATTTACTATGCAGTACAAAGTATGTATTTAGTATGTAGTGACATTAATAATGGAAAAAAATCTACTACAAAGGCAAAAGAATTTAGTACAATTGTTACTTTTATAGCAATATGGTCATGCTTTATAGAATAGACAAATGGCACTCTACTTGCATGGACAAAAAAGCAAAATGAAGGATGAAGACAACTAATTTAATACAGAAATAGTAATGGTAACATATTAATGAACAACCAATAACTCAATCTGTAATGCATTCTACTGATCATGTTGCTACTCACTAGCTCACCATTACCATCTCAAGAATGCTATGTGTGAAAAAATACTTTGTAATTCTCCATATAGAAAATTATATGCTCATCCTGGTTTTTTTAGAAGTCAGTCAAACTGAAGTGCTGTGAGCATAATTCAGAAATATCCAAGATGATCAGGCAATTACTTCACCTATTCTTTTAGTAAAACAGATTATTCTGCCTATTGTGGATTTTTATCCTGTTTTTCTGTTGGCACATTCAACGTGTCTTATAGAAAAAAGGCAAAATTATAAAAAATAAAATCAATATAAATTTAAAAAATCACAGTTAAAACTTGGTGAAAAATAGGCAATTTCCTATTGAAAATGTTGGATAACCATCTGACTGAGATGGTGTAGGGTTTCCTGCCTGGGCAGGGGGTTGGACTAGAAGGCCTCCAAGGTCCCTTCCAACTCTGATGTTATGTTATGTTACATTTTTCGAAATACTGGGATTATGAAGACCAACTATATTTTTGTGGGGTGGGGTGCTCTCTGAGGTTGGTGGTTTTCTTACAAACATTTCATTACCAAACTAGGAAACAGTTTGGTGGTACTTAGCACTGATGATGTTACTTGGCTTGATAATGCAAGAAAACCACCAAGTTCAGAGAGCACTAAGGGCCCCAAGGTTCAACCCTGAGCTGCATTTAATCTCTTGCAAATGAAGCTAAATATACATGTCCCAGGATAATGTTGTAGGATCCAATATGAGTCAGTCACCAGGACCAAAAAATTATTCTTCCAAGCTTTGGGACTCATGCTGGAGCCCATCATCAAGAAACTTCTCTCTCTTCAGAACATGGCTATTCAATGTGCTGCATTTGTATGATTCTTGGTTGTGTGTAGCTTTTAGTTGTTAATTGGGATGTTGAAGGCTGGCCAGTAAATTGTTAATTGTTTTTTCCTTGTGCTATGGCATCCTCAGCTCCTAAGTACCTGATTTAACTGATTTATGCATAGATAGCCCAGTGCAAAGATTCTGGAGACAAAGAATTTTCCTGATGATTGGTCCAGCAGGAGCCTGAACACTTGGAAGAATAAGCCTTCGGTCCCAGTGATCAACTCAGAATGGATCTTGCAAATGTTCTCTTCTGTCAGCAAGTATACTTTCTTGGGAAGTGGATTCCACAATCTGAGAGCCACAAAAAAAGAAGGAAATATGTTTTCTAAATAAGCAATACAGATAGTTTTCACTTAATGATTGCAATTGGGACTATTGCTAAGTTATGTGATCATTAAATAAAATGTGATTATGTCTGTCTTACCACATCAGTTCTTCTGCAATCATTAAGCAAATCACTTGGAGTTGTTAAGCATGATGTTATATGACTATGACTTGCAAATTTCTGCTGGTTACCCCATTTACTTGGTGGCAACTGGCTATGAAGATTGCAAATGGTGATCGTGTGACCATGGGATGCTATCATGATCGTAAAATTGCACATTGGTCATAAATCTACACTTTCAGCACTATCAAAAGTTTGAGCAAATGAATGAGGCAGTCATTAATTGATGACTACTTGCATATAGAAACAAAAGATTCCCCCCCCCCAAACCTACAATAAGTGATGCAGAAAATGTAGAGTAAAACAGAACATTCTTTTAAGTATGTAGATTAATCTTTGAGGCTTTAACCCTGTTTTTTCACGTTTACTTACAATTTCTGAAACCTGAATTTAAAAGCCAATTATTGCTATGGTATCAGGTTGATTAAAACTTCCCAGAGAGCATGCATATATATGGAATTTAACAGTTTAATCTATGATTGTCAATAGTTTGACAAAGATTGACTACACTTTTAAAATTTTGTACTCTTAGTTTGCAGCTTATACAATATTTGATTATACTCAAATGATATAAAAGCTTGTTTTCTCTATTATTGAAGTTACTAGAACAAAAGATAATAATTAAAATGTTTCTCGACCAGTGTATTTAGGAGTTCATGCTGCACTTCAGCTAACTTGATTTAGTTCTAATATTTACCAAATTCCATTTTAGCAACAAAATCCTACACATATTAACTCAAAAGTTAAAATAAAATTTATTTATTTGATTTTTTTATCCTGCTTTTATTATTGTTTATAAATAATTTAAGGTGGCAAACATGCCTAATGCTCCTTCCTCTTCCTGCTTTCCCCATAACAAACCTGGAGATGGATTGGGCTAAATGACTATTTAATTCAGTTTCATTCACATTAATTCACATTCAGTTGAATGGGATTTACTCCTTAGTAAATGATGTGAGATGGCAGCCTTATACCTTTAAAATAAATAAGCATCTATGAAGTTATTTCTGATTCCCCCCCCCTTTTTTTTTTTGTTCTGTAGGTTGAGCATCCTCAAAGATCAAAAAAGGCAGTATGGCATAAACTCTTGTCCAAACAGAGAAAAAGAGCTGTGGTGGCTTGTTTCAGAATGGCGCCACTATATAATCTTCCACGGTATGTCTGATCCCTATAGAGAAGAGAAACATAACAAAATCACAGCGCAAAGTTCAGCAACATTAATAGCTTTAGAAAAAAGAAATGTCAAAAGGATATAGGAGTACTTTCTTTAGTGTGAAGATCTGTTCATTGGGACATTATTTTTTCTTCATATAAATTAGCTGAGAAATATATGCTATTTCTGTATACAATGATAGAGATTTTATATAATAAATATTTTGAATATTCAATAAGTGGGCATACATTTTAAAATACATATATTTTGTTGACTTTTTTTAAGGCACCGAGCTGTCAATCTTTTTCTTCAGGGATATGAAAAGTCCTGGGTGGAAACAGAAGACCATTATTTTGAAGATACGTTGATAGAAGACTTAGCAGTATGTTAGAATTGATTGAACTTTTTAAGATTCAACTGTTTATTTGTGTTGAATTGTATTGTAGTATGCAACCTGGCCATATTCGGCCATTAGTAAACTGTAAATAAGTAAATAATTACCATTATTTTGGTAATGCCAAGGTTTTTAATTTTACCAAAAAAACGAAACAACAACAAAAAAAAGATTCAAAAATAGTGGGAGATATATTACAAGTTATATGTCCTGCTTCTTATAGAAATCCTTTTGAAGCTACCTTGGATGTTTAGAATTTTATATATTGAGATGCATAAACTGTAAATATATATACTATTTTTATTCCTTTTCAACACTGCAGCTGTCACCCTAGCCTTATATTTGCCAGTATAACTATAGTCAGTTTTAACATTGATAATGATACATCATTTGAGTTTCAAAATATGTCTTTCTGATTTATTATCAGCCTAATTCTGATTTGTTTTACTTTGACAGATGTTGATATTTTCTATCTTATGTGTGCATTAATCTACAATATGTAAATTGACCTTGTATGGCTTAATACATATTTTGACTCAAAGTATGGTATAGCATTTTGGAAGGTATGCAAACCTATGAAAAATTGAGTTAGGTTTTTCAAGATGATTCAAGAAATGTAATTCAAGTCAGTTCATATTTAAATATCTTATGATCATATTCTCAAGCATCCTTAATGTAAATTTGTTTGGAAATAAGTTTGACAGCTCTCAGTATGATGTCCAAATATAATTATTTGTTATTATTTTATGTTCTTATTCTTCTGTTTCTTGCTGCAGAAACCTGGAGCAGAACCAACAGAAGAAGATGAATGTATTAAGCGAGTTGATCCTTTGCATCAACTTATTTTACTATTCAGTCGAACAGCTTTAACTGAAAAATGGTGAGACAAAAAAGAAGATATTAATGATTCTTTGTAAATTGCTTTCTTTTCAAATCTAGATACAAAATACTTTTTGTATTTAGAAAAAGTGATGTGGAGTTAAACATTAAAGTACTATCAGGCTGATTCGTGAAGTTTGAGCTTCAGGTATATCTACAAAACCTCACATCAATAAATGGTGGAAAACCATTATACTTTATAAAATTTAATTAGCAAATAGGATTGAATGAATAGGATTATTTTTTTACTGGTTAGGGTACAGAAGAAATTGCATGATTGATATTTCTCTGTTGGGTTATTAGAAAAAACAGAATCCAAAATAGTGCACCATATATATTTTTGTATAAGCCCTTAATGGATAAGCTGACCCTTGAATTTGTAACTAAAATACCATGAAAAGTGTTCCACCCATGGATAAACCAACTTGCATGTTTATTTTGGTTAAAATTTCAAGAATCTACTTGAATCTACTTGCGGATAGGCTTATATGTGATTATAATTGGGAAATAGGAGTACTTTAAAAATTATTACTGTGTATACTTGTAGATAAACCCAACTATAGATAAGCCAATTTTTGGGATGCATTCTAACACCTCAAATTCTCAGTTTATCCACCAATACATACGGTATCACTATTATTACAGCTAATTTGTTTATAGCTGACTTGAAATAAATAAATAAATATATAAAAAGGTAAAGGTTCCCCTCGCATATATGTGCTAGTCATTCTCTACCCTAGAGGGTGGTGCTCATCTCCATTTCAAAGCTGAAGAGCCAGCGCTATCCGAAGAAGTCTCCGTGGTCATGTGGCTGGCATGACTAAACGCCAAAGGCACACGGAACACTGTTACCTTCCCACCAAAGGTGGTCCCTATTTTTCTACTTGAATTTTTTTATGTGCTTTCGAACTGCTAGGTTGGCAGAAGCTGGGACAAGTAATGGGAGCTCACCCCGTTACGTGGCACTAGGGAGTCGAACCGCTGAACTGCTGACCTTTCGATCGACAAGCTCAGCGTCCTAGCCAGTGAGCCACCGTAAATAAATAAATAATATATTTATATCAATAAATATATTTCAAGTAAGTTATAAATAAACTAAGTTGCAATAATATATATATGTGTAAAATTGGAAGTGTCTTGGTGACGTTTCTACGAGGACTCACTCATCATCTTCAGGTTGGTGTCTTTGGCTTCGTGCTTCTCGACTTGTGCTTCTCAAGCTCGAGAAGCACGAAGCCAAAGACACCAGCCTGAAGATGACGAATGAAACTTCGAAACGTCGCCAAGACACTTCCAATTTTACACAGGAGAAAACCCGAACAATCAAAGACCTACATACAAACACCTGTGAAAACCTCAGAAACCGGGTTTATATATATATATATATATATATATATATATATATATATATATATATATATATATATATATATATATATATATATATATTCCCTTCATTATCATCATTATCATTATCAAGTCTTACTATACTTTCTTACATATGTAAATTTTACTCTAGATACAGAATAGCTCGAACGATAATTGTAACCTCCTGTTTTTTCTTTTCTATACCACAGTAAATTGGACGAAGATTACTTGTATATGGCATATGCTGATATTATGGCAAAGGTAATTTTTGTAACCAAAATCCATAAGTTTGTTTTTTGTCCTTTGTATCATCATTCCTTGACTTGAAATACAAACTTTGATACTTTCTAATCAAATGAATATTATAAATTCCCTTCTTCTTTGCTGATTCACCTATTAATCTGATTCCTTCTGTCCACCATTTCTTGGCTGGAAGATGACCAAGATGCACCAGCAGTCTTGGGGATGTAGTTTTCCCGTGGCATTAGAAATTGTTACATTCTAAATAATTGTTGGAAATTGACTACATACCATAACTTTGACAGCTGAGCCCAATAATGTAACAAACCCAGCAAAGTTTCCTGTCAACAGTTCCTTAATGTTATGCAAGATATGCAATTTATGTCTCTGCTTTATTTTACCTTAATAAGAGTCAGAAATAATATTGAAACCAAAGATATTTTAATTAAAAAAAAACATTTGTGAGCACAGTGTTTTTTTCAGAGCTGCCATGATGAAGAAGATAACAATGATGGTGAAGAAGAAGTGAAGAGCTTTGAAGTAAGATTAATACTGTCTACTTCAATCTTTTATTTTGTTCATTATTCCATAGTGTCCCATGTAGCAACATTTGTTGTTCATGCTTTTCAATATGTAAAAATATAATTCTGATAATAGATTTTATTTGTTTGATAAAATATTATTTAAAGAAATACTAAAAATCTGACCACATTAAAATTCAAGGTTAAACTATTTTCCATTACTTCCATAACAATTGAGAAGAGTTTTGATGAAGAACTTCCGAAGTCCTCTTTGTCTTCTTTGTCTTCTTTGACAAATACTTGACTATGGATTTTGTTCACTGAATATACTTAAGTAGCATCAGTATGATGCTCTGATAGTCATAGAGATTACTGCTAGGTATTAAAATATATTATATCCAGCATATAAAAGGTTTCATAGGGTAAGACCAACTTAAAGAATAGTATTAAGAGACCTGTGCTAGTGAACAATTATTGTGATTCTGGTTAGATATTTATGAGAAGTGTTGCTATGATTTGCATCATTTAAAAGTGTTAAATTAAGAGTTCCCTCCTGTGTAGTTTATTACAGTCTTTACCTGTTATTATAAAGATATACAGATAGTCCTTGACTTACAACCATTCATTCAGCAACCATTTCAAGTTACAATGGCACTGAAAAAAGTGACTTATGGCCAGTCCTTGCACTTACAACCATTGCAGCATCCCCATGTCACATGATCAAAATTCAGGCACTTGGCAACTGGCATGTATTCACAATGGTTGCAATGTCCTGAGATCATGTGATAGCATTTTGAGATCTTCCCAGTTGGCTTCTGGCAAGCAATGTTAATGGGGGAAGTGTGGTCCACTTGCCAATTGCAATTGTTGTTCATTTAACAACCATGGCAAAAAGAAGTCACAAAATCGGGCACGACTCACTTGACATTGGCTTGCTTAGCAACAGAAATTCTGGTCCCAACTGTGGTAGCAAGTCAAAGATTATCTGTAAATAAAGACAGCCATATCTGTAATCTCAATTTCTACATAATTGGATGTAAAATTATCTAAGTCCAACATAGAAATGTGAACTCTGTTTACCCTCTTATTTTTCCCATTCCCCCAGGTATCTCACCTTACATATACAATATGTGTTTCTCAGATAAATCAAAATAATAATACCCAGAGGAATGGCTCAAGTTTGCTTTGCCATTCATGTGTTTTGTCCTCTTGGATATGTGCTACGTATCATAAGACCAGCCCCTCTATACTCTATATGAAGCAAAATATTTTTTATTTAACCACTTGGTGGAGTTCTGAGCAAAGTAGCTGATGCTGGAAAAAACAATCTGGGTTATAAACTTGTCTATCAGAAGAAACTCATCTGTGTATTGTGATTATGTGCTTTGGGTTAGATGAAGAGATGTTATCATCTTAATGAATTCAGTTACTACCTTGTACTTGTTGATAGGATCAAAGACCTTTTGAAATCACCCCTATAAATTTATACAGCACTCACTCACTATAATTCTGCATTTCTTGCAGAAGAAGTGGAAACAATTAACACTTACTTGTTCTGTGATGGATCAGTTATCACAGTTTGTACTTAAGTACACTTATGGCACTTTGTGTCTGTTATTTATTATCCAGTCTGTTATCTGATTAGCAGTGACAATTGATATAGACAAATCTGAAATTCAGTTGTAACGAGACATCTTTGAATGTATCAACGGATATCGCACAGCTATCAGTGTTTCCAGTATATCTTCTAGATATTGAGGTATTGGGTTTTTTAAAGCAGAATTTGAAGTTTCATTTCTAATGAGTGTAGTGTAAAAAGTCTTTTTAAAGCTACAAATAACCAAATTATAAAAATGCAACAAAAATAAAGTGATGTTCCCATTGGACAGGAAATATAGACAATATTTATTTATACTAAATTTATACTATTAACAACTTATTAAATTATAAAAGTTAAATGCTGCCCTACACTGAATTTCATATTATGAAAACACTTGTTCGTAAAATACTTTATTTTGATGTATAAAGAAACACAGGGCTCTCTATAGAACTCAAGTAATAATAATCTAAAAGCTTAATTTTATTAATTGAAAAAGTTTAATTACATACTCAGATGCTTCCCTTTTTTTTTTGCCAGTCAGTAAGAATTTTTATTTCTCTTCCTAATGTTGAAAAGTGTGTTGGAGCAAGCAAAATATAAATTATTAGAGATTTTTTTTATTATATTAAAGCACTGAGTTTTATAAGAAAGTTGATTATATGTGTCATTGTAATTATATATATTTGTTTGTAATAAGAAGAAAAGCTTTAGTTTTGCTGTTCCGTCAGTGTAAGTAAAAAATAACATAAAATATAAATCAAATTAAAATTACCTGTATTCAGAACTCTTCTTTGTCGCTTTGGTATTCTTGTCCTTGCCCTTCATTTTTGTCTGCTACCACTAATCACTGTTGTCTATGTGGGAAGTACATATCTTTTGTTGTTCGTTTTCACTTGCCACTATATTCCTATCTTATAAATTATTATAAACCTTTGTTAAAGACATGTATATTTTCAAAGTATCCTTATTAGTAAAAAGTATTCATATAATTTGAATTTACAAATGAATTTGAGAGTTATCAAGTAAGACTTATGGAGCTTGTTCAACTGAAAACTGTTGAAACTATGTTAAATATCAGGTTCTTTTAAAAACTAAGAGGATGTATAAAGTATATCTCTAATGTGATGTGACTGCTAAGTAAATCTATACTTGGGCAGTTCCGGTTTCTATAAGAAATATATTGCAAGGAGGAGAGAACGTATGAAACAATTGAATGTTAAATGAAGCCCTTACTGGTTGAAACTTTTCTGGGTTTTGCATTTAAATTGTAAGTTGTCATGAAACATATGGGGGAACCAAGCAATCGTTCTTCAAGAACTACAATTTGGACTGTGCATTTAGTTGATCAGCTATCGTCAGAGTACTTTGGACAGTTTTCTTATTGCTATTTCACTTCTTATCCTCACCTTTCCTTAAGGTCACAGGATCCCAACGCAGCAAGGTAAAATAATGTGTTGTGTGCTTATGTGGGGTTACTTTTGTGACATGTAGTTTTATTAGACTCAACATCTTGGACAAGTTTTCTTAAGCAGCCTTGATACTTTGCAGTTCCCAAAACATAATATTTTCCAAGTAAATGATCAGTTCTCCACCTTAATTCCCAATGTTGTAATTAGAATCTTAATTTTTATTTGTAGGCCAATCATAACAGAGTATGATGGATGAAGCTTTTTTATTTACCCTCAATAAATACTAGATGATTGATAAACTAATACTCATATAATTACAGTGATTACAGTGAAAGTTGAACAATGATTAAAGATATTTCTTATTTCCAATCTTAATGTCTATGGAGATTCTCAGTCATCCAGATTATGGTTGTCCCCAAGGTGCTTTTTCAAAACACAACAACTGGACTTTGTTTTTCCTTGAAGGTGTTTCGCTTCTCATCCAAGAAGCTTCTTCAGTTCTGACTGAATAGTGCAAATGGGTGTGGAACCTTCTTGGAACCGCTGAAAGGACAACATGGTCCTTTGCACTATTCAGGTGATCCTGCCGTCACAGATAAACCTCCAAGTGGCCCCAATGACTCTCAGAAAGAATGCTAACAACCACATGACTGCAAGGAATATAAATTCTTCCATCCTCCACCATTAGTCAGAACTGAAGAAGCTTCTTGGATGAGAAGTGAAACATCTTCAAAGAACAACAAAGTCCAGTTGCCTCTTGAAAAAGCACCTTTGGAATTCCACTCTTAATCCATGTAATTTCTTGTTAAAATATTATTTATTTATATAATGTGTTCAAGAAAATAATTTGCCCTACAGCCCAGTAAAGTCTGATATATTTCTTAAATGTAACATGTCTTCATGCAAAATCATTATTGAACTTTTACAATACTGAAAGTTAGAACATTCTACAAATAACTGATTTTCCACTTTTTTATAGGTTATAGATATGATAATTGCATGAAAAACAAAATATAAGAAGTTGCTCTATCTAATATTTCCTTAGTCGTGAAAAAAGACTGTTTGACAATAGAAATAAAGGCATAAAGATTGCATAAATCTTTAATAAAAATTGCCTAGGTACTTTGAGAACAAAATAAGCATGTGATCCTAGAATATGAAAGGGCCTCTGTGGCTCAGACTGGTAAGACAGTCTGTTATTAACACAGCTGCCTGCAACTACTGCAGGTTCTAGTCCCACCAGGCCCAGGCTGACTCAGCCTTCCATCCTTTATAAGGTAGGTAAAACGAGGAAATGAGGACCCAGATTGTTGGGGGCAATAAGTTGACTTTGTATATAAATATACAAATAGGATGAAGACTATTGCTAACATAGTGTAAGCCGCCCTGAGTCTTCAGAAGGGCGGGATATAAATGCAAATAAAAAAAAAGCAAGATTTAAGTATGGGAATGAGTTTTTAACATTGCTCTTTGAACTATCTTTCCTTAGCTAGCTGCAAAAAACATTTAAATATTTAGTATTTTTAATTTTCCCCCCATTGATAAGAGCATTCCATTAGTACTTATAACAACTAGTGAAGGAATGACTAAGAGATAACGCTGGGGTGTTAAGATGAGGAATTATTGTAGGAATCTAGCAATTTGGGACAAAGAAAACAAATTTCATTTTTCCTCAATGTAACTTGATACTCATAATATTTTAACAAATTGTAACACATAATATAATGGATTGAAATTCTTGCCCAATTTAAAACAATCAAAAATCTATCTTATCTCTTTAAAAGAGATTCTGTGGATGAAAAAGATGAAGGACATAATGGGAAGTCATAGGAGATTTGCTACTGAAGATGTGTGGATCCCCATTATAGTCCTGTGAACATGGCTGAATTATTGTTTTGTAAAAGCCTCTTTTGAAATATTCAAGATTTTCCTCAAAATATTCAGTATGGAGACACGCTTAGCTTTAGAGGAGGGGCCTCCAACCTTGGCAACTTTAAGCCTGGCTAGGGAATTCTGGGAGTTGAAGTCCACCAACTTAAAGTTGCCAAGGTTGGAGACCCCTGCTTTAGAGACTAATTCCAGGGAATTCTATAGATATAGATATATAAACATGATTGAAATCAAGGTGTATTTCTGCTAGGTTTCTGCTCCTAGCATGCTGCCATGTCAGCAGCAGAAAAGAGAGATCTTATAGAGCCATTAGAGGAATCTTACAGAGTTTTTGTTGTTTGGGAATTACTTTTTTCTGTATTTTTTGACCTTTTATCTAGATAAAAGATATAAGAAGCCAGGCCTGTGTGTCTGTTGTCATTCTTCAGCATTCTTTCTGTGGGTCATCTTTTCATTTCTTTCTCCAACAATGATACCACAAGTATAAAACCAAGGCATTTAATTAAATTGGTCGGAATTAAACTATTTATATTTTTGAGATTGCAGTCTTACTTGCATCAGGGAGAATGTTCTACGAAACAAAATAGGTTTTTTTAAAAAAAAAATGTAGTATTAAACTGCAAATGTTATTAAAATACCAAGAGCTATATTTTATAAGCAAATTAAGTTTCAAATAATAGATTTTTTATGGTATTAAGTCAATGAAATAAGTATACATTTCCATTAAAGTATTGCATACAGTTTTCCAAATTATTGTCTCCCTCCCAGCAGATTTTGAATATATATAGAAAAATTTCCAAAGGGCTTCGACATTTCTATAAATGTTACAGCTTTATTTGGGGCTTGGTTATGTATTTCCGTATTTAAAAGATGAATTGGTTCTTTGTAACACTCCACAGGGATTCATTTTCTTCTCATTCTAGTAATACCATATGTATTTCAGTTTAGGTGATGATTTGATATAGAGTCTATTTTCTAGACTCAAGATAGATATTTTAAAATTTTAAATTTGAAGCTATTTAAAGCTGTTTGGGTCAGTTTGGGCCATTCTGTCTCAGCTGTAGGGAGAAGGTAATGACAAAGCCACTTCCCAAAAATGTTGTTAAGAAAATTATAGGAACTTGTCTACAGTCAAAGGCAGTCAAATTATAAGAAGGGTTATTTGTAGCTAGGATGCTAGAAAACCTCTGAAAGCCAAAATGAATCACTATGGGAGCAAAAGAAAGATTATAACTTCTGTTGAAACATTTTTTTAAAAAACCCATTATAAATTATATAGAAAGAAAAGAAGATTTAATAGTATTGATTAAGAGGTGATCATTTACTGGTTGATTACCATCTAGTTCAGGAGTGTCAAACTCAAAGCCCATGGGCCGGATCTGGCCTGCGGGATGCTTAGATCTGGCCCATGGTGCTAGCTTGGAAACAGCAAAGGATTGTAAAGATTACTCAGTATACTTCTTTGATTCCAACATCTCAGTATTTAGAAACTCCAACTTAATAAAATTCAATTAATCCCATAGTTATGCCTTCAAATCTCCTAAATTTATAATCTTTAAAATTCTTCAGTGGTTTACAGTCTTGTGATTTTCCAGGTACATATCTTCCCAATTGTCCAAATTTTAGTCTTATTTAACTTTTCTTCTTTCTTCTTTCTTCTATTACCTTTCTTCTTTTGCCTCGTAGAATGTTCTGTCAAATAGCCTTAATAATCCAAATCTAAATTAATCCACTAAATTCCTCCAATCTTTCAAGTCTATAATCCAATAGCCAGTTTCAATTAAGTTTAGTTCTTTGCAATTTAGTTCATCTTAGAAATCTTCAAGAAGAAAAAAAAACTCATTAGGTATTTTCAAAATATCCAAATCGTCTTCTAGAATAGAGTCAAGGTCAGGCCGCCTTCCAGGTGTTATTTACTTTCTTCTATTTTGTGTATTAGACTTTTTGTGTATTGGACCTCACTTTCACTGAGTACTGATGCTGTAGTGCTCCTCTTCTTCCAGTAGATGGTTCTCCTGCTCCCAAGTCCAACATTAAACAGTATGTCAAAAAAAGCTGATTATCCAATAAGCCCAGGGGGTTTAAAAATACAAATATGTAAGACAGTTTCTCCCAAAAATCACCTTTCAAATTAAGGGTTTTTCCAGGCTTTCTATATTTTAAATCTTCCCTTGGGCATTTCTTTCGCCTCTTAATTTTCAGTCTTTAATCTTCTCTGTGTGTCTAATCACTGCTCCTTAACACTTGGAGATTACCTTTTAAATTTCTTGTACTTAAATTAAATCTTTGGAGTAATAATTGGAAGTTATCTCACCCAGTTTCAATGCTCTGTCCACAGACCACACAAACCTTATGGTTCTGGTTGTCCTAGCTTGTGACTGCCAAAAATGGCTGTTGTTCCTGGTGCTGTTTGGGAGAACTTGCTTTGGACCTAATGAAATTATGAGTTCCTTGTGGTCCATGAAGTGCCTTTCCTTTCTTTGCTGCCTCTATAAGGCGGTTTTGACCCCATAGGGCCTCCCAACAGCAGTTACTGGCTGGATTTTGCAGGGCTTGGCGGAGGCCGCTATTTTCCAAGCCGTTCTCAACTGTTAGTGCTTCTAGTCCTTCAGGTTTTCCAATTATGCAGCTATTGAAACTTAATTGAAACCATCCATCTTGGTACAATGTGTCTGAAGTGTGATATTTTTAGTATGGTCATTTCTGTCTGACATGAGAACTCTGGATTGCTTTGTTCAATGCCCATTGGTTTGTTTTCTTGGCTGTCCATGTTATTCTCATGATGTTCAAAGTTCAAAGTTCAACATCAAAGTTCAAGAGCATTAATACTCTTTCTGTTCTGCTTCTTCAAAGTACAACTTTCCCTCCATAGAGTATCACAGAGGGAGCCATTGCCTACATGAGTTTGATCTATGATATATCCTGACATCAGAATATCACTTTCAAATCCCCCGTGATCACTCTGTTAAGGGCAGATATAGCATATTTCTTGACTGCTGGTTCATTTAATTAATCCTTATTTCTGTGCTCTCATTAGCAACAGAGTCATTAATTAGAATTTAAATTTTCTTAATTGCACTTCACTTCATCTTGGCCATTTTTTCTCTCTCTACCTCACTATCTGCCCTCCCTTATACTGCACAATGCCTCAAGTTTGATTTCCCAAAGATATTTTGGCGTATGTGAAAGCTTGAGCATAGCCAAGCTGTTTTAAGGTCTTGTAGCTGTTACCTTGAGCTACAGAGCACACAAAGAAAAAACATTATTAATAACAATTTCTCCCCAATGGCGTGTGAATCGGTCACAATTAAAATGACACTTATGCTAAAATGAAAAAACAGTGACTATAAAATCAATATGCATCATAATACATTTATAAATGTAACCATAAAATTAACACTAATGCAAATATGGCATCCTACATCTACAGTATAAGCTGACATTCTGGTAAGATTTTATTCCATGTTTTTCTTTATATGTTTAAAATGAGCCCCTCCATAAGTTAACCTTAAACAGTATAAATTAATTATAAATTTTATTTTTTTTTAAAAAATAAAGCTTGTATTCTTGGGATGAATAAAGAATATTATTATATCAACTGTGTCTACAATAACAATTATTGACAAAAATCAAAATTAATTGAAGAAATAATCCAAAGCACTGCAGAGTTCTAAAATGTGTTTGTCTGTGTGTGTGATTAGAGAGTAGTGATAGAGGCCGCTTGGGATATT
The DNA here is from genome assembly GCF_028640845.1 of Ahaetulla prasina. Classification (NCBI taxonomy): domain Eukaryota; kingdom Metazoa; phylum Chordata; class Lepidosauria; order Squamata; family Colubridae; genus Ahaetulla; species Ahaetulla prasina. Next base: position 81,828,752 of record NC_080539.1, on the reverse strand, counting down.
CTTTCTGCTATGCCCTCTATTTCGTAGATTTTTGGCTTGTACTGAATATTATGGTATTTTTGTTTACTTTATTTACTGATCCTCAGGACTCCTCAATCAAAACCATCATAACAGTTTGTAGCCTCTGTGGAGCAGAACACAGCCACCTCTTATCTTCCCTTAGCAAAGGGAAGGTGCAAAATAATTATTTCAGACAGATTATCCTGGCATTTTTTCTGATATCTAGCTTCATTTTTGCCTTAATCAACTGTTGCCTGAGATGGATGTTTCACCTGCCTAATGTCCATGCTGGCCAAGCATGACTCTCCACACCTTTGTGGAATAAGTAGTCATAATTGTTGAGTCATTATAAAACTACCCGTTTATCTAGATATAATTTGCATATTGTTTTACAAATGAATGTTATTTATAAGAAATGTTTACATCTACTAATTTAAGACTTGCAGCAGAAGAAATACTGGAAAGTATATACACATGCATATGTCACCTGTGTTTGTTCTTTGTCACTTTGTCTCTTTGTTTCCAGTCTGATTTTTCTCCTCTGTGTGTGTTTATGTATCTGTGTTGGTATGTGTTGGTGTATGTTTCTCATATTATAGACAGTTGGAGATTGTGTTCTGTAAAATGCAGCATATAGATACTTCTGTTATTTATTTATTGCCTTACATCTCATATGATCAACAAAATTATTCAGGGTAGATCCAGAGTAAATATGGAATTCTCCTCCTGAAGGCCTCCCATTCATGTAAGGAGAGCATATGGCTCCTTTTTCTTTTCATCTCATGTTCCTGATAAGCTGCTTCAAATGATAGGCTTGCACAGGGTTGCAGGAAAAAGTGCATTTGTTAAAATCGCTATTCTCTTACTGCATTCAGAGAATTTGCTAGATCAGAGTTTTTTTCTCACAAAACAAATAAGCACTGGCTTGGATTAGGATCAAAATAATGCCCTTTCCTCCTCTCCACTCCCTCCCCTCCCCTCCTCACTTCCCTGTCCCCCTTCCTTTGAATTAATAATAGCACCCTGTGTTTCTTCTCTAATAATTTATAATATCTTTATGGCAAACATTGTTGAAATGATTTAAACCCTGTCATCATTACTGCTATTCTAGCACAACAATGGCTGAGTGATACTCAATAAGCTATAAATCACTAGAAGGGAAATGGCCTCTGTCTTGGATGCTTAATTCTTCCAAGTTCATCATTTCTTCAATTCTGTTCACTAAAGCTAAAAAGAGAAAGATTTAAAGCTAAGGTTTTTTAAAAAATCAGTATAGCTAAATGAAATGTTCGATTCAATGGAAATAAAAAATGATTTTTGTGTCTAAGAAGATGAAATGCATGAAGTTAGCATGTAGCTAACTTTAAAAGCTGCTACAAAAATATATTATTTATTTAAATTTAAATTTTATTATTTATTTATATATATGCCACCAAATAAAGACTGAATGCACCAGTTACCACATCAAACAAGAAGAAAACCTTCTGCACACAAAATTGTGCCATCTATAATTTTGTAAACAACAAACTTAAAGACTCGAGATCCATCCTACCCTTAAAAGGACCTAACAGTAAAGAATGCAATGATGAAGCAGTTAAAGCAAACCTCTTTAACACATTCTTCGGCTCAGTATTTATTAACAGCAATGGCTCATGCCCAACATTCCCTAGTCTTTCCTATAATGACTACAATGATCTAACACAAATAGATTTCACAGAAGATAATGTTGAAAAGGCACTACATAGACTGAAACCATCTCTATTTATTGGATCTGATGGTCTATGTGCATACTTCTTAAAAAAGCTTTCCATTGTTATAGCAGAACCCCTAAGCATAATCTTTGAAAAATCTTTCAGGACCAGCTTCCTATCCAACCTATGGTCACTAGCCACGGTCATCCCTATCTTCAAAAAGGGAGACCCCAGCCTAGTTGAAAATTACAGACCAATCTCTTTATGCTGCATCACTTGCAAAGTAATGGAATCAATCATCAACCAATCCATTACCCTCCACCTAGAAACAAACAACCTACTCTCTAATAAACAATTTGGTTTCAGAAAAAATATATCCTGTAAACTACAACTTCTACATTGCAAAAACATATGGACTACAAATCTTGATCAGGGCAAAGCAATAGATGCAATTTACAAGATCTTTTAGTACCATTGAAGTAACATTGCAACTTCATTGAAATGATGTTTTAGTTATGTTTTGAGTTTGTGCTTCTTTAAAAAAATATTTTACAAGAAGAGATTTAAATAAGAAGACAAGATTTTTGAATAATTGTGGCAGAAAATAGGCACCAACATTTTGTTCTGATCTACTTTTTGTTTGTTTTTAAAACATGCAGTAATGCTCAGTCATAGATATCCTCAGCAGTAGTTAGATGAGAAAAAACACATAATGCATTTTGCTCGTACATGCTGTTTAAAAAACCATTTATGCTTCAGAATAATTTTCTGGATAAAAATATGATTGATTTGCGACCTAGTCACCTATATATTTAACTTGGAATAGAAGCCTATAACCGATTAATTTAATTTAATATAAAACTGAAATATAAAATGTGAAAGTTTGCAATCTGACCTTTACATACTCTGTAAATCTGCATTTTATTAAATAGGTCCTGATGGAATATGCTTTAGTTCTAAAGTTTCTTGTTTAGGAATCATGAGCTGGGTGTATTAAGCAATTCCTACGTTATATCATAATTTAATGCAGGGTGAGCTGAACTTGCAACACTTGTCATCTGTCACTTCTGATCCTGATGGCTGAGGTTATGCGAGTTGCAATTCTGCACACCTGCTGGGCCACATATGCAGAGTTCCCTGAATATTCTCCTTCAGATAATATGAACAGGTCAACCCCGAGTAGCATGCAGGTTTTTGAGAAGAAGAACATATAAGAACCATAAATTCTGTGTTCATTAAAGTCTACACTGAAAAATGTACTGTAAAGCCTATTTTGTCAAATGTATGGTAAAAGTGATGATTGATATTATACCGCCATGTCAATTGTTTTCAATTTTAAGTTGCCATAGAGCCCTCCGGTATGAAAAATTACATAGAAAAGATGTTAGGAAAAGCCTTCAATTTAAATGGTTGGGGTTTTTATTCAGGAAAAAGAAATGGAAAAGCAAAAACTCCTGTACCAACAAGCAAGACTCCATGATCGAGGGGCTGCTGAAATGGTCCTGCAGACAATTAGTGCCAGCAAAGGTAAGTTAACCATATTTATTTTCTCCGAAGTACTTTTCTGCTGATTTAACATTTCCCAGTGGAGAATTTCACTGCAGTGTACATAAAACATTTGTGGAAACACAGCACTGCAACAGAGTGAGAAAGAGAGATGTTGTGTATCCTTCTCAGGCTGCTGAAATTTTTACTCAGCTGCTGCTCATAAGCATTAAATGCACACATTGCTGGAATTATTGAAATTAATGCTAGCACTAGTTTGGCCTTAATGATTCAGTCCAGTACTCCTTATTCACATGCATGTGCGATTGGGCAGATTGAGCAGAAAAATACTAAGTTGAAAAATATTTTTTTAAAATTGGTATCTGATGGATGAATACAGAGGATATTGAAAGAAAGTAAAATTTAGGGAAAAAAGCTATTTGTAATATACATATAGATATACCTATATACACTCAAATGCACATACTGTATTTTAAGTCAACATTGTAATGGTTTTCTAAGAGAAAGAGTAGGCATATGCATATATACTGTGTATGTATCTCTCTGTGTGTGTGTGTGTATATGTGTCTATGTCTATGTCTATGTCTATGTCTATGTATAAATAAAATAAATATTTACTTTGCAGGTGAAATGGGACCAATGGTTGCAGCCACCCTCAAACTTGGGATTGCTATCTTGAATGGAGGAAATTCAACTGTTCAGCAGGTAACTTTTCTGACATTTAGAGTGAATTACTTCTTTTCATTGACAAGGATTTTTGGATCCACATAATGCATATTTTGTTGATGATTGAAGTTGATTAATTCATTAGTGGCTGGCCTCTTTCTAAGGAATCAGAATATTAGCTTTTTAAAAGATTTCTGGTCTTCCTTTATGCTAAAATAGATAGTGATCAGAAAATGTCCTTTTCAGTTATGATGCTGTAACTCTGGAATACTATCTCCAGAAAAATCTACCTGGCACCATTTTTTGTCAGATACCTTTTTTCATTCATCTTGGAGCCTACACTTCTCTATTAAAAGGTCTTAGTTTCAGTTTTTTAATGCATGTTTTTTGGCTGAGATTATATTGTATTTTTTAAATTGAATTGTATGCTTCTATTGTTATTACATTGCTAGTTATTGAACCAAGGATTATTAAATGATCTCAGGGCATCCCTGTTATTGCTGCTGCTACCTCTAAAAGTGATATACTTGCCACAAGGAAATCAAAGTTTGCCTTGTTTGCCCACAAGTGCAAACATGTAAGGGCAGAAGACTTTTAAACTGATTGGACCAATTTGAATCAAACTTGAAAAAAATCAGCGATGGGGAAAAGGGAATGCAAGGGCAACAGTAGTGAAGAAGGTAGCAAGAAGCAATTGTGGCATTAGCAAAACTGAAGCAGAAAGGATGTAGACAGAGACCTAGAGCCTCTTACATGCCCCCTTAATAACTGGCAATATTACTGTATATAACTGTCTGGATTAAATTTTGGGGATGTTATGTCAAAAAGCAAAAAAGAAACATTTTAAAATAAAATAATGTTTTATTCTAGAAAATGCTGGACTATCTCAAAGACAAAAAAGACGTAGGCTTCTTTCAGAGTCTTGCTGGTCTTATGCAGTCTTGCAGGTAAGAGAAAAAATAGTACATTTTCTAACCCTATATTATATATCATCATGAGCTACCCAGAGCAAGTAAGGAATGGAGACGCATAGAAAGCTTTGTAATGAATAATTGACATAATGAATAAACAAACAACTGAATAAATACTTCAGTACAAACTTTGATTTTCCTGGGTATGTTGTCTTACACCGAGTAGGTTTGAATGCCTAGGGAAATCCTTCTATTCGTATGAAAAGTAAAGCAAAAGAAAAGAAAAGTGAATAAGCTACAGTACAAAGAGTTGAACAGTAATATGCCCAATGACTTTCAAAATCACAGAATATCAATAGGGTTCAATGATTATTTTTAAAAGATAGGGTTGTCTTATTTTCTAAGATGTAATATTCTGTAATGGAATTAGTATTGGAATATAGATGCCAAAATATTGGCTGAGGGGAAATTCCCCCAATGCAGTTTAGGTTAAAAGATATTTTTTTCTTTTCAGCTTTTCAGAAACTCTCCTCTTATATATATTTAATAATAAAGTATTCATTACTTTAATGTCCTGCAGCACACTCACTTCTTTAATGTTTTTATGATAAGGAGCCCAAAGGTTGAGATGTAGAGGTAGAGATTTCACACTAAATTTTCTCTAAATGTATTTGTTTGTTTATTTTTAAAAATTAGATAATCTCCAAACTTTTAAAAAATATGACTTACAAAAACAACAGTCAACAATTTAAAAAAGCATCAATCAACAATACATTCAATAATAGATGTATATTCTCTTAAGGGAAGATATTTTTTTATAATTGTTTCTAGCTAGTTTATTGCTATGATGTTGCAGGTAGACTATTAATTATATTTTGCTGTCAGCGGCACATTACATTGGTGATCATAACTGTACAATTGAAGCTGCCCTTTTATGTGTTTATTTATAAAGGGTCAGTGCAGTGCAGTGGCTTAGCGACTAAGACTCTGGGCTTATTGGCTGGAAAGCCCAGGGGCGAGACCTGAGCACCATGCAATGGTGTGAGCTCCCTTCCTCACCCAGCGCCTGCAACCTAGCAGTTTGAAAGTATGCAAATGCAAGTAGATAAATAGGTACCACTGTGATGGGAAGGTAATAGTGCTCACTAATGTCATGTTGGCCACATGACTGCAGAAATGTTTTTGGACAGTGCTGGATCTATGGCCTTGAAACAGAGATGAGCACCACCCCTAGTGGAGTAAAATCCACAGAGACTCCTTTTATCGACAGTGGAGTGCCAACATTATTTTTTTTACACACACACACGCAAACACAACACTTGTATTATTTATTTATTTATTTATTTATTTATTTATTTATTTATTTATTTATTTATTTATTTATTTATTTATTAAACTTTTATACCGCCCTTCTCCCGAAGGACTCAGGGCGGTGTACAGCCAAGATAAAAAGCAATAAGTATACAAAGTTAAAAATCAATTTAAAATACCTATTCAATAGTGGCCGAATTAAAACCGTCAAATTGACCGACCTAAAATACCCCATATAAAATTACAGAAGATTTAAAAATTTAAAATTTAAAATTTAGAAATTTAAAGAATCTAAAAAATTTATACTAAGAAAAGTCTGGGCAGTTTACTTATTGAAGCCTGCAAAAGGGGCCAGTGTGTGTTGTGAAGGTAGGAAATACGGCTGAGCCTCTGGTTTGTTTATGAGAACTAATTCTATATAAAAAACATCCTCCTTATACAATGTCAGAAAAAGACCATTTCTAAAAAAGGTTTTCTTTGAAGAGTTGAATCTTAAATATTTTCTTAAACATGAAATTCCTTCACCTTTAAGAAAAAGAAAGTGATATAATTCCTCTTTGCTGATCCAAATAAATGTTTCTGCCATAAAGTGAAATGTTTTCACACTTCACTAGTATTAACTGAGTTACATAAAGTGTAAATGCACAGAAATGTCTTGCTTACATCTTACAACAAAATTGAATGTTTGTGATTAAAACTACAGTGTATGTTTCATTATAGTGTTCTTGACCTAAATGCTTTCGAACGTCAGAATAAAGCAGAAGGCCTTGGAATGGTAACAGAAGAAGGATCAGGTACAGTTTTCTTTACCAAAAAGTTTTGTTGCCTGGCCCCTTTAAAGTCACTAAATAATAATAGCTTAAGTTTATCTTTTGTGACTAGACAAGCCGTGACCTGCTGGATCATTATTTCAAAGACATTTCCTTACCAGATTACTTAATACAGTAGAACCTCTGGCCACAACCATTATTCATTCCATAACTTTGGTCGCAAACTGATTTGGTCGTGACCTGAACCTAAGTTTGGAAATTTGGTGCTTACTCAAAAAAAGAAAAGAAAAGTGAATTCTTTGGTCGGAATCCAATTTGGCCGTGGTCAGTAGCGTTTGTGACCAGAGGATCTGGTCCTCTAATAATACCTGAAAAGTTCTTAAAAATTGTGAGTTAACACAGGGTTTTATTCAGAGATGTATCTGCCTTGAAAGTAGCTCATATTGAACTGTATAGCACAGTCAGGAGTTGATCTCAGGAAGTATTTTATGACAATTCTATATTATGTCATAAAATGCTTTATGATATTTTTATGTTATGGGTTCCAGATCTGGACACATTCTGTATGTTGGCCCAATATAGTTATCTTGGTTGAAAAGGTTTGACCCTATAATGCAGCATTTTGCCCAGTTAAACATTACAGACATGAACATTTAGTATTATACTGACTAGACAACCCATGACCTATTAGTCATAATTTCAGAGATATTTCCTTTTCCAAACAAACAGAATGATCAAGGGCAAAAAAAACCAGTGGTCCGATTTCTGACTTCCTGCTGGCTTGACAGCGGCTAACCACTTTTCAGTAGCTAATGGTGGGACTAGTTTCCAGGATATAGCCCAGGAGGGCTAGAGTGAGACCAGTCTATTGAATCTCTGGGTGGCAGCATAACAACATTGAAGCGAACGCAAATATACCAAATTTTAATCTCGTGACACACAAAGGTCCTGGATTTTGTGTTCATTCTGTAAATTAATAATAATAATAATAACAACAACAGAGTTGGAAGGGACCTTGGAGGCTTCCTAGTCCAACAATTAGCCCATTTGAGGTAATTTGGTTCAAAAATTGTTGCCCTATGATGCATTATTTCACTCAGTTAAAGGTTACAAGCACAAAATTTTAATAGTGTATTAAATTATAATAGATTATAGGCCATCTGTCAACATAACACTCAGTCCATAATAAGAAAGATCACAGGCAGAATAAAAACTTAAAAGGAGTTTTTTAAAAAACAACTTTCCTAAGGATCTGTGACAACTTGTTAGCCTTCCATAAGCCATGAAAGGAATTAGCCACTTCTGCAGACACATTGGCCAAAATAAAATGAGTTTTCCCTACACCAGATTAACTTGGATAGTTTAACAACAGAAGTCTGAGCACCTTGAAGTGTAAAATGAGTAGCACAGTAAGCCAAAGCAAATTTCATATCCCTCAACTGGCAGGAAGATAATATCTCTTGGACTGAAGTATCTCTCTTCTACCAGCATAGGTGGCACAATATTAAATCTTGCTAGTATGTGGCACATATGAGACAATGATTGTATACAAATTGTCTTCCTCCCAGATAATCTCAATAGGCAGGACAGCCACAACCGCTTACACACACTTTGATGGCTGAAGTTTGAATCCTATTCATTACTTTATTGTATTTGTTAAACCCACCTCACTCCAAAAAGACTCTGAATACCTTACAATAATTCTAAGTCTATAAAGTATGTCCTGTTTATCATATTAAAGTGATATGAAAATATCTGTCTGAGATTATTTTAATTAATGGAAACTTGTGACATGTATGTTCTATTCTGAAATTAAATTACATATCGCAAAAAGACGAATTCTCTATGAATTTTTTTGCTTGATTTAAATGCTGTTTTTTAACTTTGCTTAAAACTGAGAGAACTGGTGGCATTCCAGATGTTGCAGGACAGCTAATCTTGGAATTCCTTAGCCATGCTTCATGGGCTAATAGAAATAGGTTCAGCAATATCTGGAGAACCATCAGTTCTTTATTCCTGAACTTTTTTAAAAACGTATCAGAACTTTTGATTTTGAACCAGTTCACCTTTTCTACCTTTTGATCAGCTTTTCCACTGTTACTATTTTGTTGTATAAATCTGTTATTTCCATCTAGAATCATTTGTGTATTTTCTCTGTGACTAGCTGTTTGTTTGTTTGTTTATTAAATTTATTTGCCGCCCATCTCATATGAAAGTAACTCTGGGCGGCTTATAGCATTAAAATCTCTGTTCTTTATATTCATTCCCAATGGAATTTCTTTTATTATATACTTTAGCAAATCCTTTCATGTTTATTCTTCAAAATAAGAGGAAAAACTAAACTATTTACTATTCTGTTAGGCAAGTTAATATATTTTAGCAATTTCCCTGCAATCATTTTCAACTTCTTTTGATTAGCTTGGTGTTTACATCAAGTTAAAAGAAGATAAACTTTTGAAGGTTTTTAAAGCATTAAGTTATTGATTCTGTGCATTCTTGTCCTTAATTATACTCCAGTATTTATTTTAGCATTTTTCTTTTCTTTTTTTACTCATCTGACTGGAAGGTAGCTCATATGAGTAAATTTTGGTATTTCGGTTTGCTTCATTTGTTTGATTATTAAAAACTTGATAATCAAATGAATGGTTTTCAAGAATGGAAATATATTTTTTCTTCGCATATATTTTTCTATAGCTGTTTCATAGTAAGGTTTTCATTGAAGAAATTCGTTTTCTTTTGGAACCTGGGCATATGTTATAAAAGAATACAACTTGCATCTCTTTCTCTTTTTCTTTTCTCTCTGTTGAATTATTATTCCGATATCAAAATATTTTTATTCTCTCTTTACATTTTTATGTATTTACCTAAACTGGACTTTTGATTTGATTCATGGAGAATTAAGTTATCAGAAGCAATGCTAAATATATTTTTTTTAACTCTGAAACAAGTTCTCACTTTTTTTCCTTTTTCCCCATTTTCTTTTCTTTGAAATCAATGTCCTGTCTTCCCCTACCTCAGTCATCACTCATGAGCGTGGTAATTATTACACATCAATTGACTTTCTTTTTTCCTGTTGTAAGCTTCGTGTCAGCACTGTACAGCTCCTGAACACCATGCAGCATGCAGTTTGTTTTTATTTTTAGAATGTCAAAATAGGATTACTACTTCTACTACTACTATTATTATCATGGTTGTATTCTCCGAAGTTCCATTTGTATGCCAACTTTCCCCTACATCTTTGTTTTTTCCTCCCTTTCTCAGGATATGCACAGTATCTGGCACACTAGATGTAAGAGCAGCAAGCTTTTTGATTTTCTTCTTTTTTTTTCTGCTTCATTTGGTGGTGTTATTTTCTTAGTGGGCCAAGTGTATTTAATGTGATGGTTGGTTGTAAATAAAATGTGTGCATATGACGTTAAAATCCACCATGTGCTGTGGTCTTCCTGTAGCATTTCTGTCGTGTATTTAATGTGGCTTTATGGCTGCATTAGTTTGTGCAAACATAGGAAATCAGTGGAGGATCCAGACTTGACTTAGATGGTTGGGGGCGGGGGGAGAGGGGATGTTTTGTGATTAAAGAGTTATATTTTCACTGTAAACATGAACAGAATTAATGCATGATAGCCAGTTATAACTGTGTTGGTGAAACTCTTTTTCAACGTTTCTTGGTGTTGGTGAGAATCTGTTCTGTAAGGGAAACTTCAATATATAACTCAATCATCCCTTGTTCTTATAAAAACATCTCCATTTAGGTAAAACAAGTTTCAATAGCAAAACTAACCAGAACTGAACACTGTGCAGATGAAGATTAAAACTTTGAAATATAATTGATTTCAGTTAGAGAGTTCATTATAATGCTACATTTGACTGTTTGGAAAAAATCCATTAAGTTCAAAGTGTTATTTAAACTTTAAAATTCTTCAGTCAACTGTCTATAAAATAAATAGCCTATGAAATTAAAAATGTTTAATTCTCAGTGAACAAATCATTAATTTTCAGCTATTTTTCAACTATCAATGATAATAATATTATAAATCGTGAATTATTGTAAGATATAAAGAATGACATTATTTAAAAAGAGTAACTAGAGAGCCAATTTGCTGTATGGTTAAAGCATCACAGAAAGAACTGGAAGACTGAATTCTGCTCCCACTTTAAACTTGAAGCCAGCTGGATGACATTAGGCCAGTCATTCTCTCAGCCCTAGGAAGGTAGCAATGGCAAGCCCCTTCTGAAATCCTGCCAAAAAAACTGCAGGGACAAGTCAGGAAGTTGCTGCGAGTCAATGCTGACTTGACTGGGTGTGACTGTGTACGTGCACACAGATACACAGACTCACACGCAATATGTTTAACTGAGAAGTACAATTTTCAAATACATAATGATTTTTGCAGGAATAGTTTTCCCCATTGCTTTAAATGCTTCAACGTTGGAAAGAGGATATGGGATGCATATACAGAAATAGTGCTTATAGCACAGCTTATTATCACATGTGTTGGTTGATAATTATGTTAGTGCTTCCTAAACCATTTTCTTCATTGTCCAAAACCATTATCAGAAAGTCCTTTTTGGCCAATGTAGGTAAAATACTTTAAGTGAATTTAAATGTCCCTCGTATGGCTGGGCAATCAGTTTGTGTGTTTTTACTCAAAGAAAAACTACTTGAACCCAATTTGGGGTAATTTACCCAGGTTTGGAAAGCACTGATTAATGGGCTCCAGTAATAATGAACTTACTGCTTTGTAGAAGAGCTCCAAGGCAAACGTGTAAGGGATACGAAGATCAGTTTAGTCCGTTGGACTGCTTCCTCTCCTCAAACAGGGTCGTTACCTTCAACTGTTCATGGTAATGATTCTTGAAGCGAGACAAAGAGATGGGGGGGGGGGAGGAGAGAGAGAAATGTTTACTTTTGCCCTGATTATTAATCCTAGTATTAATAGTTGACAGTTTTTGTAAACTACCCTGGTAGGATATGAAAGGTGTGCAGTCAGTAATAATAATGACAATAATTGCCACCAGGTAAACCATTGGTTATTGCAAAATGCACAAAACCTTTTCTTAAAAAGGAAACAATGAAGATTCTAGACATACTTTTTTAGAGAGATGTTTTAAACCAGGGGTCTCCAACCTTGGTCCCTTTAAAACTTGTGGACTTCAACTCCCTGAGTCCCTCAGCCAGCAAAGCTCTGGGAGTTGAAGTCCACAAGTCTTAAAGGGACCAAGGTTGGAGACCCCTGGTTTAAACACCTGAGCAATGGAATAGAATACATCTTACTGGGTTTTGGAAAAGGGTTGTACCTTGTTTATTAAAACGATGGATTTTTTCCCTTCAAAGTGATAAAATAAGTATTTCAGACAATTTTAAATATAGGCCTGTTAACTGATTCAAGATTTTTTTATTGGTTGTGCCCTTTTTTATTGTTCATTGTACCAAAAATCTCTTTATTCTGATCCTCACTCACTGTGACCAAGCTTCATGTTCTTAATGCTGGACCCCCCACTGGTAAAACGTTGACAGTTCTTTACCAGATATGTATCTGATTTGTTTTTGTGACGTATTAAATGTTGCGTTTTTTTATGTGTTATGTTTTACTTGTTACGGTTATTAATGGAAAAAGGTTCAAAACCAAAGGTATAAATCGATTTACATTAATTTCTTACATTTTCATTTCCTCCTTACAATTTAAATAATGTTTCCATAAACCACGATAAGCTTGAAAGTGCATTTTTTCCTCTCCTTTCAGTTTAAAAGTTATCTTTCTGATGTTTTCTTTCCTTGTTTTACATAATCTGGATTATGTTAAACTTTGTCACAAAGATACCAAAGATAAAAGTTTTAAATGTTAAGTATAAAATAACTTGAAATGACTCATAATTTTAATTAATTATATAATTAATACAATAAATATTTTGACTGATGAAATAGACTACACATTCCATTCAGGTGGAGTTGCTTATTTGTTGTTATTTCAGCCTAAACTGGAAAGAGCCAGTTTGACTCATAATATTGCCTTCTACTAATAGCCTGTCCCATTCCTTGAAAGGATGGCTTAGTCCCAGAGCATCAATGATATCCCAAGAGATGCCATGTAAGAAATATTCTGTCACCACTCTATTATTGACAGTGGATTCCCACAACTTTATGCACTGTTTAAGAATATGTGAGTTTACTGACAAGAATGTGACACATTCTGATCTAGCTGCTATTGGGGAAACACTCAAATAAAGACAAACTGAGTGATAAAATATATTTGTTGGTAATTCTTTCAGTAATAGTTTTACACCAAAGGTATTAAAGGCTGTAGGCTCTTTTCTGGAAAATATGTTTCTGCAATTTAGAATTCATTTAAAGTAGCAACAGAGGCATCTGTGAGTGTATAACCCATGCTAATCATGTTTGCACATGAAATGGAATTATTTTACTTGCCCGTTCTTAAACATTTTTTATAACAGGCACAAATGAAATAGAAGAAGAGTGGTGGCACTGAGGTGCACAAAAGTACGAATAATAAAAAGACAGAGAGACAAATTCCAAGTCTCTGCTTTAGAAGGTTTCATTGAGGCCTGAGACATTTCAGAAATAGGTTCCATTCTCTAGGGCATTTCTAGAATATCATAAATTACTTGATTGGCATGTGGGCAACATGGTAAACACCTTCTCTTTTTTGTTTGCAAAAGATTTTCTCCTCTCATTATATGTAATATGAAATGTCCATATGATTAACAGTTTTTAATTATTTATAATTGTAAGTAAGTAGGTGCTTAAAAAAAAGTAAGGAACAACTTGGAAAAAATAATCTGCAGTATAGAAGAGAATGGTTAGGATGGAATGGCTTTTGGTACATGCGTTAAATCCAAATGTTCTGTATCCAGATCTGCATAACAAAAAAAATGGTCAGAAATATTTCCAGGGAATTCCTTTTGCCTTAGGAAGGAGAGATAATTAATAAACTGCTGTTTAAGCACTTTCAAGAACTGCAACACCTACATAACACCCATCATTTGCTTTTTTTACCGCACATTACTTCTTTAAAAATATATTCCCATCTCAAACGGTCCATGACAGAAACAAACATCTGTATGTGTGATAATGCCATTGAATAGTAGCATGGGCACAGGCAATATTTTAACTTAACTGCAATGTGTTAAAAAGTTTTTACTTTACTTACTTTTACTTAAGTCTGTATGTTCAGATTTAATGGTTATAGCCATTAACATTGCACACCATACAATACACAAGATGATGTGTTTTTTTACATAGGCCAACTTGTTTATCTATTTGTTTATTTAGTAAATATATAGGCCCACCCATCTTGTTCACATGACTCTGGACAGCTTACAATGAAGAATTAAAAATTCTCCTTTTTAATTTTAATCCTTTAATTTGGAGGTAGAGTCAGGGCGACTAGATGGAGCTGAGTGTTTACTGGCCAGATGTCGTTTCTAATGCTATGCGGAGTTCGGAGTTTCTTTGCTCTCTAGAAGAGAAACATCTGCTGCTATCTAGGATTGAATTTCCAACCTTCCAAGTGGAAGGCGAGTGTCTTCATTACTAGGCCACCATGCCACTGAGTTAAAGAGAGTCTATTTTTAAAAGTTATTTTTGTTGTTTTTAATTCTGATTGCTTTTTGTTGCTTTTATTCTTTCATTAGAGAAGACTAATTAAAGAATAAAACAACAAAAATAACATTAAAATAGCAGTTGAAAAGACTCACAGATGCTCAAGCAAGCCATGGCATATCCTCACTCATGCTATCAGAGCTCCAAGCTCAACGACAAAACTCGGTTTTCAAAGCCTAGCGTTGTTGGGGCAAGTCCGATTCCTGGGAGACTGATGTTCTAGAGGGTGAGTAACACAGCAAAAAAGGCTATATGCCTCTTCTGCAGATCTAACAGAACGGATAGACACCAGATACTGTATGATCCTTATGTAACCCAGCCCCAAGCCATGAAGGCCTTTAACGGTCTTTTCTGCAGAGAAACTTTTGAATTGTACAGAGAAACATAATGGTAGCCATTGCAGGTCATGGAGTAGAAATGCCACACATGGTGAACAATCAGCACCTGTAATTGCTTGTGCTGTCATATTTTATACCAGCTGAAGTTTCTGAATACTTTTCAAGGGCAGTTTCGTGTAGAATTGGTTTCAGTAATCCATTCAGGAGATGACTAAGGCATGAGTGACTATGAGCACTCTATCCTTTTCAAAATAGAGAAATAAGCAATCCTAAAGAATTCAGGATTACATTCTTATTTTTCATGAATAGAAACTTAATATTAGAGATATATCACTTTATTTCACTGGCTTCAGTAACTTTCTCCTGAATAAGCATTTTAGAACTGAGCAAATTTTCAATAAGCTTAATTTAGTTCAATTACAATGGCTGTTGCTTAATCCAGTATCTATCTATAGATTACATCCTTATTTAAGTAACTCATTTTACTTGCATCTTACCAAACATTAGGTTCCCAATATTACATGTTCACAAATTCAAAATTCAGATGAGAGATAAAATGTTGCCGAGCCCACGCTGCTACATTTTTGGGAGATATGTTTTCAAATTTTACTTTTTTTTCCGCATAATGAATGAACATACCTACTTCCAAATAAGAACACTATGGAACTGATTCTAAGAAAATGTTACCAATGCAATTATGTCTATAATTTTTAAACAACAAGTGCTACATGTGATGGTCTAATGTTACTTGGCATCTTGTTGTGATACTTATTGGAATTGACTTTTCCACAGGGGAAAAGGTGATGCAGGATGATGAATTTACCTGTGACCTCTTCCGATTCCTTCAGTTGCTTTGCGAAGGTCATAATTCAGGTTTGTTCTCCTCCTCCTCCTCCTATTGCATCCAATGCTCTAAAATACCAAAATAATGAAGGAAGCTTAATTTTGTAAACCAAATAATAGGTTTGGTAGATTGTAATTAATATATTGAAAAATTTAAATACATACAAGGAAGCATGTTATGATATAGATAATTTTCAGAAAGTTCGAGATTAGGACAAATGTTAACTCCATCTCATTCTATTTCCCAAGGTTTTCAGAATTACTTGAGAACTCAGACTGGTAATAATACAACTGTCAACATTATCATATCAACTGTGGATTATTTATTGAGAGTTCAGGTAAAATATCACTCACTGTAAGGTTTCACTAAAGTTTACATTATTTTTGCAATAATCAAAATAATTGTATGGGTGTTAATTAGGTTTTGAAGTTTTAATGCAGAGAAAATTATTCAGTTTCACATTTTAATTAATAATTCTCAAACTTAATTGAGAATAGTTATGCAATATATAAGCATCCATATTTTTCTAAATTTTCTAAGTGAGTTTGCCTCTACAAAGCAAGAATGCTCATATTAGGAAAACTGTACATAAACATGATTTAAATTTTTGTTACAATTATTCCTTAACAACACGAATTTGAAATTGGATCAAAAAAGTAAAAATAGAAAAAAATGAAGAACCCAGCGCATGTGCGCGCACACACACACTAACATTTAAACTATTATTATATTTTGCTAATTTGTAACACTGTTATGTATATTTTTCCATGTTGGAATATTTTTATATCAAAAAGTAAGATTGATAATGCCTACTTCCTGTCCTTTATTCTTGTAAAATATACTAGAAATATGGGAACAAGAAAGCAGTAAAAGGAAAAAAAAGTTTAATTGCCCTAGGCACATAGGTGATACCCTTTTGCAAAATTCTTTCCAACAGTCATCCAGTCTCCTCCCGTGTTTGTACAAAATTTTCATAAGCATTAGTTCCCACCTTCCCTTACCCCTTTTTGCTTTCTGTGTTCTCCACTAGAGGAGGAAAGAATGTAACAGAAGGAAAATAAAATTAAAGTTGAAGTTTCAATCTGAGTTTTCATGATTCTTATATGCAAAGATTCATGTGGACCTTATTTGAATTTCTAAGGCTGATGGGACCTTTACATAGGATATTTTTGTAGTATTAATCTGTCTCACAGTTTTGGAGAATTTATGAACAATTAGTTTCTTTAACAAATTTGCCAGATTCATATTGTTTGAATAAATAGTGAGGCCATATGCTTTATCTTTTTCTTCTTCCATTTTTAGGAATCAATTAGTGATTTCTATTGGTATTATTCTGGAAAGGAAGTTATCGATGAACAAGGACAACGTAATTTCTCTAAAGCTATTCAAGTTGCAAAGCAGGTCTTCAATACTCTTACAGAATATATTCAGGTAAATAAATTGCTTTTCCATGTCATTTCATGACCCTCTCATTGACTTCTAAAAGAATCTAATAAATAAATTGGGAATAACATGTTTACCAACAAAGGAAGAGGAACAGGCTCTGGTACGCAAGTGGTGATCTCTTAATTTCCACAAAGTGAGCAATATGAAAGTAATCTCTAATTAAAATGCATCAAAACATGTATACCATTTAACAGTTTGAAGTAATTCTATCAGGCAGATAACTCACTGAAATTACTTAAGAGTGCTAATTAAGTAAATTAAGTGAGTTATCTAGCTGCTAGAATTTCTTCAAATTATTAAGTAGTATACATTTCTTTGGTTAAGCTCTCAGATTAGAGAGAGAGAGAGATATCTGTTATTTTAGGTCAGTCACTCATACTAACATTCTATGTGTACCATTCTAGAGTGATCATTTGCACTATGTATTCCTATGGTTTTATGCATTAGTCCACGAGGAAGCAGACTACAACTGCTTTCATCCTTGTTGGGACTCATCAGATACACACAGTCATTAAAATTAATACTGAATTTTTAGGCCAATGAGCTTTATACAATTTAATTATATAGAGTTCCATTCCTGGTAGAGGGTTTTGACTCCCAAAGATCTAAAACAAATTATAATGGCTATATGGATATGTTGAATAGAGTAAGGACAAAATCAATTTGTCCCCCTGGTGCTTAAATCTTTAAAAATCAAAGAGGATTGTGAACTTTTATTTTATTAATATTTATGCTGTATATTTGTGTGTGTGCATGTGTGCTTTATGACATTCTTTAAGACTTAGCGATTTTGGAAAACACAAAATTTAAAACCGGTGCTATTTTATTTGGAAATCTTAGATCACTTTGTGTTGGTCTTTGACCATAACACATTTTTTTTTTATTAAAAAAGTTTTACAACAATTAAATTTTTCCCCCTCCCCCCCTCTCTCCTAAACCCCCCTCCCCCCCCCAGACTTCCCGGAGCAAACACAAGGTATAGTTCCTTAAACAAAACAGTCATACATTAAATTTTTTAAAATCTAACACAATTATAATCTTTCTCTCTCACATAACCTGACTTCTTCCATTAAAATCAAAAATAACATCCTTCATTCAAAAGCAATCCGAAATTTCTTAATCTGATATCTATTTTGAATATAATCAATCCAGTTCTTCCATTCATTTAAATATTTTTCTTGAGTACTGTCTTTCAAGAAGGCTGAGATTTTAGCCATCTCAGCCAAATTGGAAACTTTCAATATCCATTCTTCTATTGTGGGTAATTCTTTTTTCTTCCAATATTGTCCAATCAACAGTCGTGCTGCTGTTATTAAGTTCAAAATCAACTTAGTCTCAATCACTGTACAGTCCGTTGTTATTCCCAAAAGGAAAAATTGCGGTAGGAACTTTATCTTCTTCTTCAGAACATTCTGCATAATCCACCAGATTCTTATCCAGAAAGACTTAATTTTCTTACAAGTCCACCATACATGAAAATATGTAGCATCATCACAATTACATCTCCAACATTTCGCTTGCATATCTGGATACATACATGATAATTTCTTAGGATCTAAATGCCATCTATAAAACATCTTATAAAAATTTTCCTTAAATTCTGCGCTTGCGTAAATTTAACATTTCTAACAAATTTTTCCCATGTTTCCAACATTATTGGTTCTTGAATATTCTGTGCCCATTTTATCATACAATCCTTTATTAAATCTCTTTCAGAATCTATTTCTATCAACACAGTATACAATCTCTTTATATGCCCCTGAGTTTGATTTCTAATTTGTTTAACCAGATTTTCTTCATTTTGAATGATACCAATTTTCTGATCTTCTTTCCATCTAGCCTTTAACTGTCCATATTGAAACCAAGTATAATTCCTCCCTTCTTCTTTTAATGTATCCAAAGATTTTAGTTGTAAATTTCCCCATTGTATAAAAGATCTTTATAAGTAATCATTTCTTGTTCCTGTTCTATATTTATATTCTCTACTGCGTGCGAGGACATACCCATATAGGAATTTTATAATTTAACTTATAATAATATTTTTCCAGACACATGAAGAGAAATTCTCAACACATGATTCTTAAAAGCTTTATCTACTTTCTTATCATACAATAAATATGCATGCCATATAATAAATCATAACCTTCTATATTCAAAATCCTTTCCTCCGTCAAATTAAACCAATCACTTATTACCGAAAGAACAACTGCTTCATAATACAGTTTTAAATTAGGCATTTTAATCCTCCTCTTCCCGTGTATCTTGCATTATTTTCATTTTGACTCTTGCTTTTTTCCCTTCCCATATAAATTTATTAATTCCAATCTGCCATTCATCCAAATTTTTATCTTTCTTAATTATTGGTATCATCTGAAACAAGAACAAGAATTTAGGCAAAACATTCATTTTATAGCTGCTATTCTCCTAACAAAGATAATTGTAATTTTTCCAAGTATTCATTTCCTTCTGAATTTTTTCCCATAACACATCATAATTATTCTTATACAATTTCCCATTTGATGAAGTAAGAAAGACTCCTAAATATTTAACCTTTTTTACAATTTCAAATCCTGTTATTTCCTCTAGTTTTTCTTTCTGGTTCTTAATCATATTTTTGGTTAACACTTTTGTTTTATTTTGATTCACTTTAAACCCTGAGACCCTTCCATATTGATTAATTACTTCCAACAAATATACACTCGAATTTATAGGCTGAGTCAACATAACAACCAAATCATCTGCAAATGCTCTAACTTTATATTCATATCTTCTAATTCTAATACCCTCTATCTCCCTTAACTCTCTTATCTTATCCAATAAAGGTTCCAAAGATAAAATAAACAATAAAGGTGATAAAGGACACCCCTGCCTTGTTCCTTTCACAATTTTAAAACTATCTGTCAAACTACCATTAATTATTATCTGAGCTGTTTGCTCTCCATAAATTGCCCTAAGTATTCATATAACTATTTCCAAATTGCATTTTGTCTGTTAATTTAAATAAAAATTCCCAATGCAAACGATCAAAAGCTTTCTCTGCATCCAAAAATATAAACGCTGCTGGAATCTGATTTTTCTTTTCCAAATATTCCAATAAATTCACTATCTGCCTAACATTATTCCTCATTTGTCTCCCTTTTATGAAACCAGACTGGTCAGTGTAAATCCTTTGTTGTACAATTTCCATTAACCTATTTGCCATTATTTTTGCAAAAATCTTATAATCATTATTCAAGAGTGAAATCGGTCTATAATTCCCAGGCTTAGTACAATCCTGATCCTCTTTTGGTATCAATGAAATAAAAGTAGTCCTCCATGATGGTGGTACTCCTCCTCCCATCAGTATCTGATTAAATAACTCCATAAGTGGACCAACTATCTCATCCTGTAACTTTTTATAATATATTGCTGTAAGTCCATCTGTGCCTGGGGATTTCCCTATTTTTAATTGCTTTATTACCAAAATAATTTCCTCAGAAGTTATAGGCCGATTCAACTCTTCCCTTTGTTCATTAGTTAAACCTTTAACCTTATATTCTTTCAAATATTTATCAATATCCATATTCAATATTGTATCTCTGGCATATAAATTTGTATAATATTCCAAGAAAGCTTTTTTAATTTTATCCTGTTGAAATCGCACTTTACCCTTGTATTCAATTCCTTCAATAGTACGTGCTTTCTGTCTTTTCCTTAACATATAAGCCAACCACCTCCTGATTTATTGGCATTACAAAAGTATTATGTTTAGCATATTGTATATTGGTTGCCACCTGATCTGCCATTAACATATTAAATTGACTCTGTAATATCTTTATCGCTTCAGTAGTTTTAAATCATGTGGATTATATACCAATAATTGTTGTTTCCTCTGAATTTCCTCTTCTAAATCCCTACGCTGTTTTTGTAGTTTTCTCCTCTGTCTACTATTAATATATATCAAATTTCCTCTCATAAAGGCCTTGCTCGTCCCACACCATTTCTATCGAAGTTCCTTTCCCAAATTATAATCAAAAATTCTTTCATTTGTTTTTACATTGATTTACATTATCCTCATATCTAAACAAATTTTCATTTATTCTCCATGATCTTCTTCCACCTTCATATTGCAACTCCATCCATACCGGACTATGATCAGTTAAACACCTTGGAAATATCTTTGTTTTCCTAACCCTAGAAAGCAAGTCATTGGTAATTAATATAAAATCAATACGTGAAAAAGATTGATGCCTGTCCGAAAAATAAGTATAATCTCTATCATCAAAATTCTGCCTTCTCCATATATCTTTCAACTCAAAATCTTCCATCAAATCAAAAAAAGATTTAGGCAATTTTGTATGCATAGGAATTTTCTTAGAAAGAGTTCTTTTATCTCTTCTAGTGTCCATTACACCATTCCAATCCCCTAATATAATAAATGTTTTATAGTCCCAAAAAGTCAATTTTTCATGTAACAGTTTATAAAATTTTTCTTGTTGTTGATTAGGTGCATATATGCCAATCACAAGTGTCTTTTTTCCTTCTAAAATCAATTCAATAGCAATATATCTTCCTTGAATGTCCGTTTCAATTAATTTAATTTAATTTAATTAATTTAATTAATTAATTTCAAGGTTTGGCAAAAAATTTGGAAGTAATGGAGGATAAAGTGGAAGTAATTAGTCAAGCAAATCAGTATTTGGATAATAAAGTTGGAGAGCTTCAAAATAAAGTGGATAAAAATGAGGATCATGTGGTGGTATTGCAATATAGAGCGTTGGAGAAGGCTTTGAGAATTAGGGGTCTTCAAGACCGGAAGGAAGAAGATCTTAAAAAAGTTATATCAGAAGCCTTAGCTGAAATGTTAGGCATGGATCCTCGAGAAGTTGATTTTCAAATTGATAAGGCATATAGGGTTAATTCTTGGGTAGCGAGGCAGAAAAAGCTCCCAAGAGATATTGTAATTTATTTTTTAACTTCTACAATAAGAAATCAGATTTTGCAAGCTACATACCAAAAGAAATTGCAAATAGCAGAACAGGAGGTGTTGGTTTTGAAAGAGATCCCTGCTAAAATGTTAGAAGGGATTTTAGGTTTTTTACACAAGAGCTTAAGAAGCATCAGATTCAATATAGATGGGAGGTTCCAATTGGTTTAACAGTATTTTTTCAAGGCAGGAGATATCGAATTGATACTGAATTGAAAGCAAAAGATTTTCTTTTTAATGTATTGAAAGTGGATGTAGAAACAGTGGATAAAAGTCTTCAAGAGAAACAGAGTGGGGAAGCTGAAACTGCACCTGTGATATCAGTACCTCAAGAACAATCTCAAGAACAAAGAGTGACAAGGGGAGCTATTAGGCGTAAGGAGATGGAGGAACGACTTCAAAGACAGGAACGGGATTCTACTACTGAAGCTGTGGGAGGAGCCAAGCCGAAGAGTGAGGGTCTTCAGCTAATTGCTCAGAAGCTTCAAGAGGCCAGAGATGGCAAATAAATTTTTGACATGGAATGTTAATGGTTTAAATTCAGCACAGAAAAGAAGAAAAATATTCCATTATTTGAAACAATTTAAAAATGATGTGATATGTTTGCAAGAGACACATATAAAATTATCAGATCAGAAATATTTGATTAATTCGAAATTAGGTAAACATTTTGTTTCTTCTGCTCCGAATAAGAAAAATGGTATAGTTATATATTTGAAGAAAAATATATCGACCATAACACATTTTTGATTAGATCATTAGTACAATGATTGCAGGAATTTTTTGTCCCTTGCATAAATTAAACAGTTGCTTTAATGTAATGCTTATTTCTGACTCTAGATATAAATGTATATTTCGCATGTAAATGAATCCATCAGTATAATATAATGGCCTTTTATTTGGTTGGGTAAATGCCAAATTGAAGTTGTCCTTCCTGTTGAGGAGATTAGAAAGGCTGACTTTCACAGAATAGCCATATGGCCTTGATTTGAATTTAGAAATACATAATCAATGAAAAACAACTTTTGTGTAAATGTTGTATAGCATATTAGTATTTGGCTCGATTACTGCTTTGCAATAACTGTTCACTGGCTGAGGATAAATTTACATTAGATTCATATTCACAATAATAATTCATTACATTATATTCCTAGTGTCTTTTCTGGTGTAGACTCTTTATTCCTTGAGGTTGTTGTGTATTTTTTTTTCAGGGTCCCTGTACAGGTAATCAACAGAGTCTTGCACACAGCAGGCTTTGGGATGCTGTGGTTGGTTTTCTTCATGTCTTTGCCCACATGCAGATGAAGCTTTCTCAGGTACAGAATGATTTTTAATGCAATTGGGTATACCGGTTCAATTAAAGAAAATGTAATGAATGCTTGTTCAGTTAATTGCCTCTCAGTAATATCAGAACACCATGAATTAGTACTCTCTTTGGAGCTGATTGTTAAAACAGATTGGGCAACTCGATTATGCTATGGGTATTATGCTATGGGTAATGAAATTTGATTTATACCAAAGGAGAAGAACAAGTAATTCAATACTTGTTTCTAGTAGGGACAGCGCTTAAAAAGTTAAGAGAAATAAAGAATAGCAGAGATGGAAGGGACCGTGAAGGTCTCCTAGTCCAACCCTAGTCCATAAGCAGGAGACCCTATACCATTCCAGACAAGTGGAAGTGCCCAGTCTCTTCTTAAAAACCTCCAGTGCTGGAGCACCCACAGATTTTGAAGGCAAGCCGTTCGATTGGTTAATTGTTCTCACTGTTAGGAAATTTCTCCTTAATTCTAGGTTGGTAGATGTTAGTGGGAGAAATATATAACCTAATGAATTCACAACTGCAGAACTATAAAAATTAGAACTCCTGGAAGGATTCAGAAAGTGGCAAAGATAGGCTTTATTGGGACTAAAGCTGGCAGACTTCTGGATATTTGTCACTTTTTTGAGAAGAATTTTTGTTCTGTGGGTGATTCAAGATGTAGACTCTTTGAAGAAATGAATGTAAATAATTTAACATGAATTATTCCTAAAGGAATGTTTGAAAATCCCTGTCCTCTTCTTTTCTTTTAAGTTATGGCAAGGCAGGAATAAGATTTTATCTCCTTGCAGCATAAAAAAGACTTCTGGGAATCTTATATTTATATTAACAGGATTCTAGTCAAATTGAATTACTGAAAGAATTAATGGACCTTCAGAAAGATATGGTGGTCATGCTGCTATCTATGTTGGAAGGTAACTTTCAAATTATAATTTTAAACACATTTTATTAAGTTATTTTTCAAATTACACCTATGGGATGTTTATTCCTAGTGCAAAATAGATCTTAAAAATCCACATTTATTAGGATTGCAAGAGGGAAGAAAGAGGTTACACTTTCCTGCCTACTGTAGTGTCAGTGAATGAAGTGCAAACACATGATTAATATCAGCAAGTTGGCTGAGAGAGTATGCAGCCTGCCAACTTGTATAAATTACTGTGGAAAAATTCCAACTCTGGTAATCGATCAAAAAATGATAACATTTTCTGATTTTAGTGAGGTACATAAAAATGAAACACATTCTAATCTTTCTAGAGATTGATTAAGGGTGGGGAAAGATGTTAAATACTGTGAAACAATTCCTCTCTGACAGACGGATCTATCTGCAAAATAATAGCATGGCATTCCCTAGTACTATATAGTCAGATCTACAGTGCATACTGTTGTAACCTTAGTACTGTATAGACAGAAGGGAATTGGGTTATATCTAGTGAACGTTCTGCTGGTGATAAGTAGAATACTCAGGAATGTGCTGATCGCAATTTTGGATCCCCTTAATTTACCATGCTTTTGATTCTCCAGCGGGCTACCAGTTTAGACCCTTTGCTAATGCTGATCTTGAGTGATCGAACTAAGTTTTCCTTCATTTCAGAGGGAAAAGATTTCTTTAAAAGGTTTTTCTTGGCATAAAAGAATAGTGATACTTGCATTCATAAAAGCTTATCTCCAATTGTAATCTGTGTACCATATGCAACCCCTGAAACCTTCAGGGTATTCAAGGCATAATTCCCTCTGTCAGCCCAAAAATTGGATCTGGTTAGTGTAGTTGGTGAGCATGCACAAATGGGTAAGTGTCCACACAAACCGTTTGCCTTTTTTTGAACTGTGCTCCCTCAACCTACAAAAATTATAATGAGCATAAACAAGGAATTCCAATTCCTTGGAACCGATGCTGAGTAAGCTGATAGGAGCATGATATACCTTTCCATTTCCTGTGCATTTTCTTTGTGAGGATATGTTTGTATAAAGTTATAACCACAAAGTTTATACGGAAAGATGGGTAATCTCTACCTGTTTCTCTGCATTTCAACTAACCACCACTATAACCACTTCCACTCACCAACAGCTCCTGATATCAAGTGTGATATGTGCTCTGTAGTTCAGAATAGAGCAATGGGACCATCAGTAGTTGAAATGGAATGGAATGGAATGGAATTATAAAATACTTTGTTTTTTAAGCTTGAAATAAAAACATAGGCTGTTTCAAGTTTGGTCAATTCTAAATATTAACTAAATGTTTCTAAATATTATTTAGAAATACAATATTGTTGTTCTCAGATTTGTAATATAATTTCAATGTTATAATATTTCTTTGTGTTACTTAGACAATTTAAAGTCAGTCAGTCAGTCAATAAGATTATTAATGCACTTTTCCACATTTAGGTAATGTTGTGAATGGAACAATCGGCAAGCAAATGGTTGACATGCTGGTGGAATCGTTCAACAATGTAGAAATGATCCTAAAGTTTTTTGATATGTTTCTAAAACTGAAGGATTTAACTTTCTCTGATGCATTCAAAGAATATGATCCGGATGGTAAGGGCATTATTTCTAAGAGAGATTTCCACAAAGCGATGGAGAGCCACAAACATTATACTCAATCGGAAACTGAGTTTCTGCTCTCCTGTGCTGAAACAGATGAGAATGAAACTTTGGACTATGAGGAATTTGTGAAACGATTTCATGAGCCAGCTAAAGACATTGGCTTCAACGTTGCTGTTTTGCTGACAAACTTGTCAGAGCACATGCCCCATGATACACGACTGCAAACTTTCCTTGAATTGGCAGACAGTGTTCTCAACTACTTCCAGCCATTTTTAGGACGCATAGAAATAATGGGCAGTGCAAAGCGCATTGAACGAGTTTACTTTGAGATCAGTGAATCAAGTCGGACGCAGTGGGAGAAACCTCAGGTTAAAGAGTCAAAGAGGCAGTTTATTTTCGATGTAGTAAATGAAGGAGGGGAAAAAGAAAAAATGGAACTTTTTGTTAATTTTTGTGAAGATACCATCTTTGAAATGCAGTTGGCTGCTCAGATCTCAGAATCAGATCTGAACGAGCGGTCTATGAATAAAGAAGAAAATGAAAATGACAAGCTGGAAGAGCAAGACCCCCGAATAGGATTCTTCTCTCTAGTGACCATCACATCCGCATTAATAGCCCTCAGGCATAACATAATGACTCTGATGAAAATGTTAAGCATGAAAAGTATAAAGAAGCAAATGAAGAAGATGAAAAAAATGACCATGAAGGACATGGTCATGGCTTTGTTTTCTTCCTACTGGACCATTTTAATGGGTTTCATGCATTTTTTATCGAGCGTCTTCAGAGGCTTCTTTCAAATCATGTATAGCTTGCTGCTCGGAGGAAGCCTGGTTGAAGGAGCCAAGAAAATTAAAGTAGCCGAACTTTTAGCTAACATGCCTGACCCTACTCAGGATGAGGTCCGTGGTGATGGAGAGGAAGTAGAAAGGAAGCCAGCCGAAGCTGCTTTGCCTGCAGAAGACCTGACTGATCTCAAGGCTCTATCTGAAGATACTGACCTCCTCTCAGATATTTTTGGCTTAGATTTAAAAAGAGAAGGAGGACAGTATAAACTAATTCCACATAATCCAAATGCAGGCTTGAGTGATTTGTTGAGCAGTCCTTCTTTAGTCCCTTTACCTGATGTGCAAGAAAAAGTACAGGTACAAATACTGTTTTTATTTATCTGTCTTGTTTAACTCTCTTTTTTTCTGTTTTTAAAAGCTGGTTTAATTAATTAAAGCTACAAAGGTTTTTTTGTTTTAAGAAGAGTTATAATCTTTAGGTAATTTTTTTTCAAGATTGTGAGGGTTTAAAAATTAGGTTCAATTTTAAAACGAAAGAATCATTTTCAAGTGAAAATGTGTTGCCTTATTTTCTACATGAGCCATAGAAGGTATGTGTATTTTTAAAGGTTTTGAAGTAGCGATACCCTTTTTTCCCCCCATATAATTTGAAAATGGATCATTGTCATAATGGTTTCCTTCTTGTTTATTTTTATTTATTCAAGGACCAGAAGATGAATGAAGATGAAAAAGATGGAAGAGAAGATACTAAATTCGAACATGAAAAAGCAGAGTATGTCCTATTCCTTTTGGAATTAATAGTTTCATCAAGATTGTGACTCTATTGAGAAAAACATCCAAGGACGTTCATGAGAATTCATTCTAAATTTTGTATTGCAGTATAAATTGACAATTTGTTTGCATACAAATGCATTTACTTTACATTTATTGTACTTGAGGAATCAAGCAGAACACCTTATAGGAATTTGTAACCTAGAATTATACCACTCTTATTTTGTAATATATTTTTACTTTTTAACACAATATTTTTTCCATTTTAATTTTATTATAAAATGGTTATTGTTATTAGATTTTCTGAGTTCTTTTTATATCATACATTTTCCATAGTCTTTGTTCAACTATTAGCATACCTCTCCTTCCCATGGTGCAGTTAATTTTTTCCTCATTGAAATATTAAATTTTAATTGAGGAATGTGACTGATATTATTGTTTTGGAAAATATGTGTCTACAGGGGAGAAGATGGAGAAAAGGAAGAGAAAACAAAAGAAGATAAGGGAAAGCAGAAACCAAGGCAGCGTCACAAACATAGGCATGGTGAACTAGAATTGCAAGAATCTGCCTTCTGGAAAAAAATTATTGCATATCAACAGAAAGTCCTTGTAAGGGTTTAAAAGTTCAAATAGACAAGAATTTCTTATAGTACATCATTTTGTATACATTTGTTTAAATATTGATATTTGCAGCTTAATTCATTTTTATGTCTATGTCTATTCCAAAGCTAGACATTATTTTCACAAAAAAATCTTTGGGAAGGGAATGCAAAACCATTTCTGGATATTTTCTCCCTCATTGCAAACATCTATATGAAATGTGTAGACGGGAAAATATTGTTTGTTTCTACTTTCTTATTTGCATTTTAGTATAGTTCGGCACTGTTTAATATACACACTATTCAGATACAATTCTTTAAACATTAAATACACATAATTTGGATAAGTACTTTTAATTGTCATAAATTATGTGAATAATTAGAAGTGGAAAACTTATGTAATTATTTAGAATAGCATTCTGCAAGTTATGTAGAGAAGATAAAGATATTAAGCGTAACTAGCTATTAAGAATATTTATTTGTTAGATTTATGTCCTGTCTTTGTTATATACAGTTCATAATGTTATCTCCTATTTTTTTCATAACTTCACTGTGAGGTGGGTTTGGCTGAGATAGAGAGATTAACCCAAAATCACCCAACCAGCTTTTGTGTCTAAGAATGGACTAGAACTCAGTTTCCTGATTTCTAATTCAGTTTGTTTGTATATATTTTTATATATTAACTATTACCTAAAACTGATTTGAAATTATTATTTTTTTCAGAATTATTTTGCTCGGAATTTTTACAATATGAGGATGCTGGCTTTATTTGTTGCATTTGCCATTAATTTCATTCTTTTGTTCTACAAGGTAAATCCTTCATACTTTAAACTTTATCATTCTAATGTGAAATTAACATATAAAAATACTAAGTGATTTTTAACTCTTTACTCATAATCAGATAGTTTTCTGTCTTAGGCTATGTTGTAGTGTAAAATTCTGACATAATATCCTGAATTTAGGGCTTGCTTATGTAGACAACTTTTAGCATATGTATTTACTGCACAAACGTGCATTAAAGATGATTGAATTTATTCTGAATCACTTCTCCGTATTCCAAGATGATAGGCTAGCAGACTTTTACTAGGTTTTATAATATCACCAGTGCAATCTATACCATAATTTTATAAGGCAATAGTAGATCTATGTCTACTGTTGTGGAGGATGCTGATGGAGGATAAAATACTATTAAAAATACTTAAGCTTTGTAGAGCTGTGAATACTGTTTAAAGATAGAATTTGAAAATATAGGTAGTCCTCGACTTACAACCACAATTTGAGTCCAAAATTTCTGTTGCTAAGCAAGGCAGTTTTTAATTGAGTTTTGCCTCATTTTATGACCTTTCTTGCCTCAGTTGTTAAGTGAATCGCTGTAGTTGTTAAGTTAGTAAGATAGTTCTAAAGTGAATCTGGCTCCCCATTGACTTTGCTTGTCAGAAGGTCACAAAAGATAATCACATGACCCTATTTATGTAATCATCATAATACATGCCAGTTGCCAAGCGGGTGAATTTTGATCACATGACCATGGGAATGCTGAAATGGTTGTAAGGGTGAAAAACGGCCATAAGTCACTTTATTCAGTGATGTTGTAACTTCGGATGGTCACTAACTGAATGGGTTTAAGTTGAGGGTATTTGTAAAATTTGAATAGCATATGAAAATAAGAAATGCCAGCAGAGAAGGAAATTGAAGGGATGAGATCTGGCAGAATCTCAGTTCAAGGCTTCCTGCTGTTAAATGTCAATGATCTACCTCTGGAATAGTCCTGTTTCCACCCATTAGCCCTTTTCTTTGTGTGTAGCTTGTAGAAATGTGATATTTCTGTCAAATTGTTCTTCCACAGGTATCTACATCTTCAGTGACAGAAGAAAAGGAAGTACAAGTAATTAATACTGCTGACAAAATGAAGCTAAACAGCCTAGAAAGTCCTTCTCATAGAATCATCACAGTACACTATGTCCTTGAAGAAAGCAGTGGCTACATGGAACCTACACTACGCATTTTAGCGATTTTGCACACTGTCATTTCCTTTTTCTGCATCATTGGGTATTACTGTCTGAAAGTAAGAAAACAAGAATGTCACATCTGCTTACTGGACTATTAATTTCCTTGTACTTATTTTTATGTTTGTCTCCCTCTCTCTGACAACTCATGTGTATGTGTGTGTATTTTATTTTATTGGGTTGTTGTCAGAAGAAGTAACAATATGTCAACAATGTGAATACAAATAAATCAAAACTCTGTATTCTGAATTCTGACATTCTTTTTGTTGGAAAGAACATACTAGAGAAATGCACGGTTAATTTTGTGCACCTGCTGTATATCTGTTAATGACAAGAAGAAGCAATGATTACTGGTAATTGTCCCTTCCTGCTGTAGTCCATTATAGCTTCTAAAACAGGGGTCTCCAAGCTTGGCAACTTTAAGACTTGTGGACTTCAACTCCCAGAATTCCCAGAAATGTTCTAAAACATTTTCTGAAAAGGACATTCTAAAGTAGTATGTAAAATGAAATAGGAGATTGCAGTGGGAAAGGAGAATCAGTTAAAATTCTTCTCTTTCCTTACCCTTGCCATCTCTCTTCACTGGATTATATCATCTTTTTGGGAGAAAGTCCTTGTACATATTATTTTATTGATTGATATCTGTATCTTCTGTATCAAATACAGAAGACATTTATCTCCCTCACAAAGCGACTTAAGTAAAATGCAAGTAAAACATAAAAGCTGTATATAAATACTATATTAAGAGGCAATTAAAACAAGAGCAGAGAAATTAAAACTCCAGTTAGAGAGGCAGAAGGGCTTGCAAGGTTCTAAGTAACCCAATGGCTTAGTGTTCCTCTGTGGGTTCCAAGTACGTCAGGAGAGATTCAGGGCCTGCCTCACCTCTGAGGGGTGGTGGTGTGGGATGTTCCAAAGGGCAGGGACAATGGCACTTACTTTAGAGAAGTATGTACGTTTATCAGTTCTTTGCATTTTTCTCAGCATCCAGATTAAGGTTAACAACTAATTGGTCCGAGTGAATTAAACAACTTTTTGTACTTCTATTTCCAGGTTCCATTGGTAATATTTAAGCGGGAAAAAGAAGTTGCAAGGAAACTGGAATTTGATGGACTATATATTACAGAACAGCCTTCAGAGGATGATATTAAGGGACAATGGGACAGACTTGTCATCAATACACAGTGAGTCTTTATCTTTTTTGAGGCTCCATTGTTTATATGCTTCACTTTTAATTTTATCAGGAATAAGTAGTGATTGGATACATCAGGGACACACAAATTGCAAAAGTGGAAGTGGCTATAGCTGTCCTAGGTATATTTCAGTATGAATTTCTATTTTGAAAATAACAAGCGCTAAGAAATATACTTATTACATGAATGCATTTATGTATGCAGTTAGTATAACTGGCAGGAAACATTCACACTATGTGGATTTTATGTAGATTAAAAAATGGTAATGCATGGCAATAATAAATTATCTTTATATTTCATCCCTTAAAATATTTTATAAACAACAATAATTATTTTCTGGTTTTCAATTACTTTGTTCAAGTCTTGGCTCAGAAAATTGCAAAATTAGTCCTCTAATGCATTATCTTTAGATTCTGAGAATGCACATATAATTAACAAATCTATATTTTATTAACTGCCCTGAAATTTGCATAAAAATATATTTATTTTTAAATTTCCTTCCAAAGCTATATATATCTCCCCATTGATCTGGATTTAACAGAGTTGTTTTATGAATAAATATGTGAATTCATATAGATTAAAAATAAATTGTCTACCTTTACACATAGCTTAATGGCTTAATGTAATATTTTTTATTTTATTTTATTTATTTATTTATTTATTTATTTATAATTACATTTCTATACCGCACCATCTCCCGAAGGACTCAGGGCGGTGTACAGCCAATATTAAAATACACATACCACTATAATATAAATATAATAAATAACACTATTTAAAAACAATTAAAAGCAAATATTTAGTGGCCGAATCACTAAAACGGTCAAAGACCGATTAAAACCCATTAAAATTTCGCTAAAATACGTTCTTAGGCTAATCCTGCTCGGTGAAATAATAAAGTCTTCAGTTCACGTTTGAAGGCCCGGAGGTTGGGGAGTTGGCGTAACCCCGGAGGTAGCTCGTTCCATAGAGCTGGTGCCGCCACAGAGAAGGCCCTCCCCCTGGGGGCCGCCAACCTACATTGTTTGGTCGACGGCACCCTGAGGAGGCCCATTCTATGGCACAGGTCGTTGGGAGGCAATCGGTGGCAGAAGGTGGTCTCGCAAATACCCCGGTCCTAAGCCATGGAGCGCTTTAAAGGTGGTAACCAGTACCTTGAATTGCACCCGGAAGGCTACCGGCAGCCAGTGCAGGCCACGCAGGATGGGTGTTATATGGGAGCAACGCGGTGCCCCCTCTATCACCCGCGCGGCCGCATTCTGGAGTAGCTGGAGCCTCCTGGTGCTCTTCAAGGGGAGCCCCATGTAGAGAGCATTGCAATAGTCCAGGCGGGAAGTGACGAGGGCATGAGTGACCGTGTGTAAGGAGTCCCGATCAAGGAAGGGGCGCAACTGGCGAATCAGGTGAACCTGATAAAATGCTCCCCTGGCGATGGCCGTCAAGTGTTCTTATAAGGACAGCCGATCATCCAGGAGAACGCCTAAGTTGCGCACCCTTCCCCTGGGGGTCAGTATTTCCCCCCCCTCCACAGTCAGCGATGGCGTAAGTTGACTGTACCGGGATGCCGGGACCCACAGCCACTCAGTCTTGGAGGGGTTGAGCTGGAGCCTGTTCCTCCCCATCCAGACCCGCACGGCCTCAAGACACCGGCCCATCACCTCGACGGCTTCGTTGGGGTGGTTTGGGGTGGAAATGTACAGCTGCGTATCATCAGCGTACAGATGATAATCCACCCCGAAACCACGGATAACCTCGCCCAGCGGCTTCATATAGATGTTGAACAGGAGAGGCGAGAGAACCGACCCCTGTGGCACCCCACAAGTGAGGCGCCTCGGGGTCGACCTCTGCCCCCCTGCCAACACCGTCTGCGACCGGTCAGAGAGATAGGAGGAGAACCACTGATAAACGGTGCCTCCCACCCCCAATCCTTCCAACCGCCGCAGCAGGATACCATGGTCGATGGTATCAAAAGCCGCCAAGAGATCTAACAGGACCAGGACAGAGGAACATCCCCTGTCCCGAGCCCTCCAAAGGTCATCCACCAACGCGACCAAAGCCGTCTCGGTGCTGTACCCGGGTCTGAAACCGGACTGGAACAGGTCCAGATACACAGTTTCCTCCAGGTGCTGAGGAAGCTGATATGCTACCACACTCTCAACAACCTTCGCCAAAAAGCGAAGGTTGGAGACTGGACGGTAGTTCGCTAATACAGCTGGGTCCAGGGAGGGCTTCTTGAGGAGGGGCCTCACCACCGCCTCTTTCAAGGCGGCAGGGAAAATGCCCCCCAACAAAGAAGCGTTGGTAACTCCCAGGTATATATATTTAATATATACCAGGCAAATGTTTACCAGTACAATTCTGCATCCAAGCAGATAGTAAATTAAGCTTCCTGTAATACTGAATGCTGTGATATGTGCAATTTCATTATGGCCATTGCTACAGAAAATATTTATCCAGAATTATAAAAAATTAGGACTTCATATGGTATCAGATATTTCAGATTTGAAAGTAATTTATAAGTTTATTAAAATTTTTGATGCCTTTGATAGTAATGCAATAAGTCAATCAGTCCATATAACTGGACAATGTTTGAGAATAGGGACATTTAGTAGCAATTTAAGAAATAAAATATTAAAAAATATAAAGGAAATAACTAGTATCAGTTTAATTCTAAATTTTAATTTCAGGGAGTGAAAAAATGAATTTGCATGGAATTAGTTGTATTTGTTAAATGATTATGTGACTGATCCACTGAGCATTATTTTCCAGTGAGAAATTGTAATTTCCATAAGCCCCTTTATAGGTGAGGAAAACTTGGAACCTCCAAGAAAGATCTCTGTAAATTGAGTTCAGAAAAACTATGTTTATTGATGTGAATGATAACTTATATTTAAACAGCATTTCTTTCATATCATAGGTCTTTTCCTAATAACTATTGGGACAAGTTTGTAAAAAGAAAGGTAAAGTCTTCCATTATTGTTGAATTATACATTTCAGTTTTAAATAGCATAGTCTAATTTCTGACCTACATTATTTTCTACCATTATTGGTTGTAATTATGAGTTCATATGATCAGATTTCTTATCCGTATTGAATATCTCTATTGGGATCGTTCACTCAATTTTACATCAAACAGAGTGCACTGCTCATGAAGCTTATGGTGCATGTTCATTGCTCAGTGAATATTACTAAGTCTCCGTTAAAGTGCTGATCGTGTGTGGGTATATATACTTTTGAGTCAGTGTTGACCAGCCTCACGGAATTTAATGGTTACCTCATTAAGCCAATGTTTGCAAATAAAATGGTAATTTAAAAAATCTTTTTCCAACCAATGCACACACTTACAGCCCAATTTAATTTGCCTTACAACAATGCACACTGGAATGAGAGTAACACTACATATAACTGCAAGAGAAAAAACTCTATCTAAATGAGGTGGCAATAACTAGTGATCTTTACGGTCTCTCTCTCTCTCTCTTTCTCTCTCTCTCTCTCTCCCTCCCTCCCTCCCTCCCTCTCCCTCACTCCCTCTCTCAACAACTATTTTGTTTCTGATTTAAGGAATGGATTGTGGTTGTTAAATAAGAAGACGGTATACATTACTCTGCATTTTAAAAACAATGCACTAGTGTTTTAGATTAAAATAAAGTTGAGTTGGCTCTTTATGAGTCAGCATAAATGGAGCTAAAACTTTTATGTATGACTTCATTCTCTCTTCAAGCCACCATACATTCAGTCATATGAACAAGGCTTGCTCAATAAGCTGATAGTACTTTTATGTTCAGAATCATCAGTTTGTGATTTAAAGAGGTATGATACTTTTTAATCAGCTCTAACATTACTGCTACACTAGATGAGTCTTTTCCCAGAGATTTTCCAGCTCCTGCAGAATATATTTTATCTTGCACACTTCTGCTAACAGAAGTCCTAAGATATATCTCCCCGTCCTTCCCCAGGCTATCCAATAGGGAAAAGAATATCCCACATTTAAATACAAAGGGTTTTTAAAAACATTTTTATTTATATGCAATCATTAGAAAGCAGCAATATAAGCAATATGCCTACTGATATAAGAGGAACTATATGTTATGTAATTGAGTTAACTATCTGGAAACACATTAGCTATCCTTCCGTACCTTCAAAAATGGGCTCACTGTAATGTTCTCTGCCATCATTCCTGTAGTGGTTTCCTGTTTGATAGTCTTCAGTCTAGTTTTCTCTTTTCTCTCTTGTCTTTGCACCTTTATTTTCTTAAGTTAAATCTTCAAATAACTTCTCAGCTTCTTCTCACAGATGAACTTCCAGCTCTTCACACCATATTGATTTTAGCTGACAATACTTGTTCTAGTACTTTTTGCACAAAGTCTCATGTCTGCCCTTCTTCCCCTCTTGTTCCTCAACACTTATTAAGCTGGGGAAGAGGGGAAGTTCCCTGCTATTTCCAAACACTCTTATATTCTCTTCTTTCTCTCTGCCTCTGCTCCTTTTTCCATCTCTTCCTTCTTTCTTTTTCCTCCTCCTTGCCAGATCCTAAGTTAGGGTATTGCCTCTTCTCAAATTAGTTTTCTTTCCTCACTTCTGTTACCCTTCCTATTGCCAGAACTAATTTAGAGCTAGCAAAACTAAGATTAAGAGCTTCCTGACTCTTCACATAATATCTCTTTGCATTTAACTTCCTACTCATTGTAGAAGATCCTGCAATCCAGTTTACATGTTCTCTTCAAACCATTGGGATATAAAACCTATAACTTGTTAGGTCAAAGATCCTTCTAAGTTGATCCTCTTTGCCCCATTATCAAAGTTAGAGGTATCTAAAAATATAGAATTTTATATAAAAATATTGCACCTTAATCACTGCATGATGAGGGTTCTGTAAAAACTTGGGTTCAGATACATTTGAGAAGGAAAAAATAATTGTTACTATATTTTTTCAGGTTATGGATAAATATGGAGAGTTTTATGGCAAAGACCGAATCAGTGAATTGCTGGGAATGGACAAGGCTGCTCTAGATTTCAGTGATGCTCGAGAAAAAAAGAAACCAAAAAAAGATAGTTCTTTATCAGCTGTGTAAGTGTTTAAAATGTTGCTTTAAAGACTACTCAAACATTTCTTATTTGTTGTTGAACCGTCAACATTTCTCTTGCTTCTAATGTCTGATTTATAGCCTTCTTTTTCATATGAACATGAATTATTCCGAAATGTAAGTGTGCGTACATGTCAGAAACATACTGTATATATGGGAATGGGAAACTATAATTTGTGAAATATAGAGTGGTATAACTCAAGGGAGCAAACATACATTATCTTCCTCCTATTTTTCCCACAATTACTTTTCTTTCATAATGATTTTTGAAAATAATATTTTCATAACTATATTCATAATAAAATAATACTTGGTTTCAGAATCTTATTTAGCTTTTTGCCATTTATTTCAAATTCTTTAACTTCTTAAATTTACAGTTAATTTTTCTTTGGCTAAGAAATGAAGATAGATTTACCAGGTAGCTGTTCAAACTTACCTTTCTAAAGATCTCTGATAGCTTTAAGATAGTTAAATAGTTTCCGAAAGGGATTAAAAGTGAGACTACTGAATTTAGTGTCTTCAAAAGGCTCTGCTGTGACTGTGAGTTTAATGGTTAATCCCTTCAGCTCCATCCCTTGGTTGATTGCTGCCCTGCACTCTCCTTACAAAGAACAGCTTTGCAGAGCGCATGCGGGCCTCTCCTTTTCCAAGGAGGTTCCAAAACACCAGTCCACTAACCAGTTATTTGGTCTTTTCCACAATGAAATGAAGTTGTCATTTCAGTTCTCCACAGAGATATGTACAGCTCACCATGCCTCCATCGCAAGTCTAATACTTATTCTGTCAATAATAATAATGTTGTTACTCTGTATAGCAATAGCACTTACACTTATATACCACTTTACAGTGCTTTACAGCCCTCTCTAAGTGGTTTACAGAGTCAGCATATTGCCCCCAACAGTTTGGGTCCTCATTTTACCCACCTCAGATTTAAACTGCCAAATTGCAGTCAGCTGGCAGACAGCAGAAATTGTCTGCAGTACTGCATTCTAACCACTGCACCACCATGGCTCATGTTCCAATAGAATAGAATAGAATAGAATAGAATTTTATTGGCCAAGTGTGATTGGACACACAAGGAATTTGTCTTGGTGCATATGCTCTCAGTGTACATAAAAGAAAAGATACGTTCATCAAGGTTACAACATTTACAACACAATTGATGGTCAATATATCAATATAAATCATAAGGATTGCCAGCAACAAGTTATAGTCATACAGTCATAAGTGGAAAGAGATTGGTGATGGGAACTATGAGACGATTAATAGTAGTGCAGATTCAGTAAATAGTCTGACAGTGTTGAGGGAACATATGATATATGCCATTATTTATCAGGATTACAACAATGAACCCAGTGTAACACTGTGTAAAGTAATATATGGGCATAAATTTGACATTACAATTATCATCATTCACGAAGTGGGAGTAGGGATGGAGAGAGGACACTTTAAAACAAATGAACTAAAATTAATTAGTAGGCTCAGCTCTATTTCCTATAAACTAAACACAAATAAAGGCTTCTTATCATACTGCATACTGAATATTTAATCAGGTATTTGAATTGTTTTTGATCTTCTTTTGCTTCAAGACTTGATATATGATTTGTTACCTAAAAAGTAAAGCCTGAGGCAACCTTGAATACAAGTACATATTGTTTTTCTGCCTATAATATAGAAATGTTTTGCTGCTGCTTCTGGAACTTTTTCAAAACTTTCCCAGTTAGCCTACATTCAGCATACCTAGTGATTGATTATCAATGACTCATCTTTTCCATGTTTAATTTTATCTTATTTCTTCTTTTATATGTGCTCTTTCAGGCTGAATTCTATTGATGTAAAGTATCAAATGTGGAAACTAGGTGTTGTTTTCACTGATAATGTAAGTATGTCATATCAAGTCAATATTAATTAGATTACTAAAATAGAACTAGTTTAAATCACTTTTCAAAATTCTTCACCAAATTTATGGGTAAATAAATTGGATTGATAGATTCTCTAAATTTTTCCAGGAGAAGACAAATTCCTTAAGGACATGACTGGGTCTTAACAGTAATAGTAACACTCATGGGGAAATTTCCCTTATGTTGTTTTCTCTTGAGATTTAACTGAAGCACAGAATTAAGATAAAATTATGCAGACCTTTATTATGAAGACTCTTTGTGTTTTCCATAATGTATTACCTGTTTTATTCTTTCAAATTAAAAATGTACATTATTTCAAAAATTGATTTAAAAGTCTGTTTGGAAGTTAGAATTACAGCTACAGTACAAAGAAGTTTTTATCTGACTGTGTGTTCTTTTAAATTTGTTTTGTTCCTTTTCTTCTAAAGTCTTTTCTGTACCTGGCTTGGTATATGACCATGTCAGTCCTTGGTCATTACAACAACTTTTTCTTTGCTGCACACCTCCTTGATATAGCAATGGGATTTAAAACTTTACGAACAATTCTATCATCAGTGACCCACAATGGGAAACAGGTATTTTTATTCTGTCACTAACTTTGTGAAAAGTTACACGCCACCTTTTAAAATAAGGTTTACCAAGAGGAACAATTATATAACTATGCCAACCATGAAAGAAATCAGAGAACAATTGTTTATTTAAAAATTGGAGGAAATGTAATAAAGTCTGAATTCTACTTGTAACTCTACTTTTGACTCAATTTCCATAAGGTTCCCAATGCATTTGATCTAATAATAAAATGTAGATATACTCAGAACTACTTTTATTTCTTTTCAATCAAGATTACTCCCAAATTGCCATGATTTCAATTGCACGATTGTAATACAATTGTCTATATAACTTGTTCATTTAAAGACTACAGTAAGTCCCACCCAAATTCAGTTGGAATTACTCCCATGCAGCAGAAGAGTATTTGCTTTTCTTTACGTAATTTGTAAATTGTTTAATGTAAAATAGAAATCAAATGAACATTCATCTTCTTACGGTTTTTAAAAAATAAGTTTACAATCAAGGAACTCCAAAATATTCATTAATTTATTAATTAATATTTCTTCTTTTTTTTAGCTTGTACTAACTGTGGGATTACTAGCAGTGGTAGTTTATCTATACACAGTAGTTGCTTTCAATTTCTTCAGAAAATTCTACAATAAGAGTGAAGATGGAGATATGCCAGATATGAAATGTGATGACATGCTAACGGTAAACTTTACCTTAGTTTTTCTTCTAATTTGTTAATATGATTCTAAATGGGCAAATTTTTAAGAGTGGAAACAGTTTCTGTTTACAAAACACAAAGAGATACATCAGCAACCCATGCAACCTTTCAGAATCCTCTTTATAGGTTTTCACAAAATTCAACAAATGCTTCATCACAAGAACAGGTATAATGTCATATTCACAGAGAGTCACTCATAGTAACTGCTATCTTCCATGCCTATGGCAGGAATGGACTCTAAATTTCCTGATTTCTAGCCTGGTGTTTTAACTACTATATCAACCTTTCTCTCAAACTGTTGTTACAGTCTGTAAATTAATGGAAGGATCATGTAATAACAGAAGTTTGCTCAAATTTTAGTGCTGCTTCTGGCATTGGTGTTTTTCATACAAGTGCAGGCTTCTAAATCGTTAACCTTATTGAATTGGGTAAAGTATTAGACTAAGAATCATTTAGATGGTTGGTATTTATTTTTGATAATTGTATAGTGTTTTGAATGTATAATGTTCAAGGTAACACATTCATTCTTCTAGATGAATATACTACTATTACGTTAATTAAAATAACAGTGTGGGGACCCTGATGCTCTTTGAGCTTGATTATTTTCTTGAAGACATTTAATTACCCAACTAGGTAACATCATTAATACTAGAAGGGAGTGGGGTTTGCTCTCTGTTTAAATTCAGATGGCTTGCCCTGTCAGTGTTGGCAGGAATATTTTTGGTGGTTCCTTAATTAGGCTGTTGTTTATTGTTTGATTGTTCGTCTGAGTTGATAGTTACAAGTTGATTAGTGCATTTACTACTTCAAGCAGTAAGTCAAATGTAAGTGTGGTTTGGCAGTTATTTTTCAAAACTCTGAAACATTGATTCTTTTGTTTAAGGATTTTGTTTAACACATTCCTCTATTTTTGCAAGCACTCAAGTATCTGCAGATTTGATGATAAAAAAATTAAAAGACTAACTGAACTATGGCAAGAATTCAGTTTCCTTGTTTCAAATAAACTAGTAAATATTTACAAAATGGAAGGTTATGCAAAATTTACTTTTTAAATTATGAGAATTTTTTCTTGTTGCTTTTAGTGCTATATGTTTCACATGTATGTGGGAGTACGTGCTGGTGGTGGAATTGGTGATGAAATTGAAGATCCTGCAGGCGATGAATATGAAATATATCGAATCATCTTTGATATTACATTTTTCTTTTTTGTAATTGTTATTCTACTAGCTATCATACAAGGTATGCTTTCATTATTTTTATCAGTTTAAATGCTTTTTATAATTACCAGAATCACCCTTTCCTAACTGATAATCTACATCTATTTTTTTCTCACAGTGTGAAATGTATGGTGAAATATATAAACTTTTTGTATCTAATATATTTGCTCATGTTCTTCAATCTTTGAAACATGATAACCCCAGGTGGAAGACTAAAGGCCAATTCCTCTAGCAGCAGAATAAATTCTAGTGTTATTTCCTTCATTTTTGGTGGGAAAAGAATTTTTGAGTCCTTTACTCAATCCCTTATGAAGCAGATTTTTTCCCCCAGGCATTGAATAGAAATATAAAATGGAAGGAATACATTCTAAGTCAAACTTCTTAAATGAGGAATACTGGTTCTTTTCTCTTGTGGAGGAAACATAAAGATTCCGAACGCTTCAATTTTAAATCTACCTAAGGATATTATATCAACCACATGCAAAAGATTAAGAGCAGACAGATGCATTTTCTATATTTCTCTCTTCTTTTGCTCAGATTCTGGCTATGTAAATTTCTGCTTCTGCATGCAAATTATTAGAAAAGCAAAGGTTTAATTGAAAATGAAATTGACTTTAATTTTATTATCCTCTGCATTGTTGAAACTTGATTTTGAGCCACATCACTAGTAGATTTTACCATATGGCATATCCTTTAGCAACAACAATGTTTACTTTCTGTGTAAAAAGTCCTGTTGAGAGGAAGGAAGAGATGACACTGAAAACAGATACACATACATAGGCATACAGATATACATAAGCATACACACATGCATAGACACTCTTTCTCTAATCATTAATTAATTGTATCAAGACAACTTTGATTTAAATGACAAACAAGACCATTTAATCTGTGGGGAGTCCTCTTTTTTTTTACAGTAAACTAGTTGAATAAACACAGGTAATAAGTCTATTTTGAAATTAGTACTAGCTTTCAGGCTAGAGATTTTTGTAATTTTATGTATCAGATCAGATGCCCTGTGTTCCCGCAGTTTAGTCAGATAGTCAGATAGTCAGTTAGGTACCATTATAAATAAAGAAGCAAAGGCTTTCCTTCATTCCCTGCCCCCCGTCCCCACTTCAAATGTTCCCTTTGGGAAGACTTGATCATAATATAAGGATGATTCCCATTGGGTCATTCTAGAAATTTTGGGGAATACTGCCAGACTGCTAGATAGAATGCTGCAACTCCTTAATTACTGAAACAGGACAGAATTTTCTTCTGTTCTTTGAGTGTCATGAAATCTGCCACTAAATCTGTCAAGAAGTGCACTTTTCCTCATCTGTATTCCAATTTGTACCCAACCTTCTCAAGGTCTACAGAAAGTTTCCGCATTTATCATGGGTGACAAGTGGCCACTTAAAATGGGGAAAACTGTGTATGCATAATAATGCACCAAAATACACATGACCGTTTGCAACTGCTTTCAAAACTCAATGTATATCACAAAATTTTTTGTTGTTACAAAGAAGTTTAGTAAAGCTGTGAATACTGTATCTAATTG
Source organism: Ahaetulla prasina (assembly GCF_028640845.1). NCBI lineage: Eukaryota > Metazoa > Chordata > Lepidosauria > Squamata > Colubridae > Ahaetulla > Ahaetulla prasina. Next base: position 81,786,445 of record NC_080539.1, on the reverse strand, counting down.
TTTTAGCATATTATTTGGCTATCGTATTTGAAAATCTCCACCAAATATTTTCAAAACTATGTGGCACTTCGTGGCGAAGCATGAATTTTCATATTTAGCATTAATTTGTCGATTTGGCAGTTTTTTGTCCTAGTTCCTCAAAAGTTTAAATTATAACCTTATTGCCAGGCTTGATTATTGATGCATTTGGAGAATTAAGAGATCAGCAAGAACAAGTTAAAGAAGACATGGAGGTAATAATTTTCTGTATTCCCCTTTTGATCCATAAATATTTCTGCAAAATACCATCTACTCCGTGTAGTGGCCAGAAAATAGTTTCTTCTTTAATTAAGAATAGAATTGAGATGCTGAAGGCTGCAGAGTAATTCAAACTGCTTCTCTCCTGTGCATGAGACTAGATTTGATTCGATCATATGCTATAAAGACAGTATTGACTCTTCGTATTCACCTAGATAGATTTTCTCCATATCAATTTGTACCTCAATTGGTCTTTTAGGTTTTCCAATGGTGCACCATTGTCACTATAACTGGGTACATTTACCTTGCTGCTGGTCATCCTCTTCTTTTTGCTTCCATCGTTCCCAGCCTTTTCTAAAGAGTTAGGTTTTCACAGATGTGCCTGAAGTAGGATAATTTGAGCCTAGACATTTGTGCCTCAAGTGAGAACTGATGGGTTGATTTGTTCAATGATCTATTGGTTTGTTTTCTTCGCTGTCCACAGTATTCTCAGGAGTCTTCTCCAATGCCAAAATTCAAAAGTGTATATACTCTTCCTGTACTGCTTCTTCAAACTTTGAAGCCAGTAAGATAGCCCTCTGTGTAAAATGGGAAATATTATTATTAAATGATAGTATTCAAATGTGGGTATTTAACTATGAAGCACCGTCATTGTCATTGTCAATACAATAGGCAAGCAGCTAGTCTTTCTGGAGAGAGGTGGTAGAAATGTTTCTTTTAAACTCAAAAGTGGGCCTCTGGTGGCTCAGCAGACTAAGTCTGTCTGTTATTAACACAGCTGCTTGCAATTACTGCAAGTTCAAGTCCCACCAGGCCCAAGGTTGACTCAGCCTTCCATCCTTTATAAGGTAGGTAAAATGAGGACCCAGATTGTTGGGAGCAATAAAGTTGACTTTGTATATAATATACAAATGGATGAAGACTGTGTTAAGTATTGCTTAACACAGTGTAAGCCGCTCTGAGTCTTCGGAGAAGGGCGGGATATAAATTCAATTTTTTTTAAAAAAAGTGGGCTGAAAAAAACCCCCAAAGAGATTGGAGAAGGTGGGAGAACTTCTTTCTCTTTTGTTTTTCTCATAACAAATTACCATATCATTTTTCTCATATCCAAACTACACAATTTTGAAGTCATTATTTGTTTTGCTCTCTAAATTGGTCATCAAAGCAAGCATGTCTAGAATGTCTTTCTCAATGAGACTTTACTGTTTAAATACTTTCTGCTTCAAATCTATATCCCAGGGCACCTGGGGTACCACTCAACCTATAGCAGAAGGGACATGGGGATTGCAGAGGGGAGGGAACAGACAGAAAGATCCAGATGGCAGCTTTGATCATAGTCATGGCTGCAATCTTGATTTTTTTAAAAAAAAAATCATGTATATGCCTGATTAGGGATGTGTTTTGTCCCTAAATGCCAGCCTCAAGTTTAAAATCATTCTTGAAGAGTGTGGAACGCTCACAAATATGTGCATGTACATAGAGACACAGAATGAAATTGAAGCAAATATGTTAACAATATATATCTTTCTAAATTTTTTTTAGACTAAATGTTTTATCTGTGGAATAGGTAATGATTATTTTGATACAGTGCCACATGGCTTTGAAACACATACTCTACAGGAGCACAACTTAGCTAATTATCTGTAAGTACATTAATTTTTCTATGTAAACAAATCAATATTAATGTTCTGTGACCTTTCTAAGGAAATGAAGTTCAAATGATAGCAACTTTCAGCAACTTGTAACTTTTCAAATAACATGTGATAATTTGTTTCTAAATATAAAGAGAATATTAGACATAATGATTGTATAGTTAGCAACATGTAAATTGTGTATGCCTATGTGTGTTTTGATAAAACACTTATATCTGAAATTATGTTGTAAAATTTGGTGACTGGATTTGGAAATCCAGAAAACAGAATCCAACACAATCCAACACAAATACTTCTAAACTGGCAATTCAGAAAATACATCCTATAAATCCTATTACATTACATATATGTAAATCCTTACAGAATGCCTGCTTTACTTTATTTCTGGATTGTATTATCATTAATTATCATCATCAGCCTGACCTCAATACCAGGGAAGATTCTGGAAAAGATAATCAAGCAAAGAATCACTGAACACCTAGAAACTAACAAAGTAATAACCAAAAGCCAACATGGGTTTGTCAAAAACAGATCATGCCAGACTAATCTCATTGCATTCTTTGACAAAATGACAAAATTAGTGGACCAGAAGAATGCTGTCAATATAATTTACTTGGACTTCAGTAAAGCATTTGATAAAGTAGACCATAACTTACTACTAGATAAAGTAGAAAAATGTGGGTTAGACAGCATCACCACCAGATGGATTCGTAACTGGCTGACCAACCGCACTCAACTTGTAGTCAATGGAACTACATCCACATGGAGGGAAGTATGCAGTGGAATACCCCAAGGCTCTGTTTTAGGCCCAGTACTCTTCAACATCTTCATCAATGACTTGGACAAGGATGGGGAAGGATGGGGAACTCATCAAATTTGCAGATGACACCAAGCTGCAGGAATAGCCAACACTCCAAAAGATAGGCTCAAGATAACAGAAGGATCTTGACAGACTTGAACATTGGGCGCTATCTAACAAAATGAAATTCAACAGTGAAAAAAGTAAGGTTCTACATTTAGGCAAAAAAACCAAAATGCATAGGTACCATATATGTGGTACCTTGCTCAATAGTAGTCCTGTGAGAGGGATCTTGGAGTCCTACTGGACATGAGCCAGCAGTGTGCTGCAGCTGCCAAAAAAGCCAACACAGTTCTGGGCTGCATAAAGAGAGGGATAGAATTAAGATCACATGAAGTGTTAATACCACTTTATAATGCCTTGGTAAGGCCACACTTGGAATACTGCATTCAGTTTTGGTCGCCACGATGTAAAAAAGATATTGAGACTCTAGAAAGAGTGCAGAGAAGAGCAACAAAGATGATTAGGGGACTAAAACATATGAAGAACGGTTGCAGGAACTGGGTATGTCTAGTTTAATGAAAAGAAGGACTAGTGGAGACATGATAGCAGTGTTCCAATATCTCAGGGGTTGACACAAAGAAGAGGGAGTCAAGCTATTCTCCAAAGCACCTGAAGCAATGGTGGAAACTAATCAAGGAGAGAAGCAACTTAGAACTAAGGAGAAATTTCCTGACAGAACAATCAATAAGTGGAACAACTTGCCTGCAGAAGTTGTGAATGCTCCAACACTGGAAATTTTTAAGAAAATGTTGGATAGCCATTTGTCTGAAATGGTGTAGGGTTTCCTGCCTGGACAGGGGGTTGGAATAGAAGACCTCCAAGGTCCCTTCCAACTCTGTTACTATGTTATGTTATGTTAATTTTTATAATGAATTATAATACTATTGATTGTACTTTTTTGAGAATTCTACTGATCTGAAATTAGATCGTATTTTAGCATCTCAGTTTGGAAAATTCTCTTCAACCAGTACTTTCTAATTTGTCCAGTTCAAGAAAGTTTGATGGGAAGAGAGGAGGAAAGAATCCACAGACATACAGCTTATTTCTGAACCAACAAACTTCAATGATTGTTTGAACTAAACTCTGGCAACCAATTTGTAAAATGTTCAAAATACTTATGTATCCCAATTTTATAGGAAATAGTCCAAGTATTATTTTGTATGTTATCAATAATAATAATCATCATGGTTTTGTTTTTTATTTCAGATTTTTTCTGATGTATCTCATTAATAAAGATGAAACCGAACACACTGGTCAAGTAAGTCAACATCATATGGACCATTAAAATTGTAACTGTATTTCTTTGCATTTCTTTCATCTATGTTAATGACTCAAGCAATGGCAGCACTCCATATACTTTCATAGTACAATGTTCATCTGAGTCTTGCTGAACTAGCTGGAGGCTTGAGATATGCAGTTCGAGTAATCTTTCTTAACATTCAAGATCACAATACCTCAAACAATATATCAAGATCACATGAGGTGTTAGTACCATTTTATAATGCTTTGTAAGACCACACTTGGAATGCTGCATCCAGTTTTGGTTTCCACAATATGAAAAAGATGTTGAGACTCTAGGAAGAATGAAGAACAGAACAACAAAGATGATTAGGGGACTGGAGGCTAAGAGGTACGAAGAACAGTTACGGGAATTGGGTATACCTAGAAAAGAGGGACTGATGGTGACATGATAGCAATGTTCCATCTAAGAGGCTACCACAAAGCAGAAGGGGCAATCTATTCTCCAAAGCACCTGAAGACAGGACAAGAAGCAATAGGATAGAATCTAATCAAGTGGAGAACTAACCTAGAATTGACAGTTAGAACAATTAATCAGTGGAATGACTTGTCTTCAGAAGTTGTGGGTGCTCCAACATTGTAGCTTTTTAAGAAGAGATTGGACAACAATTTGAAATGGTATAGGGTTTCCTACTTGAGCAGGAGATTGGATTAGAAGACCTCCAAGGTCCCTTCCTACTCTTGTTATTCTTTTGTTTTGTTATATATGCAAGGAATGCCTACAATTGTCTCTTTTAAAAGAAAAAGAAGAAAAAACATGGTTTTGGGGAATGTGGCTGGAGGATATGATGTTGGATTGCAGTGTGGCCTTTGGCCTTTGGTTTCTGCTGCATCTATCTCCAGGCACTGCTCAAAGGAAACCTCTTTGGCCTTTTCTAGAATGTCAGCTAAGGCAAAATGCTCTCCCAAGTGCAGCCTTTGGACCTGAGAAGTGTAGATCTTCTGTTCTTGCCTAGAGTAGATTTGGCCCTTTCAAGGACGGCCGAGGTAAGGCAGGCATGAAGGTCTCCATCAGGTTCATTTAAACACTCTTATGTATTCTACAGCAGGGGTCCCCAACCTTTCAGATCCCAGGGACCACTAAATTCATAATTTTAAATCCCATGGACCACAAATGATCTGCCTAATCACTGGCTGGGTAGGCATGGCTAGGTGGTCATGTGACTGGGTGGGCGTAGTAAACTCGATGTCACTCAAATTTAGGAGCACCTCGCTGGTCTCTGCTTTTCCCTCCCCTCCCAGCCCCTTCTGGCCGGCCCACCTGCCCAGGCTCCTTAGTGCCCCAACAGGAAGCAGTTATTGGAGCTAAGCAGCCGCCATGAGAAAAAGTTGGCAAAACAGCTCAGTTCAAATTGGATCTGACCGAGAAGGAGGTGCAGCAGAAGCACCTCACTGAGGACTAGGAGCATAGGCTTTCCAAACGGAGGGAAGACCTGCAGGAGTGCAAGGCCAGGTACTGGCGCCTGGACACTCAGAGGGCTGAGATAGTCAGCCAGTTCCAGGCCATGATACAGTGTCTCATTAAAACAAGGCCCTCCTGCTCTTTGCCACAAGCGGCGCTTCCCTCCAGCCTTCACCCAAAGCCCCGCACCAGGAGGCTGAAACAGACCCCAAGTCAGAATTTCTGCCCCCCTCCAACCCACACAAAAAGACCCTGAAGGGGGAGACTCTCTGTAGCAACACAAACGTTGATTGCACGTATCCAGCCCAGGGACCGTAGTTTGAAAACCCCTGATTTAGTGCAATATAAAAAATGCAAATAATTTTTCTGTGGACCACCAAAATTTTCTCGCGGTGCTGTTCGACAGGTATAAATTATGCAACCCACGTAGTTCCTTTTTTTAAAAAAGTAAAATTTTAAAAAGCAGACAAATAAATGAAAAACTGCAGGGATGCGCCAAAAGTTCCCTGATATTTTCAGTACAAGCCTTGTACTTTTGAAGTCTCCATATGAAATGTTCCTCGTCCTCCCCCCCCACAATTTCTTCATAATTTTACTTCAACACTATCACTTGTTCAATTGTACAACTTTATTCTAGCCGATTGTTTTACCCTATCAACTAATTGCACTTTGAGTCTTATTATGTAACAATTCTACATAGCCAATCAAATTTGAAGACAGTCTTTTCTGGACCAATTATTCTGATAGCACAATCAAGGAGGCTAAAGTTGAACCTTGTTTTAACTAAATTCTTTTTTTTTTTTTCCGTTTTGTACAGGTGGAGTACTTGTTGAGATTGTTGAGGTTGAGATTTTTTTTTGCAAAATAGTTTCTGTTTTCAGCTTCATTTTAATTGAAACAAAAATCTTTTTTTTTTTTTTACATTTATACCCCGCCCTTCTCCGAAGACTCAGGGCGGCTTACAGTGTATAAGGCAATAGTCTCATTCTATTTGTATATTTTTACAAAGTCAACTTATTGCCCCCCCAACAATCTGGGTCCTCATTTTACCTACCTTATAAAGGATGGAAGGCTGAGTCAACCTTGGGCCGGGCTCGAACCTGCAGTAATTGCAGGCTCTGTGTTCTTAATAACAGGCTTTACCAGCCTGAGCTAAACCGGCCCCTAAAAATCATTTTGAAAATCATTCAAAATCTTGAATGATATCCTGAGGGGGAGCAGGAAGAGGGTCTATCTGCAACTGACACATAAAGCCATATCTTCCATACAGTAGTTTGGGATATAAACAAAGCCTCTATGATCATTTCAAAATTATTTACCATAAGGATTGAAAAATTCCAGATGGCATGAAAGAGGTTCTAAAGTTGTCTTCTGTGTTTTGCAGGAGTCGTATGTGTGGAAAATGTATCAAGAACGATGCTGGGAATTTTTTCCTGCCGGTGATTGTTTTCGAAAGCAGTATGAAGATCAGCTTAACTGATTAATTATAATTGAGGACCATCCCTTGAGATTCCATCAACACCTTTCCCAATTCCCTTGGGAGCAATCATCAGATTTTCCAGACCCGTTAAATAGGATGCTGTTTGGAGCACCAAAACCTTTTTTTTAATGACTCCTCTGTTCTTTTCCTTCCGATTTTGCTTTGAGAACAATGAGAACTTAACTCTAGCAAGAGAAGAAGAAAAAAATCCCACACAACAAATCCCCATATATCACATGAACACATTTACACAAAAAGAGACTTGTGACCGATTTTTTTTTTCCTTCTGAGACTGCCTGATGATTTCCTTAAATAGGAGAACACACGTGGAATAATGTGATAAGTCACATTTCTTCAGTCATTTATTTCATCATTCTGGAAGGAATTCTGTGGTTTGCAGAGGTCTTTAAAGGATTCTGGGGGACACTAAGTTGTGCGGAAATAGTGCCTTACTATATGTAGGTTGAGCTATGCAGAAGATGAGTGCATGAGGACATCTTATATTTTCTTTATCTGTCCTCTCTTTCCCCCCAATTTAATATTTATTTTGTCTTTTGGAGGGATTTGGGTGGGACTTGGTTGTGCACACCTTTTTAATAAGATGATGGCGTGTCTCAGGATAAAAAGTAGTAGTTGGGTTTTTTTGTCATTAAGTTACATTCACAAGAATCTTCTTCTTTCACTCTTACACTTATTTTGGTAATGCTGTAATGCAGCACTGTAACTTTATGAAATCTTTGTATGAAAACAAAAACACTGCAGAAAAATGTTAAAAGGAATTATTTCATTGCATGTTTATTATGCAAGTTTAAACAACAGAAAGCAACCTTTTGAAGCAAGTTGATCAACATGAAAAAAAATCACAATAATATTCATAGTAATCAAGTGTTGTGGGCTTTATCGTACATTTGAAATCAGTGTCATCAACCCACAATTTATGTATGTATTATGAACTTGCCAGTAGTTTGGTTTCATTTTCCTTTTCTGTTCCTTTTGTTGCTGTTCATTTGACCATTTGTGATCATTAGTGGAATTAAAGCTTTTCTTAAGTTAGTTTTTTAAAATCAAAGGTAAAGCAATAGCCATTCAGGGATTTCATTAGTTGCATCATGAAGCACCAAGAATGTGTAACACTCCATGTTGAGTCCTTTTTAATTGTAACACCAATCAAATAAAAAGAAAGATTTGGAATGGAAGTAGAATGGTTTTCCTCTGTCTTGGCTTCTTTGTGAAATGATTTAAAAATTGAAGTGTTTGAGATTTTGTTTTTTGGGATGAAATTGTACAGAAAGTTCTATATTCCTAATGCAATGGTTGCTTTGGTTCCTATTTATTTATTTATTTATTTATTTATTTATTTATTTATTTATTTATTTATTTATTTATTTATTTATTTATTTATTTATTATTTATATTTCTATACCGCCCTTCTCCGAAGACTCAGGGCAGTTTACAGCCAAGTTAAAAAGACATATACAAAAATTAAAACACAATATTTCAATTAAAAAATCTGATTCCATAGGCCGAATATTAAAATAACAAGTAATAAAACCACCCATTAGGCCAACCCTGCTCGGTGAAACAAAAAAGTCTTGAGCTCGCGCTTAAAGGCCCGGAGGTCGGGAAGAAGGCGTAGCCCCAGAGGCAGTTTGTTCCATAGGGTAGGTGCCCCCACAGAGAAGGCTCTTCCCCTGGGGGCCGCCAGCCAACATTGTTTGGCTGACGGCACCCTGAGGAGACCCTCCCTGTGGGAGCGCACAGGTCGATGGGAGGCTATTGGTGGCAGTAGGCGGTCCCGTAAGTAACCTGGTCTCATGCCTTTCCCTCTGTTTTATATTAATGGCAAATCATTTGCTTATCCACAGTTTACGGTACAAATAGATTTATTAATTCTGTAGCTAAAATGAAGATAGCGGCCTCATTTTATCTTGTGCTAGCTTAACTTCTAAAGAAATCCTTTAAAGCTGGAGATTATTTTTCATGTTTCTATTGAATGGGACTCTGACTCACCAATCCTATACTGTAATAAATTTGCAAGTTTTTGCTAGAAACCACAAAACTATTTATAATTGAAAAAAATGAAAAGTATCCAGAAAACTTGATTATCATCTATTAGTCAATAAACCAATTGGTTTGTGACTGTATGTTGCATGTAAGCATTGTTTGAAACACTGAATATTGAATGCCTTTTAATTTTTCAGTGATATTTTATTGTGTGAAATCTCAGGCTTCTACTCCAGACTACACGATCATTTTACAGTATAAGCACAGAGAAACTAGCTGCAAGTTTACCACATATTAGAAATATTCTGTATTAGGCCAAGTAAGCAAATTAGCCTTTAATCTGAAGTGTTACTATATATTCAGTTTTTGTTGATCAGTGAATAAGAGGACACTATTTCATATTTTAAGATATTGTTGAAATGTATTTAATAAGGAAATAATTTCTTCAACATTAGACAACCTAATAGTTGAAACATAAAATGTAACATACTTTTATACTGTGCAAGACAAAATTAATTCAGCGATCTATTTCTGGTAGTTAACTTTCTAAAAAGACATTTTAACAAGATACAGATAATTTCATCAACAATTTGCAGATCCTTGTTTCAGATTTAACCTCTGCTACAGTATTCTGAATAACTACGTTCTTCAAAATTGTCTTGGTATAATGGGCTTATCATGTAGTCTTGAGGATTGGACTGTTCGTTTAAAGTTTTATTTAGAATCCTTATTGTATGTCAGGACTATTTTTTAGTTACCTGACACTATCACCATTTCTATAGCTGAATTTGCACCATCAGACCAAGTAATTGTGCAAAAGTTTCTTTGTATTTCCCTACAGCCCAAAAGTTGCAGTGGAGTGTGATGGCAGATAAATTGTGAAACTCAAATTATATCTAATTCTTATAGTGTGCCCAACTTTCTCCATACTCTTACTGAGCTGCAATACTGAAACAACTAAAACATTTTTTCTTATTGACTTTAGTTTTTAAATTGCTGAGAAGGTTTCTTTTGCATTTATTATTATATCTCATTTGTGTTGTTTCTGTTGTTATAATGAATTGCTGACCTCATCTGTGAAATTGCCACAACTAATAATATTACTTTTATGTAGATCTTTATTTAGCTCCCAACCATCTGATACTACTCTGGCAACCTTCTAATTATTTTAATTTCCACAATGATTTTGAAAATTTTGATTGATTCTGATTTCAGGCTTCTGTTTTTTGAAATTTAGCATATCTTGCACTCAAAGGCATCTATTTCACATCTAATAAAAATTAAATTAATTAGAACATTTAATGGGATTTAAGAATTAATTAATTACTATTGAGTAAACTGAGAACGTTTCTGAAAAGATTGATTTGATGTTTGAACCACTGAGAAAGGGTTCAGTGGTTGGTGGTATGCCTAATTAATTAAATTAATTAACTGCTGAGTAAAAAAATAAAGAATCTATAATGATGACTTCTGTATAAATTAGACTATTTCTATAATTTCTCTGTTTTCTACATTTTGGTTAGAATAGAATAGAATAGAATAGAATAGAATTTTTTATTGGCCAAGTGTGATTAGACACACAAGGAATTTGTCTTGGTGCATATGCTCTCAGCGTACATAAAAGAAAAGATACGTTCATCAAGAATCATAAGGTACAGCACTTAATGATAGTCATAGGGTACAAATAAGCAATCAGGAAACAATATCAATATAAATTGTAAGGATACAAGCAACAAAGTTACAGTCATACAGTCATAAGTGGAAGGAGTAGGGTGGTAGGAATGATGAGAACATTAATAGTAGTGCAGGCGTAGTAAATAGTTTAACAGTGTTGAGGGAATTATTTGTTTAGCAGAGTGATGGTGTTTGGGAAAAAACTGTTATTGTGTCTAGTTGTTCTGGTATGCAGTGCTCTATAGCATCGTTTTGAGGTAGGAGTTAAAACAGTTTATGTCCAGGATGTGAGGTATCTAAGTATTTTCACAACCCTTTTTGAGTCGTACAGTATACAGGTCCTCAATGGAAGGCAGGTTGGTAGCCATTGTTTTTTCTGCAGTTCTAATTATCCTCTGAAGTTTGTGTCTGTCTTGTTGGGTTGCAGAACTAAACCAGACAGTTATAGAGGTGCAGATGACAGACTCAATAATTCCTCTGTAGAACTCTTTCAGCAGCTCCTTGGGCAGTTTGAGCTTTCTGAGTTGGCGCAGAAAGAACATTCTTTGTTGTCCTTTTTTGATGACGTTTTTGATGTTAGCTGCCCATTTTAGATCTTGCGATATGGTAGAACCTAGAAATTTGAAGGTCTCTAGTGTTGATACTGTGTTGTCTAGTATTGTGAGAGGTGGAAGTATGGAAGGGTTTCTCCGAAAATCTACCACCATTTCTAGGTTTTGAGTGTGTTCAGTTCCAGATTGTTCCAGTCGCAACACGAGGCTAGTGGTTCAACCTCCCATCTTTTTTATGAAGAAATGTATGGAAAACTATTTGAAAATAAGGTAGAATACAGAACATTGTAAGAAGTACCAAGTATGTGTATAGATTTTTAATGTTAAAAGCATGTGTCCTACTCTTGAATCTAACAGAAGTCCCTTTAACCATTAAAAATGCCTAAGCTTTCAAAATAGGATTGTATCTTTTTTAATAAAAAAAAAAATCTGGGTTGTTTAGCACCATCAAAACCTAATAATCTCTCTAGCAATTTTTGTGATCAGTCTTGTTGTGGTTTGGTAACTAAGCAACTAAATTATCCTCACTCCAATATAATATTTCCTCCATCACAAAGCACAAATAATCATGAATTTAACAGTTTTTCAAAGAACATCTCCAATCCTGGATTGTCAGGCGTGAAGAATCAGGGCCATGTGTTAAGTTCTAGTTAAGCTAATTTATTGCTTATGCTTATATGCAAGAATCTAGTCAACTAATGGTGAACATGAAATTGGTGCTAGGTAGGAGTTCCTCTTGTAGAAACTAATGACTTCAGTCTGATTCCTCTCTTGACTCCACTCACAGGATCTCCTTTTCCTATACTGATCTTTGCAAGAGAAAACTCAATATTTCTTCTCCTGCAGATCAGCTTTCTGGGATAGATGTTCCATGTGCTCATGGGAATGTGTGTGCGCACATATGTGCGCCCTATAGTTAGTCTGATGATGAGTTTGACTATTTTGCTCCTCAGCAATAGCGACAAGCAGAATGCAATGTCAAAACGAACGATAGTTCCTTAAAACATTCTTTCTATAGCTGTCTGATAGTCTTTGATATTATCACAGCCATGTATAATATTCTCACTTTTAACTAGGCTCTTAACAAAAGATTTCTGCTTGTATTGCTCCTTGTGAGACTGGCCCCAGTGGAAGTGAGCTTGTGGGGTGGGGGAAGCAGTTTTGTGGCTCTCATTAATCCAGTCAATCCAGGCATGAAATCCACACACTTCAATTTGGCTCAGAGGATTCGTAAAGCATTGGAGCATGATACCAGTACCTCATAAATATTTAGATTCCTGCACCAACATGTACCCTCCTCTTCAAAGTAGAACTTCAAAACAACAAACTTGGAAAAGTCAGAGACAGATTTAGCAAGTGATGGGAAGGAACTCAAGGGAAGAATACACAGAAACTCCAGAGTACCTAATTTATAAGTGAATTATTTCCTACAAAAAAGAGAAGGATGCAGGAAGGATCACTCAAAAGGATTAAATCTCCAGTAATTAAAGAGAAAGCTCCAGCTTATAAACCCTTGGTACCCCAAGCATGGGGGGAAAACATTTAAACTCACCTTGCCATGAATATGCTCTGAGTGTTTAGGACTGGCCTACAGAATTATATTCACCGAGACTTTTTTTTCTGGCAGGAGAGAAATTCGGAGGTATAAGGTGGGGAGAGAAGAGGAGAGCTGATGAACTGTTGGAAACCAACTCCTATAAATAGGACAATGTTGCTATCTGAATGTTTTATCTTTACTACTAAGCTCCGGTTGACAATTAAATTGCTATATAATTGAGAACTGGGATGTGAAAAAACCTGTCCTAAAAGTGTTAGTGTAATGGTTAAGGGACCAGGCTAGAAACTGGGAGAACCATGAGTTCTAATCCTATCAGTAACATGCTCATCTGAATGCATGCTACAGAGCAAAGCACTACTTAATAACATGGTATAAAACAGAGCTACTCTTTATTTTATTTATTTATTTATTTTATTATTTAAACTTATATACCGCCCTATCTCCCAAAGGACTCAGGGCGGTTTACAGGCATATAAAAACATCAATATACAAATTAAAATAATCATTAAAAGACTTATTCTAATGCCAATAGTTAATAATACCAATTGTTAAAAATAGAAATATAAATATTAAAATCGATTTAAAACCCCTCTAAATTTAAAAAATCTAAGCCAGTCCTGCGCAGATGAATAAATGAGTCTTGAGCTCGCGACGGAAGGTCCGAAGATCTGGAAGTTGACGGAGTCCTGGGGGGAGTTCGTTCCAGAGGGTGGGAGCCCCCACAGAGAAGGCCCTTCCCCTGGGCGCCGCCAGACGACACTGCCTAGCTGACGGCACCCTGAGGAGTCCCTCCCTGTGAGAGCGCACGGGTCGGTGAGAGGTATCTGGTCGCAGTAGGCGGTCCCGTAGATAACCCGGCCCTATGCCATGGAGCGCTTTAAAGGTGGTCACCAAAACCTTGAAGCGCACCCGGAAGACCACAGGTAGCCAGTGCAGCCTGCGCAGGATGGGTGTTATCACGGGAGCCACGGGGCTCCATCTATCACCCGCGCAGCCGCATTCTGACTAACTGCAGCCTCCGGATGCCCTTCAAGGGAGCCCCATGTAGAGAGCGTTGCAGTAATCCAGGCGAGACGTCACGAGGCGTGGTGACCGTGCATAGGGCCTCGGTCCAGAAAGGCGCAACTGGCGCACCAGGCGAACCTGGTAGAACGCTCTCCTGGAGACGGCCGTCAAGTGATCTTCTAGAGACAGCCGTTCATCCAGGAGGGCGCTAAGTTGCGCACCCTCTCCATCGGGCCAATGACTCGCCACCGATGGTCAGCCGCGGATTTAGCTGACTGTACCGGGATGCCGGCATCCACAGCCACTCTGTCTTGGAGGGATTGAGCTTGAGCCTGTTTCTCCCCATCCAGACCCGTACGGCCTCCAGACACTGGGACAGCACTTCGATGGCTTCGTTGGGGTGGTCCGGTGTGGAAAAGTACAGCTGGGTGTCATCCGCATACAGCTGGTACCTCACACCGAACCCACTGATGATCTCACCCAGCGGCTTCATGTAGATGTTGAACAGAAGGGGCGAGAGAATCGACCCCTGCGGCACCCCACAAGTGGGGCGCCCCGGGGCCGACCTCTGCCCCCCTGTCAACACCGACTGCGACCGGTCGGAGAGATAGGAGGAGAACCACCGATAAACGGTGCCTCCCACTCCCAATCCCTCCAACCGGCGCAGCAGGATACCATGGTCGATGGTATCAAAAGCCGCTGAGAGGTCTAATAGGACCAGGGCAGAGGAACAACCCCTATCCCTGGCCCTCCAGAGATCATCCACCAACGCGACCAACGCCGTCTCCGTGCTGTAACCGGGCCGGAAACCGGACTGGAACGGGTCTAGATAGACAGTTTCATCCAGGTGCAAGGGAAACTGATATGCCACCATACTCTCTACAACCTTCGCCGCGAAGCGAAGGTTGGAGACCGGACGATAATTACCTAAAACAGCCGGGTCCAGGGAAGGCTTCTTGAGGAGGGGCCTCTTTCAAGGTGGCCGGAAAGACACCCTCCACCAAGGAAGCGCTCGTAATCGCCTGGAGCCAGCCTCGTGTCACCTCCTGAGTGGCCAGCACCAGCCAGGAGGGGCACGGGTCCAGTAAACACGTGGTGGCATTCAGCCTCCCCAACAACCTGTCCATGTCCTCGGGAGCGACAGGGTCAAACTCATCCCATAAAATGTCGCCAAGACCACCCTCAGCTGTCTCACCCGTATCACCGCAATCTTGGTCCAAACCATTTCTCTTTGCTGCCAGGACATGGTTCATTGGTATAGGCCTGTGATGGCGAATCTATGGCACGTGTGCCAGAGGTGGAATGGAGAGCCCTCTGTGTGCCATCGCCCAGCTCAGTCAGCTGGTCATCGGATTTCCGATGTGCAAATCATAATACATGATATATTAATTGTGCTGGTAATGGTGTATGTGGGGGTGGGGTGGGAAATCTGATTTTCTTTTTGTTCTCTGGTTAGTAAGCATTAGGGAAGTTAATCAGAAGGCAATCTATGGGAGCAGTATTACCCTAAAGATCATATAACCTCGTAATAATATTTGGAATAAGAAAAATATTTTCTTTGAACTCATCCTGAGCTATCCTCACTTAGCAGAACCAGGAAAGTGGCAGGACATTAGGAATAAGGTTCAATATGCAAATAACGACAACAACAACAGCATCAACAACAACAACAACAGAGTTGGAAGGGACTTTGGAGGTCTTCTAGTCCACTTGACTATATCTTACTAACTTGATTGTATCTTACTAGCGGCTGGGTTTCATTACATAGCTCTAGCTTTTGGGAATGCTTTAAATCAAGCACTTGCAGAAGTGCTGCGTCTTATAAAATAGCAAGCATATTTTCAATGTAGGAAGGTAGCCAATAAAATTAATTCTGAGTTTAGCTCAATTCACAAAAATCTCCAAACATTTGTGCTACAAAAGAATGGAGCTTGATAGCCTTGTTCCTGATAAGCACACCAAGAGGAATATGTAAAATCAGAACTAAAAGGAAAGCGCATACATTAGCAGAGATTAAGTAGCAATGAGCTTTTCCACCACAAATTAGGATCTGACCCAAGGGCAACCTCCATTTACCAGTAATATTTGTAATTGGCACCTAAGGTTCTTTAGAGACCCTGGACCAGATGGTATTTCTTAATCCTGTTTCAGACTCTGGCATAAGATGTTGTATTTAGCACTAGAACATATTTATTTTCAGTTTTTACTATTGTCAAGACACATTTGAAAAATTATTATGTTATATAGTTAAAACTAATATTAACTATAGAAGATAAAATATATAAAAAATAAATGCAGAAAAAAAGGAAAAGGAAAAAAGTAACCTTCCTCTTTGTTCCAGCAACTACAGAACAAACCATCTCTTCATTCTATATCCCACCCATTCTCTATCAATAGATTTTTAAAGCCTCATCACTCTATTCTAATTAGCAAAAATCCATTAAAAAACGTTTAGATTTACAAAATAAATCTAATAAACTTTCTAAAAATCCTTCCTTTTATTTTTATATCTCATTTTCTACCTTTAAAGAAAGACCTCCAAGTTTCATCTTTCATACCTATTCAGTAAAAAAAATTCAAATAAAATGATTATAAGTAACCTTTTAAAACTATTTTAATCTTTATCAAATTTATGACCTCTCTTTCCCTATCTCATAGATGAACAAAACTTTTATAACATTGACATCCAGCCCTAGTTTGAAAAAAAAATCCATTAAAAATTATCAGATAACAACCTTTATATTTTAACCTTGATCAAATAAACCAATTGTATATGCTTTCCCCTTCCCACAATCTTCAGATGATGTCATAACACACTTTCTTTTCATGTTTTTTGTGTCTTTTGTCAAAATAGTTGACAAGTCCCTTGAGCCCAAAAGCTGTGGTGCAATAGTTAGAATGCAGTACTGCAGGTTAGCTCACTGCTCACTCCAGGAATTTGATTCTGAGCAGCTTAAGGTTGACTTAGCCTTTCATTCTTCCGAGGTCAGTAAAATGAGGACCCAGATTTTTGGGGACAATATGCTAACATTGTAAACTGCTTAGTGTAAAGCACTACTGCTTCTGTAAAGCACTATAATGCAGTATATAAGTGCTATTGCTATTTCTAAATCTAGTAAAAAAAAAGGTTATTAACAATGCTCTTCTGATTTAGTATTTGCATGTCTTTTTTAATCTGGTTTTGTTTATGTATCCAGTATTTTATCTTTTTCCATCTTCTTTTTATAGCCACTCATTTTTAAATCCACACTTAAATCAATTTAGGTCTTTTCTAATGAGACATCTTCCTCTTCTGTGACATCATCTAATTTATTTATAATACATAACTTTAAAATTAATTTCTGAGCCCAATATTCATAAATGTCTCCGTGGATGCATAGATGCATTTATTTCCTTCCAATTTTGTGTCCAATCTTCAAAGTTATCTCATTAGTTATTTTTTTCCAAATGCATAAATGTAGACAGTTTCCTACGGCAAAACTATTAATTCAAATCTATTTGGATCCTCAGTCCATTCTAAAGTTTCTAAAATTAACATTCTAATCACCCTTTAACTGTATATTCTGATATTTGGGGGCAAATTATTAAATGCATAGTTAAAACTTCTTTCTTAAAGGACTCAATAATTGAAGAGTTTGGCCTAATGGTTAAGGGATCAAGCAAGAAAGTGGAGGATTATGAGTTCAAGTCCTTCCTTAGCCGTGAAAACTAACTGAGTGACTTTGGCCAGTCACTCTCTCTCAGCCTAACCCATCTGACAGGGTTGTTTTTTGTGAGGAAAATAGGAGGAGGAAAGTGTGCTAAATATGTTCACTGCTTTGAGTTGTTTGTAAAAATAGTAAAGGTGATATACAAACTAACGTTATAACAGATCATCTCCAAAAAGAATGCGAGTAATGAAATTGCTTGCTAGGATCAATAATTCTTGCAATATCATATCAAAAGATAGCTGTACTTTTCTCATATGTGACTTCCTTCAAAGGTCCAATCTCTACTAAGATCCCTTTTGAATCATTGCTTTCTGTGGAATTTCTCTTCTGGAAAGAGAAGTCCATTCAGTGTCAACCTTGAAGCTGACCTGACTGAAGCCATTTTGATACTTCAGTGTTGCCACACTGGAGCTGAGGGAGGGGGGAGGGGGGGAATAGAGATAGCTGGGATTTTGTAGCCAAAATAAAATACTATCCCTGGGAACCAAGGACATGCTAACACCTAGTCAGAGAGAGAGGAGGAGCGATGTTACCAAGTGACCAGATGGTACCATGTGATTGGACCATGTGACAATCATTGTTTGGGGAAGGGGAAAAACTTTTACTTTTAATTAGGTGAAAGCCGTGGGAACCTTCAGAGTTGGTTTTCACTAGAACTGTGCCAATATGGTATATCCAATAAAATTATACTTCAGGAATCTACCTGCCTCAGAGTTTTGTTTGCTCTGAGTACATTACTTGGAACTTTGACATTCAACTTCCTTCCCTCGGTAGTGTGTACAGTGAATTAAAATAGTCAATACCAAATTTGCTTAACTGATACCAAAGCAAGCCATCAGCAAGTTTAAAAGCTATCCTCCCTCCCTCCTTTTTTTGAATCAGAGCACATGTTTGGTACTGGGTATATAGGGTCAACTATATTTGCCCTTATAGGAGAAGAGGATCTGGACATTTGCAAATCTGTCAGGCAAGAATTGGGAAAATCCTGTACCTAAGCTAAGGGATTTTCTCAAGATTGCAAAATGCTTGTCCATTCCTCTCCTAAGAGGAAGATGCCGCTGCAGTAATAACAAAAGGTATGCTGCCAAAATTGGCCATCCCCAAAGAGCAGCTAAAAAAGTAGCTACCAATTAAATGAAATTGACCAATATTCAGGAATACTGAGAAACATTGAGTGCCAGTAATGGAAATACAGAAATTACTACATTTGTTCTGGGGCTTTGAAGCGATTGATGGAAGCATGTTTGCTACCTGACTTTGATGCTGAACAGCTGTGGCTCTATTTCTTACAGGGCAATTTCACTGTTTTTAATGCAAAATGGAAAGAAGACCTGCCTCGGAATATAGAATCCAAAATTACAGTTCAACCTAATGCATCTATTAGCAGTTAACAAACTGCTGTGAGTTTGCTCCTCTCGGGTTCATTTTATGAAAATAGGCCTCTCTGACTGTAGTGGCATTGAAGGCCTTTAAAATGTCCTTACAGATTGAAAAGTATATTAATCTTTGGATCATTAAGGTTCCAAGAATGCATCTTTCTCGTAAGTGGAAACTATGCTTACCACATTAAATGTGGGGAAAGAAGCTCTCCGCAATAAGAGGTGAGCTTTGTACAGAACACCGTGTCATTCCAGGAAGGTGAAAGTCTTTTTTCCTACCTGACTGTTTGAAATAGGCAAAGCAATTTTTATATGGATAAAATGGAATTGAAAAGGACAGTGTGTTAAAGGTTTTAGATGAAAGATAAATTGTAATAATAGAAATATTAAGAGCAAAGTAGATGGACAAACCAGAGCAAATGAACCATGATATGGCTTAGAGGTTAAGACATCTACCTAATATGCAAGCAGCCCAGATTTGAATCCCAGAAAGGTATAGCTAGCTGATGAGAACTAAATAGCTTGAAAAAGATCTATACTAATCTCCCTTTATTTCTTTGTCGGTAAACATAAAATTCAACACAAAAATAGTTTGCCGCGAAAGCGACTGCCTGTGAAGGCTCCTGGATTGGGGCTGAAGGGCAAAAGCGGAGGCAGTATGCTCCGTCTCATAATTGGGTAGACTGGTCTCGCTGGAAAACAAAAGAAAAACATGATACGGCAGAAAAGAAGAAGCAAGATCATGAAGAGAATGTGTCATTAACCCATGAGTGATATATAATTATAGTGTAAATAAAATAATATGAGCAGAATAAAAATAACGAAAGTGCAACAACAGAATATAGAAACCAAGCTGTATCCATCCATCCATCCATCCATCATCTTAAATCTTAAGACTTTGCCTCTTATCTTTTCGAGTCAATAGACTCTGTCATTACTTCTCAGCCTTGAGACTGGAACGCATCTGCTTCATGCTCATAACAGTTCTGTTTGGTATAAACAGTGCTATTCCTGTCTCACCAACTTCAGCCCTTAATCTGCATGTGTTTTTTTTTTAAACTTCTCAATCTAGTCAATAGCCTCGGTGTTTCTTGCAATAAAATCTTACCTGGTCTAACCCTACTTCACTTTTTCAGGATTGGCCAAGAATGACTAGGAACTGCCAACTGCTGTGTCAACTACTTAGTTGTTCAATTAATAAGACAGTGCCAAAGACTCTTAAATAACAATTCTGCAAAGTCATACATTTTCAAAGACCATCTGTTGAGATCTACCCCTACAGAAGAAGTTTTGCTTTTCAGATTGTGGTCTTAAATCCTTTTAATTGCATTTAATTAAAAGCAAAATCTGAAATAGAGCATTCAAAGCCATCTGTATAGGCATCTCCTTTTGTAGGCATCTGCAGCTTTGGCTGCTTTTGTCAAAAATGACAAAAGAAACATTATGCTGTCACAGTACAATCTACACCCGTTTTAGATGTGTGTGCAATGTCACAGGGCAAATACAAAAGGGATGGGATTTGCATTGTGATTCTGCTCGTCAGTCTGACTAGTTTGACACCCCACCCCGCAGATGACATTGTCATTGTCCCTTTATGCTTCATAAGAACCAAATCCATTTAAACTTATTTTAGTTTTCTTTTTCTTCTGTGCCCATGATGCATGTAAGTGAAGAGGACAGAATAAAACTGGGTTGTGAAGATCATTTCTTCTTGGCTCCTTACTAGAAGATTCGTTTAGTATGAGTAAATAGTCACCTTGTTTAAAAACTGGTGGTGGAGGTATTTACTACTTAGTAATATTTTAACAGGTGTTGTGGTTAAGACATCTGGATAGAAACTTAGAGATTGTGAGTTCTAGTCCCATCGTGGGCTTGAAGCCAGCTGGGTGACTTTGAGCCTGTCATGTTCTGTCAGCCCTTAAAAGGAGGCAATGGCAAACCACTTGTGAACAACCTTACCAAGAAAACTGCAGTTTCTGAGAATCAGACATGATTGAAAGGAAGGAAAAAAAATAACCTAGGAAACATGGGAGTTCTGCAAAAACTCTGTTTAATTATTGAGTCTGTCATTTGCACCTCTATAACTGTCTGGTTTGGTTCTGCAACCCAACAAGAAAAACACAGACTTCAGAGGATAATTAGAACTGCAGAAAAAATAATTGCTACCAACCTGCCTTCCATTGAGGACCTGTATACTGCACGAATCAAGAAGAGGGCCGTGAAAATATTTGCAGATCCCTCGCATCCTGGACATAAACTGTTTCAACTCCTACCCTCAAAACGACGCTATAGAGCACTGCACACCAGAACAACTAGACACAAGAACAGTTTTTTCCCGAAGGCCATCACTCTGCTAAACAAATAATTCCCTCAACACTGTCAGACTATTTACTGAATCTGCACTACTATTAATCGTTTCATAGTTCCCATCACCAATCTCTTTCCACTTAGGACTGTATGACTATAACTTGTTGCTGGCAATCCTTATGATTTATATTGATTTATATATTGATTTATATTGATATATTGATCATCAATTGTGTTGTAAATGTTGTACCTTGATGAACGTATTTTTTCTTTTATGTACACTGAGAGCATATGCACCAAGACAAATTCCTTGTGTGTCCAATCACACTTGGCCAATAAAATTCTATTCTATTCTATTCTAAAAGACATGCTAGAATTATTTTTTTTTACTGTCTGTGTTAAGAGCAAGGTCCCAAAGATGTCCCCCCCCCTCCAAGAAGCAACTGGACTTTCTGGTTTTTCTTTGAAGACATTTTGCTTCTCATCCAAGAAGCTTCTTCAGCTCTGACTAGATGGTGGGGAGAGAAAAAAAATGGAGGGGAGAGCAAAAAAAGGAAAAGAGCACTTTTGGGGCAACCGTGACCTAGATGACTGAGAATCTCCATAGACCTGGGATCTGCAACCTTAAACACTCAAAGAGCCATTTGGATCCGTTTCCCACAGAAAAGAAAACACTGGGAGCCACAAAACCCTTCCCATGCCTGACTATTTCCTGAGTGGCCACAAAGCTAGCATATGTAGTTGAATTAAACGTTCTGCTCTCTTCTGAAACTTTTCTTTTCTTGGATTTATCCATGGTTGGCCTCCTGGGGGTTGAAAAGCTCAATAAACTCCTTGCCAGCAGGTGTCGCACATTGGTGGCTGTGATGCATATTTTGAGTGACAGGGAGCCACAGCAGAGGGGTGAAAGAGCCACATGAGGCTCTAGAGCTGCAGGTTGCTGACCCCTGCCATAGACAGTTAACAGCAAAGGATAATCTGTATTGAACTTTCACCTTCCAACACTATTAATTAAAATCTTTATGTGCCCTTTCCCGCCTTCAAACACTGTTTCCTATTTGGTAGAATATAGAAGTAAAAAGTAAAATGTAAAAGTAAAACTATAAGCTTTACTCAGATTGCATTGTATAAAATTAGTGTATAAAATTGCATTACGGTTACCTCTCTATGTGTCAGTAGATGGAGCTATTGTTTTATAGACACTTCTTGTAAGTAAGTGAATAGCCAACTTTGTTCTTTATAATCTGTGTTATAGTGATCTGATAATCATCTCAGGTTATGACTGTAAAAAGGGTTGTGTTGGCCTACCCCAAAAGTTCTTTTCTGGGACTAATGGCCTGTTATATTAAATAAATGACAACCTGAGTGTGCTATGGGCATGCACTTAAATGATCATAGGAACAACAATATCTTGGCATTTTACTCCGTGGAAATTCTCAGTCATCTAGGTCAGAGTTGTCTCAAAGGCGCTTTTTCAAAAGGCAGCTGGACTATTTTTACTTTGAGGAAGACATTTCACTTCTCATCCAAGACGCTTCATCAGTTCTGGCAGGATGAGGGTGGTGGTTGGAAGGATCATATTTATTTGCAATCATCTGGTTGTTAGCACTATCCCTGAGAGCTCTTAAGGCCATGACTGCAAATAAATATAATCCTTCCAACACGCCCCCCCCCCAGCCTGTCAGAATTACTCCTTCCATTACCTCCACCATCCTGAAAGAACCAATGAAGTTTCTTGGATGAGAAGTAACCCCCCCCCCAAAAAAACCCCACCCCACAGTCCAGTTGCCTTTTGAGAAAGCACCTTTGATGTTTTAGTGGTGTCAGAATATTCATACATTCAATGAACTCTTATTTTGTTCCCACTTTATTCCTTCAAAGCGCAACATCCCAAGAAGTGTTTACAGTAGTTGGAAGGGAAGCGATGATAATACTATATAGCTATTTAGAACATCATTTAATATAATATTGTGTTTGGCAACATTTTTCAAAAAGCGGCTTGCGATTGCTGCCTTTTTAGGGTGGATTGAAGGTGACTGCCCAAAGTCATTCAGCTAGCTTCTTGCCTGAGGTAGGATTAAAACTCATGATCTTCCAGTCTTTAGCCTAGGATTTTTAAGCACTATGGATCTTAATTCAGTTAAAACATAATTCAGACACTTAAAAAGCAGTTGCTAATCCTTAGAAAATTAAGGTATCTGGGTTTACTTTCCCCATTCCTGTGAAATTTGAGCCTTGCCATAGAAGTTATGTGTCAGAAAGCATCTAGCAAGCTATTTTAGATTGATGGAACAAGAATAATACCTATGCAGAGAAAATTCACATGCACCACCTATACAGTTTTCCTGAGAAATCCATGCCATGTAGGAGATGAAACTGCTTTCTGGGAATCAAAATTGTGAAGCTCAGTGAGCATACATGGAACTAGATGTGCCATTCTGGGCATTCCATTCTGTATATAAAAGTTAGTCCCATTCCCAATTGCAAACTATCATCTTTTAAATATACATGCTCTGCTTATTTTGTCAAGAAGTATTGAAAATGTTTGTTTATTTGCTAGTAAGACATTTTAGAATGTCAAGGAAGATAAGACAGTCCTTCCTCTATTTAATGCACAAAAAGACTGGCAACTTGGGTGAGGTCATCTTCTTGTATATCTCAAGCTAATTGCAAATCAAGTCATTCTGCTTAACTAGATAATAGAACTGGCCATTGGGAGGACTGGAGACACACAGTTTTGACAACTCTTTGGATATTTGCATATGTATTTAAGCATGTGGGGTGTTAAAGATATAATAATTTTATTATAAAATCATCGCAGTGTTTTGACTTCGTTGACTTTGTTAAGAAAGAACTTACTATGGCAAAGCTGAAGTTGCCTCCAAAATTCCAAATATCTGCTTTCCATTAAATTACAGTGAGAGTCAATCTGTTTTTCAACCTCTTTAGCGACAGGTTACTTTCAAAAGAAGAAATTCATTCTTTGGCATTTGCTAGTGTCTCCCTGCTGAATTCTTTTTGCATGTTCTTTGACATTTACAATGTCATTTTCCAGTCATTTACATTTTTCCGGCAGCTTTTACCATCTGAAGGACTGTAAAATAATATAAATGAATTTTTATATGTGGGCACTCTGACATTTATGACTTTATCCATATTTAGAATTTAGAAAACTGCTGCATAGCAGTAGCCAAAAAAATAAAATTAACAACAGTAAAAGTCTTGTAGACTGAATCATTTTGATAGCAGGCACTTCAGAATTATTGTCGCCATACATCTTATATGACTCTTGCTATACTGTGTTACTAGATTAAACCATTTTGCATTACTAGTGGTTTTGGTTCTGAGGGTTGTCTTTCAAATTTCAGGGACCTGTGTTTAGAAACAAGAATAGTAGCTAAGTTGGAATCTGAGCTGTAAATTCTGTCTCCATGTTAAAGCTCACAGGTGGTCGTAAGACACTGTAACTCAGCCTGACACCATTACTGTATGCTTTGAATAGTGGGCGCTGAATATGGCAGTTAAAAATTTTCAGAGGAAAACAAGATAAACATAAATCAATCAGATGAAATATCTTTGGACAGAGAATATATGTATTTCTATAATTTTTAATGTTTAATTATTTAATTTTGGATAGCTAGGTGAAATGATCTTCCGCTGCAGCTCTTAGCTCTTAAAATGTTTACTTTTTATGTTAATTATATAAAATGAATACTTGAGTTTATAAAATATTCAAATTTATTACATGACTATTGAAAAACATGGAAATCAAGTTTTTACTGTTGGTAACGTGGACAGGGTGAGACAGATTGTTCTCACCAGCCCTCATGCTTCCAGAATTTTTTTCAGGACCATGTGGAGGCCTTCCCACACTAGTGTGATATTTTATCTCATTAATTGAAACTTTGAGTGTTGGCCTACTTTTTTGAAGATGTTCTTCTATGCTTTGGACATGGGTCAACTGATATTTTTTTTATTTACATTTATATCCCGCCCTTCTCCGAAGACTCAGGGCGGCTTACAGTGTATAAGGCAATAGTCTCATTCTATTTGTATATTTTACAAAGTCAACTTATTGCTCCCCCAACAATCTGGGTCCTCATTTTACCTACTTTATAAAGGATGGAAGGCTGAGTCAACCTCGGGCCGGGCTTGAACCTGCAGTAATTGCAGGCTGCTGTGTTCTAATAACAGGCTTCTAACAGCCTGAGCTATTACGGCCCTTTGATTAATCCAGGGATCTGGCTGAGGAACTCTGGGAGTTGAAGTCCATAAGTCTTAAAAGAGACAAGTTTGCAAACCCCTGGATTAGTCCATTGAATTCTGGTTACCTTGGAAGTGAATTTTTCAATGATTTTTTTCATATGAAGATCTATCTTTAGAATATCATGCATAAAGCAATTGAGTGAGACAATCAGAATGTAAACTCATTGTATGATCCTGTTTTATAAAGAAAGACTCAGTTAAATTCCTTCAAGCTTTATCAAGGGCTTATTAAACTTTCTACAATGACATCAGCAGCAGTAATAAACTACTGGGCCTTGATTTTTGTTTTCTTACGTGACAAGTTGGCTTCCTCATCTACTGGGCAAAAGCATTGGCATCTTGTTAGCATCTGAATAATGCTGATCACAGGAAAACCAATAATTGTTTGGAAAAAAAGAGAAATTCTGAGCTAGAAACCTGATCTTTTATTCATTCATTTTATTTAATTCATTCCAAGAGACTTCTGCACAACATATCAAAGGAGGACAAATTGTGTTGTGCTGTTGTCCAACAAGCTCCACCTGTTTGGTATGTGTTGCAACAGCACGCATGTGAATTAAAAATACTGCTTTTGTCATTTTTTTTTAAAAAAAACATCAGATGCTTTGAGGACTCTGCATTAACACCACATGGGACGAACACTCCTCTGTCCTTCTTCATTTAGAACTGTACATTCTATTAGATATTGCAAATGTACACACTAACTTTATAGTATATAATTTTTTAAAAATATACTTTTAAGAGGATTTTTACCAGCTCTCTTCTATGATTAAGGGATTATGCAGAAAACTTTACAAAACAGTTTGTAATATGAATATATTATAAAACAAAACAATCTATGAATGTATAAGGAAAAGTTCGGGCTAACTACTACTTAACAAAAAATCAGTTAAAGTTGTTTTCAGAAATGTTATTTCAGATCACTTTCATTGGAAAGCTCGCAAACAGACAGAATTGTATGCCTAATTGTCAGACTACTTTGTTCAACTTATTTTAAGATTATATTTATTATTATGGTTTGTGGATTGGTATTATAAGGGTATGTGAGAATGGCTTTTTATATTTTATAGCATGTTCTTTTCATTGTGAATCACAGAAATTTAAAAAGCTATTATTTAGATATCCCAGTTAGTTATAAAATAGATGTTCTAGCATTGATATATTCTCTAAAGTAAAATACAAAATAATATAATAAAAATAAATCCAGCTTTTAAAGAACCCTGCCACTTTGACCAATTTGCTTGCTAATGGGTTAACCATGACAGAAGCAATAAGAGATGGCAGAAAAATTTGTTTGAACCGAACTTCGTACCAGATCTGCACCATTCAGAATTTTCTGATATGATTTCCCATGTATGTACAGTAAAATACATATATTAAAGAAACATTTCCAATAGGGAGAGATATGCTGACGATAAGGGCAAGGGTAAATCTCCTAGCCTCATTTTCCATTCTAAGTTTAGCAGGGCCTTTTTTGCACCACTTTCTAATTTTTTAAAAGCCCATATAAAAATATGTAGTTGGTTGGTACACGCTGTTTTCTCACGAATTTTGCATATAGCTTGCTTAACATAATATTTTTGTACATAATTACAAATATGCATAACTGTCTTTATATGCATTTTTGTAGCTGCCACCCACATCCTTTAAGGCTTTGTGGATGCCCCATCACCCATGGTCATGGATGCATCCTTGTAGTAGAGAACAAACAAACATACAACTTCATCTGAAATCAGTGACAGTTACTATGGAAACTAGAAAGCAAAGGTAAAGACAGCAGATAAGTAGACAATTCCAGCTGGCTCTGCACCCTTTAACAGTGTTTAAAAAGACAAGGAATTCAAGGAGTAGTAGTAGTTTACCCTTTAATATTAATAGTTTTCTTTAGTTATTTATTAGTTACTTTTATTTATTATTAATACAATATACACATATTAAATTAGGTGGAAATCAATAATCCTTTCAGCTCAGGGTGATTTACTATAAGATGTAAAACTTTCAAGCATATACCTTATTCTCAGGTATAGATAGAGGCACGGGGGGGGGGGGCAAATTAGGTGTCAAAATCTGGAAGACTCTAGATATGATATAGTGCTAAAAGCCCACAGATTCCATACATACATGGGCACACCGCCCCCTCTAACAGGGACTGTGATGTTAATACCTGCCATCTTGCAAACATCCTGAGATTTGGCTTGGCCTGACTGTATTGGCTACCAATGACAGTGGGGAAAAAGAGTAGCAAAAAAACCAACAACCATTTCTACTGGTATCATGGCATGTTGCATCCCCAAAGAAACCTCTCTGTGTTGGCTTTTTTTTTCTGCTCTTCTCTTTCTTCACCAAATACTGCTTCCATAATAGCAGGATTTCATTACCACCCATCTCATTTCAAATTATCTCAAAGTTTCATGCATCAAATTGGACACCAACTACCCAAAGTGATCCATGGAATACTTTGTGCATTGAATGCACCCTTGAAAACTCAACAATTTTTTAAGGCACCAGACTAGAAAACAAGAGACCTTAAGTTCAAGTCCCGCCTTAGCCAAGAAAGCCAGTTGGGTGACCTTGGGCCAGTCAGTCTCTTTCAGTCCAATTCACCTCACAGGGTTGCTGTTGTGGAAAAATAGGAGGAGGAATGTGTGTTGCCACCTTGAGTTATTTATAAAAATAATAAAGGAACAATACAAACAAATAAATAATTTCCTAGAGTTGAAAGCAATATACTGGGTAAAAATTAAACAATGTGTATTGCAAAATACTATTACTATTACAGAATTGAAGATTTACTCAACTCTAGGAAGACTAAAAGGTATAAAAGAAAGGACATATTCTCCATGAAGACATACACAAGCTGGAGGTACATGTTGATCATAACATTCATTTCGACTCAGTTTGGTGCTTCATGTTCATTTGTACTGAATGAGATGCTAGCTCTTGACTCAGACTTGAAACTAAAGTTTGTTGCTTTTCATAGTCTAATATAGGAAATTATAAAAATACTTTTCACAAAATGGGAATATTGGCAAGGGAAAACATGGGTTGTATATCAAACTTGTTGAAATCAGGAATACCTTTGCCCCTTTTCTTCCTTTTATTAAATCCTGCCATTCATCCATTCAGAAGGTCACAAAATATGTCTGAATTAAGTATGTATGTATGTATTAAAGTTGTAGTTTTAAAAAGCTACAACTTCCCCACTCCAACCCCAGTAGCATTAACAATCTCTGTTGGGGCGGGGTAAAAATTCTAAGCAGCAACATTTTCCCCTCATTGGGTCCATAAGAGAGTCTCTTGAAAAGTGTCCTTACACAACAGAGCCCCAGGCTTCATCTTGAGATGCTGAGTACATGAGGAGCACTTCAAATGAAGCAGCAATTTAAAAACTGTCAACTTCTAACTTTGCTTGAGATTAGTGTTTACAGTGCTGTGCCTTTTTTGTTCATGTAATTAATCTCAAAATATTATGTACAGTCCTTGATACCGGAAGCTGTCCTGGTGATTTTTCTGGATTCCTTTAAAAACATTTTTACATTTCACATCCCATGTGAATCTGTAAAGATTTTTTAAAATATCCACATTTATAATAAATGTTAAGGGTGAATCTGAGCTTTAAATGTCATATCCCTCTGGTAGTAATTAGTTCTGGATGTGAAAACCCTTTAGTGCTTTTTAAAAATGATTCTGAAAATTATTATGCATCTCACCAGGGCTGGTTGCTATCAATTTGAAGGAGCTCCCGGGTTAAAATCCAAAGGATTTTAATAAATGCAGTAAATATTATGAACTAATGGAACCTTTTTGAAAGTGTTCTTGAGAGTCATATATGTAATCCTCACTTAATGTCCATTACTGTTTATTAAATTTATATGCTACCCATTTCAATATCAAATGACTCTGGGCAGCTTGCAACAAATTAAAATAATATATACCTAAAATTATTATAATTATTAACAATTAAACTTAAAAAGCATAAAAACTAAGTAACTGAATTATGTTACTTTGTTTCTTCAGAATCAGACTAGAATAGAGCTGGAAGGGACCTTGAAGGTCTTTTAGTCTAATCCCCTGCTCAAGCAGGAGACTCTGTACTATTTCAGACAAGCGGCTGCCCAGCCTCTTCTTAAAAATCACCAGCGATGAAACACCCACTGTTAGGTTCTGGAAGTAACGAGGCTGGAGACCAGGGTAGTGACAACAGCTCTTTAATATAGGGTGAACCCAGCAGCAGGCTGGGGGGAAAACCTCTCCTTTTATACAGTTCTGCTGGAGGCTTCGACCAATCAGCAACGTGCTGATTTCCCGCTCAAATATTTAAAGGTACAAACATGAATACATAACACTCCTCCCCTCCCAGAAAACACTTTGCCTCTATTTACATATTTATTTACATGTTATTTTTCGACGTAGTCACGCAAATAACCTGGGCGTCTCCTAGTTCTTTCTGACCTGCGCGGTTCAGTTCTGGGTGGTGTTTTGAGCTGGTCGGAGGGGCTGTTTTCTCCTCCCAGCTCTTTCTCTGGGCCAACGGGCTCCGGATTATTGGCCGACTCTTTTTCTTGGCCATCCGGCCTTGGATTAATTTTGGAACTTTCCTTGCTGCTTCCCTCGGGGACCTGATGGCGTCGCTGGAACTCTGGGACCTCAGCTAAGTCTTGCGCCTCCCCCGGGTCATTGTCAGCTGTGGATTCAAATTGGTATTGGTCATGATCTGTTTCATTTGGTTTGGTTTGGTCAGTTATTCGTTTCCTTAACTGATCTATGTAGCGCCTCCACACTCGGTTGTCTGGTAGCTCTACCACGTACGATTTTGGGCCGGTTATCTTTATTATTTGTCCTGCAAACCAACTAGGGCCGTCCCCATAGTTTCGGGCCCACACCCGGTCGCCTATGCTCATTTCCCTTGTCTTTTCTAGTTCCCCCTTGTAACCCTCGGGTGTGTAATGGGGGTTCAAGCGATCAAGTGGGCACCGGAGTTTCCGTCCCATTAGCAATTCGGCTGGGCTTTTCCCGGTGGCCGTGCTTGGGGTTCTGTGCTGGACGGCTAGGAAAAAGTCTATTTTTGTTTGCCAGTCACCTGGCTTGAGCCTGGACAATGCCTCCTTAGCGCTCCGGACAGAACGCTCTGCAAGGCCATTCGACGCAGGGTGGAAAGGCGCAGAGAGGGCATGTCGGATGCCTTCCTCTGCCAGGTATTCTTCAAACTGGGCTGCCGTGAATTGGGGCCCATTGTCGGACACCAGAGTGTCCGGCAACCCGTGAGTTGCGAATAGGTGGCGCAGAGTTGCGATTACTGCTTCGGCCGTAGTGGATTTCATGATTATGATCTCTAACCATTTAGAAAATGCATCCACAACCACTAGAAATGTTTGACCGTGGAAAGGGCCAGCAAAATCAATGTGGATTCTTGACCAGGGCCCTTGGGGCTTTTCCCATTCTCTGACGGGGGCCGTTGGGGGTAGAGGTCTGGACTCTTGGCAAGCTTGGCATTTCCCTACCCTCTCAGCAATCTCTGCGTCCATGAGTGGCCACCATACATAGCTTCTAGCTAACCCCTTCATCCTTACGATCCCTGGGTGACCCTCGTGGAGGAGGTCCAATACCTTTCCCCTTAGCTTATCAGGAATTATTACACGATCACCCCACAACAGGCACCCCCCTTGAGCCGAGAGCTCATCTCGTTTCTTAACAAATTCTTTGAACCGTTCGCCCGGCGCAGCGGGCCACCCTCTCTGTACCCAACCGAGTACAGTCCTTAACACAATGTCCCGGTATGATGCCCGAGCCACTTCCTTAGATGTGACTGGGCCAGAGTCCAATGAGTCAATAAGTAGGATGGGCGTCCCCGGAGTGGGGTCTTGATCGCCCTGGTAGTGGGCATCGGCTTAACGCGCCTGCATGCCCCACTTCTTTTCCTGGTCGATGCTGCAGCTTGTGCGAATAAGCGGCTAAGAATATAGTCCATCGGGTCAAGCGTGGCGAAAGTGCCACAGGCGTTGGTGATCGCCAGCCAGTATCCTAGTAGCGGCCTGTGGTCAGTCACGATTTCAAAATTCGCCCAAAACATACTCATGGAATTTTTGACCCCTGACACAATGGCTAGTGCTTCTTTGTCTAATTGGCTGTAGTTCCTCTCTGGGGAGGACATCGTTCTAGAGTAGAACGCTATAGGGGCTTCTGTGCCGTTTGGAAGTCTATGGCTGAGTACAGCCCCCACCCCATAAGGGAGGCATAAACCAGCACTAGGGGTAATGAGTCGTGATATTGGATGAGCAGGCTATCACTTGAGAGCAGGTTCTTTACTGCTTCAAAAGCCCTATTTTCTGACTTTCCCCAAGACCAAACAGTATTTTTTCCTAAGAGTCTATGCAGCGGTTCCATAGCAGTTGCTTTGTTCTTTAAAAAGACCGCGTAAAATTAACCAATCCAGGAATGCCTGCAGCTCTGCTTTGTTTTTGGGCGCTGGAGCCTTCCTAATTGCCTTAACCTTGCTCTCAGTAGGGTGAATTCCTTTCTTGTCTATCCGTAGCCCAAGAAATCGACGATTCGACCCCTATCTGACATTTGTTTGTCTTGACTTTTAATCCGCTGTCCGGAAAATGCTCAAGACCTTTCTTAACCGCTCCCCAATTCCTCCATGTTTTCCCTGAAATTAGGACATCATCAGTAGGAACTACCCTGGGAGCCCCTGCAGTAGTCGTTCCATCAGGTTTTGGAACAGCCCTGGTGCCACACTGACCCCAAATTGCAATCGGGTGCACTTGAAGGCCCCCTGTGCGTCACAATCGTTTGGGCTTCGCTGTGCGGGCGTCTACTGGCAGTTGTTGGTAGGCTTGGGCCAAGTCTAACTTTGCAAAGACTTGCCCTTGCCCCAAAGAGTGCAATAAATGTTGCACCACGGAACCGGTAAGCGCTTTTCTGTAAGGCTTTGTTGCGTCGCCTTGTAGTCAGCGCAAATTCTAATTGACCCGTCCGGTTTTATGGGGTGACGATTGGCGTCTCCCACTTTGCGTGATCGACTGGCACCAAAATCCCTGATTAATGAGCTTATCCAGCTCCTTATCGATTTTGGTTTTAGGGCAAAAGGACTCTCCTCGCCTTAAGCCTAATGGGGGCTACCTGGGGGTCTAAGTTGAAGGAAATAGGGGTCCCCTTGTACTTGCCCAGGCAGTCCTTGAAGACATCTTCGAACTCGTTAAAGAGAATGTCTTTCAGGTTACAGTCACTTCTGTAGATGCCGGTCACTCCCATGCCCAGGGCACGAAACCAGTCTAGTCCCAACAGACTGGGCAGAGTTCCTTCGACGATCGTGATGGGCAGGGTCTTTTTATGTGGACCGTACTCGACTCGGACGGAGGTGGTCCCTCGAACAGGGATGCGATTCCCTGGTAGTCGTGGCACTCGTAGCCGTTGTGCTTGCAGGTGGCGCTTGCGACGGACGGCAGCGACTTCGCCAAAGTGTCCCAGGACATGATGGTGATTGCTGATCCGTGTCTACTTCAAGCCGCACCGTACTCCCTCTATTTTGGCTTGGTGAAGATCTTCTTCTCCACTTTGGTCGAGGCGCGGCCTATGACCACAGTTGTTTGGTTGGAATCCGCGCCTTTTTTGTTTGAGCCAATCGCGGGCCGCCTTGCCGATTCCGCGCTCTGATTGGCCGATTTGAATTTTCGGCGGAAGGTTGGGCCGCCGACAAACTTGAGCTAGGTGCCCTTTCTTCCCACACCGACATGTCGCGTCTTTAAACTTGCAGCGTTGGCGCTGGTGTTGACCCCCGCAGCTTCCGCATTCGTCTCGGTCCCCTTTGTCGCGTTTCTCGGTGCGGCAGACCCCTTCCTCGTCTTCCCCGTCGGATTCGGTCTGAACCTCCTCCTGGTGCACCGGAGTTGCCTTTGCGCTCGCCTTTTGTGGGACCGGCTTCTGCAGTGTCTCTGCCGCTTGGGTGGACATTTCATGTGCTCTGGCTTCGTCCAGAGCATTGGCCAGCGTTAGGTTGCTCTTTGCTAGCAGCCGTCGCCGCAAACGGATGTCTTTGACGCCTCGGATGAGTTGCTCGAGGAGCACCTCGTCTAGGTCGCGGTATCCGCAGTCCTTGGACGCTTTTCTTAGGGCGGCCATGTAGTCACCGATGGTTTCGCCCTCCATCTGCCTTCGCTCTCCGAATTCAAACCGCCGCACGTATTTGGACGGCGTTGGTGCGAAGTGGTTTTTTAGTAAAGTCTGTAGAGTTGGCCACGACACCGACTGCAACGGCGTTGGCTCTGCCAGGGCTTCCGCGATATCGATGACCTCCGGACCACAGTGGCTTAAGAAATAAGCCCTTTTCCGGTTATCTGGAACTCCTTGCAGTTCGTTGGCTTCTAGAAAGCTTTCGAAACGGGTCATATACGTTCCCCATTTCTCTTTAGCCGGGTCAAACGGTGCGGGCGGAGTGTAACTGGCCATCTCCGCGCTTCTGCCCTGAGTTTGCTGGGTTCGGGTCTATCGTGCTTCAGCTCGGTTCTGGTTCTCCTTAGCCTCGAGATCCCACCTTCGTCGCCAATGTTAAGTTCTGGAAGTAACGAGGCTGGAGACCAGGGTAGTGACAACAGCTCTTTAATATAGGGTGAACCCAGCAGCAGGCTGGGGGGAAAACCTCTCCTTTTATACAGTTCTGCTGGAGGCTTCGACCAATCAGCAACGTGCTGATTTCCCGCTCAAATATTTAAAGGTACAAACATGAATACATAACACCCACAACTGGTTAATTGTTCTCAATTCTTAAGAAATTTCTCCTTAATTCAAGGAGAGAAGCAACCTAGAACTCAGAAGAAATTTCCTAACAGTGAGAATAATTAACCAGAGGAACAGTTTAAGAAGTTGTGGGTACTTCATCACTGGAGGTTTTTAAGAAGAGACTGGACAGCCACTTGTCTGAAATGGTATAGGGCAGGGGTGGCAAACTCAAGGCCTAGGGCCTTAAATTCAGCCCATGGGGTGCCTTAGATCTGCCCCATGTGGCCACCCTGGAAACAACAAAGGACTGGCTCGCAGTGCCTCTGCCAGCGAAAACAGAGCTGTGGGTGACCCTCCAGAGCTGTGGGTGACCCTCCAGAGCTCCATTTTCACTGACAGGAGGCCATCAAGCTGAAAATGGAGCTTGGGAGCATGTTTTTGCTGTCAGAGCACTCGGGCTATCACAGCCGCCCCTGACAGGAATTACGTTGAGCTGATCATGCCCACTGCAGCCCCCCCCCAAGGTCAAACACAACCCTGATGTGACCCTCCATGAAATTGAGTTTGACACCCCTGGTACAGGGTCTCCTGCTTGAGCAGGTGGTTGGTGGTTGAAGACCTCCAAGGTCCCTTCCAACTCTGTTATTCTGTTATCAGGCATGGTACAACTAATTAATGGAACATGTTAGCCACAATTTATTTTAGCCCCTTCAATTCTATTCTTATTCTGAAGATAAAAAGTAGATGAAGGGATATTGATAATAGTGCAGCCACCTGACTAGTTTATCTGGTGTCTCCAGGCCTTTGAAACCCCCCTTCTTGAAGGAATCTTTGAAACTCAGAAGAGATGAGGCCAACTTCAACTCAGGGAGAAGAAGTTTCCAGAATGTAGGCACCACCTCAGAAAAGGCCCACTGTCTAGGACTGCATTCTCAGTTGCAATATATGGTTGTGAAAGTTGGACTGAGCATCAAAGAATTGAGGCTTTTGAACTATGATGCTGGAGAAGACTCCTGCGAGTCCCTTGGACTGCAAGGCAATCAAACCAGTCAGTCCTAGAGGAGGTCAACCCTGACTGCTCTTTAGAAGGCCAAATCCTGAAGATGAAATTGAAATACTTTGGGCACTTAATGGCTAGGAAGGACTCACTGGAGAAGAGCTGGGAATGATTGAGGGCAAAAGAAGAATGGGACAGCAGAGAATGAGGTGGCTGTATGGAGTTACTGAAGCAGTCGGCATGAGCTTAAATGATCTCTGGGGGATGGTAGAGGACAGGAAGGCCTAGATGAAAGTTGACCATGGGGTCACAATGGGTTGAACACGACTTCACAACTAGCAACAACTAGGGACTGCTAAATGTAGCTCCTTAGATGACGGAACTCCTGATACACCAGGGCAAACATTTAATCAGTCATTGTTTAGCACAGCCTGAAACACAAACATTGCCAAGAATATTAATCAAATATTAACCACATTGGGAAGCCACAACATTCTTTGGACAGGGTGAAAATAAGCTCCAGGCAAAAGAATGGTCTAATATACCAGTAAGGTCAGAACATAAAAGAAACATCATACCTACCATAATATATACCTTTCCAAACAGTGCTGCATTTTCAGACTCAAGAATGAGAAGGCAAGAACCAAGCCATCCAATTCACTAAGCAGTAGAGTTAAGGCTTGGCTAAATGCTTCCTGAATGAGCCATCTGCTGAGAAAAGCCAAATCACATGTCTCTGCTTTGCTGGTTCCATTTCCATTTTAATTGTTAGCTGCAAAACCTTTAGAAGGAAGACAGCCCTCTTACTAGGCAAAATAATTACATGCCACCGTCTCTCCAACCCATCAGTATGCTGTGGTGATCCCAATGTTTTGAGTGCTTTTGGAAGAAAGCTCTGAAATAGCATTAAATGTTGGAGAACGTTCCAGGTGCTTGCTTCTGAAAGCTTCACGGGTGGTCTAATAAAACACCTGTTAGAGTGCAGATCAGTGTTGTAAAGTGGCAATCAATCTCCTAAATTCCCACCAGGCCTTATAATTATCATCAATGTTTATTTATTGGTTGTAAAGCATTAGAATTCGGGTTTGATACCAACCAGACATTAAGGTACAGGCTGGCAAAAATGGCGATTGGCAAAGAACCGATGTAATTTGGAAATGTGTGGCGAGGTTGTTCGTTTCCAAAGAAGATAAGCAGTTTTCTGTGCTCAAGTGAACCAGGGAACAATATAATTTGGATGCTTTTCTCTGTTTGTGTCCCGTATATTGTGTGTTTTTGCAATTGCTGCCGCACACCAAGGTTTGAAAGCTTTGATAAACAAATGGGAGGAGACAAGCTGTGCGGAGGCAGTTTTATTCTTGTTCAAGGATGGGTGCACTTGTACAGTGTACTTTAAACCTTAAGGCAGCTGGTTGTAGTATGGAATGCTGTGGGCTGCTGTTCTCTTGGAAGGAAAAGCAAATGTGCAAATATTAAATGGAATGAAAATCCCGCAACTTTGGTTTATCAACCAAATGCTGAAGCAAACAAACATATTCATATAGAAAGTGTGACCCAATTGCCAAGGAAAGCATTCAGGTCATGGGCACCACTGCAGAAAATTTCCTTTTGGCCTCCAGCTCCTAAATTATTTACGGGTAGTCCTCAACTTACAATCACAATTGAGCCCAACATTTCTGTTGCTAAGCAAGGCATTTCTTGAGAGAATTTTGCCCCATTTTATGACCTTTCTTGCCAGACTGGTTAAGTGAATCACTGCCGTTATTAAGTGAGGAATATGGATGTTAAGCGAATCTGGCTTCTCCATTGACTTTGCTCATCAGAAGGTCGCAAAAAGTGATCACATGACATACATCCAACTGGTATGTATTTATCACATCGTAAATACATGCCAGTTGCCAAATATCTGAATTTTGATCACATGACCATTGGGATGTTGCAGTGGTTGCAAGTGTTGAACCAGTTGAAAACTGGTCATAAGTCATTTTCTTCAGGGCGTTTGTAACTCTGAACAGCCATTAAAGGAACTGTTGTAAGTTGAGGACCACCTGTATTACAGTTTTTAAATTCACACATCTTTGGCACAGCTGCCTGCCTAAGGTTTTTCTCTGACCGAGACGTTACTGCCCCTTAACTATCAAAACTAAGCCCAATTAGAAGTGTGAGGAGCCAAGAAAAGAAATAAAATCATATTTGCAATAGACAGAAGGATTCCTCTGCCCTTACCTGCTCCTCACCACTTTCTTGCATTGGTTACCTCTTCTTATTCTAGCACTGGAATGTACTTTTGATCACAAGGTTGGTGCACATTGTCAAGGAAGAGAAGTTTTTGCAAGTATATCCAATCAGATCAGGGGGGTTAACTTCAGTTCCATGTGAGGTTGAAAAACAGGCCATTCAGAAGCTAATGACTTGAACACAGTGCCTGGAGGAGAAGCAGATCAAAAAGCAACTCAGCAAATATCTGAGGTTTTAGTTTTCTGGAAAATGTTCAGTGAATTTCCATCCTGATCTTCCCATGAAAGGCTGAAATGGCATCATTTTACCCCCTTTTTCTTTCACTCCGGTCGTGCCTGGACAGGCTATTTAAAGGAATAGATTAACTCACCAGATGTAGATAATTCCCTTCACAAATGAAGGGAACAATTTAGGAATACTGCTACCATCCAGAATAACAGATCACATGGATATTCATATTCAGCAGAGACTGAATAGGTGCTGGAAGTATTCGAGGGTTCATCCTGGTGTACTGGTTGTTTTACAGAATTCTTTATTGCAATGTATATGCCACACAATAGAATTTTCTTTGCAAGATGGCTTATACACATTTTATGCACAAGTTGTATGTGCAATTCAGACTTCAGTACATACTGAACTGTACAGCCTAGTATGCACAGCTTAGGTCTACATATTCATCATATTATTATCTTTTGGAATAAGCGATGCAAAACATAGAAAAAGAATAAGGAATATTAAGCCACAAAATAACTGTCGGCGTTCCAGAAAAAAACACACGACTCTAAGTAAAAACTTTGAAGCAAGCATCTTGCAAAGTTCTATTTACTAGGATAGGTAAACTGGCACATCTGGGAAAACCCGAATCTGAGTGGTCCGGGTTTTCCCTCAGTAAATCAAAACCTCGCAAAACCATCCCCTCACTCCTCAGTCAATCACATGCTCAAATCGCTAACTGTCCCATCTCGAGACAGCACTCTGACTACTCCTTCTCCAGATGCAGGATCGGCCTGACCTTGACCAACAGGAAGAATGCTATTATGTCTAAAGACAACCCCTCTACTAAATCCCCCCTCCTACTTTCCCACACATGAGAAGGTGGCAGCATGGAAGCTTCCAGCCTAATATGGCTTCCAAAGCTGACAATAACAGCAAGAGATGAGAAAAATGAAAGGCATTTTCTTTTGGTTTCAAACCACATTGCTTCAGATTTCAATACAAATCTTCTTGTTTTTCTATGTGCACTACTTAAGCAATCCTTTCCCCATGGAACACAGACTACATATTACTTCAAAGGAAGGTTGCAGAAGATTTTAATGGAATTGGATGGTGTTAATCCTGTCGCCTAAACAGTTTCATGAATACTAATATCATTCAGTAAGTCTTAAGGCGAGAACGTAGGCAACCCACAGTCTGCATGTGCTCCTCTAACTGTCTGAGAAGACATAGCACAAATTTAATGACAATATTTTCAAAACATATTTTTCCCCATGGTTTGGATGGTTTTATATGGATGGGTTTGGAAGAGATTAGCCTTTGAGAATTCTGCTGCCCTCCTAATCCTTAGCCCTTCCAAAGCAAAAAAATGATTCTCAAATTATTTCCCATGTCCCTATTTGGTAATGTCAAAGTATCTTTAGATGGTCTCCTGAAGATTAGAAAGATAGGATGCTGAATTGTGGACCACAACTCTCAGATATTCTCTGTTAACAGATATACATCCTGGTAAGCTGGACATTTTTTTAGTGCTGTGGTAAGCCTAGAAGTAAAAAAGCTCACCTCCCACTTGGAAGGTTGGAAGTTCAATCCTAGGCATGATATATGTTTGTCTATCAGGGCTCAAAGAGAAAATATCTGCTATGAACTCCACATAGCCATCACAAAGGGCATCCGGTCAGTAAATGCTCAGCTCAACTCAGTTGTCCTGGCTCTACTCCGATAAAAGGGATGACAGGGTCATAAAAAAAAACACCTTGGAAATTCTTTGATTTGGAGAGTTCTGAGTTCAGGAAATTTGAGAGGGAGTTAGTTGGGGTGCTGAGGAGAAATCTTGGTTTTGAGAAAGGGTTAGGGTTAGGTGTTTGGTACAATGCAGCCATAAATTGTTATACTGACAATTAACTTGAAGAAAAACTATGTGTTTAGCAATTTGAAACCGCATGCTTCTTATGTTTCTGGATAAGTATTAAATACAGATTGTTATTTTATTTTAGTTGTGTCTCTCTTCTTTTATTCGGAAAACTTTTGCATCTCTCTCCCCTATTGGGGATGCTGCTTAATCAGATAAAATTGTACTTTTTCAGTCTAAATCCCTACTGTAACAAAAGTAATCCGATGTACCTTGTATTGGCAAACAAGCCATTGGAAGAGTTCCAATTTTGCAATGCAAAGTAAGAAACGGGGAGCAAGTTAAACATTTTAATCCTATTGATCGTATTGAGAAAAAAATATATATTGCTTTCCCGTTGTCATTGTACAGAACGCTCACTTTCAGTAGGATTATGTTTACGTTCTTTGTTGATAAGAGCGCCCACATCACTTTGCCATCAGCTTTCTTTTATTTATTTATTTATTTTATTTATTTTATTTTATTAGATTTTTATACCGCCCTTCTCCCGAAGGACTCAGGGCGGTGTACAGCCGAAATAAAATACAGAGTATATACAATTAAAAGAAATTAAAAGAAGCTATTAATAAATGGCCGATAATTAGAAAATTTAAAAATTTACAAATATTTAAAATCTCTAAAACCCCAAATTAAAATCAACTATTTATGCCAGTCCTGCTTGAGTAAATAAGTATGTTTTTAGCTCACGACGGAAGGTCCGAAGATCAGGAACTTGACGTAAGCCTGGGGGGAGTTCGTTCCAGAGCGTCAGTGCTCCCACAGAGAAGGCCCTACCCCTGGGAGCCGCCAGCCGACATTGTTTGGCGGACGGCACCCTGAGAAGGCCCTCTCTGTGAGGCGTCTGGTCGATGGGAGGCATACGGTAACAGCAGGCGGTCTCGTAAGTACCGGGTCCTAAGCCATGGGCGCTTTAAAGGTGGTAACCAGGATCTTGAAGCCCACCGGAAAGACCACAGAAAGCAAGTGCAAACTACGGAGCAGTGGTGTTACGTGGGAGCCTCGAGCGGCTCCCATTACCACTCGCGCAGCTGCATTCTGGACTAACTGCAGCCTCCGGGTGCACCTCAAGGGCAGCCCCATGTAGAGAGCATTGCAATAATCCAGCGAGGCGTAACCAGGCGTGAGTGACCGTGCATAAGGCATCCCGGTCAAGGAAGGGACGCAACTGGCGAACCAAGCGAACTTGGTAAAAAGCCCTCCTGGTGACGGCCGCCAGATGTTCCTCAAAGGACAGCCGGCCATCCAGGAGGACGCCCAAGTTGCGAACCACCTCCTTTGGGGCCACTAACTCGCCCCCAACAGTCAGCTGCGGATGCAGCTGACTGTACCGGGGTGCCGGAATCCACAGCCACTCCGTCTTGGAGGGATTGAGCTTGAGTCTGTTTCTCCCCATCCAGACCCGTACGGCTTCCAGGCACCGGGACAGCACTTCGACCGCTTCGTTGGGGTGGTCCGGGGTGGAAAAGTACAGCTGAGTGTCATCAGCGTACAGATGATAACTCACCCCGAACCCACTGATGACCTCGCCCAGCGGCTTCATGTAGATGTTGAACAGGGTAGGCGAGAGAATCGACCCCTGGGGTACCCCACAAGTGAGGCCCCTCGAGGACGACCTCTGCCCCCCTGTCAACACCGACTGCGACCGGTCAGAGAGATAGGAGGAGAACCACCGATAAACGGTGCCTCCCACTCCCAATCCTCCAACCGGCGCAGCAGGATACCATGGTCGATGGTATCAAAAGCCGCTGAAAGATCTAATAGGACCAAGGCAGAGGAACAGCCCTGTCCCTGGCCCCCCAGAGGTCATCCACCAACGCGACCAAAGCCGTCTCCGTGCTATAACCGGGCCGGAAGCCGGACTGGAACGGGTCTAGATAGACAGCTTCCTCCAGGTGCCGGGGAAGCTGCCATGCAACCACACTCTCTACAACCTTCGCTAAAAAGCGAAGGTTGGAGACTGGACGATAATTTCCCAAAATAGCTGGGTCCAGGGAAGGCTTCTTCAGGAGAGGTCTCACCACCGCCTCCTTCAAGGCGGCGGGGAAAACCCCTTCAGCTAAAGAAGCATTTATAATCCCCTGGAACCAGCCTCGTGTCACTTCCTGAGCAGCCAGTACTAACCAGGAAGGGCACGGGTCCAGTAAACACGTGGTCGCATGCAACCTCCCCAGCAACCTGTCCACATCCTCGGGAGCCACAGAATCAAACTCATCCCAAATAACCTCAACAAGACGAGTCTCTGTCACCTCGGCTGAATCATCGCAATGATTTTATCCAAGAGTATCTATATAAACCTGCCAAGGGATGAAGAGGATATTAGCGATCACCAGGTTTTTTATGTCTCAGAGAATATATGTTAAGATGGCTGACAGCATTTTTCTTTCTTTCTTTTTCTTTCCCCTGTTGACAAAATAACCTTGTGACTTACTGAAAGAACCAAGTTAAAATGCCATGTGCGCTCTCTGAGATATCAAGGAAAAGGACAGCCAATTATCATCTTTTTGCCAAATCATATGCATATTTGGTTGCACAGATAAAGATGATTTGTCTGCCTGAATTACTAATGTTCCACAACATATAAATGCTATTATCTGCAGACAGCAGCAATGAATAAAGAATTAGTAGAAATGAAATGGAGATAGTCCAGACAAGAGCTTTGCAGTGCCTAGAATAAGTCTTGTAGATTTAAAACTGGGCTCTGAGAAAGGAATAAGACTGATGATCATTTCCCAGCAACTAACAAACAAAGCAGTGCTTTTTAATTACAGAAAACCAACTGCATTTAATATAATGTTGACCGAACAGTAGATTTCCAAAATAGTATCGATTTCCATCACACACAGTATCTATTTATAAAACCATAGCACACAGTGGTGGGTTTCAAATTTTTTAAGTACTGGTTCTGTGGGTGTGGCTTGGTGGGTGTGGCATGGCATGGCTTGGTGGGTGTGGCAGGGGAAGGATACTGTAAAATCTCAATTCCCACCCCACTCCAGGAGAAGGATATTGCAAAATCCCCATTTCCTCCCAATCAGCTGGGACTTGGGAGGCAAAGAATAGATGGGCGTGGGGCCAGTCCGAATTTTTACTACTAGTTCTCTGAATTACCGTATATACTCGAGTATAAGCCGAGTTTTTCAGCACGTTTTTTGTGCTGAAAACGCCCCTCGGCTTATACTCGAGTTCACGCCTCGGGAACCCCGCACAGGAGGGGGTACCGAACGGACTCCCATGGGAGGGACGGGGAGCGGGCCCGCCGAGGTCTCGCGGGATTTGTCGCCCCCAGGCCGGCCCCCATTCCCGTGTCTGGTGGGCGGACGGCGCAAACTTGGCGGACTGTGCATTGGCGCGGGGAAGCCCTGGTGGTGCAGTGAGAGGGCTGGGCAGGGAGCCGCCAGCCTTCTCGGCTGAGGAGGAGGTTTCCCGACCGCGAGCTTCGCCGCCGCGAGAGCCACCCAAAGGCCAGAAGAAAAGGTCATTCCATCGAGTAATGGGCGGCTCCTTCCTCTCCCGCCTTACCCATGCTGTGCGAGCCCGGCTGGGCTGCAACCGCCGCCGCCGCCTTCCTCAGCCTCCGGGGCTCGCGCTCTAGCAGCCGCCAAGCTCAGGCCGGACTCGGCAGCTCCCATCAGCACTGCACGGCGCGATTCGGGCAGGAGGAGTCGGGCTCGCTCTGTGGCGGTGGCGCCGCCGCCGCCGCCACCACCGCCACGGAGCGAGCCCGACCTCCTGCCCGAATCGCGCCGTGCGAGTGCTGATGGGGAGCTGCCGAGTCCGCCTGAGCTTGGCGGCTGCTAGAGCGCGAGCCCCGGGAGGCTGAGGAAGGAGCGGCGGCGGGTTGCAGCCCAGCCGGGCTTGCACAGCATGGGTAAGGCGGAGAGGAAGGAGCCGCCCATTACTCGATGGAATGACCTTTCTTCTGGCCTTTGGGTGGCTCGGGCGCAGAGCGCAGCGCCATCCCGCCTCGACCTCAAACTCGCCCGCTTTCTGGTAAATTGAGACGCCCGGTGAACAAACAATGCAGCAACTCAGAGCAAGCCGGCGATTGGCCAAGCTCAACCAGTAGAAAAAAAGGTTCTCCCCGTGTCGTCATTGTTGCTAGGCAGATGTTCAGGCGCAACGGGAGAGAGAAGAGGGGGGGAAAACCCTCCCTCCCTCAGCCGAGAAGGACTGCACCGCCAGGGCTTCCCCGCGCCAATGCATAGCCTGGCGGAGTTACTGCAGCTCACCTGCCCCGCCCCAACTGGTGGTGTTGGGGCAGCAGCTGCCGCTTAGCAAAAGGTCGCCGCCCAAAACTCCTCGCCTTCTCCTGGGAAGGGCTGGATGGCTAGCCGGAAGGGTTGAATAAGCAAGCCAACCTCCCTCCCTCCCTCCTCCTCTCCCCATAGCGAAAGAGCGTTTTCCGTTGGAAGAGAGAGAGAGAGAAAGGAGGGGCCGTCCCTCCCCTTCTTTCATTCTTTCTTCTCCCTCCGTGCTTCAGAAGCTGGGCGTGTGTGTGCGCGCCCTAGTCCCCTTCTGTTCCGTGGCGCTGGAAGAGAGAGAGAGAGAAAGGAGGGGCCGTTCCTCCCCTTCTTTCATTCTTTCTTCTCCCTCCGTGCTTCACCGTGCTGGGCGACCTGGGGCAGCTGCTCTTCAGCCAGATGCTCGGTGAGTCAGCCCGTCCCCTTCCTTCCGTGGGGGTCTGCCTTGCTGGTGAAGGTTATTGGGGCTTTTGAGCAAGGGAGGAGGAACGCGAGCACCGCCTTTCGCGCTGGCATTCCGGGATTTCCCTTTGTTTAGAGCTGGGAATCCTCCTTCCCCCTTTTGCACTCCCTCCCTCCCTCCCTCT
Source organism: Ahaetulla prasina (assembly GCF_028640845.1). NCBI lineage: Eukaryota > Metazoa > Chordata > Lepidosauria > Squamata > Colubridae > Ahaetulla > Ahaetulla prasina. Next base: position 81,742,153 of record NC_080539.1, on the reverse strand, counting down.
CTCTCTCTCTCTCTCTCACACACACACACACACACACAGACTTCTAAAGTCGATTGGCACAATGCTAAGCAAACACAGCAGTGGGTCAAGGGTGAAGGGCTAGGAACCTGGCAGGTGAAAGGTTGAGCGACATGAAGGCAAAGACCACAATTGTTTTAAGAAAGAAGCTTTAGCAGGGAGGGGGGGATGGGAGGGTGTTTTAAGTTTTGGCAAACAGCCAGGCCAACTGTATTGGAGAAGGTCACACAACTGGCCTTAACATTTTAGCTGCTGTCTTTTTCCTCACACTTGGGTTTAATGATATTAGAGATCCTTATTGCCCTGCCAAAAAAAAAAAAGAGCCACTAGCGTCTATGAAAATTAACCTTCTCTGCCAAGAGACACTGTGCAGGGTATTTTCACTATTGGTGTGCATACAGGCTTAGATTTGTGCTGGGTTCTTAGTGCTTAGAGCACTGACCTTCAGAGGCACCCTGGTCCCTTGGAAGCTAAAGGAGGACTCATTTTCATGCTTGCAGTTGTATTGTCAATTTCTGTGAGACAATGTTGTTGAAGTAACTCACTCACTCATTCATTCATTCATTCATTCATTCCTTGTGTGTCCAATCACACTTAGCCAATAAAAATTCTATTCTATTCTATTCTATTCATTCATTCATTCATTTTATTTTGTCAAATACATATTAAATAATTATATAAATATAAGCATGAATTGAATACATAAAAGGAATACAACTAAAGGGAACATTAGGACAGGGACGGTAGGCACGCTGGTGCTCTTATGCACGCCTTACAGACCTCTTAGGAATGGGGTGAGGTCAATACTAGATAGTCTTTGGTTAAGGCTTTGGGGATTTTGGGAAGAGACCAGAGTCAGGTAGCACATTCCAGGCATTAACAACTCTGTTACTGAAGTCACATTTTCTGCAATCTAGATTGGAGAGGTTCACTTTTAAGTTTGAATCTATTGTGTTCTCGTGTATTGTTGTGGTTGAAGCTGAAGTAGTCATTGATAGGAAGTACATTGTAGCAGATAATTTTATGAGCTATGCTCAGGTCATACCAAAGGTGGCGTAGTTCTAAATTTTCTAAAGCTGGGAATCCTCCTTCCCCCTTTTGCACTTTTATTGTTTTTCGTTCAAATAAATATTCATGTTATTTTACTTGGCTCTATCTTTATTTTTTACATTGACCAGTAGCTGCCTCATTTCCCACCCTCGGCTTATACTCGAGTCAATAGTTTTTCCCAGTTTTTGTGGTAAAATTAGGTGCCTCGGCTTATATTCGGATCGGCTTATACTCGAGTATATACGGTACTCAAAATTTCTGCTACCGGTTCTCCAGAAGTAGTCAGAACCTGCTGAAACCCACCTCTGATAGCACACAAAAGACAGGTTATTTCTTATTACAAACACGGGAAATTTTACTTACATGTCCCAATCCATATTCTGACAAAAGGCACATTTCTTTCCTTTTTAAAATCATCTTCAATTCATTCATAGCTTCATTTTTAAGGGATGACATATATCTGATCCTCCTTCAAGACTGCTGCTTCTAAATAGCTCCCCATCAAACCAAACCCAGTTTTAGCTATTTAGCTAAGGTTCTGGACTCTCGATGGCACAAAAATGACTTGGTAGTAATCTTACCACTATGGTAGGGATACTGGATTTAGGTTGCAGACATCCAAATGACTTCTACTGGGCGGCAGAGAAAATTTGAACCTTTTCCTCTCATCTAGTGGACATCTGGATTTTTTTTAGTCCAGCTCTTGCAGTTCTATATTATGGCAAGATGTAGCAGGCTTCAGTTTTAACTGTTTTATTTGCAACTACACATATGCATTAGCAGCCTTAAGCTTTCTTGATCTCTTTTTGAATGTCAACTATCTTATTTCCCAGCTAATCTGTCTAAAATTTGAAAACGCTGCAACCCTCTCTCTTTCCATCTGATTGGCCAGAAACCCAGGCTCTGTATCTCTACGTGCTAAGATTTGGGCTCGGAACAAAACTGATGAGGGATGGCTACTCTGTTGTTTATTTATAAGTATCATGGCTGTAGATAATTAGCCATATGAAAGAAATGAAAGCATAATTTTGCTCACATTTTCACAATCATTTTACATTAACAAAGGCTATTATCCCCTTTTCTCAGGATAAGATTTGCTATTTGCAGAGAGCCACTAAAAGTCCATTAATATTGCTGAACCATTATCAGCATGTTGAGCTTCAGATTCTAAAGTCACACAGCATTGTTAACATATTCCAATTACTATTAATCATACCACCCTTTGTTAAAAAAAGCATTTGGACTCAGTAGGATTATTAGCGACAATAAATCATATAATTATGTAAAGTAATTCTAAGTCTATTCTAGTGTAAGGAATAAATTCATATTTCAACTCAAAGGAAAAGTCTGAGGAAAGAAAACAGAGATATTTACATTTACCAGAATCTTTCAGCAAAGATTCTGGTAAATGTACAACTTTGGTTTTTTTTTAAAACCCCAATCATATTTAAGAAGTCTCATGCAACTTTTTTTGTAATTACACTTGAGCTTTTGACAATCATTTTCTGCAATTATTTCAAGAAATCTGTTATTAGTTTTTTTGAAAAATGAATGAGCAGAGATTTATCCTTTGGCAATACAGAAGTCAGTCTGAGTCACGTATTAGACTAAATGTGAAGGGTATTCCAAGATGTTTTTATACATAAGAACTGGAGTAGCAATTATTGGTTTTTTTTAAAAAAAAAAACCCTAGAAAAAAATCACTGAATTAAAGCCTGTTTTAATTAAACATTATTGCCTTTCCTCTTATATTTAATACACCATTATAAATCTTAATGAGATGAATGATTTTTTGTATATTTTATTAATGCTTAGTGCTCAACCTTCCATTACAGCATTCTCATTCAAGTATAAATTCTTTAAAAATGTATTTACCTGTTCATTTTGACTAAATTCCAACACAGAAGAAGCTCAAATATATATCTGTGCAGCAAAATCTTTAGGAAATTGAGAATTGATCCAAAGTTCTCCCCTTCCATCAACAATTACAAAAATAAAAGATACAGATAGCAGGGATGTCTGCAGGGGAGGGGGAGTCAAAAAAGACAAGATATTGGCTGTAATGGTAGTTGAAACCCCACCTATTTTCCATATGGATTGCACATAAAAATGGACAGAGCTTTGATCATGTTGTGGCTGCTATCTTGACTTCTTTGATCCCCTCCCAGCAGTTGCTGGATTGATATAGGGAAAGAGAAAATGGGGGAGGAGAAAAGGAGAAAGCTAAAGTTCCCGGCCCAGAGTTAGCTTAGGTGAATATTTAAACTCTTTGTACCAGAAAAGAATGAAAGCAAGTCTATAGAGTCTTCACCTGAAAATTGGCTGTCTTGGTCCCAAATGCTTGCAGAAATTGAAAGGGGAAAAGGCTGAAGGCTGGTCGGGTTGTAATTAAGTGAGAAAGAGCTGTCACAGCTCTCAGACAGGTGAGACGCAAGGTCATCTCATCTGCCAAGGGGTGTCTCTTGCTCTGAACAGCTAAAAAAGTAAGCGGGAGATGAGAATAATGGTAGGAAGAAGGGAATATACGCCAAGAGCAGGATCTGCTTGACCCTTCCCTTAGTGATCATAGACAGGCCTGTTAACTTCCTTCTGATGACAAGCCTGCCCCCATTTCTGCCTAGTATCCTTGTTCTATGCTTCTCACCTGTGTCTCCCCAAGGCATTCATAGTACCTCTTCTAAGCTGCTTTATACACTTTCTTTCCTCATGCCTGTTGAATAAAGTCTCTGTCAGTCACTGGGACCAGAGTTTTAGTCTTCCAAGTTTTTGGACTTGTGCTGGAGCCCATCCTCAGGGAACTTCTTTCTCTCCAGAATATCTGCACTGGGCTGTTTTATATTGTTAATTGGGGGTGGCAATGGTTGATGGCAGGGTATTGAGTTGTTGGTTATTGTTTTCTTGTGCTGCCACCAATTTACTACCAGTTTATCAAATACTTAGGAGCCCACGGTGCAGCAGCACAAAACAACAACCTGTTGTGACCTAGGCTTACTGAGTCAAGTAGTCCCAAAAACCTCTTTTATTGCAACAGCTGTGAATTACGTTCATTCACAGCTGAGTCCCAATTAGTTGCAAAAAGTCTTTCAGGAGAAGTCCTTCGGGATAATCATCAACCTTAATCTCCCTTCACACGCTGCCAAAGACCTACTTGGCAAAGCCACACGGATTCCAGAATCAAACAGAGATGCCGACTGGGAACAGAATTAACAACATTGCTTTCTTGCAAAGTGCCCACGTGCCTTTGCTCTTCCTTTAAGCCTTATGGGAGGGACCAATCATCTCCAGGCCTTACTCCCGAATTGTCCCTTTTGTTTTAACTATTCATGCCTTCTGGCAGCTCTGTGCATGTGCACACTAGGAGGAACAAGCTCCTCCTGTTCCTCTGCCTCTCTGCTGTCTGACTTTGGAGACTCTGGAGTCCACACATCACTCCCAGATGGCCCTGGCCCCATCTCTGATTTGATTCAGAGCCCTTGTTCAGGCCTTCCCCAGACTCCAGGACTGGCCCATTTTCCTCCCCAGTCTCCTCACTGTCCACTGCCAACTCCGCATGCTGCTGGCAGACCACAACACAACCAATATCAGCCATCAATATCCCAATTAACAACTAAAAGCCACACACAATCAGGCACCCCATAAATAATACACATGGAACAGGCAAATGTGCATATTCTGGAGAGAAAGAAATTTCCTGAGGATGGGCTCCAGCGTGAGTCTGAAAGCTTGGAAGAATAAAACACTAGTCCTGGTGACTGACTCAGATCGGCTCCTGAAACATTATCCTGGGATGCATATATTTGCCTTCATTTGTAATAGTGTCTCCATTTGGCATTTCCTGCTTTTTATCATCACATACTGTGAGAGAAGTAGGTTCCTCGCCTCTGAGGGAGACGGGAGGTTTAGAAATAGGAAATGTAAATTAATATAAATATAAATAAGTATGAATTTAAACAAAAGAATTACCGCTGACCTAGTTTTAAATTTATTTTTTACACCAACAGCCACTGTTATCTGTGAAGTAATGTCTGTGGTGGAACACACAGCAGCAATGAGCAGAGTCTGATGGAAATGTATGCAAAAATGTGTACAAAAAATGACTTTGCTGTTAGGGAATCAGAATTTTAACGAAGGATATTAAGGCTTGTTTCATGTTAAATTGAATATATATGAGTTGATGTTGCCTTGGAAAATATATGTTGGAGTTATTGCTTGTATATAGTTAATTATACCGCAGAAAGATACAGCCAAAACCCATGTAAAACCAATGTAGCTACAGGGGAAAGGTTTTCTTTTTAAAAAAAATCACTTTGAATCTTTGGAAAAAGGAATGAGAGGAGACCTCATGGGACACATGCTTGAACGAGGAAAAAACTCATCATCTGGGCTGTTGACATCTCTAGATCAGAGGCACCAGCCATGTGAATGAAACTTGCTTAGGAGCATAACTTGCTTGGGACTTTGGGGACCCCAAAGTCATTGTTTGTACCATTATAGGAAACTGGTTGCTGGATTTAATGTGGACTTTTTCTAATCCACAAGCAAATCTGCAATCAAATTAATTCTGTCACTCTGCTGCTGCACAAACTTTGTTTAGCATATAGCACCACGATGACTCTCTATGGAGTGTGGCAGTATGTAAATAAAGTCAAGAAACAAAAATGGTGATAGCTAATCATGCCAGATCAAATACTTAAAAAAAGCTTAAAAGGATGCTGAATCTTTGGGGAAAATAAAGCCTACTAACATAGAAACTACTGCATCTTCTGGAAGATGGCAAAGTAGACTAGTATATATTCAACAATTATCTATGAATTGAGTTTTCTTTACTAAATGTTTAAAAATATATTTATAACTTAGTTCAGTGTTTCTCAAACTTGGCAAACTTAAAATGTGCAAATTGGGTATGTGCTGGCCAGGGAATTCTGGAAGTTGAAGTTCATACAAATTAAAGCTTCCAAGGTTGAATAATATTAATCATCATCATCATCATCATCATCATCATCATCATCATCATCATCACACAGTCCTAAGTGCTTGGGAAGTGTTTGACAGTGAGCTGTGATACGAAATCCAGCATAGTTATCTCGTTTGTTGTGTATACTGTCATTTTGTGTAAATAAAATAATAATAATTATTTTACAGAAAACTAACCTGGGTTATCAAACTGCTAAAAATTCACAGAAAATCTCTCACCTGCTGTACATGGATGACCTGAAGCTATATGGAAAATTAGAAATTTAAATCCAGTCACTGACCAATACAGTTCGAGTTTTCAGCACTGACATCAGCATGGAGTTCGGCCTGGACAAATGTGCCACAGTGGCACTGAAGAAAGGGAAGATCGTAGAACGTGATGGAATTGAAATGCCCAATGGACAAACCATCAAGTGCAACCAACCCAAAGCCTACAAATACCTGGGCATACTGCAGCTGGACAATATCAAGCATGGGCAAGTGAAAAATGTGGTCAGCAAAAAATACATGCAAAGGGTCAGGAAACTTCTAAAAAGTAAACTGAATGGCGGTAACACCATCAAGGCTATAAACAGCTGGGCCATACCCGTTATCAGATATGCTGCTGGAATTGTAAACTGGACACAGGCAGAGCTGGACAGCCTGCATAGGAAAACAAGAAAACTGATGACCATACACTATGCGCTGCACCCACATAGTTGACGTTGACAGGCTATATTTGCCCAGAAAGGTAGGCGGCAGAGGACTTTTGCAAGTGAAGCAGACAGTTGAAGAAGAGAAACATGTTCTGGCAGATTATGTGAAAGACAGTGCTGAACCAGCTTTGATGGAGGTCAACAAGAGGAAGCTGCTAAAAGTACAGCAAACCAAGTATAGGAAAACAGCGATGCAAACTCGAGCTGAAAGCTGGTGTAACAAAGCACTGCATGGACAGTTCCTTGAAAAGTTCCAAGGAAAAGTAGATAAGGAAAAGATCTGGTTATGGGTGACCAATGGAACATTGAAGAAAGAAACAGAAGGCCTGATTCTTGCGGCCCAAGAACAAGCCATTAGAACAAATGTAATCAAAGCCAGAATAGAAAAATCTGCTGATGATCCCAAATGCAGACTCTGCAAAGAAGCGGATGAAACCATTGATCACATACTGAGCTGTTGTAAGACAATAGCTCAGACCGACTACAAACAACATCACAACACAGTCGCTCAGATGATCCACTGGAACTTCTGTCACAACTACCATCTGCCTGTAGCAAAGAACTGGTGGGATCATAAGCCTGAAAAAGTGACTGAAAATGAGCATCAGTCTGTCTGTTATTAACACAGCTGCTTGCAATTACTGCAAGTTAAACTCCCACCAGACCCAAGGTTGACTCAGCCTTCCATCCTTTATAAGGTAGGTAAAATGAGGACCCAGATTGTTGGGGGCAATAAAAGTTCACTTTGTATATAATATACAAATGGATGAAGACTATTGCTTAACATAGTGTAAGCCGCTCTGAGTCTTCGGAGAAGGGTGGGATATAAATTCAAATTTTAAAAAAAAATGAACTTTGGACTTGGAAAAATGTGCTAAATTATCCATGCAGCAAGGAAAAATGGAAAAAATAGAAGGAATAGAACTGGGAAATGGAAACATAGTAAAAGCATTAGCAAAGGATGATGGTTACAGATACCTAGTCATATTGGAAGCAGATAACATCTTGAATGGAAAAGTCAAAGAGTCAACGCAAAAGGAATACATCAGGAGGGTCTGAAAAATATTAAAATCAAAGCTGAATGCTACAAACATAATTAAAGGCATTAATACATGGGCAGTTCCAGTCATATGCTACTCAGGTGGAATCATCAACTGGACTTTGGCGGAACTACAAAACTTGGACCGGAAAACATGCAAACTTTTGAATATGTACCACGCTTTACATCCACGAAGTGACATCGACAAGTTGTACCTGCCAAGAAAAATAGGGGAAAGAGGACTATTGAAAATCCATCAAACTATAGAAGAAGAAAAACAAAGTTTGAATGATTATGTGAACCAAAGTACAAAAAATTGCTGCAGGCTATGAAAACAGAGAACATTATAAAAACAACAGAAACAAAGGTAGAATATAAAGAAAAACAGCTGGATGACAGATTAAATAGATGGAAAACCAAAGCTTTGCATGGACAGCACTTGAAAAACATTGAAGGAAAATGTGACGACAACTTTACATGGGCATGGCTTAAGATGGGAACCATCAAGAAAGGAACGGAAGGTTTAATACTCGCTGCTCAAGAACAAACACTACAAACCAATGCCATGAAAGCAAAGATACAAAAATCCACCAACAATCCAAACTGCGACTTTGCAACAACAAAGTCAAAACTGTTTCACATTTAATATGTGAATGCAGCAAAATTGCACAAACTGATCATAATGTAAAAAATATGACTTGCCTGTATCCAAAAAGTCATGGGAACATAAAGTGGAAAAAGTTATAGAAAATGAGAAGATGAAGATCTTGTGGGACTTTCGAATACAGACGGATTATCACTTGGAACACAGCACACCAGATATCACAGTTGTCGAAAACTGTACAATAATGAAATATCATGATCTGGCCATCAGAACTACACGATTATGGATGAAATATGTAACAGTGATATTCATTGTCATTGGGGCACTTGGTACAATGTCCAAAAATGTTATAAAATGCATCAAGAAATTGCAGCTAATTTGGAAACTATTTTATACAAGCAATTAAAGCAATATACCAGAAGCAGACGGCACAAATAATAATTAATAAAAGTTTAACAGAGTCTTTTAGAACTGAGAAAGGGACAAGACAGGGATGTCCTTTGTCTCCATTATTGTTTATTTTAACTTTAGAAATTTTATTGAATAGATTACGAGGTGCAAGCCAAATAAAGGGAATACAAATTAAACATCAAGACTATCGATTAAGAGCGTTTGCAGATGACTTGGTTGTTACTTTATCTCAACCTATTCATTCTGCTATATATTTGAAAGTGATAATTGATCAATATGGTAAGGTATCTGGATTTAAAGTGAATGAACAGAAGACTAAGATAACAACTAAAAATATGAATATTAAACAAAAAGACAAATTGGAAAGAGTAACTGGATATGAAATAGTTAATAAGGTTAAATATCTAGGAGTATATATCTCAGCATCGAATGTGAAATTATATAAAAATAATTATGAAGTATTGTGGCAGAAAGTACAGAAGGAAATGGAACATTGGAAGAATTTACAATTATCCTTACTGGGAAGAATAGCAGTAATAAAAATGAATGTTCTGCCTAGGTTTTTATTTTTGTTTCAAATGATACCAGTACTTAAGAAGGATGCATATTTGCAGGAATGGCAAAAAGGGATTAGTAATTTTATTTGGATGGGCAAAAAACCGAGAATAAAATTAAAGAAAATGTAAGATACACGTGAAAAAAACCAAATTTGAAATTGTACTATGATGCAGTTGTTCTCTCATTGATCAGTGACTGGTTTAATTCAACAGAAGAAAGAACTTTGAATATAGAAGGTTATGATTTGTTGTATGGATGGCATGCCTATTTATTTTATGACAAGAAAGTGGATAAGATTTTTAAAAGTCATATTCTTAGAAATGCTTTGTTAAGGGTGTGGAAGAAATATCAATACAAGCTAGATTATAAAATACCAATATGGGTAATTCCTAGACATACGATAGAGAATATAAATATAGAACAAAAACAAGAGGTGGTTACTTATAAAGAACTTCTTTTTGTAGAAAAGGGTAAACTACAACTAAAATCTTTAAACAAACTGAGAGATGAAGGCATGAATTATACTTGGTTTCAGTATGGACAGTTGCAAGCTAGATGGAGATTAGATGAGAAAATTGGTATTATGCAAAATAAGGAAAATTTGGTAAAACAAATTAGCGATCAAGGTCAAATGCATATTAAGAGGTTGTATAATGTATTGATAGAAATAGATTCTGAAACAGAATTAGTTAAGGATTGCATGATAAAATGGGCACAAAATATTCAACAACCCATGGTGATGGAAACATGGGAAAAAATATGGGTTAGAAATGTCAAATTTACACAAGCACAAAGTTTAAGAAAGAATTTTTCTAAAATGTTTTATAGATGGCATTTAGACCCTAAAAAATTGGCATGTATGTATTCGAATATGCAAGTTAAATGTTGGCGATGTGAATGTGAGGATGCTACTTATTTTCATATATGGTGGACTTGAAAAAAATCAAAGCATTTTGGATTAAAATATGGTGGATTATGCAGAATATTTTGAAAAAGAAGATAAAATTTACTCCACAGTTGTTCTTATCGGGTATAATTACAGATTGTACAGTTATAGAGACTAAGCTGATTCTAAATTTAATAACAGCAGCGAGACTTTTGGTTGCACAATACTGGAAGAGAGAAGATTTACCTATGATTGAAGAATGGACACTTAAAGTATCAAATTTAGCAGAAATGGCAAAAAATTCTGTGTATTTGAAAGAACATTCACAAGAAAAATATGTATTGGAGTAGAGAAGGTGGATTGATTACCGTATATACTCGAGTATAAGCCGAGTTTTTCAGCACGTTTTTTGTGCTGAAAAACATCCCCTCGGCTTATACTCGAGTATATACGGCTTATACTCGAGGTGTTTTTTTTTCTTCTTTTTTTCACATTATACCGGATGGTGCAAACTTGGCGGGCTTTTGCATTAGCGCGGGGAAGCCCTGCCGGTGCAGTGAGAGGCGGGCGGAGCCGCCAGCCTCCGCGGCTGAGGGAGGGAGGGTTCCCCTGACCGGTAGCTGCCTCATTTCCCTCCCTCGGCTTATACTCGAGTCCCCAGTTTACCCCAGTTTTTTGGGGTAAAATTGGGGACCTCGGCTTATACTCGGATCGGCTTATATTCGAGTATATACGGTATGTTCAAAACAAGTATCGGACTAAAAAGTATCAAATAGTTTATGAATAACATTATGTATGGCATATATTAATGTATATGTTTAAATGGGAAAGGGGAATTAAGGGGGTGTTGGAAGAGAGTTGATATGAGTTAAGATTTTTGTGGTATTTTAGCTTATGATTGATAAATGTTATACCCTGCATTTTGTTCTGGGAAGTCTTGGGGGGTTGGGGGAGAGGGAGGAGGGAGGAGGAAGTGGGGAAGTGGGGAGGGAAACAATGGTTTAAAAATTTGTCCTTTGTAAAACTTGTTCAATTAAAAAAGAAAGAAGAAAGAAATTGCAGCTTCCTGCAATAACACCAGCAGAACTGCAAAAAACTGCGCTACTCGGAACATCGTACATCTTAAGGTACTTGGTTGATATCTAGGATGCTGGCAGCAACCCATATCAACCATTAGCACCAGTCAATGGTATTTGTGATGTATTTCTGAATGTTCAGTTGACTGAGTTTCATGTTTAATGAATAAAAGAGATAATAATAAAAATATCATCGCACAGTCAGCCAGATATTCAGACTGGGTTTGGCATTTTTGCTTACCTATTGAGTTCTTACCAAGGACCTGGGATAGGCAGATGTGGATGTTTGTTGGTGTTACAGAGTCCTCGCCTAATGACCCATGTGCTCCTTGCTTAATGATGCCAATTGGCACTGCTAGAACTGCTATTGCTAAGTGGCATGGTCATGTGATATTTCGTTTATAACTGCGTCATTTAGCAAAGGCAATTCTGGTTCCAATTGCCATTATAAACCAAAGACTACTGTATTGTACAGTAAACTCATAGAAACTGGAAAACCCGCCAGAGTTTTTGCTTATTATGTCCTATGCCAAACAAAATCATAGTGTGGTTATTTTAGTTTCTTTCTCATTTTTCCCTCTTTCTTAAGATGAGTTTTTTATTTATGAAACTCCTCCCTTAATTGTTTTATCATTTGTTTTTGAGACTGACCCTAAATTCTCTCATTGAACTTTAGGATACATATTTGTAAGTGACTGTATGTTACTTTTAGTCTCATAGTCTCCTGTTTGAAGTTAAAACTTCTTACAATATCAGCTTCCAAGAATGATTTCATTCAATCAGATAACTAAGCAGACACAGCTGTATAGCTGCTGTCAATCCAATCCTTTCTACATAAGGCATCTTAATATACTTTTGATTTTTTTTAAGGTAAGTTATTTTGAATACGAAAAATAAAAGCCAGATAAAGGCATAGTTACCTATCAGATTTAATTCTGACATAAGGATATCTGTTTACTTTAATCACATATAAACATTTATTGACATTTAATTCTCCAACATTTAATTTCTCTTACGTATCATTTTTAATTGACATGACATGTGTAGAGACGTTTACAAGTTCAAATATGCATTTCATTTATATGTTTGCTAAGATTAAGTGCAGATAACATCTGTTTAAGTAGAACTATAAAGAACAAATAAAAGACAAAGAATTATTAAAGGAAGGAATCATAGGGCATCGTGAGATACTGAAGACTTTTAACTGCAAAAATAGATGGTCAGTTTTAACTACCGTATATACTCGAATATAAGCCGATCCGAGTATAAGCCGAGGTCCCCAATTTTACCCCAAAAACTGGGGTAAACTGGGGACTCGAGTATAAGCCGAGGGTGGGAAATGAGGCACCTACCGGTTGAAACCCTCCTCCCTCAGCTGAGAAGGCTGGCGGCTCCCGCCCGCCCTCTCACTGCACCGCAGGGCTTCCCAGCCGTCCGGTAAAATGTGAAAAAAAAAGAAAAACTCGAGTATAAGCCGTATATACTCAGTATAAGCGAGGGCTTAAAAACAAACTCGAGTATAAGCCGTATAGACCCGAGTATAAGCCGAGGGGACGTTTTTCAGCACAAAAAACGTGCTGAAAAACTCGGCTTATACTCGAGTATATACGGTAATTGGTCAGGAGTGCTGAAATATCTATTAGAGTTTTTAAATTGTTTTTAAAGGAATGGGGGTCATGAAGAAGATTTTTAAGGGGACCTTTTAAGGGGTGGGAGGGTAAGGGCGGGCAATGGGGGTAACCCGTCGGGTAAGGGGCCAGTCTCTGCACATGCTCGCGGCGGTCTTTCTTTATCAGGTTCGGAGGTTATGGGGGTGGAGGGTGTTCCTATTGATGAGGGTGGTTCTATTGACACGGTAAGTGGGAGAGGCAGATATGGCGGGCGAGGGTCATACCAAGTTTGGGAGCGTGCTCGATGTCTGAAAGCGATCACGCTCCGACCCTGGACTTCTCCGTTCCCGGATGGTCAGGATCCTCAGAGCCCGGGCCTTGGTTGATGTTGTGCAATGCTCGGTCCGTGGTGAACAAAGCCCCCTTGTTTGTGATCTTATTCAGGGGTTCCGCGGACCTTATAGGCATTACGGAGACCTGGTTGGGCACGGAAGGGGTGTGCCCTCGTGGAGATGTGCCGCCGGGTTTCCGTGCATTCCATCAACCGAGGCCCAGGGTAGGGGTGGTGGGGTGGCGGTTGTGATTAGAGAGTCTAGAGCCGAGGGAGACCACTGTGCCTCAGATTGCGGGTGCGAATCCCTCTTTGTGAGATGGGGTCATAGGTGTCAGATGGGTTTGCTGATCGCGTACCTGGCTCCTTGCTACGTGACAGCTGCCCTGCCCGAGCTCCTGGAGGTGCTGGCGGGGTGGCAGTTGAGACCCCAGACTTTTAGTCATGGGGACTTTAACTGCCATCTTCCGGCCCGTCATCGACAGCGGCTCGGGAGTTCACGGCTTCCATGACGGCCTTGGACCTGACCCAGGTAATTGATGGCCCTACTCACATTGGGGGTGGCACTCTGGACTTGATTTTTCTCTCTGGTCAGTGGTTGAGAGATCTGGACTTAAAGGAAATAGTCACTGAACCTTTGTCATGGTCAGATCACTCTCTTCTTCGCCTGGACTTTCTGACTGCCATTCACCACCGCGGGGAGGCGGAACCGATCGTTGGTTCCGTCCCAGGCGCCTGATGGACCCGGATGGGTTCGGACGGAGCTTGGGCCATTTCCTGAGGTCTGGCTCACGGCTCGGCCGAGGAACTTGTTGCGGCCTGGGAACGGGCCGCGCGGGGCCTTAGACCGAGTCGTGCCTTTGCGGCCTCTGACCCGGCGCGGGGCCCAACCGGCTCCTTGGTTCTCCGAGGAGCTGAGGGGATGAAGCGCGGAGAAGGCGCCTAGAGAGTTCCTGGAGGTCTAGCCGTTCGGAAGCTGATCGGACACTAGTGAAGTCCTATACTAGGACTTACCTAGTGGCATTGAGAAGCGGCGTAGCTCGCCTCCTCCCTCATTGCATCGGCAGATAACCGCCCGGCCGCCCTGTTTGGTGACTCGCTCCCTCCTTCATCAGGGGCGGGATGACCCGTTGCAGGGACGGGCTGAGGAGTTTAACGGTTATCTATACGATAAAATCGTTCAACCGGGATGGTCTGGACCAAGATTGCGGTGATGCGGGTGAGACGCCGAGGGTGGTCTTGGCGACATTATTTGGGATGAGTTTGACCCTGTGGCTCCCGAGGACATGGACAGGTTGCTGGGTAGGTTGAATGCCACCACGTGTTTACTGGACCCGTGCCCCTCCTGGCTGGTGCTGGCCACTCGGGAGGTGACACGAGGCTGGCTCCAGGCGATTCGATCGCTTCTTTGGTGGAGGTGTCTTCCGGCCGCCTTGAAAGAGGCGGTGGTGAGGCCCTCCTTAAAGCCTTCCTGGACCCGGCTGTTTTAGGTAATTATCGTCCGGTCTCAACCTTCGCTTCGGCGAAGGTTGTAGAGAGTATGGTGGCATATCAGCTTCCCTTGCACCTGGATGAAACTGTCTATCTAGACCCGTTCCAGTCCGGTTTCCGACCCGGTTACAGCACGGAGACGGCTTTGGTCGCGTTGGTAGATGATCTCTGGAGGGCCAGGGATAGGGGTTGTTCCTCTGCCCTGGTCCTATTAGACCTCTCAGCGGCTTTCGATACCATCGACCATGGTATCCTGCTGCGCCGGTTGGGGGGATTGGGAGTGGGAGGCACCGTTTATCGGTGGTTCTCCTCCTATCTCTCCGACCGGTCGCAGTCGGTGTTGACAGGGGGGCAGAGGTCGTCCCCGGGGCGCCTCACTTGTGGGGTGCCGCAGGGGTCGATTCTCTCGCCCCTTCTGTTTAACATCTACATGAAACCGCTGGGTGAGATCATCAGTGGTTTCGGTGTGAAGTATCAGCTGTATGCGGATGATACTCAGCTGTACTTTTCTACACCGAACCACCCCAACGAAGCTATCGAAGTGCTGTCCCGGTGTCTGGAGGCCGTACGGGTCTGGATGGGGAGAAACAGGCTCAAGCTCAATCCCGCCAAGACAGAGTGGCTGTGGATGCCGGCATCCCGGTACAGTCAGCTATACAGTCATTGGCCCCGATGGAGAGGGTCCGCAACTTAGGCGTCCTCCTGGATGAACGGCTGTCTCTAGAAGAGCATTTGACGGCCGTCTCCAGGAGAGCGTTCTACCAGGTTCGCCTGGTACGCCAGTTGCGCCTTTCTGGACGGGATGCCCTATCCACGGTTACTCACGCACTCGTGACGTCTCGCCTGGATTACTGCAATGCTCTCTACATGGGGCTCCCTTGAGGGGCATCCGGAGGCTACAGTTAGTCAGAATGCAGCTGCGCGGGTGATAGATGGAGCCCTCGTGGCTCCCATATGACACCTATCCTGCGCAGACTGCACTGGCTTCCTGTGGCCTTCGGGTGCGCTTCAAGGTTTTGGTGACCACCTTTAAAGCGCTCCATGGCATTGGGCGGGTTATTTACGGGACCGCCTACTGCGACCGAATACCTCCCACCGTCCGTGCGCTCTCACAGAGGGTCTCCTCAGGGTGCCGTCAGCGAGGCAATGTCGTCTGGCGGCGCCCAGGAAGGGCCTTCTCTGTGGGGCTCCCACCCTCTGGAGCGATCTACCCCGGACTTCGTCAGCTTCGGACCTTGGACCTTCCGCGGGCTTAAAACATACTTATTTAATTGTGCAGGACTGAGCTAGATTTTAAATTTTGGGTTTTAAATTGGGTTTTATTTCTATTTTTAATTGGACGGGCTTTAGAATAAGTTTTTAAAATGTTTTATATTGTATTTATATTCTATTTATCTGTTTTTAGTGCCTGTAAACCGCCCTGAGTCCCTTGGGAGATAGGGCGGTATATAAATATGATTAAATAAAATAATAAATAAATAAATAAATAATAAATGAAAGGGGTTTCATGAGAAAAATAATTTCAACTAATGGAATAACAGGTATTATAGCTGGGAGGAAAACATTAATTTCTTTATAGATAAATTATATTAGTTGTCTCCTAGATTTAATTTAGCAGGTTTGTGTTCATGTTGCCTATAGATCAAATGGAAACTAGACAATTTGATGAAGTCCAGGATGAAGAATTTGCTGAGAATGGTGATTTATGTATACTTTACACTTCTCAAGTCTACTTGATACTTTGAAAATCCATTTAAAGCCACTTTCCTTGACTAACCTAATGTAACCTAATGTAACCTAACCTAATGTAACCTAATGTACCTTTAACGTAAGCACTTATTTATATGTTGGTAACATCAATTTGAGGATTAGCAAAATGATCCTCATACATTATCTTCTGCTGTTGCTAGGGAGAAATTATTAATGTCTTCCTCTGTGATAAATCTGCAAACAATGAACCATTACAAACTATATCCTTGCATTAAATAACCTAAGATAAGAACAGGGAAAAACAAAGGTCAGAATGAAATTCTTGTTATTTCCGCTGCCTTTTAAAGGATAGGATGAATGTTAAAAGGCAATGATGCTTTGAATAAAGCAATATTCAAATGCTCATCTGAGAAAAGGAGGAAATATTTCTGTGCAATTTAAATACCACTGAATATTAATCACCAAGCAATTATTTTGAATATGTTGTCAGGGCAGCTTTTATCAAGTTCTTAAAAAGTGATTGTTTTACCATCCAAGTCACAACCATAACCTCTTCAACAGATTCTTTAATAATCCAAAATTAGCACAGCAGAGTTAGACAAAGGTGCTTGTCCTTTCTTTTGTGCTGTTGAATTCCTGCTGTTGTGAAAGTTACCGTACTTTGGATGCTATTTTTAAAATAAAAGCGGATTTGTTGTTAGAGCAAGTTGCTAGAAGTTACTGAATACATGATTTCATCCACATTAGCATCTCATTATCAGCTTGCATCCACAAGAGCTTTCTGAATAGTGTTTAGAATTCAGGAAGAGGGCTTTTTTTGCACTATTATATAGATACTGGTATAGATTTTGATTCTGATCACTTACTTTGCTCAGAATGTCATCATTCCAAAAAGAAAAAAGAAAAAAGAAAAAAAAGAATGTGAGCCACTCAACCACTTGAGCAGTTATATTTTTCATTTGGATGTGAAAAGAAATGATTGTGTAGATAGATGTATGGTAGATTTGGTGGAAAATTAAAAAAAGACAGTCTACATGCTAAGGCAATGTTCTCAGTTCCTCCGTTAAATTTGAATTTTGAAGAACTGGAGGCTAAGATAACTCTAGGCTAAGATAAAATCACTTCCATTTTATTACTGATTTGCAAGTAGTATAAGACCATAGTAAGCATAAGAACCTAATAGCTATCTTACGGATAGAAAAATCAGATAAGTTCATAATAGATTAATTATAATGTAATTTTGAAAGTGGGGGGACGCATACACCAAACAACAGCTTTTACTTAAAAGAAGTAAAGTTCAACAAATGATTGGGATAAATGAACCAGGGCCATATTCCCTCAACCAATTGTCCTCCTGAAGCTACATCTCTCAAAAATTGTCCTTGCAGATGACCCCCACCCTGTTAAAGACCTCGGAGTTTTCATATCTAATGACCTAAAGTGCCAAAGCCCACTGCAACTACGTAGCAAAAATGGCTCTAAGAGTTGTAAACCTAATCTTGCGTAGCTTCTTTTCAAAAAACACCACACTACTGACCAGAGCATATAAAACATTTGCTAGGCCAATTCTTGATTACAGCTCGCCTGTCTGGAACCCATACCACATTTCTGACATCAATACAATTGAACGTGTCCAGAAATATTTTACAAGAAGAATTCTCCACTCCGTAACCAACAAAATACCTTATCCCATCAGACTTGAAATCCTAGGTTTAGAAAACTTGGAACGCCATCGCCTTCTACAGGACCTGGGTTTAACTCATAGAATCATCTATTGTAATGTCCTTCCTGTTAAAGACTACTTCAGCTTCAACTGCAATAATACAAGAACAACCAATAGATTTAAACTTAATGTCAACCGCTCCAATTTGGATTGCAGAAAATATGACTTCTGTAACAGAGTTATCTGTGCTTGGAACGCATTACCTGACTCTGTGGTCTCTTCTCATAATCCCAAAAGCTTTAACCAAAAACTATCTACTGTTGACCTCACCCCATTCCTAAGAGGACTTTAAGGAGCATGCATAAGAGCACAAACGTGCCTACCGTTCCTGTCCTATTGTTTCTTTTTCTTATATATATATGCTTATACTTCTTGTTTCTCCTCATATATATGTTTATATACTATATAATATTTTTGTGTGATGCTTGTGTATATTGTTATGACAAAATAAAGTAAATAAAATAAAAATAAAATAATGGTCAGAAAATGATAACTCTATCATGAAATGAAATGTACAGGGTTAAAACAAAGCTTCTCCTTCATATTAAATAGGCATTAAATCAACACATGGATGATTGCTTCTAATATTTGAGTAGGCAAAAAGGATTCAAGAAATTTCATGGTTGCTTGGCTTCTAACACAAGCAGAAACTCTTTTAGCCAATACCCACTTACTTGAAACCAGCAGCACTTCTGAATACACAGACTTATCCTGTAAGCTTATTATTTTAATGAAGCTGGCAAAATAAAGTTGAAGGTAGAAGTCACCACCTCCTTTCACTTCCTTTATTGTGACAGAAACAAACCCTCTGTTCTGTTCTGTTCCATCTAAAAAAGAAAAATATTAAAGTTACTGTGTAGGCGATGATTTAAGTAATGATCTTAAATTGTATCTGATTAACTTTTCCACCTTATCAGTTTTGATGCTGTTATAAAATCACAAACCAAGAAAACATTGGAAGAAAAAGCATATTATTTTTTTTCCAGGAAGACGTTTTTCCGTTTTCTCCTATTTTTCAAGTACTTCAACATTTTGAAGGATACTGTGCTTGCCTGAGGACTTTAAAAATTTTTTTTTAATGGCAAAAGGTCAGAGACCAACTGCTGGAGAAATGGAGAGAATTTTGGAAAAGTTATCTAATATGGACAAGAAACTGGATGAAATAAGAGCGGAAATTGTGACTATCCAAAAGGACTTAAAGGATACTCAACAAGTCTCAGCAGAAAATAAGCAGAAAGTGGAAGGTCTGGAGGGTGAGATGCGGGCAGTGCAGAAAAGAGGGGAGACGACAAGCAATGCTGTGCTTGGATTACAGATGGATAAAATGTCTTATTTCCTTAGGTTTCAAAATTTGGAAGAAGTGGACCAAGAAGATTTGAGAGATGTTGTGACTAAACTGTTGGGAGAATTTCTTGGGAGAGGTGTTGATTTTATGAATTGGGATGTGGATCGAGTTTATAGAGTTAATTCACAATATGCACGCATGCAGTTCCTAGAGAGGTTCATGTCAAATTTGTGAAAAGAGGCGAGAGATGAAATTCTTAGAAAACATAGGAGTGGGGCACTGACTTATAGGGGCAGGAGATAGCCATTCTGAGGCAGATTCCCAGACAGGTACGTGAAATGAGAAAGAAAATATTACTTTTGTCAAGCAAATTGTACCAGAAGGAGTAGGCTTCAGATGGCTGATGCCAGAGGATTGATGATTTTCCGGGAGGGCATTACGAAAAAATTAGTACAATTGCGGAGGCTACGGCCTATGTGGAGGAACACAAAGCCCTCCTGGAATCAGATGACCCAGGAATTGAAGAAGGGGAGGTTATAGACCATGGGGAGGAGGCGGCTGCCGCTGTTGCGGCCCTGGAGTTGGGTCAGGCTGAACCCAGAGTTCTGAGATCCAAAACTAGGAGGTGACAAAGATATTTGGTATTGTGTTGGTTTTACTTATTCTCTTTCGTATGATATTCTGATTATTCTTGACCCTTCTTTATTGCGTATGTAAGATTGGTAAACTTAGCTACTCCGTATTACCTGCTTGCCATATGGCTGTTGTATGTGTTTAAAATTTTGAGTAAAATTCTTATCACGTATAAGAAAAATGAAAATTTACCATACCTGATATGTATTTGTATAAACTTTTTTTTTTGACCAATAAAAACTTTTTTTTTTTTGGAACATTTTCCATCACCACACTTTCAGCTCAGGTAAAACCTGTTAATTTTTCTACCATTATAGACACCATGCATGTACTAGATATTCACTATATGTTTGAGGCTAAAACTCCCAAATTGTTTCTAAAGGTAGCATTGCATACAGTATGTTACAAGAGCTTCCAGAGCAGTGAGAAAGTTGGTGCAATAATTAGAAATACTATGAAGTTCATCCCATTTCTTTTGCAATCTGCTGTGGGAAGAAATGTCCATCTGGTTCAGATCCAAGCTGGGAGAAAGACACTGGAAACATGGAGGCTGATTGGAAAGAAGGTTTAATGATGAACAGAACCACCAAGGACATGGTTCTGATGCAGCTGACAAAATGAAGTTGAGAATGAGGATTTTTTTTAACCTTCTTTGAGCTTTGCATGTGAGCTTCCTGTTCCTGTGCAAGAACGTGTATTCTATTGGCTGTTGTCAGATTCCTTGTGCAGGGATTATGTAGAGGTCATAGCTGGCTCTAGAGGCAAAAGAGGAAATACAAATCCTAGGTGTTTGTCTGAGCTAAGTTTGGTTGAAGTTTGGACTGCTCTGAGATTGATACAATAACTCCTATTGTGGCTTAATGGCTTTGTCCTGTGTTGGATCTTGAGCGATGGCTGCTTCTAGTCCTACCATTCTGCCTTTGTTTCCAAACACCCAATCTTGGATGAATTACCAAATCTGCATTTCTAAAAGGTGGCCTCCTCAGTTTGGTTTCTGAATAGGCTGACCCAATTTTTCTTAATGGGCATCAAAATATCTGCTGGGGGCTACTTAGAAAGACTTGGGGGCTGCTTTCTGTCTCCCAGAAAACATGTTTCTCCATTTCTCCTTTAGGGAAATATAATATTCTGCATTTTTTAAATATTCCTCAAAATATTTCATTCTTCTAGGAGGGTGGGAGGGGGTGGCTTCCCCCACTGCTTATGAAACAGAATTCCCCAGTCAAAAAACCCCCCCAAAACTGCACCTGTTCTGTGGGATAAAAGTACCACCTTAGCAATAACAAGCAAATCTACCTTATAGAAGAGACGACACCTGAAAGCATTGTTTTGATTTTTCAAGATTAGCATTCATATAGGGGCAGGAAGAATCATGCACTTGTCTGCTTCTACTGACTTCAAAGCTTCACTATCTGTGATCTCTCCAAGCTGTTTCATATGGATGTTATGACCCTGCCCAGAGGAACACTGCCATCCATCTTCCCAGGAGTTGAGGTAATTTCTGAAACAGCATTTCCACCTGTTGCCCAAGAGATTTATTACATATCCCGGTTAAGGATAATGGGATTTGTAGTATAATACATCTCCAAGACAGGTTGATGACAAGGAAAAGGAGGAGGAGGAGGAGAAAAAGATGCTGATTTTATCCTCAGTTCAACAATTCTAATTGTCCCTTAATACTCTTATCTGAAAGTCCTCTACTGGACCCTTAAACATTTCTTTGTATGCAGTCATTTATTCAGTGCCCAGCAATATGCCAGAAATCTGGGGAAGAGGTTAATTCCACACCCTGATATATACATATACATACATACGTACATACATTTATATATATATGTATGTATTTGCTCCCAGAAGCATGAAGCTGAAGCCTGAAGATGACGAATGAGACTTCATCGAAATGTTGCCAAGACACTTCCAATTTTACGCGGGAGAAAACCCGAATAACCAAAGACCTACATACAAACACCCGCGAAAACCTCAGAATATATATATATATATACACCACACATACACACACACACTGGATTTTATCTGGTTTTTCGGTGCGTCTGAGTGTCCTTGTGAGAGTTTTTCAAGCCTTTCTACCATCTTGCTGTTCCTCAGCTCTAGGGAGGGAAAAAGCTTGGAATTGGAAATGACTAATAATTGTGAGATAATTCTTGTTGTTTCTCATTATTCCCCAGTTGCTGTGGTAAAATCTCACATCTTGCCTGCGGCTCAATGAGAGTCAGATAGCACTTCATCCTTCTTCCATGACACTCGAGAGTAAAATAAAAGAGTTGCCTGCTTGTCAATCTGCAAAATTGAGCTCTTTCGCTTATTATATAAAGCATTGGAAGAGTTCTGGGAAAGTTCCTGATTCTAAAAGGCACATAATTACTTCCATTTAAATGTCACTCCATGCTTTGTTTAAAATAGTCCTGAAGATGGACAAAGTGATTTTACCTTTCCGACAGCGCAGGTTGGGAAATAACTACAATGCTTTAAGTTGTTATCCCCAGCTCCATTAATCTCAACTAAAGGCGAGAGCCTTTAAAAGAAAGGGATGAATACTCTGCTGTTTCCAAATGTATGATTAAAGTGTGATTTGATAGAGTCTAGCCTGATCCACTGTATCTAAAATGTATTCATGGGGAAGGTTCACTACACCATCTCCAAGATGATGTATCAGAAGGCCTTGAACTCAATTTATCAGTATTTTTTTCTAACTTTTCATATAACTACGTGGCAAGGAATGCTGTTATTTGAGGGCTTATCAATTACATCTACCATCCCATCAGCTCCAGCAGGAAGAGAATATTGTGGGTGCCATTCTCTCTCTCTCTCTCACACACACACACACATACACACATCATATGACAGGAGACAAAAGGAAAGCCTTGTCAAGGGGAACACCCTCGGGAACCTCATTCCCCTTGACATCAGACTGGCCCTGCCTTGCTGGTCTTCAGGGCATGGTAAAGCTATGCCCTGAAGACATGGCTTTACCATGTGCCCTGGGCATCTGGGAACAGATGGGTTGCAATCTGTAAAGGTGTTATATTGTACATGGATTGACTGTGCTCTTCTGCTGGTTTTTTATATGTTTTTATTGTTTTTATCATTTTACTGTTTTTGTGGGCATTTTGTGATTGTTTTGTTTTGTATTTTTAAAAATATTGTTTAACTTTGTTACATAAGGCCAGATTCACACATGTGAGATGGGTGGCTATCTAAATTGAATGAATAAATAAATAAATAACTTTTGGATTTCTGTAAGAATAGCCCACTGGAAAGAGAATAAAATAGTTCTTCCTCACACCATCCTCATACATAGCTCTAAAAGAGAGCCAAATTATACACCCAATTCCCAAAATATCTATACTTAATCCTGCCAATAAAACACAGTAACTCCTTCCTTCCCTCCTTCCTTCCTTCCTCCCTCCCTCCCTCCCTCCCTCCCTCCCTTCCCTTAACATAAAGGTAAAGGTAAAGGTTCCCCTCGCACATACGTGCTAGTCGTTGCCGACTCTCTCCCTTAACATAGTTATCTGTTAATGAAATCTCTTGCAGACTCACTAAGCCGAAGGGCAGGGTTAGCTTATAAAGCCCCAAAAGAGTGCTAAGGAAAGAGGGGGTTTGGGTTTACCAGATTTGAAATTGTATTTTGATGCATGCTGTCTGGCCTGTTTAAAAGGGTGGGTAAGCCTCCAGAACAAGAGACTGCTTGATTTAGAGGGCCATGAATTAAGGTTTAGATGGCACGGTTATCTATGGTATGACAAAGTTAAAGTTAATGTTGGTTCTAATAATCACTTTGCTAGACGTGCCATACTAAGAGTTTGGAATAAATATAAAATGGTTTTTTTTTTATGAAGTTGCCTCTTTGGAAGTTGCCCATGAAGCTTTTTTTTTTTTTTTAAAGAAAAGAAATGGTGGCGAAGCCAGACTGGTGGACTTATGGTAAGGTGACCAATTGTCCTCCTTAGGGAGGACAGTCCTTCTTTTGTAAGTTCTGTCCTCTCTCGAAAAGTGTCCTCCTACATGTTCTCCTTTTCGATATTTGAAGACTAATCTGTAAATCTCCGTATTTGATCAATGCCGATCCATTGCATGTGATGTGACATATTTGTATTTGACATGAGGATTCGTCAAGGCTCCTACAGTGCGGTGAGACGTGATTATGAGATGCATGCACTCCCCACAGGAGAATTGTTGTGAGAGAGTGCACTGCACGCAAGAGTGTGCCATGTGCAAGTGGCTTTGTTTACTTCTTACCAAAACATGACACGGCACACACACACATTAGACTCACTTCTTTCTCAGTGAATATTCAATCATACATAAAAAGGTAAAGGTAAAGGTTCCCCTCGCACATACGTGCTAATCGTTCCCGACTCTAGGGGATGGTGCTCATCTCTGTTTCAAAGCCGACGAGCCAGCGCTGTCCGAAGATGTCTCCGTGGTCATGTGGCCGGCATGACTCAATGCCAAAGGTGCATAGAACGCTGTTACCTTTCCACCAAAGGTGGTCCCTATTTTTTCTACTTGCATTTTTACGTGCTTTCAAAACTGCTAGGTTGGCAGAAGCTGGGACAAGTAACAGGAACTCACCCCATTACACAGCAGCACTAGGGATTTGAACTGCTGACCTGCCGACCTTACAATTGACAAGCTCAACGACCTAACTCCTGAGCCACCGCGTCCCACTGAGAACAATAATTCACGTTTTATTAATTCATTATCTATTTAATAATTTTCAAATATGTATAATTTTATTTACAAGTGTATTTATTCAATCAAAAAGTACTCATTTAAATAATAATTAATAGGCATGTAAGCATAATTACAATATTAAATGTTATTGTTATAAAAAAATTATTATGCATTTATCATATTATAGTGTATTCTGTATTATTGTTGCAATGAATAAAATGTTTTTTTAATTATGATATTTTTTCTTCAATTTATTTGTGTCCTCCTTCTCATTGTAAAAAAGTTGGTCACCTTACTTAGGGTAAAATAATATCTTTCAACTCTGGTAACCCTACTCTAAAATCAAGGGAAGAGCTAGAATTAGAAGTTACGTTTACCATTGGTTTACATATCAACAACTGAAAGAAAGATTTAAATTAGATTAAAAAGAGTATAAGACTCTAATTAATTTACATTTTAAAGGGCAAATGGAAAATATTACATTGCACATTCCCAGAATCTGCAAACAATACTTCTGAAATAGAAGCTAATTTTAAATTCCTGCAAAAAAGGCAAAGTATACCATATGGAAGAATATATGTGAAATGGAGGATTTCCACTGAAGTAATTTGACAGTGGAAACCATAACCAGAATGGTATATTTCTTATCACTGCATATTTATTTATTTATTCAATTTATTTATCAGAATATGTTCAACTAATTCTAGACAGCTATCTCTTTTAATTTGGATTACTGAACTGAGAAGGGGATTGGACTCGTTCACTTAGATAACCTTCTTCAACTCTGTGATTTGAAGATGCTTGATTTATTTCAGCATCTTGAACTGATTCAAAGATTTAAGTCAAAGATTCAATTCAAAGGGGTGATTAAATGAAATCTCCTTCATATTAAGTCACCCTTAAAGCTCTGTCTTGTCCTAAAATGTATATAATAGTTCTGAAGGAAAGATGATGTGCATTTTCACAGATGGATAATACCAGCAAAGAGCTGTTGGTTTGAACATTGTTTCTGACACATGAAAAAATTTGTTATGCCCTTGCACCCAACTAATTCAAGATCATAACCATCCATTTCACACTTGCTACATCTGTCAGACATAAGACTGCACTTCTCCTTTGAAGCAGAACCAACATCTTGTTTACATGAATTGCCGGCTGGTGTTGCATTTAATATCTGCAGTGATTTACACAAGTACTGTAGAAGGGTTGTAGATAGGGAAGAGACCACATGAGGTCTATTATGAGTTGGATAAGCAAAAAATGTTCTTTGTTTTACAAAAGTCTTGCTTCAACTGCCAGAACCTGAATCTATGCACCCAATTAGTCTAATTTTCTATTTTTGTTAGGTGTAAACACAGCAGCAGAACAGCTAGATTTTTTGAGAATCTGAGCTCAGTGGGGAAGGGACATTTTTAGATTTCCCACTTTGGAATAATTTTTTTGTGTTTATACATAAAAAGAACTTCTGTAAGTAAGTAGATGCTTTTTTATTTTTAAACAGATTTTAATGGTTTCCAAGAAACCACAGTATTTCAGGTACTGATATAATCCTAGCTGCTTCTGCTCTTTCCATCACTTGCAATAACCATCTAATCTAATCTAATCTAATCTAATCTAATCTAATCTAATCTAATCTAATCTAATCTAATCTAATCTAATCTAATCCTAATCCTAATCCTAATCCTAATCCAATTTTTGGAGATAGAAGGATGACTCAAGCAGGGAACTAGTCTGGAGTGTATATATAGAGAGCAAGCCTCCACCCCCGCCCCAAATGTCATTGAACCTTATCTAGGGCCAGGTGCAAACTATTAGTCTTAGAAGATTGCTGTGAAATAGGCATTGAACAATAAAGTAGCTAATTTGAAATCTTTTTGTGTGGGTCCAGCATTAATCTAATCTAATCTAATCTAATCTAATCTAATCTAATCTAATCTAATCTAATCTAATCTAATCTAATCTCAGATCACTCTGATTGCTGGATGAGATTTCTGAACTCCAGTTATACCTGCATTTTTGATGTACTGGGAAGCTACAACTTTGGAATTGTGAAATGAACTGACTGCTCCTGTAAAATGCCTAATGGATTTTAGGGATATAGTAGATTTTGACAATTGCTTTGATTTCATTGTTTGGAGGTCAGTAAACTAACTCAGATATGGCTCATTCACGTATTTATTGAAATTGTAGCATACTGTAAATTGCTGTTATAGAAGGTGGTTAATCTAGGGTGGCAAAACCATTTAAACATATTAATAAGCTACAACCCATATTGAGCAATACAGTTTTATCTTCTCTGGCATTGGGTGGCAGGCTCATATTTGTGTAAGGTAACCACCCAACCTGAAGCAGGTTCTCATAGACAACAAGACAGGAAAGGGCAATCATCACAGACCCAACACAAACATTAGAGGTTTGTTCACATGCTCTTCTTGGATTGTGACATATGCTTCATTCACCAGTGATGCCACTCTATGTAGAACAAACAGAGATAAACTTTATGCAAAACAATTAATGGACCCATGTTTGATATCAGGACTCAAAAAAAAAAGGATGAAATAACATTAGAACTTTATAATTTCCCCAGACACTCAGCAGTAGACCTCAAAGTAACTGTGTTGGAAAAACAGGATTTTAATAACACCCAAGTGCATATGTAATTTCCTACATGCCAACGCTTGGCTTTGAACAAAGGGATCCTAAAGTGAAGAGCATTGTCAGCCACGCAAGTAAATAAGACCCATTTAAACTCTGTTTGGTAGCTCGAATCTATAGTGACTAGACTACTGCAACATGCTGTGCATGGAGCTGCCTTTAAAGACAATTTGGAAGCTGCAGTTGATGCAAAATATGGTGGCCAGTTTGGGAGTTACGGAAACCCATCATTGAGGAATAATACCTGTCTTGTGGGGACTGTACAGATTGCTATTAAGTATTCAGTCCTAGGAAAAAAATGCTGCTTGTTATCTATACGCCTCTCTATAATTCCCATAAGAGAATTATGGTTATGTACTATACTAGTTTGGTAATAATAATAATGTGTCCCAGGTCCTTAAGGAAGGACTCAATAGGTAGATAAAAATGCCGAATCCAGACTAAACATCTGGTTGATAATAGTAATAATAATCTTAGTGTTTTTGGTTTCTTTTAATTGTGGAGATATTCTTGAGATGTTATAATCTTAAGAACACCAGTCTGCATGGCATCCAAGTATTTAGTGTATCCAGTTATGAGTAATTGAGAAAATATGCTCAAATATAAAAACATCTACTGTATTTGACTTAATTCTGGACTCTTGAATGGCAGTAAAATCTTATCAATAGAGTTCTTCCTTTATTCAATTATTTTAAAAGTTCGTGCTACTTGAATAAATAAAACTTGCACTGCAGTGATCTAATTTAATCTTTTTCTAAGATGTGAATTGCTGAAAGCAACTCCTTTCACATCTATAATAAAGCTAGCTTCTTTAACAATAGGTTGGATTCTATTAAAAAAAAAAAACTTCAAAGGCGAGCAGGAGTGGTTATTTAATTATAATTTGTAGGTCTATTTCTACATGCTCTCTGAACAGTGAGAAAAGGAATTTAAAAACTGAAACAAAGCATATGGGTTCATTCCTGGCACTTCACCTTCAACAAAAGCTGATTAATACATAGGTCTATGGCTAAGCCTCCAATGTCTTGTGGAAATGGACGAGGTCTATAATAACATTTAGAAGTATGTTTTCTAGAGAAAAAAAAACAAAACAGTTATTTTTACTGATTGTGCAATCCTCGCTGATTTTGAAGCAAAAACAAAACAGGATTGGACCTGGGTTTTATATGGAGGAGAAACCACAGAATGAAATAGTAGATTGTCCTAGTAGAAAGCAAACTACATGCATTGTTGTATTATAATATGAATCCACCAGGAGTTGAGCTCAGTTTAGAGACACTTGACTTTTACAGACAATATAGGAACAAGAAGATTGCTGTGGTTTGCAAATGTCCCTTATGTGAATGTACTTAGTCTGTGAGAGTAACTGACCTCAGAAAATGAATGGAAAGGCCATTCATTTTTAGGGCTTACTTTGACCTGATGCATACTGAAAATATATTTTATTTATGCATTGCATTTATATACTGCAATATAGAATCCAAACTAACTCTTAGTGGTATACACAATATCGAAAAATGTAAAACATCAGCAATAAAAAGTTCAAACAAAGTTTAGAAACAATTAAAGAAATCTCCCCCCAACAAATTAGTAAGATTTTTTTTTAATGGCGAAATATAGCTAGAATGCTTTACAAAACAGCACTGGGAGACTGTTTCTGAGAATTGTTTCTGCCACTGAAAAACAGCACTTCTGGGTCTCAGCTATATTTATTTCCCAAAAGTGAGAAACTAAGAGTTGTTGCTCCCGAAATAACCCAATAGGCTAGACCAGGGTGGTGGTGGTGTCAAACTCATGTCGTCAGAGTGTCATCTTGTGATATATTGTGACTTCCCCCCCTTTTGCTAAACTGGGTGTGGGTGTGGCCAGAATGTTCATCTGGCCCATGGGCTGCGAGTTTGATACCACTGGGCTGAACTGATTAAAATTTTCCAGCAGGAACCTTGCCAAGCCATAAAGGACTTTACAGGACAAAAACAGCACTTTAACTTGCCAATTTAGGGCAGGGGTCCCCAACTCCTGGACCACAGCCCACTACTGAACCATGGCTGGACCCGGCTATTTTGGCTAATTACCGTCCTGTCTCCAACCTTCGCTTTGTGGCGAAGATTGTTGAGAGTGTGGTGGCATGGCAGCTTCCTCGGTACCTGGATGAAACCGTCTATCTAGACCCGTGCCAGTCCGGCTTCAGGCCTGGGTACAGCACTGAGATGGCTTTGGTCGCATTGGTTGATGATCTCTGGAGGGCACGGGACAGGGGTTGTTCCTCTGTTCTTGTCCTGTTGGATCTGTCAGCGGTGTTTGATACCATTGACCATGGTATCTTGCTGCGACGGTTGGAGGGTTTGGGGGTGAGGGGCACCGTTTTTCGGTGGTTCTCCTCCTACCTCTCCGACTGTTCACAGACAGTGTTGACAGGGGGGCAGAGGTCGACCGCTAGGCAACTCACTTGTGGGGTGCCACAGGGGTCGATCCTCTCGCCTCTCCTGTTCAACATCTATATGAAGTCGCTGGGGGAGATCATCCGTGGATTCGGGGTGAGCTGTCAACTGTACACTGACGATACTCAGCTGTACATCTCCACCCCGAACCACCCCAACGAAGCCGTTGATGTGACGACTCGGTGCCTTGAGGCTGTGCGGGTCTGGATGGGGACGAACAGACTTCAGCTCAACCCATCCAAGACAGAGTGGCTGTGGATACCAGCGTCCTGGCACAGTCAGCTAATTCCATCACTGACTGTGGGGGTGTGAATCGTTGGCCCCCAGGGAATCGGTGCGCAATTTAGGCGTTCTCCTGGACGCATGGCTGTCTCTAGAAGACCATTTGATGGCCGTTGCCAGGGGAGCTTTTTATCAGGTTCGCCTGATTTGCCAATTGTGCCCTTTCCTGGATCGGGACTCTTTATGCACAATCACTCATGCCCTCGTTACTTCCCGTCTGGATTACTGCAATGGTCTCTATATGGGGCTCCCCTTGAAGAGCACCAGGAGGCTCCAACTGGTACAGAATGCGGCCGCGCAGGGGATTGAGGGAGCGCCTCATAGCTCCCATGTAACACCTATCCTGCGCAGGCTGCACTGGTTACCGGTGGTCTTCCGGGTGCGATTCAAGGTTTTGGTTATCACCTTTAAAGTGCTCCATGGCATGGGACTGGGATATCTACGGGACCGCCTGCTGCCGCCAGTTACCTCCCATCGACCAGTGCGCTCTCATAGGGAGGGCCTCCTTAGGGTGCCGTCGGCCAATCAATGTCGGCTGGCGGCCCCCAGAGGAAGAGCGTTCTCTGTGGGGGCTCCGGCCCTATGGACTGATCTACCTGTGGGACTTCGTCTTCTCCCTGATCTTCGGACCTTTAAGCGCGAGCTCAAAACCTTTTTCTTTCATCAAGCGGGGCTGGCCTAATGATTAATTTTAATATTGAGGGTTTTTAGGGGTTTTTTAAGGGGTTTTAATTTATTTATTACTTTTTATCCAACAATTTTAACATGCAGTTTATTGAATTAGATTTTTAATTGAATATTGTATTTTAAAATTTTTCGATATCTATGTTTTATTTATGCTGTACACCGTCCTGAGTCCTCGGAGAAGGGCGGTATAAAAATATGAAAAATAAATAAATAAATAAATAAATAAATAAATAAATAAATAAATAAATGGTCCATTTAGAACTGGACCATGCAAGTGGCAGGCAAGTGTGAGTGTACAGTTCCCCTTTTCCAAGCGGCATGCACATGCCTAGTCATGAATCGCCATTTGTGAGAGCAGCAGGTGCAGATGCCCGCCTCTTTCACAAATGGAGCTTCACGCTCTCATGCACACGTCTGTCATTTACACAAAACCATCTCTTCTCCTCCCCACACCCGGTCTGCCAATCCAAAAAGGGGATTTAGGGGATCAAAATGATTTCCATTACACATACTCAGCTGTTTCCCATTTGCTAATCCTTAGCTGAAGCTGTTAGGCAATTGCATCTTTGACCTACAGAAGTGAGAGTTGGTTGGTTAGTAAGTACCCACAGCATTGCATTTGGGGATAAGGATGCTGAGCAAAAGTCAAGAATGCTCTCATGAAGCCTCTATTTTGAGGTGACAGTAACTAGCAGTACTGCCACCACAATTGATGGTAGGGCTGATGACCCACAAGTAGACTTACTGTAACATCTACTGTTTTACTGTATAATGAAGAATAGACCTAGGTGGGCAGATTTAACATTTAGAAATGTAACCGTTTGGTGATATGAAATTCTGGAGATCAATTGGTTAAAACATACATATGGGTGCAAGAATGTTACTGGTGCTTCCTGATCTGCTCAGTGCTGGGACATGGCTATCTAATCCTTCATCCTGCTGATACTTTGTAAAGATCACTTATGTCTATTTTACTATACTCTCAAGAGCAGTAAGCTTTTAAAATTGCTAGCTGAGTTGGTGACGTTGAGACAATGGTGAGCTTTATGTTAGTTCTCAGCTTTATTCCCTCTTTGGCAATAAGGGAAAGTAAGTTTCCCTTTTTTGCTTTGGTTTTTTTTTTTTTACTGCTGTTAGAAGGAGGGATAATAATGTCACAGTTCAAATGTCTAAACACTGATATGATCCACATTTATTCAGGGCAATTCAAGTGTGCCACTGGAAACAGTAGTGAGAGGTGAAGCCCAGAAGAGAAATCTCAAGTCTTCTTTGGACTTGAAATAGCATAGCACTTCTCTTTTCTGGGTGCCTGTGAATGATAAAGGGAAACATCAACCAGCTTTTATTAGAGCTAGCTAATCAATCAGCAGGGATGCTCTTTAATTTAATTTTATGATTGATTTATATAGTCTATCTTTGTCCAAAGGGTTTGTTTAAATACACACTTCTACGTAAGAGTGAGGACTCCTTATAAAAGGAATGCTGTTTCTCTTTTTCTCTTTCTCTCTTCCTCTCTCTCTCCTCCTCCTCCTCTTCCTCTTCCTCCTCCTCCTCTTCCTCCTCCTCCTCCTCTTCCTCTTCTCCTTCTCCCTCTCCCCTCTCCCTTCATTTCTATTGTGATTTTTGTAATTCCACTCTTTCAATAGCTCCTGACTATGGATGTTTCCTTGTTTTATACATGTGCATATATCCTTTTTTCTTGAAATGCAGAAGAGGTTCGACTGATGCTTAACTCTGGGTCTGGTGCAGAATAATTTGGCTTTGTGCTGAGATAACAGATTAATTGACCTTTTGAATTTGACTGGCTTCAACACTGGATAGTAACGTTATGGGCCTAATTCATTTGGATTTTGAGTAGAAAAGGACAAACAGTTCAAATGTGTATATACAGAAAACTAAAAATTCAGTGGTTGGAACTTTCCCCCCAATTTTGCTTGATTTAAAATAGGTTTTAACCTGAACTTGAAGCTATTGAACTCAATTTCAGAGTAGACCTTTAAGATAGGTTTTACTAAACACATGCAATTATATTTAGGGAAAGGAAGATCAATGCTTAATTATAAGTTGCTAATACATTTCAGGGTTCCATTTCCTTATCAGTAATGGCTCCTTTTCTGCAAAGAAACATCATTTTTGGGAAGCCCCTTTGCAAGGAAAAAAAAGAGACAAAGAGAGAGAGAGAGAGGGAGGGAGGGAGGGGGAGAGAATTGTGTGTTAAGGCCTGAATTGTTTACTAATGCTAGGCTTTAAATATTCGAAGGATGAAATCTATCAATTTCCTCTATTTTGATACATAAACCAGATAAACTATTTAGAATCAATAGTTCATTCAGTAGTTACTTTATCAATATCTTCTTTACTTCTTATCAACCAAATCATGTGAAACTATAAAAATCAATGATGGCCAGGAGCATAAGTGAACTGGAGCTCATTCCTCAGGAAATGAAGCTACTGATACCCAGGTTTCAATAGAGGGAATTCAATTTGTTCTGAAACAGATCGCTTGTGGAACATACTTACAGTTTCAGGAATTTCCGTATCCATCACCATTCAAAACTTTCAATTGCCTAATTTAATTTAATTTAATTTAATTTAATAATTTAATTTTTATAGCGCCCTTCTCCCGAAGGACTCAGGGCGGTTCACAGCCAAGTAAAACAACAATGAGTAAATACAATATAAATAAAATCAATAATTAAAAAATTTATTCAATTTGGCCACAATTTAAATACATTAAAATTGCTAAAACCCATTAAAATTTAAAAGCCAATAATAAAAATTCTAAAAATTCTATGCCAGTCCTGCGCGGAAAAATAGATACGACTTCAGCTCGTGGCGGAAGGTTCGAAGGTCAGCAAGTTGTCGAAGTCCTGGGGGAAGTTCGTTCCAGAGGGTGTGAGCCCCCACAGAGAAGGCCCTTCCCCTGGGGGCCGCCAGCCGACATTGCTTGGCTGACGGTAACCTGAGGAGTCCCTCTCTGTGAGAGCGCACAGGTCGGTGGGAGGCAAACAGTGGCAGTAGGCGGTCCCGTAAGTAACCCGGTCCTAAGCCATGGAGCGCTTTAAAGGTGGTAACCAACACCCTGAAGTGCACCCGGAAGACCACAGGCAGCCAGTGCAACTTGCGCAGGAGTGGTGTTATATGGGAGCCACGAGTGGCTCCCTCTATCACCCACGCAGCTGCATTCTGGACCAACTGGAGCCTTCAGGTGCTCTTCAAGGGGAGCCCCATGTAGAGAGCATTGCAGTAGTCCAGGCGAGAGGTAACAAGAGCAAGATTGTCTTCTGCCAGCTTTGAGTGCCACATCAGCTTGACAAAGACAAGTTTGGCTACAGTTTTTGATATCCTAGAAACCTTCCATGAAACAATAATACACCATAGATGGGGTTATGCTTATTGCACTAAAAAGGGGCTTCCCCCCCTTGAATATATTCTAGAATGTCCATCTGGAAAAACTTGAACTGCTGATATTTTCTTAGGGTTGATATATGAAAATGAAAAGAACTTGTTAGTATCAAAAATGTTTGGCTAGCAGTTTGTCATTGACAAGGCTTCTCTGCTACCATCTTGCTTCTTAACATCATCAACCGAGTTATTTTCTTTCATTAGGCTCATTTGCCCAAGATGAAGAGGAGGTATCTAATACACATAGTCTTCAACTTACAGCCACTTAATGACCATTCAAAGTTACAACGGCACTGAAAAAAGTGACTTATGACTGTTTTTCACACTTACAACTGTTTTTCACACTTACAATGTACGCTTATAATGTTGCAGCGTCCCCATGATCATGTGATCAAAATTTGAACACTTGGCAATTGACTCATATTTATGACAGTTGCAATGTCCCAGGGTTATGTGATCACCTTTTGCAAATCTCTGCCAAACAAAGTCAATGGGGAAGTCGGATTGACTTTACAACCATGTTACTAATTTAACATGGTTAGTTAAGCTAACATACTGGCTTAATTATGAGCCACAGTGGTGCAGTGGATACAATGGAGTACTGCAGTCTACTTCTGCTGACCTCTGGCTGACTGCAATTTGGCAGTTCGAATTTCACCAGGCTGAAGGTTGACTCTGCCTTTCATTCTTCCAAGGTTGGTAAAATAAGGACCCAGATTATTGGGAACAATATGCTGACTCTGTAAACAGCTTAGACAGGGCTGTAAAGCACTGTGAAGCAGTATATAAGTCTAAGTGCTATTGCTATTAACAACTGCAGTGTGGCAAGAAAGGCCACAACTTGCTTAACAACTGTCTCACTCAGCGGCAGTTGTTAAGTTGTTAATTGAGCCCAACCACAATTGGGCTCAATTGTGGTTGTAAAGGGGCCGGGATAGCTCAGGCTGTTAAGAAGCCTGTTATTAGAACACAGTAGCCTGCAATTACTGCAGGTTCAAGCCCGGCCCAAGGTTGACTCAGCCTTCCATCCTTTATAAGGTAGGTAAAATGAGGACCCAGATTGTTGGGGGGGCAATAAGTTGACTTTGTAAAAAATATACAAAAATAGAATGAGACTATTGCCTTATACACTGTAAGCCGCCCTGAGTCTTCGGAGAAGGGCGGGATATAAATGTAAACAAAAAATAAATAAAAAAAATCGAGGACTACCTGTTTTCGTTTTTGGTTCTGTATCATTGTTTACTGAACTTCATCTAAAGAAATGTTTAGTGCCAGTTCTGCTTTCTTAGGGGTACCAGTCAAAATTCTTTTTAATTCCCTTAGCCATTTATTTTATTTCAAATGTTTGTTGATGATAGCTTTAGTTACTATTGTTGTTTTACTGGGTGCATTTATTGCAGTGAGGATAACAAATGAAGCATTAGCTATCTGGATGGTACTGCATGCCCTCCATCTTTGGTTGTGGAATATTGTTATTTTATTTGGCTTCTATTGATAATTTAAGTGAATTCTATTAAAAAAAAACCTTTTTAATGCAACTGTAATTGTCTTTTGTCACTTTCTTACAAAGAACCAAGTGTTCTTTGTTTTAGAAGTTCCTTCAGATGTATGTACACATCCAGTCACTGAGTTTTGTGTGCAAAAATACCCAGGAGTGACCTAATTGTTCTTATTTTGGCAGAGGAGTTTCCAGCCCAATATATTTAACTTTAGAAGTTGTCTGCATTTGATCTTTATTGGACAAACGGCTGAAGATCTTTGTGGTTTCTATTATGCTCACCTTTTTGGGCTCCACCCTACCTTTTACTGTTCTGATTAAGTTAACTTTTTATTAAGTTGGTCCTCACAACGCTATTTCTGTGGCATTTGAATTATTGCTAAGGTAAGCCATATTCTGGAAATCCCTCTAATCTTTGTCCATTTCCTTTCAACATATTTTTGGGTGTTTTTATTCTGCTGCTTTGCTGGAATTTGAGTGATAATAGCCTTCATTAATGCAGCTTGTAAGCTATTTTCAGGAACTTTCAGGTAGTTTCTTTCTCTCTCTCTCTCTCTCTCTCTCTCCCCCCCTCCCTCCCTCTCTCTCCCTCTCTCCTTCTCCCTCTCCCTCTCCCTCCCTTCCTTTCTCTCTCTCCTTCCCGCCCTCCCGCCCTCCTCTTTTTGCATCAAGATTCCACAATAAGTCTCTTTAAACTTTTAAAAAGCATGCCACTTGAATTAGAAAAATGGTGATCCCCCATACCTTATTCTTGGGACTGTGAAGCATTTATGTTCTTCTTGCTCAAGGAAACACTTGAGAAAAAATGTTTTAAGATAAAAGTTAAGGGCTGATAAAAAAATAAAAAGAGATTTGAGTCTTCTGATAGACCTGCTTCTAGAGATGAAAAGAATAGCCGAATCTGATAGACTGATAGTCCTCTAATATGGCCCCAACTGTAGTTTGGGAGCGGGTGGGAAACAAAACTATTTCTTTGATTGCTGTTGAGGTGAACTGGTTAAAAACCACTGCAGTGAACAATGAAATCGTGAAATCCGCAGAGGGGGTGGTATTGCTATCTTCTATAAAAAAAACCTAAATCTAAAAAAATATTCAAGTTACACAGGAGTTAGCTCTTCCTGAGACCATCGTATGTGTCGTGTCCTACTCCTCCGCTGACGGCCGGGTCAGGGAAATCCGAATCAGGTGTGCCTCTGCAGCTCTGCCAAAGTCCTAGCAAAGTTCTCAAGGCAGGCAGGAGACCAGAAAGTGACTTCAGCAAAGTAAGGTAGACTTTGCCTGACTCAGAGAATGCCAGAAAGCAGATCCTTTATATAGGCCATGGGGTGTGGCTCCATGACTCAGCACTTATCCAGGCCTGCCCCTCCCTTCCTTCTGTTGACGCCGCCTATCAATTCTCCTGAAGCAAGGGTCACTCCAGTCTGCAGCTGTTGGTAATTGACCTTCCTCAGGCTCACATGCTGTGGGGGAGGGGGAGGGGTTTAGTTGCTCTGTTTGCCTGGGCATGGAGCCAGGGCTGGGGGCTGGAGGCGCTTCTTCTTCCTCGGCCTGTCTGGGCATGGAGCCAGGGCTGGGGCCGGGAAGCATGCTAGGACATTCCTCAGCGTTTGGAAGCAGATAAGACGAGCCCGGCTGTGGGGAAAGCGGATGAGGCACAACAGTATGAGACCTTTCCCTAAACACCACAATTCGCTTCATACTCTGTTACAGAGCCCCTGATTATGATCTTGTACATGCGAACAAACTAACATCACTACTAACATGGGCAGGCTCCTGCCCACACCCTCTTATCTTTCTTGGTGACCTAAATCTACCTCTTATTAATTGGACCCTAAATGAATGTACAACTGAACCTATACATGCAACCTTGTACAATGCTGTAACTAATCTGGGACTAGATCATCTAGTAACTAATAACACTAGACCCAACAACTGCCTTGATCTCATCTTCTGCAACAGTTTAAATTCAATTTATGGGCTACAAATAAAAGAACCCTTTTCCAACAGTGTCCATAGCATGATAGACTTTTATCTCAACTTATGGCCTCACATAGACAATCATAATGACGGAATCCCAAAGTATAACTTTAGAAAAGCCAACTATGATCTCATAACTGATGACCTTTCATCTCTTGATTGGCAAACTCTAGTCACTGGCTGTATTGCTGTCAAAGACCATTATAACGGTTTTTTGCAAGAAGTCAAAAGAATCATTGAATTTTACGTACCACTAATAACCCCCAAAATCAGGAAAAATAAATTACCCATAGCAATAAGAAAGTGTCAGACAAAAAAAACAAAACAAAACAAAACAAAACAAAAAAACACCAAAAATTCTTTGACACAAAAACAAACAAAACAAATTCGAATAAGTTGTTGTTAAATACAAACAGAGGAGGGAGACAGAGAATAAAGGTAAATATAAATTTAATACATTATATTTTATTATAAAGTGCAGGTTGGCAGTTATAATAAAATATAATGGCTTTAGTATTTATACCTTAATGCAGGTTTCTGGATTTTTTTTCAGATCCAGAAATATCAAAGTAAAACAAGAAAGTTACTGTACTGATATGGATGATATAAGATGTATCATCTTATTATTTCTCATTGGTAACAATAGTTCTTCTCAAAGAGCTATTGTTTTTCAAATCCTTGTCACTACGCCTAATTTTTTTAAAAAAACTGACTTAATTTAAGCTGTGTGAAACATCAGTGACCAGGGGTGAAATCTAAAAAAAATTCCTACCAGTTCTGTGGGCGTGGCTTAATTGGTGGGCATGGATTGGTGGTCAGATGACTGGGTGGCTGTGGCCAATAGCAATAAATAATAAAAATAATAAAGTATACAAAACAATAAGAAGTACCAAAACCCAACTTTCACACTTTACACACACACAACAAAACACAACTGACTCACACACAATGTAAAAGCAGCTGCACTTCACCCAAAATGGCCCCTGCAACAAGCAGAAACCTCACACAGCCACAAAAAGCTCAAAAACCAACTTTCACACTTTACCCACACACAACACAACACAGTTGACTCACACACACACACAAAATATCACATACAGCTTTGTGAGATTTTGTGTGTTTGTGTAGTTAGAGTGAAACATTACAGAAACACACCAAATCTCAGAAAGCTGCACAAATATTTTATTTTATTATTTTATTTTATTTATATTTTTTAGATCAGAGGTCTCCAACCTTAGTAACTTTAAGGTTTGTGGACTTCAATTCCCAGAGTTCCTCAGCCAGCAAACCAGGAAGATTGAGTTGCTCACTGAGATGGATTGCAGCCAGGCAGATTCAGTTGCTAGCTGATGCAACTGATGTAAAGCATGGCTTTGCCAGCCCGAAAGGAGCAGCAATAAGGTAAGTGGGGAGGGGGGATTGGGTGGGTATGGGTGGGGGCTATTGTAAGAGGCTGTTAAAAATGATTTTAAAAACCTGTGATGATGAGGCAACTCATGTGGGATTGCCAGAAGAAAAAAAGATTTTAAAAGCTCCTCTGATGATCCCAGCTAAAGTTCCCTCATAGAAGCCCAGAACCTCTTAAAATAATTGTTTTAACAAGCTCTTCGGCTGAAGAGCTTGTAGAAAACATGTTTTTTAAGATTCTGGTGATGAGGAACTCAGCTGGGATCTCCAGAGGAGCCTTTTAAAACCTTTTTATTTACAACCTCTTTGGCTGAAGAGGTTGTTAAAAAAAAAGAGTTTAAAGAGTTCTGACGATCCCAGCGGAGCTGCGGGATCATCAAAAGCTTTTTTTTACTTTTAAAGGCATGTTTTCGGCTGAAGAAAAACTGCTTTTAAAAAAAACCAAAAAAACCAACAACCTCTGATGATGACGCGGCTCAGCAGGGACAGTGGGCAGGGCCAGGGATTTTTGCTACCGGTTCTCCGAACCACCAGCTGCCATCGCTACCGGATCAGGCGAGCTGGTCCAAACCAGGAGCATTTCACCCCTGTCAGTGACCATAACCCTGGATATGGGACATCAAAATATTGTGTGAGATATTCCAATCTTTGAATATGGTCTTGCAAATTCTGAGTTATCAAGTGATTTCATGATCCCCTGAAATTTCAGTCATTTCTATTGCATTAATTTGAGAGGCTGAGGAAG
The DNA here is from genome assembly GCF_028640845.1 of Ahaetulla prasina. Classification (NCBI taxonomy): domain Eukaryota; kingdom Metazoa; phylum Chordata; class Lepidosauria; order Squamata; family Colubridae; genus Ahaetulla; species Ahaetulla prasina. The sequence continues at coordinate 81,702,264 of NC_080539.1, read as the reverse complement.
CCATTTTGAGGTAACCATTCCAAAACTTTTTAAAAAATCACTCTGTATTCTCTCTTACTCTTCTTATTTTAATTGTTGCTTGTACCCTTTTGTGTTTTTAGTCCACAAAGCATCACTTTGTTCACACTTCCCCTAAGTGCACAGTAGCTATGCACATACTTCAGTGACTCTTTGTGGCATACCTTATCTCCCCTTCTTTTCCCCTTCTCTTTCAAGTAGTTCTCAATTCTCGTTCCTTACATTCATTTTCTATTCATTCCATTCTATCCTTTGGAGAGATCAATAGGGGCTCATAAGGCTCATATTTTTCTTTTTTTCCCTTTTTTACACTCACTCTATTTTCATTCTTATGTCTTTCATTTCTTTCCTTTTGATCATGTCTTTATTTTCCTAAGATCCATTCTGAAACTAACAGTCTGTCCCATAATCTGAACTCTTCATTATTCTGGCACCTTTTATTAATTCCTTGTATCTTACATCACAAGCAGACTTTCAGATTTCATTTTATTCCTTTGCCATGTATATAGAGGAATAGCTTACCCCATCTATTGAAAGCAAACATACCTTTCTCCAAGCAGATCCTCATCAAAAGTCACCATTCTCATTAATTCGTGAGTATCCAGAGAGCAATCTTTTGTGTATGTGGATTCTTTCATTTTGTTTTCACCAATCCTTTCATGTCACTTAAAAGGTATGATATTTTCACGTGGGACTTTTTAGAGGAATGTAGTAGCCCATCTTCTGACTAACACATTATATAAAAGGTATAAGCTTTTGTGAACTGCAGCTCATTTCATCAGATGCAGAGTGGCTAGACTGATGTAGGATTTAAATTGAGGTGAGACCGAGTGTGGGGAAAGGGAGGGGAAGACAAGTTGGTTATACAAATGCAGGTTACATGGGAGACAGATTACAAGTACCTTATCAACCAACAATGGTAATGTGTTAAAAAATTCATTTTGTTTGTTGAGGTTGTTCAGTTCAGCAATCTCTCACTGAATGGTAATGTTAAAGGCCTGTTTTTCCAAAATAATCACTTTGAGGTCTTCCGTAGAGTATCACATATTGTACATCAAAAGGAAAGTGGTTCCCGCTGCTGTCTACTTTTTTCAACAGGACTTTGGAAAAGCAGCTGTAGTGGAAAATAGTGTTGAAATTATCTCTTGAAGATATGAAGAAACTATATTTGTAACACTATATCAACTGTCACGTGTTGTTTTTTAAATAGCAGCATATTGAATCAAATTTTATTACAGTCATAAACCAGAATGCAGGGAAGACACTGGTTGATGAATGTGCAGAGGCAAAAATATATTTATAATAAAATATAACAAACAGTATAAATTTACATTTCTTTATTCTCATTTCACACATTTGAGCCAGTTCAACTAACTCAGTTTCATGTAATTCACATGGGCCAAACCTCTAGAAAGCAGTTATAATCAAATTTGCCTTCTAAAAAATAGGACATTAAATCTACAAAATGCCCATAATTATCTAGAGTGCATAAGATGAAAAACTAGTGAATTAGGTCTTGGAAATCTGTGAGAAGTTGGTATTTCTTTAAAGTTTGATTTAAGTCAACAAAAACAACAACAATAACAAATATTAAAAGTAAACAAAAAGAAAATATAAAAAAGAAAAAAAAAGTTTGATTTAAGTCATTCTTAAGTTTATGATTTATATCCTAGATCCTTGAGTTCATGATCTCTTTAGCTTTATTTATTGGTAGAGATAAAAAATATTTTGGTGAAAAGCCATAATAAATAATTTATTTGAGATACACTTCTATCATATAATAAAGATGATGATAATAATAATAATAATAATAATAATAATAATAATAATAATAATAACAACAACAACAACAACAACAACAACAACAACAACAACAACAACAGCAACAACAACAACAACAACAGCAACAACAGCATTGGAGGCCTTCTAGTCCAACCCCCTGCCCAGGCAGGAAAACCCTACACCATCTCAGATAGATGGTTATCCAACATTTTCTTAAAAATTTCCAGTGTTGGAGCATTCACAACTTCTGCAGGCAAGTCTTTCCACTTATTAATTGTTCTAACTGTCAGGAAATTTCTCCTTAGTTCTAAGTTGCTTCTTTCCTTGATCAGTTTCCACCCATTGCTTCTTGTTCTTTGTGGCAACCCCTGAGATATTGGAACACTGCTATCATGTCTCCCCTAGTCCTTCTTTTTATTAAACTAGACATACCCAGTTCCTGCAACCGTTCTTCATATGTTTTAGCCTCCAGTCCCCTAATCACCTTTGTTGCTCTTCTCTGCACTCTTTCTAGAGTCTCAGCATCTTTTTTACATTGCGGCGACCAAAACTGGATGCAATATTCCAAGTGTGGCCTTACCAAGGCATTATAAAGTGGCACTAACACTTCACGTGATCTTGATTCTATCCCTCTGTTTATGCAGCCCAGAACTGTGTTGGCTTTTTTAGCAGCTGCTGCACACTGCTGGCTCATATCTAAATGGTTGTCCACTAGGACTCCAAGATCCCTCTCACAGGTACTACTATTGAGCAAGGTACCACATATATTGTACCTGTGCATTTTGTTTTTTTGGCCTAAATGTAGAACCTTACTTTTTTCACTGTTGAATTTCATTTTGTTAGATAGCGGCCAATGTTCAAGTCTGTCAAGATCCTTCTGTAACTTGAGCCTATCTTCTGGAGTGTTGCCTATTCCTGCCAGCTTGGTGTCATCTGCAAATTTGATGAGTTCCCCATCTATCCCCTTGTCCAAGTCATTGATGAAGATGTTAAAGAGTAGTGGGCCTAAAACATAGCCTTGGGGTACTCCACTGCATACTTCCCTCCATGTGGATGTAGTTCCGTTGAGGACTACACGTTGAGTGCGGTTGGTCAGCCAGTTACGAATCCATCTGGTGGTGGTGCTGTCTAACCCATATTTTTCTACTTTATCTAGTAATAGGTTATGGTCTACTTTATCAAATGCTTTACTGAAATCCAAGTAAATTATTTATTTTTATTTTATTTTATTAATTTAATTTATATACCGCCCTTCTCCCGAAGGACTCAGGGTGGTTTTCAGCCAAATAAAAAACAGATTTCACAAAAATTTAAAAACATTTTAAAAAGCTAATTTGATTAGGCTGAAACAGACTAAACTATAATAAAACCCACATTAAAACTACATTAAGCCAGCCCCGCGCGATGAAACAAAAAGGTCTTTAGCTCGCGTCGAAAGGTCCGGAGGTCAGGGAGTTGACGTATCCCTGGAGGCAGCTCATTCCAGAGGGCAGGAGCCCCCACAGAGAAGGCCTTCCCCCTTGGGGTTGCCAGTCGACATTGTTTGACTGATGGCACCCTGAGGAGACCCTCCCTATGGGACCGCACGGGTCGGTGGGAGGCTATTGGTAGCAGCAGGCAGTCCCGTAAATAACCCGGTCCTATGCCATGGAGCACTTTAAAGGTAGTAACCAACACCTTGAATTGCACCCAGAAGACCACCAGAAGCCAGTGCAACTTGCGCAGGAGAGGTGTTACATGGGAGCCTCGAGTTACTCCCTCTATTACCTGCGCAGCCACATTCTGGACCAGTTGGAGTCTCCAGGTGCTCTTCAAGGGGAGCCCCATGTAGAGAGTGTTACAGTAGTCCAGGCAGGAAGTGACGAGGGCATGAGTGACCGTGCATAGGGAAACCCGGTATAGGAAGGGACACAACTGGCGTACCAGGTGAACCTGATAAAAAGCTCCCCTGGCGACAGCCATCATATGCTCTTCTAAAGATAGCCGTATAAATTATATCGACAGCATTCCTCTGGTCCACTAATTTTGTCACTTTGTCAAAGAATGCAATAAGATTAGTCTGGCATGATCTGTTTTTGACAAACCCATGTTGGCTTTTGGTTATTATTTTGTTTACTTCTAGGTGTTCGGTGATTCGTTGCTTGATTATCTTTTCCAGAATCTTCCCCGGTATTGAGGTCAGGCTGATAGGTCTGTAGTTTCCTGGATCTGTTTTTTTTCTCCTTTTTTGAGGATGGGAACTACGTGGTAGCCTCACACCGACCAGTGCGCTCTCACAGAAAGGGCCTCCTTCGGATACCGTCAGCCAAACAATGTCGGCTGGCGACCTCCAGGGGAGGGCTTTCTCTGTGGGGGCTCCTGCCCTTTGGAACGAGCTGCCTCCGGGGCTTCGTCAACTCCCCGACCTCCGGACCTTCCGCCGCGAGCTGAAGACGTTGTTGTTTCGACGTGCAGGACTAGCTTAAACGTAGTTTTAAATCGGGGTTTTAAATTGGGGTTTTTAAATGGAGTTTTTAATCGCATTTAAAATTTTTAAGCCGTATATCGAATTAGTTTTTTATACTATTTTTTAATCTGTATTATATGTATTTTGGTTTTTATTGGCTGTGAACTGCCCTGAGTCCTTCGGGAGAAGGGCGATATACAAATGTAATAAATAATAATAATAATAATAATAATAATAATAATAATAATAATAATAATAATAATACATCAGCTCTTTTCCAGTCCTCTGGCAGCTCCCCTGTGCTCCAGGATCTTTGAAAGATATAGTTCAGTGGTTCTGAGATCACTTCTGCCGGTTCCTTCAGAACCTTGGGGTGTAATCCATCCGGTCCTAGTGATTTGAACTCGTCTAGGGTAGAGAGGTGTTCACTTACCATTTTCTTCCCTATTTTAACTTGTGTTTCTAATCTGTTTTTTGTAGTGCTGTTTTTGATTGATCTAAAGTTGTCAGGGAATATTAGGAGAGGCAATCCAGTTGGTGCCAAACTTAGCCTTAGCTAGACCGTTAAAATCACTCGTCAGATTTTGGCTTTGATTTTTGGCCATCCCAGTTGCTGTTATTAACACTACATTGGGAAAACATCTAGGGATTGAATCAATAATATCACTACCCTGTCCAAATTGTGACATGACTTAGATGGCTGACAAAATGCATCAGATGTGCAAATGCATTATGCAACAAAACAAAAGGAAATCAGTGTTGAAAGAGAGAATGATTCTAGAGTTCTGGGGAAACAAATTTGGATCCCCTTATCCCTTGCCTTTCCTCTGACCAATAGACTTTGACCTAATAATAATAACAACCCCTTTGTGATCCCTATCTAGGCAGACACACATGTCAGCCACTTCTCAGAAAAGTTTCAGATTAGCTTGTTGCAGAGATCTGAAAGTATAAGCCAAAGGGACTAGTTTAAACAATATGCTGACAGAGATGACAGATAATTAAGAAGTTGAGACTGATATTCCCCATAGAATGAGGTCGCCACTTTCAAGTCATAAATCTTGCAATACACAAGCTAATGGCCTATTGTTCAGAAGTGTGTTGAATAAACAAAATCCCAATGTCCACCTTCATACTGAATATTCACATGTGATGTTCACATCTATAGATATATAACTATATATCTTAAGAAAGATCACCATGACATTAATATTGATTGTATGTTGGCTAAACCGAGTGATTCCTTCCATATAGTCTAGGAAGCATTCAAAAAATATCTTTCCTATTTGGAAAGGTCATCCAGAATCTCAGTGCTGGCATTACACTGATGGCAACCAGCTCTGCTGTTCCTTACAGTCTAATGCCAAGAGAGCATCTCTGAACATTGCAGTGAGAGAAAACATGTTGAGATTAAGTCCAGAGAATACAAAGGACTGCTGGTAAACAAATTCTGATACTGAATGAAGCTTACTTAGGTTGGAGGTGTACTCCCTTAAGAGGAGCAAGTTGAGAGCCTGCAGGTGTTCTTTGCTCCCTGCCTATCAATTTGTACATGATGGCTCTCTAAGGATCACATTTCTATATTACACCTAGTGCACCAACTTTAAACCTTTTGAGTCACTTGGACCTATGTAGCGATAATAATCCACAGCTTAACCTAACTGAATTACTGTTATAGGCCATACATGGGGTTGTTGGCTTCAATGGAACATCTAGGCTACTGACTGGTGCAAGATATGAAGAGCTTCTTCTTCTACTGAAGATACACATTGGTTATAACTATCAAATGGGCTCAATTCAAGATATTGGCCCTGACTTTTAAAACTCCAAACTATTTAGAATATTGCTATTTTACAGCTTATCTGCCCTTCTGTGAACTGCCCAGCTACTCAGATTAGCAGGAGATGCTCTTTGAAAGGTATGCTGGCCGCCAGAGGCTCCATATCTGGTACATGAAAGGGCCTTCTATTATGTGGCTGCCAAGCTAGCAGAATGTGCCTCTCAAAGAAATTTACTTGGCTTCCATTTTCCCAGTATTTTGGAAATTGCTAAAAACAGATCTCTTTCATCAAGCTTGTAATTTTTCATTTATTTCAATTTAATTTAGTTCATTTCAATGTTTGATTTGTATTTAGATATTAATTGCTTAATGCTATTCTAGTTTATATTTTATAGTGCGTTCTTCATGGCTGTAAACTGCCCTGACTGTCAAAGAGATTAAAAGATGCATATAAACCCAATTGGAAAATTAAAGTATTAAAAAAAGAAGATTGTTATGTAGACTGTCTCAGATAATTCCATGAAAATGGTAATTAAACAACATCCCAAAAGCAACTTGTTTTCCTTCATTGGAATTCATTACACCCCTTTAAAAAACAAACAAACCCAAATTAATGTACTTTAGAAAATGTAGTTGTCGTAAATTGCCATTTGGAAGTTGCTGAATCTTGACCTGCTTATGATTTCCCTCAAGTGCACTCAAAAAATAAAGAGATGAACCTAATCAAATGCATTGATTCTCCAATCCCAATCAGAGGTGGTATTCAGCAGGTTCTGACCAGTTCTGGAGAATCGGTAGCGAAAATTTTGAGGAGTTTGGAGAACTGGTAAATACCATCTCTGACTGGCCCCACCCCCATCTATTCTCTGCCTCCCGAGTCCCAGCTGATTGGGAGGAAATGGAGATTTTACAGTATCCTTCCCCTGCCACACCCACCAAGCCACACCCACCAAGCCATGCCCACAGAACCGGTAGTAAATTTTTTTGAATCCCACCACTGATCCCAATGGATTGTTTCATCCTTCTTTAACAAACTTCCTTGAAGGGAAGTGCTCAGTACCAAAGTTACCCTCAAAAATGTTTTGATTTATAGTGTCATAAAAATAATTAGCAGAAAGCTTGTTTACATGCCAGACTTCACCGCATTTTGTTGCCACATTAAGTTTTAAAAGAATTAAAAAGGGATGGGGTGCTTTTTTTTAAAAAAAAAAGAGTCTCAGACAGTGAAATGGCTTTGCTTGCCCTTGGGGTTCCTTGAAGGAAAGATGAACAAGAAGTTAATGCCAGTTTAGATGGCTTTATCATGCTCACTCATGTGGCAATTGGAAAAATATAGTTCAGTGTGAATTATAATTTTCTTTTGTTCCTTTGTTTTTTGCTCTACATGTCCACCAACTAAAATAATAGTATCCATTTAGTATCTATTTATTTATTTACTAAATATGTAGACCACCTGATTCCCAATGACCACAGGAGGTTTACAAGTAATTAAAATCAAGGAAAAAATATTACCATGTTTATTGAATATGCCTAGAGCTGGTGAACACATGTAGAAGTTGGAGGTTAGTTTCTATGACTGCTTGAAATAGAATTGGAACAGAACTCAACGGATATTTAATTCAATCTCTTGCTGAAGGTAGATGCTACCACAATTTCCCCAACTGGGAGAGGATATAGTGTGATATAACCAGCTATGTCTCTTACTTTGCCAATCAGATTTCTTCTTGTTTAAGGGAAAAATATTTATTTATTTAAAACATTTATCTCTGGTAATTTGCACTCACTCATTCAGGTTATCTTCAATGTATATATTACCATCTGATGAGATCAGTGGTGGGTTCCAAATTTTTTTTCTTCCGGTTCTGTGGGTGTGGCTTGGTGAGTGTGGCAGGGGAAGGATACTGTAAAATCTCCATTCCCACCCCACTCCAGGTAAAGGATACTGTAAAATGTCCATTTCCACCGCAATCCAGGGGAAGGATACTGCAAAATCCCCATTTCCTCCCAATCAGCTAGGACTTGGGAGGCAGAGAATAGATGGGGGTGGGGCCAGTCAGAATTTTTACTACCGGTTCTCTGAACTACTCAAAATTTCTGCTACCGGTTCTCCAGAACTGGTCAGAACCTGCTGAAACCCACCTCTGGATGAGATGGGTGGAAAACAAATTTAATAAATTATCTATCTATCTATCTATCTATCTATCTATCTATCTATCTATCTATCTATCTATCTATCTATCTATCTACCTACCTACCTACCTACCTACCTACCTACCTACCTATCTATCTATCTATCTATCTATCTATCTATCTATCTATCTATCTATCTATCTATCTATCTATCTATCTATCTATCTATCTATCTATCTATCTATCTATCTATCTATCTATCTACCTACCTACCTACCTACCTCGGTCTGTCTGTCTATCTATCTACCTACCTATCTACCTACCTACCTACCTATCTATCTATCTGTTATGTATCTTTAAATATTTATTTATTTATTTATTTATTTAAAACATTTATCTCTGGTAATTTGCACTCACTCATTCAGGTTATCTTCAGTATATATTAAAGAGCTGTTGTCACTACCCTGGTCTCCAGCCTCGTTACTTCCAGAACTTAACACTGGCGGCGAAGGTGGGATCTCGAGGCTAAGGAGAACCAGAACCGAGCTGAAGCACGGAAGAACCGAACCCAGCAAACACAGGGCAGAAAGCGGAGATGGCCAGTTACACTCCGCCCGCGTTTGACCCAGCTAGAGAGAAATGGGGAGCGTACATGACCCGTTTGAAAGCTTTCTAGAAGCAAACGAACTGCAAGGAGTTCCAGACAACCGCAAAGGGCATACTTCTTGAGCCACTGCGGTCCGAGGTCATCGACATCGCGGAAGCCCTGGCAGAGCCAACGCCGTACAATCGGTATCGTGGCAAACTCTGCAAACCCTGCTAAAAACCATTTCGCGCCAACGCCGTCCAAATCGTGCGGCGTTTTGAATTTGGAGGCGCCGACAGCTGAGGCGAATCCATCGGCGACTACATGGCCGCCCTGCGGAAAGCCTCCAAAGACTGTGGGTACGAGACCTGGGCGAGGCGCTGCTGGAGCAACTCATCCGGGGGTCAGAGACATGCGTTTGCGGGCGGCTGCTATCAAAAAGCAATCTAACGCTGGCAAACGCCTGGGCGAAGCCAGGCGCATGAAATGTCCACCCAAGCGGCGGAGACCCTGCAAAAGCCACTCACACGGCGAGCACAAAATCAACCCGGTGCACCAAGAAGAGATCCAAACCGAATCCGGCGGTGAGGATGAGGAAGGGTTTGTCGAACCGAGAAAGCGACAAAGAGACCGGGACGAATCACGGAAGTTGCGGAGGTCAACACCAGCGTCAACACTGCAAGTTCAAGGGCGCTACATGTCGGCGGTGCGAGAAGAAGGGCACCTAGCTCAAGTCTGTCGAGCTCCCCAACCTTCCGCCGAAAATTCAAATCGGCCAATCAGGCGCGGGATCGGCAAGGCGACCCGTGATTGGCTCAAACAAAAAGGCGCGAACTCGAATCAAGCGACTGTGATCATAGGCGCGCCTCAACCCAGTGGAGAAGAAAATCTTCACCAAGCCCAAAATAGAAGGAGTGCCGTGCCGACTAGAAGTGGACACGGGTCAGCGATCACCATCATGTCCTGGGACACTTTGGCGGCGTTGCCATCGGTCGCGAAGCGCCACCTGCAAACACAACGGCTACGAGTCCACGACTACCAAGGGAATCGCATCCCTGTTCGAGGGACCACGTCTGTCCGAGTCGAGTACGGACCACACAAGAAGACCCTGCCCATCACGATCGTCGAAGGGACCCTGCCTAGTTTGTTGGGACTAGACTGGTTTCGTGCACTGGGCATGGGAGTGACTGGCATCTACAGAAGTGACTGTAACCTAAAAGACACACTCATGAACGAGTTCGAAGATGTCTTCAAGGACTGCCTGGGCAAGTACAAGGGGACCCCTATTTCCTTCAACTTAGACCCCCAGGTAGCCCCCATTAGGTTAAAGGCAAGGAGAGTCCCATTTGCCCTTAAACCTAAGATTGACAAGGAAATAGATAAACTCATAAGTCAGGGGATTCTGGTGCCAGTCGATCACGCAAAGTGGGAGACACCAATCGTCACCCCAGTAAAACCAGATGGGTCAGTTAGAATCTGCGCTGACTACAAGGCGACATTAAACAAAGCCTTACAGAAAAGCGCTTACCGGTTCCGTGGTGCAACACTTGCTGCACTCTTTGGGGCAAGGGCAAGTCTTTGCAAAGTTAGACTTGGCTCAAGCCTATCAACAACTGCCCGTGAGCGCCAACACTGCAAGTTCAAGGGCGCTACATGTCGGCGGTGCGAGAAGAAGGGCACCTAGCTCAAGTCTGTCGAGCTCCCCAACCTTCCGCCGAAAATTCAAATCGGCCAATCAGGCGCGGGATTGGCAAGGCGACCCGTGATTGGCTCAAACAAAAAAGGCGCGAACTCGAATCAAACGACTGTGATCATAGGCCGCGCCACAACCCGGGTGGAGAAGAAAATCTTCACCAAGCCCAAAATAGAAGGAGTGCCGTGCCGACTAGAAGTGGACACCGGGTCAGCGATCACCATCATGTCCTGGGACACTTTGGCGGCGTTGCCATCAGTCGCGCGCCACCTGCAAACACAACGGCTACGAGTCCACGACTACCAAGGGAATCGCATCCCTGTTCGAGGGACCACGTCTGTCCGAGTCGAGTACGGACCACACAAGAAGACCCTGCCCATCACGATCGTCGAAGGGACCCTGCCTAGTTTGTTGGGACTAGACTGGTTTCGTGCACTGGGCATGGGAGTGACTGGCATCTACAGAAGTGACTGTAACCTAAAAGACACACTCATGAACGAGTTCGAAGATGTCTTCAAGGACTGCCTGGGCAAGTACAAGGGGACCCCTATTTCCTTCAACTTAGACCCCAGGTAGCCCCCATTCGGTTAAAGGCAAGGAGAGTCCCTTTTGCCCTGAAACCTAAGATTGACAAGGAGCTAGATAAGCTCATAAATCAGGGGATTCTGGTGCCAGTCGATCACGCAAAGTGGGAGACACCAATCGTCACCCCAGTCAAACCAGATGGGTCAGTTAGAATCTGCGCTGACTACAAGGCGACATTAAACAAAGCCTTACAGAAAAGTGCTTACCGGTTCCGTGGTGCAACACTTGCTGCACTCTTTGGGGCAAGGGCAAGTCTTTGCAAAGTTAGACTTGGCTCAAGCCTATCAACAACTGCCCGTGAGCGCCAACACAGCGAAGCCCAAACGTTGGTAGCTCCCAGAGGTGCCTTCAAGTGTACCCGATTACAATTTGGGGTGAGTGTGGCACCGGGGCTGTTCCAAAATTTAATGGAACGACTTCTGCAAGGGCTCCCAGGGGTAGTCCCCTACTTCGATGATGTATTGATATCAGCGAAAATTTAGAGGAATTGGGGAGCGTTTGAGAAAAGTTCTGGGCATTTTCCGGTCAGCGGACTAAAGGTTAAAGTGAACAAATGCCAGATAGGGGTAGAATCCGTGAGTTCTTGGGCTACCGAATAGACAAGAAAGGAATTCACCCACTGAGAGCAAGGTCAAGGCAATCAGAAAGGCTCCAGCGCCCAAAAACAAAACAGAGCTACAGGCATTCCTGGGGCTAGTGAATTTTCTGTGGTCTTTTAAAAACAAAGCGACCGTTGCTGAGCCGCTGCATAAGCTTCTGGGAAAGAAGACTATTTGGTCCTGGGGAAAGTCGGAAGCTAGGGCTTTGAAGCAGTAAAAACCTACTCTCAGCGATAGCCTGCTCATCCAGTACCATAGCTCATTGCCATTAGTACTGGTTTGCGATGCCTCCCCTTACGGGGTGGGGGCTGTGCTCAGCCACAGACTTCCAAACGGCACAGAAGCCCCTATAGCCTTCTACTCCAGAACGATGTCCTCCGCAGAGAGGAACTACAGCCAGTTAGATAAGGAAGCGCTAGCAAATGTGTCAGGGTAAAAAGTTTCACGAATATGTTTTGGTAGAGACTTTGAAATTGTTACTGACCACAGACCGCTGTTAGGATACTGGCTGGCGACCGCCCAACGCCTGTGGCACTTTCGCCACGATTGACCCGATGGACTATCTTCTTAGCCGCTTATTCCTACAAGCTGCAGCATCGACCGGGAAAAGAAGTGGGGCATGCGGACGCTTTAAGCAGATGCCCACTACCAGGGGCGATCGAAGACCCCACTCCGGGGACGCCCATCCTGCTAATTGACTCTTTGGACTCTGGCCCAGTCACATCTAAGGAAGTGGCTCGGGCATCATACCGGGACATTACTTTGAGGACTGTACTCGGTTGGGTACAAAGAGGGTGGCCCGCTGCGCCGGGCGAGCGTTTTAAGGAATTTGTAAAAAAACGTGGGGAACTCTCGGCTCAAGGGGTGCCTGCTATGGGGTGATCGGGTGGTGACTCCGGAGAAATTGAGGGAAAGGGTATTGGACCTCCTCCACGAGGGTCACCCAGGGATCGTAAGGATGAAGGGGCTAGCAAGAAGCTATGTTTGGTGGCCACTCATGGACTCAGAAATTGCTGAGAGGGTAGGAAAATGCCAGGCTTGCCAAGAGTCCAGACCTCTACCCCCAACGGCCCCAGTCAGGGAATGGGAAAAACCCCAAGGGCCCTGGTCGAGAATCCACATTGATTTTGCTGGCCCTTTCCACGGCCAAACCTTCCTAGTGGTTGTCGACGCTTTCTCTAAATGGTTGGAGATCATTCTCATGAAATCCATGACAGCCGAGGCAGTAATCGCAGCCCTGCGCCACCTATTCGCAACCCACGGGTTGCCTGACACGCTAGTATCCGACAACGGCCCGCAATTCACGGCAACCCAGTTTGAGGAATACTTGGCAGAGGAGGGCATCCGACATGCCCTCTCTGCGCCTTTCCACCCTGCGTCGAATGGCCTTGCAGAGCGTTCCGTCCGGGCGCTAAGGAGGCATTGTCCAGACTCAAGCCAGGCGACTGGCAAACAAAGATAGATTTCTTTCTGGCTATTCAGCACAGAACCCCAGCACTGCTACAGGCAGAAGCCCAGCCGAATTATTGATGGGACGGAAGCTCCGGTGCCCACTTGACCGTTTGAATCCCATTACACACCAGAGGGTTACAAGGGGAACTGGAAAAACTAGAGAAATGGGCATAGGCGACCAGTGTGGGCCCGCAACTATGGGGACGGCCCAAGTTGGCTAGCAGGGCAAATCATAAAAGCAACCGGTCCAAAATCATACTTAGTTGAGTTAAAGACAACCGAGTATGGGCGCCACATAGATCAGATAAGGAAGCGAATAGCGAACAACCCGAGCTAAATGAGACAGATCATGACCACTCATTCTTTGAACCCACAGCTGACCATAACCCGGGGAAGGCGCAAGACTTAGCTGAGTTCCCGGAGGTCCAGCGACGCCATCAGGTTCCCGATGGAAACGGCAGGGAAAACTCTGCAAGTAATCCAGGGCCGGATGGCCTAGAGAAAGAGCTGGGAGGAGCAAACAGCCCCTCCGACCAGCTCAACCCACTCCCAAGGACTGAACCGCGCAGGTCCGAAAGAATCAGGAGACGCCCAGGTTATTTGCGTGACTACGTCGAAAAATAACATGTAAATAATATGTAAATAGAGGTAAAGTGTTTTCTGGGAGGGGAGGAGTGTTATGTATCTTTAAATATTTTGGCGGGAAACAAGCACGTTGCTGATTGGTTGAAGCCGCCGGTTAAACAGTATATAAGGAGAGGTTTTTCCCCAGCCAGGTTGCTGGGTTCACCATATATTAAAGAGCTGTTGTCACTACCCTGGTCTCCAGCCTCGTTACTTCCCGAACTTAACACTATCTATCTATCATCTATCTATCAGGAGTTCGCTACTGGTTCGCAAATGTGAGCACACGTTACATGTCTGAGCATGTGCAGGACCTTCTGCGCATGTTCAGAGCATCAAAAACAGGATGTATATAATATTTGTATTTGTATATATATAAACAGTGGAACCAAAGTTGCTCCAGTTTATATGTGGCAATTTCATATCCACCGTCCATTTTCTTCTGTTGAAAGATACCAATTCTTTCAATCTTCTGTTGTGCAATTTTGTATAACTTGATTTCCAGGACCTTCATGGCTTTAGACATACACAGAATTACTGGAAAGCATCAATAAATCTCTTTTATTCATTTTAACCAATCTGTTGAAGTATTTATGTGACAGATTCTGTCAGCCAAGGAAAACTGGTATTTTGCTGTACAAAAAAATGTATGTTTGTTAATGATCATTGACAAAAACAAAACAAAACAAAACAAAACAGGTGCATTGGTTCTTTAGATAAAAATAGCTCTAATTTCATTTTCCTTTCTTGTTCTTCTTTTAAATTTAAAATTATTTCAACTCCTGCAGCCAAAATTTCCCTTGACTTTAAAGAGAATGCTTTTTAATCAAAGGGATTGTTAATCGTAAAAAATAACAAGGCATAAAGGATTATAATTAAAAGATCCAAAACAATGGACAGTGTTCTTGCCTATTCCAGACACAAAAGAAACCAAAAAATGAAAGCTTTCTACATTTTAAACGTGCACAGCATTGAATATTCTGCTACCACTTTTATCCATCTCAGAGGATAAGCGTTTGGAATCAGCGAATCTTCAAAGTAAACTGACATTTGATTAGACTGTTAAAAATTAGGCGCCTCCTTTTAAAGTAGTAGTTCAAATAATGTCAGCCAGAATAAATATAATGCACAATCTCTCTTATAATTGGAGATAATGAAATCAACTAGCCTGGGTTGACTGAAATCAGCAAGAAACATAGACTGGAGGAACATTCAAAGTCAAGCTGGTTTTGTGGAAGACTTATTTGCTTACCCCACATAATCCCGGTTCAGAGCAAAGGGAGGTAATCAAAACAATTTGATTATAATTATAGGTATTTTGTTGACCCTACCGTTCTGTTTGTTAATTTTACCTCTGTGGAAAAGATAGAAATTACATGCACTAGGGGGCAGCATCTGGCCAGATTTGGCTGAACTAGAGCACTAAGTAGGGTCAAATCTGAGCTGGATTTGGAAGAGAGCCCAAAGAAACAAAAACACACCTTGGCAAAATATTTCAACACAATGCTAAGAAAACTAAATGAATAGTGTCCAGTTAAGTTACTCAAAAGGGTTTTTATTTTTCAGTGCAGAACAGGGATACTAACTTTGTACCAAGCAAAAGGCAAAGAAGTGGCAAAGAGAATAAGGGGGGGAAAAAGAACTACAAGTGCTTTGTGCAATTTGCCCTGATGTATTTTATCTTTTGACTCAGAAATAATGAGGCAAGTGATCCCATTGCTGAGTAGAACCTACAGTCTTGATAGAGAAAGGTTTATCTTTTTGCATTCAGTGTAGTCTCAATCCAGGTTAATGGTGTATAAAGCTTGAGCCGATTCTAAAACTAACAGATTAATCAATTACTTAAATATTTTAAATTTATTAATCACATTTTTTTTATCCCACCGCAGCAATGGACAGGCTTTCAGCAGCTCACAACATGTAATAGAATGATATAGTGTATAATATTAAAAATCAAAATTACAAAAACATTTTAAGCCGATCAGCATCTGGTGACAAGCCACAAATGCTCTCCAAAAAGCTCCATTTTCAGCTGTTTTTTTAGAAAGGAACTGGTTGGGCCAATCAAACTTTCAGCAGGAGGCTCTTCCAGAGGGGTAGGCCAGCCTGATGACTGCAGACAATGTCTCAGCACCTTGGCTCATCTGGGCCTTCCAAAAATCAAGGGCGTTTATTTTCCCATAATAAAATAATAAATTATTTTATTATAATTTATATATAATTATTATAATATAATAATATTATATTATTTTATTATAATAAAATATATTTTATATAATAATTATATATAATAATTATTATAATATAATAATAAATTATTTTATTATTAGCAGAATAAAAGTGAAGAGAGAGGTTCCTGCACATAACCTGGCACTCAGCCATGAAATGCTTTATAGATTAAAATTGGCACTTTCAAGCACTTCACCTGGAAGCTAAAGAGACCCCCCAGTGCAGGGTTGGCAAAACAGGCTACTAGCAAGTACCTGTGAACCAGAGGTGGGTTTCAGCAGGTTCTGACCAGTTCTGGAGAACCGGTAGCGGAAATTCTGACTGGCCCCGCCCCCATCTATTCTCTGCCTCACAAGTCCCAGATGATTGGGAGGAAATGGGCATTTTGCAGTAACCTTCCCCTGCCACACCCACCAAGCCACAGCCACCAAACCATACCATGCCCATCAAGCCACACCCACAGAACCGGTAGTAAAAAAATTTGAAACCCACCACTATTGTAAACACTGGACCATCAGCCTTTCCACCAAATGAAGCTTCCAATTTCCAGTTTCATGAAGGGCATGTTGCAATAATCTAGGGCAGGGGTGTCAAATTGGAGGCCGGCGAGCTGGATGCGTCACATGCAGGCCACACCGACCCCAGCTCCGCGAAGGGGGAAAACGTAGTGGAACATGACATGGTGAGTTTGACACCTGAGATTTAGGGCAGGGGTGGGGAACAATGGCTGGCTCAGGAATTCTGGGAGTTGAAGGCCACATAAAAAGGGCCATCGTCCCCCATCTCTGATCTAGGGGAATGTTGTGAGGATGGATTGTTTTTTACTTTTACAGAGTTTCTTTGCTTTCTTGATCTTTCAGCCTGTATATGGTCTTCTGCCTTCTTTTTAATGGGAGAGGTAGATAATGAGGTATGCTACAAATGGTCTTGAGACTAATACCAAAGCTTGCTAGCTGCAAAGATGAGAAATAGTAGTTTGGCAGAATGTTCATCAGGAACTCATTTTTTGTGTGTGATACAATTTTTTTAAAAAATACAGTACTCTTTTGGGTAATAATCAAACATGGAGAGAAATGAATTGTCATTAACTTGGTTGTTCTTTCCTTCAGTTAACACTAGTCCTAAAATAGCATTATAGAACAAACACATTCCTATATCTTTAAGTGCTGATGATACAGCTCTATGTGTACTATTGTTAATATATTAATGTATTTAAAAACTCTAAATCCTCTATGCATTTAATGATTCAATATATTCAGAAGTAATGGCCCATCAATTTTAAAGGAAATATCCCTGATTTTTACCTATGTAATCCTTCAGGCCTGAAAAATCAATAGTGATAGTCAAATAGTTTTTATTTTAATTGTCTTTCTAAAGCGATCAGTTATAACATCACATCATTGGAAGTTGTAATAATCCAAACTAAAGCATCCCTTACTTATGGTTATGTAATTGTTGTTTGAATATATTCAGTGAAGGAAGGGCAGCCTATCACTTTGTTGAGAAAGGGAAAGCTGTTCTTAGTGCTGGCTTGTTTTTGATATTGGTGTTGCTTCTGGTGTTAAGTTACAGGTCTTTTTGAAACTTAAATCAGCTATTCCATACATATACTCTGGACCAATGAAGAAAAAGTCTTGAATTTCATGTGTATGAAGTCATTTCAGGTATCAAAAGGATGCAATGATATCTGCTACCACTTTTATCCATCTCAGAGGATAAGCGTTTGGAATCAGCGAATCTTCAAAGTAAACTGACATTTGATTAGACTGTTAAAAATTAGGCGCCTCCTTTTAAAGTAGTAGTTCAAATAATGTCAGCCAGAATAAATATAATGCACAATCTCTCTTATAATTGGAGATAATGAAATCAACTAGCCTGGGTTGACTGAAATCAGCAAGAAACATAGACTGGAGGAACATTCAAAGTCAAGCTGGTTTTGTGGAAGACTTATTTGCTTACCCCACATAATCCCGGTTCAGAGCAAAGGGAGGTAATCAAAACAATTTGATTATAATTATAGGTATTTTGTTGACCCTACCATTCTGTTTGTTAATTTTACCTCTGTGGAAAAGATAGAAATTACATGGAAGAACACACTAGGGGGCAGCATCTGGCCAGATTTGGCTGAACTAGAGCGCTAAGTAGGGTCAAATCTGAGCTGGATTTGGAAGAGAGCCCAAAGAAACAAAAACACACCTTGGCAAAATATTTCAACACAATGCTAAGAAAACTAAATGAATAGTGTCCAGTTAAGTTACTCAAAAGAGTTTTTATTTTTCAGTGCAGAACAGGGATACTAACTTTGTACCAAGCAAAAGGCAAAGAAGTGGCAAAGAGAATAAGGGGGGGGGGGAAAGAACTACAAGTGCTTTGTGCAATTTGCCCTGATGTATTTTATCTTTTGACTCAGAAATAATGAGGCAAGTGATCCCATTGCTGAGTAGAACCTACAGTCTTGATAGAGAAAGGTTTATCTTTTTGCATTCAGTGTAGTCTCAATCCAGGTTAATGGTGTATAAAGCTTGAGCCGATTCTAAAACTAACAGATTAATCAATTACTTAAATATTTTAAATTTATTAATCACATTTTTTTATCCCACCGCAGTAACGGACAGGCTTTCAGCAGCTCACAACATGTAATAGAATGATATAGTGTATAATATTAAAAATCAAAATTACAAAAACATTTTAAGCCGATCAGCATCTGGTGACAAGCCACAAATGCTCTCCAAAAAGCTCCATTTTCAGCTGTTTTTTTAGAAAGGAGCTGGTTGGGCCAATCAAACTTTCAACAGGAGGCTCTTCCAGAGGGGTAGGCCAGCCTGATGATTGCAGACAATGTCTCAGCACCTTGGCTCATCTGGGCCTTCCAAAAATCAAGGGCGTTTATTTTCCTATAATAAAATAATAAATTATTTTATTATAATTTTATATATAATTATTATAATATAATAATATTATATTATTTTATTATAATAAAATATATTTTATATAATAATTATATATAATAATTATTATAATATAATAAAAATTATTTTATTATTAGCAGAATAAAAGTGAAGAGAGAGGTTCCTGCACATAGAATAGAATAGAATAGAATAGAATTTTATTGGCCAAGTGTGATTGGACACACAAGGAATTTGTCTTGGTGCATATGCTCTCAGTGTACATAAAAGAAAAGATACGTTCATCAAGGTACAACATTTACAACACAATTAATGGTCAATATATCAATATAAATCATAAGGATTGCCAGCAACAAGTTATAGTCATACAGTCATAAGTGGAAAGAGATTGGTGATGGGAACTATGAAACGATTAATAGTAGTGCAGATTCAGTAAATAGTCTGACAGTGTTGAGGGAATTATTTGTTTAGCAGAGTGATGGCCTTGGGAAAAAACTGTTCTTGTGTCTAGTTGTTCTGGTGTGCAGTGCTCTATAGCGTCGTTTTGAGGGTAGGAGTTGAAACAGTTTATGTCCAGGATGCGAGGGATCTGCAAATATTTTCACGGCCCTCTTCTTGATTCGTGCAGTATACAGGTCCTCAATGGAAGGCAGGTTGGTAGCAATTATTTTTTCTGCAGTTCTAATTATCCTCTGAAGTCTGTGTTTTTCTTGTTGGGTTGCAGAACCGAACCAGACAGTTATAGAGGTGCAAATGACAGACTCAATAATTCCTCTGTAGAATTGGATCAGCAGCTCCTTGGGCAGTTTGAGCTTACTGAGTTGGCGCAGAAAGAACATTCTTTGTTGTCCTTTTTAATGATGTTTTGATGTTAGCTGTCCATTTGAGATCTTGCGATATGATAGAACCCAGAAATTTGAAGGTTTCTACTGTTGATACTGTGTTGTCAAGTATTGTGAGAGGTGGAAGTATGGAAGGGTTTCTCCTAAAGTCTACCACCATTTCTACGGTTTTGAGTGTGTTCAGTTCCAGATTGTTTTGGTTGCACCACAAGGCTAGTCGTTCGACCTCTTGTCTATATGCGGATTCGTCATTGTCTCGAATGAGACCAATCACTGTTGTGTCATCTGCGAACTTCAGTAGCTTAACAGATGGATCATTGGAGATGCAGTCATTGGTATACAGAGAGAAGAGAAGTGGGGAGAGCACATAGCCTTGGGGGGCCCCTGTGCTAATTGTACAGATATTTGATGTGATCTTGCTTAGCTTCACCTGCTGCTTCCTGTTTGTTAGGAAGCTTGTGATCCACTTACAAGTCTGTTCCGGTACCTGTAGCTGGTTTAGCTTAGTTAGAAGAATGTCTGGAATGATGGTATTGAATGCTGAACTAAAGTCTTGCATAGGTCTTTGGAGACTCAAGAAGTTGTAGGTTGTAGTGCAGAGCCATATTAACAGCATCATCTGTTGATCTATTTGCTCGGTATGCAAATTGCAAGGGGTCTAACAGCGGATCTGTGATGGTTTTCAAGTAGGCAAGCACTAGCCTTTCAAAGATTTTCATGACTACAGATGTTAAAGCAACTGGTCTGTAGTCATTCAGTTCCTTGATGGTGGGCTTCTTCGGCACTGGGATGATGGTAGAGCGTTTGAAGCAAGAAGGAACATAACACATCTCTAGTGATTTATTGAAAATATGGGTGAAGATGGGGGCCAATTGGTCAGCACAGACTTTTAAGCAAGAAGGAGTTATCTTGTCTGGGCCTGGAGCTTTTCCTGGCTTTTGTCTGTGAAATAGGTCCTGCACTTCCTTTTCTGTGATCACTAGGGGTTGTGAACCCAATGAAATGGGGTCAGTTGTAGGAGGCTTGGCTGTTGTTGGTGTGTCTGAGATGGGGGTTGTGGAGATAGGTGGCTGTAGTTTCCTTTCAAACCTGCAGTAAAACTCATTCAGGTCATCTGCCAGTTGTTGATTACCTTCAGCCTGGGAAGGAGGTTTGCCATAGCCGGTGATATTTTAAAGAGTTTTCTACATGTTTGCTGGTTCATTTGCTGAAAACTGATTCTTTAGCTTTTCAGAGTAGCTTCTTTTTGCTGCTCTTATCTCCCTTGTTAGTGCATTTCTGGCCTGATTGTACAGCATTTTATCACCTTTTCTGTAGGCTTCCTCTTTGGAATGTCATAGCTGCTTAAGTTTAGGTGTAAACCAAGGTTTGTTGTTACTGTGTATTCGCAAGTTCCTTGTAGGTACACATAGGTCTTCACAGAAGCTGACATATGATGTTACAGTATCTGTGAGTTCATCCAGGTCTGCAGAGGTATCTTTAAAAATATTCCAATCAGTGCAGTCAAAACATGCCTGTAGCTTTAATTCTGATTCCTCCGTCCAGGTTTTCACTGATTTAATTATTGGTTTTGTGGCTTTAAGTCTTTGCCTGTAAGCAGGTACAAGGTGAATCATGCAATGATCAGAGTGTCCTACAGCTGCACGTGGTAAAGACCGATAGGCATCTTTTAGTGTTGTGTAGCAATGGTCTAGAGTATTCTTGCCTCTGGTGGGACAATTGACATGCTGAAAGTATTTTGGTTATAATATATACATTTGGTTATAATATATACATAACCTGGCACTCAGCCATGAAATGCTTTATAGATTAAAATTGGCACTTTCAAGCACTTCACCTGGAAGCTAAAGAGACCCCCCAGTGCAGGGTTGGCAAAACAGGCTACTAGCAAGTACCTGTGAACCAGAGGTAGGTTTCAGCAGGTTCTGACCAGTTCTGGAGAACCGGTAGTGGAAATTCTGACTGGCCCCGCCCCCATCTATTCTCTGCCTCACAAGTCCCAGATGATTGGGAGGAAATGGGCATTTTGCAGTAACCTTCCCCTGCCACACCCACCAAGCCCCAGCCACCAAACCATACCATGCCCATCAAGCCACACCCACAGAACCGGTAGTAAAAAAATTTGAAACCCACCACTATTGTAAACACTGGACCATCAGCCTTTCCACCAAATGAAGCTTCCAATTTCCAGTTTCATGAAGGGCATGTTGCAATAATCTAGGGCAGGGGTGTCAAATTGGAGGCCGGCGAGCTGGATGCGTCACATGCAGGCCACACCGACCCCAGCTCTGCGAAGGGGGAAAACGTAGTGGAACATGACATGGTGAGTTTGACACCTGTGATTTAGGGCAGGGGTGGGGAACAATGGCTGGCTCAGGAATTCTGGGAGTTGAAGGCCACATAAAAAGGGCCATCGTCCCCCATCTCTGATCTAGGGGAATGTTGTGAGGATGGATTGTTTTTTACTTTTACAGAGTTTCTTTGCTTTCTTGATCTTTCAGCCTGTATATGGTCTTCTGCCTTCTTTTTAATGGGAGAGGTAGATAATGAGGTATGCTACAAATGGTCTTGAGACTAATACCAAAGCTTGCTAGCTGCAAAGATGAGAAATAGTAGTTTGGCAGAATGTTCATCAGGAACTCATTTTTTGTGTGTGATACAATTTTTTAAAAAAATACAGTACTCTTTTGGGTAATAATCAAACATGGAGAGAAATGAATTGTCATTAACTTGGTTGTTCTTTCCTTCAGTTAACACTAGTCCTAAAATAGCATTATAGAACAAACACATTCCTATATCTTTAAGTGCTGATGATACAGCTCTATGTGTACTATTGTTAATATATTAATGTATTTAAAACTCTAAATCCTCTATGCATTTAATGATTCAATATATTCAGAAGTAATGGCCCATCAATTTTAAAGGAAATATCCTGATTTTACCTATGTAATCCTTCAGGCCTGAAAATCAATAGTGATAGTCAAATAGTTTTTATTTTAATTGTCTTTCTAAAGCGATCAGTTATAACATCACATCATTGGAAGTTGTAATAATCCAAACTAAAGCATCCCTTACTTATGGTTATGTAATTGTTGTTTGAATATATTCAGTGAAGGAAGGGCAGCCTATCACTTTGTTGAGAAAGGGAAAGCTGTTCTTAGTGCTGGCTTGTTTTTGATATTGGTGTTGCTTCTGGTGTTAAGTTACAGGTCTTTTTGAAACTTAAATCAGCTATTCCATACATATACTCTGGACCAATGAAGAAAAAGTCTTGAATTTCATGTGTATGAAGTCATTTCAGGTATCAAAAGGATGCAATGATATCTGCTACCTTACGGTACTCTGCCTAAGGCTACACCTTCCTTCCTTCCTTCCTTCCTTCCTTCCTTCCTTCCTTCCTTCCTTCCTTCCTTCCTTCCTTCCTTCCTTCCTTCCTTCCTTCCTGTTTGTCAAACATGTATAAGATAACAGATACAAGTATAAACATAAATAACATTATAAATAACGGATATATAACCTCAGAAAACATAACAGATATAAATATAAACATGATTATGAATACAGGAAATGGATACGAATAAATGGGGACAGTAGGACAGAGATGGTAGGCACGTTGGTGTGCTTATTCACGCCCCTTAAA